>NW_025999735.1:2727500-3927500 GCF_019419815.1 Pyrus x bretschneideri | reverse complement strand
TGAACTGGATCGTAGTTAACTAGGAACCCTTAGTAAACTGAGCCTTGAATTGACTACTTCCGTTGTGATCTTACTTGATGAGTGTTGCTAACTAGTCAGACAAGCACGTATATAGATTTTAAATTGCAGGTTATTCCACCTGATACTAATTTCAATCTCTAATGCCTAAGTTGGTTTTTTTTGGAAAATTGAGTGTTTAGGGCTTAATTGCATAGCAAAAGCTTACCATAATTTGGTTGAGATGTAATGTTTATAAGGAAGTGGCCAACCAAGGTGTAGAGTTTTTCCCTACACGTTGTGACTTCCTATTGACCAAGGTGAGACATTTGTAGGATGAATGAGGAAAGAATAATCCCAAAGATATTAATTATGAAAACATCTTGGATGATGATGGTAGCATCTTTTGATTGATGGTGATGAGGATTCCTTACTTGTTTGAGTTGATCTTCAATTAGAAGAGTATCAAAGATAGGATTTAGCATTTACTGTAGTATCATTTTCAAACTTTGATCACTAATTAATTGATTCCTTAATTATAAATTACACAGAGACATGTTTGCGTGGAAATATATTTGCCAATGATATGAAAAGCAAATTTGAGAAAGCTTTGGTACCTCCTAAAGTTAGGGATGTTGAAGTTGTGCCATCACCTAGAGGTCAGGTACATAACAGTTATTTTTTATTTGAGCCTTTATCATATGAAGAATGCCAATTTTAACTATGAGCATTGATCATTATTTTATTCATATGCAAACGGCTCCACACACACAAAAATAGTAGTTTACAACAAATCTTGTTTATAATGGTCCTCTCTTGTTTTACAAGTTACTCTCCAAAGTTCAAAAGCAAAATGCGATGAACATAAAATATTTTTCTATGAAATACTATAGTAATTGGTTAGTTATTGTAAATTCCAGAAAGTTCCCCTTGAAATTCTTTGCAATCCCTAAAACTAGACAATGTTCTTAAAATCAGCCTAGGCGACCGCCTAGGTTCTAGTTCTGCATTTCAGATTACTTTTCATTGAAGAAGATGAGAGGAAGAAGAAAGAGAAATGAGTTTCTCTCTCTTCCCATCCCACCCACATAACAGACATGACCACTTAATCATTTTGTTTAATTGTTTTTTAAATTGATTCCAATCAATTGGAATTGGAAAATACAACTAACATAAACATATTTTAAATATTCTTGTGGGCCCCACCTCCCTTTTATGTGGCACATTATCCCACTTAAGAAAATACTTTCAACAGACTACAAGTTTACACTACATATTTGACTTTTCTTTTAAGTTCACTATATATTTATAATCTTTGAAAATATTTAGTAAGTACTACAAACTTATAATCCTTTAAACTTTCATCTCATATTATCAAATTCACCAAAATATTAAAGATATAAAATAATTTACTTAAATTTGCCTTATCCGTCTGCCGCCTAACTAGCGTTTAGCGTCTTTTAAAACTTTGTTTTTAGAACCTTGTAGCCAGATAAGGGGGGAAATACTAATATCGTGTAATGGAATATCAGTAGAAAAGTTCCAGAACTAACCAAAAGCAAAAACAAATTGGTTTCTATGTCTACACACCTTCAAAATATATTTTCTCCGTTTTCCAGAAACAACAATGTTGGATAGCTGCTATTTATACAGCTGACGTGAGTAAACAAGTTGAAAACCACATGTCTCTCTTGTTCAAACCGATATGACAAGTCCTAGGCCTGTAAATCTTGGGCACGGTTACACCTTGGATCAAATATTACCCCACGAATTGCGCTGACCTTATTCAATCCAAGCCCACGGGCTCGAGTTTGTATAAGGAACACCCAATCAATAAATGACTGTTAAACAACAATTTACAGTTAAACACATAATTCTCTGGTCGTATTGGATTTAGAAAAACACCTGTTTGCTAAAACTTGGGTTAAAGTCACCAACAAGAGCAAGCGTAAGTTGGTGTAGAACCATCGAGTCTTGGGAAGCAGTAGCCTTTACATATAAAAATCTTTTCTAGTACACCCATCATCTTGGAAGAAGTAGTTCTAGTTCAGAAGAAATAAACATCCAGATAGACAACCTAAAGAAGATATGCAAGCATGGACCATTTTTTGCCACAAAAAAATTCAAAAAAATAAACTGCGTGCAATGCAGAAAGTAGATCAGGTTAAATACTCTTTATCTTTCTGCGAGCGAAGACATGCACCATATAACTTATAAAAAAACGTTGACAATGTAAACAACTTATTAAAAAAGCTTTAACCCTTAAACAATGAACAAAGAAGTTCTGGTGTTAACTGGAATATTTTAATAATTAATTTAATATCGTGAGTATTTACATAGGTGTGTGACCTCTTAGGTTCAAACTTAAACTAGCAGTGAAATTAATTAATAAATTAATTAAAGTCAACAAGCTATGGGTGACACCTATAAGCATGTCATGTCTTACCAAATAGAGGTATTCATGAAATAATCATGTTACTCTTTGAACGATACGATTAAGATTTATGTATGGAATAATGTATATTTACATATACATATTTATGAGCATTATGATGCATCTCATGTTGAAACAGTTCTTACAAAGATAGCTTGATCAATAAGTACTTCGGTTGAGATGGATGTTCAAGTGTCTTCGAGGGATATCTCCTTTTATTGAACAATTACTGGAAGGTGATAGATTTCTTATTTCACATTCAAGTCCCCATACTGATATACAACAACTCAAACAACACATTATCGGACCATGCGAGGTAATGAGGCCTTTGAGGTAAAGTTAAAGTTCAGATCTATAAGCACGAGTCTACGAACTATTTGCATACTACAATCCAAAGCTTTGTAACGTTTGACATGTAATAAGCATTCATATATTTAAGCTTTCAATGAACTTGTCCAACACACAAAGTACATGTGTATCCATTATATGTCCAACACACGTAGCACGAGACCACACTAACCTTAATGCGATCTACACCTGTCATTCCATATAGTAAATGCCTAGTTAATTTTCCAAACGACTAGGAAATTTGTTTAAATACTAAGTGACTATACAATACAAGTCTCTCTGCCTTAATCACGTTAAGGACATTGTTTCCATACCCTAAGTCATGTGGACTCATTTATAGTATATTATTTCTATAATATAAAGCCAAATTCATGAATGAATAAATAGTACCCTAATATTAATTAATTAAATGGAGTTGTTACATAAAATTCAATATTACGAAATTGGATTTTAGGCTACTGCTACAACATTGTCATCCCCGTTTAATAATACAATTATATGTTGATGTAGCACATTAATGAAAGGGTTTATGATCATTTTGATGATTAAATGTCATTCATTCATCTCATTAATCATCCCTATTGTAACCGCTAGTACATTTATCTTAGGTTCATGCATTACAATTATGTAGTCTTTATTTTGCATTTATGTAGCATCTAGCCATATAAGGGAGGCTTGTTCCCTTAACTTTTTAGTATTCCAATAATCAGTTTACAGACTATCTTAAGTTCTCTCATTGAAGAGCGCTAATTTCCTTGTGGATTCAAGGCTTCCTAGTAGAATACGAAGATATTCTTCTAGTTTCCGCTTCCGTTCTACATCAGTTGGTACCAGAGTTGAATTTATGGCGTACCAGAATCAAACCTAGCAGACGTTGCGTGAAATCCAGGCAGCTCTTGCCAAGTTGGTGGTGCAACCGGATATTAACAATCAGGGTCTAAGACGAGAACGTGCTCTAACATACCAAGATCGACGTCAGGTAGCTAATGAAGATTCTAGTGATGATGAAGAATATGCTAATGAGATATTCAGAGGGCTAGGAGGAAATAATGTTCCTCCAAGGCGACATGATCATGGTGTAAACATAGATTATCATATGAAGATTGATTTACCAAGTTTCAATGGTCACCTTCATATCGAGGATTTCTTGGACTAACTGAATGAAGTAGAGAGGTTCTTTGAATACATAGAGATTTCTGAAGGAAAAAAAGTCAAACTTGTTGCCTACAAGCTGAAAGGTGGAGCTTCTGCTTGGTGGGAGCAACTTCAGATATCACGAACTCGTCAAAGAAAAACCCTTGTGCGTTCATGGATGAAGATGAAACAGTTACTAAAGGCAAGGTTATTACTTACTGATTATGAACAAGTTCTTTCCAACAATACCAAGAATGCAAGCAAGGAAGTAGAACTGTCTAAGCCTATACAGAGGAGTTTTACAGATTAGCTTCACGCAATGATCTCATGGAAACTGAGGTGCAACAAACAGCCAGGTACATTGGTGGATTACAACTAGCTATTCAAGATAAAGTTTGTATGCAATCTGTATTCACCGTGGTAGAGGCTGTTAATGTAGCCACAAAGGTGGAAGCTCAAATGGACAGGTTGAAGAATCAAGCAAATCGAAGTTATACTTTTGATTCGTTGCGATCTGTAGCAAGCAAGGGGAAACAAACTTTCTCATCACAGCCAACAACTAGAAATATCAGTAATGAAATTTGTGGCAGCAGTAGTTCTTCACAAAAACCAGAAACAATCAAAGGTTGTAAAGATATCCCCTAAGACGCTTATGCAACGCCTAGGGAAGATAAGTGTTACAGGTGTGGGCAGCATGGGCACTTATCCAACAATTGTCCTAAGAGGAGATCAGTGAATTTGTTAGGAATAGAAGAGACAAGTGAAGAGCAGCCAATAGAAGATTTGGACGGTGCTGCACTCACTTATGAGGAAGATGAAGTTATTGGAGGAGATGATGGAGAATTGCTCGAGAGATCTTTGGTTATCTTACGGTTGTTATTAGCACCAAAACGTGAAGAACCTCCTCAACGTCATAATATTTTCAAAACTCGATGCATAGTAAATCAAAGGGTTTGCGATTTGATCATTGATAATGCCAATAGTGAGAACGTTGTTTCCAAGAAAATGGTAAAAAAGTTGGGATTGAAGACCTCATACACCCTACAAACTTGGGTGGATCAGGAAAGGTGTGGAATCCAAGGTGACTAAAACTTGCCCCATTACTTTTTCAATTGGAAAACAAGTATGTTGATAAAGTAATATGTGATGTGGTTGACATGGATGCATGCCACATGATCTTGGGGAGGCCATGACAATATGATGTTGACGCAACTCACAGAGGGCGAGACAATGTGTATATTTTTGTTAAAGGAGAACAGAAAATTGTTTTGGGGCCAATAAAAGAAACCGAGAAATCAAATCCATCTAGAAAAACAGTATTTCTGGTGAACAATAATGAGGAATTCTAGCATGTTGAAATGAAAATAGGTGGACAAGTTTATGCACTTGTAGTACAGGAGAACAAACCTCACAATTTACCTATTCCAAAAGCAATTCAACCTTTGCTTGTCGAGTTTGATGACATCATCCCTTACCAACTACCTTCAAATTTGCCTCCTATGTGGGATGTCCAGCATGAAATAAACTTTATTCTTGGAGCTAGTATTCCTAACCTTCCTCATTACAGGATGAGTCCTAAAGAGAGCAAAATCCTACAAAAAAAGGTCGAGGACTTGATGCAGAAGGGGTTCGTAAAGGAAAGCATGAGCCCTTATGCCGTTCTTGCACTTTTGGCCCTTAAAGGCGAGGGAGATTGGCGCATGTGCACTGATAGTCGAGCTATTAACAAAATCACAGTTACGTATCAGTTCCCAATTCCAAGGTTGGAAGATATGCTTGACAACTTGGTTGGATCAAAGGTCTTTTCTAAGATTGATTTGCATAGTGGATACCACCAAATCCGCATACGACCTGGCGATGAGTGGAAGACGGCTTTTAAGATGAAAGAAGGGCTGTATGAATGGCTAGTAATGCCTTTTAGGCTTTCCAATGCGCCAAGCACTTTCATGCGGCTAATGAATCAGGTATTCAAGCCTTTTATTGGAAAGTTTGTTGTTGTATATTTTGATGATATCCTAATATATAGCTGAAATGAAGATGAACATAGCACACTTAAAAATGGTGACTGTTTTGCAAAAGAATAAGTTGTATATCAACTTGAAGAAGTGCAGCTTTATGACTACTCGGCTACTATTTTTGGGATTTGTTATTATTGGTGATGGAATACATGTTGATGAAGAGAAGGTCAGAGTAATTTGTGAGTGACCAACTCCTAAAACCGTGCGTGAAGTTCGAAGCTTTCATGGTTTGGCCATCTTCTATCAGCGATTTATCAGAAATTTTAGTAGCATCATGGCTCCAATAACTGAATGTTTAAAGGAAGGAAAGTTCCGTTGGGGTGAAGAAGCTGATCAAAGCTTTACCTTAATAAAAGAAAAACTTTCAACAGCTCCAGTTTTGACTTTACCAGATTTTGACAAGTTGTTTGAAGTGGAATGTGATGCTTCAGTTGTCGGGATAGGAGCTGTTCTATCACAAGAGGGAAGACCAGTTGCATTTTATAATGAAAAGCTTAGTGAAGCACGGAAAAAATGCTCTACTTATGAGCTAGAATTTTATGCTGTTGTTCAAGCTCTTAAAGTTTGGGAGCATTATCTAATTCAGAGGGAATTCATTCTTTATACCGATAACCAGGCTCTGAAGTTTATAAATAGCCAGAGTAAAATAAATCGCATGCATGGTAGCTAGATCACATATATACAACGATTCACCTTTTCTCTAAAGCACAAGGCAGGAACACAGAACCATGTTGCTGATGATTTGAAGAGGAGATCATCACTACTTGTGACCATGCGAGCCGAGGTCATTGAAGTTTAAATACCTCAAGGAATTATACCCTGAAGATGAAGACTTTTATTGTTTAGGACAAGCTACAAATGAGACAAACTGTGGATAATATGCATATCCAAGATGGTTATTTGTTTCGAGGGAATCAGTTGTGAATTCCTAGAGGGTCGCAAAGAGAACATTTAATTCAAGAGCTTTATAGTGGTGGGCTTGGTGGACATTTGGGAAGAGACAAGACAGTAACACTTGTAGAAGAAAGATACTATTGGCCACAGTTAAAGCGAGATGTTGGAAATTTTGTGAAAAGATGTCAAGTTTGTTAAGTAGCAAATGGGCAATCTCAAAATACAGGTTTTATATTCCATTGCCCATTCCAGAGGCTCCATGGAAGGATTTATCTATGGATTTCGTTTTGGGATTACCTAAAACTCAAAGAGGTGCATACTCGGTGTTTGTTGTAGTTGATCGATATTTAAAGATGGCTCATTTTGTTGCTTGTAAGAAAACTGCTGATGCTACCAATGTTGCCAATCTTTTCTTCAAGGAGATTGTTCGTTTGCATGGTGTTCCTAAATCCATCACTTTTGATCGTGACACTAAGTTTTTGTCTCATTTTTGGAGGACTTCATGGCGAAGGTTTAATACTTCTCTCAATTCAGCAGCACTAGTCATCCACAATTTGATGGACAAATAAAAGTTGTCAATCGAACTCTGGGAAATCTCATGCATTGCACCTTTAGAGATAAGCCAAAGCAATGGGATGTGGCATTAGCACAAGTTGAGTTTGCATATAATAGCATGGTTAATCGTTCCACCGGAAAGTCTCCATTTGCTATTTGCTATTGTCACCCACCAAAACATACCTTGGATTTGGTTCTTTTGCCAAAGCTACCAAGGAAAAGCATAGCTGCTGAGAATATGGCAGAAAGAATTTCCACCATTCAAAGGGAAGTCCGTCAAAATCTTGAGGAAGCAACTCTTAAGTACAAAGAAGTTGCTGATAAGAAAATATGTCACAAGGTGTTCGATGAAGGGGACCTAGTCATGGTTTATTTACGGAATGGACGATTTCCTGTGGGAACCTACAACAAATTGAAGGACAAGAAGTATGGCCCTTGCCAAATCAAGTGGAAAATCAATGATAATGCTTATGTTGTTGATCATCCTGCTGACATGAACGTATCTCTTACGTTCAATATGGTTGATCTGTTCGAGTATCATCCTTCTGTTGATGTGGTTGGCTATGAAGACAACTCAGAGACGAGTTTGTCTAAAGCAGGGGAGAATGATGCAGCACATTAATGAAAGGGTTTATGATCATTTTGATGATTAAATGTCATTCATCTCATTAATCATCCCTCTTGTAACCGCTAGTGCATTTATCTTAGGTTCATGCATTACAATTATGTAGTCTTTATTTTGCATTTATGCAGCACCTAGCCATATAAGGGAGGCTTGTTCCCTTAACTTTTTAGTATTCTAATAATCAGTTTACAGACTATCTTAAGTTCTCTCATTGAAGAGTGCTAATTTCCTTGTGGATTCAAGGCTTCCTAGTAGAATACGAAGATATTCTTCTAGTTTCCGCTTCCGTTCTACATCATATGTGAAGAGAAGCTTACACATGTCATTATATTATTAGACTAGGAGAATACGGTATGGGGGTTAACTTGTTCCATGTGAGTTCTTCTTCATAGTTATCTAGCAGGGAGGGGTAGAGTAGGGATGGCAAAAATTCCTATTGCAAGAACCGCATCTTTTAAATCCAACAAGGCATTTAATATCACCCCTACTCCAAAACCGATATGTCTTATTAACATTTTTTTATGCGACGACATATTTACATTAAGGAGGGGGTGGAGAGCATTGACTGTGAACTTGCCATTTGCGAGGTTCGAACCTAATACTTACAAGTGAAGATAAATACTTACCAGTATACCATAGTACCATACCTTTTAGTATTTGATATTGCTTCTAATATTATATGGTGTGTTTTATTTTGTTTAAACACAAATATCAAGATTATATTATTATCTAAACTACCTATTAACAAAATCCTCTTTGTCAACCAAAAGAGGATGACAAGATCAAATTAACCTTGTCAACAAAACTAAAGAAAAATAACCAAAATAAAAGTTACGGGCAATATAATAAATTAAACACAAAATAATTTTACTGTTCTTTTTATAGCCTCATAGCTAGGTAACTATATCAGTTGCTTCTATTTTCTCTTCCACATTTTTCTCCCAAATAAAATAAACTTTTAGTGACTAAATAGTTATCCATTAGTCGCTAAAGATATGAACAACTTCATTAGCAACAAAAAATTATTTGAATGGTCATCACCAAAAAATCTTTAATGACCATTTTATACTCTCTCTCTCTCTCTCTCTCTCTCTCTCTCTCTCTCTCTCTCTCTCTCTCTCTCGGTATATTTTATTTTCAAAATTCTAATATGCACATGTTTACAATTGCTAAGTATTTGTAATGAGAGGTACTAGACTCATCCTACAACTCTGTTTCTTCACTCCACCTTATTTTCTCACCCCTTTGAAAAAGTTAAAAAAAAAAAAAAAAAAAAAAAAAAAGAACACTCTTTCCCCACCCACTTATATTCCTAAACTATATGTTACAAAGAAAATAGCCAACACCACACATCCACCCACCCCACCCCCCACCTACTCAACGGTGAACAACCCCCTTCTCATTGGCAGCAAACTTTGTCTCTAATTTTATCAACACTACGAGAATGAGTAGCAACCTTAATAGACATTGTAGTTGCTCTCTGAAATTACAACTCAAGTAGAGGATTAATTGAAGAAGATGGGTATCAAAACTCTGTGAATTAGATGAACTGGGCTCAGTTCCACGCCGTTTGCCAAAATTATTAATGGATATGAGAGAAAAAGTAAAAGAGTATGGTTTCTTAAGGTAATTGTAATGTTTGATGAAGAGTGGGAATTGGTTGGAGAGGAAATGACATAATAGATGAGGAAAATAATGGTTTCAACTTGGTGGGTGTTGTGTGCGGTGGTTTCAACTTGCTGGGCTCTTGTTTTTGTTCCTTCTATTTTCAATTTTTTTAAAATAAAAAATTAAAGTTAACATCATTCTAATTTTCATAATTAAAAAAAAATAATTTAACACAAAAACAAAAGAATAAAAAGGTGATGACCTTATAGCAAAAGGTTTAAGATTTTTAAAATTAACATTAAAGAATGGGTGGAGAAATAAGGTTGGTGCCTTCATAATTCTAAGAAAGGAAACTAATTTTTTTAACATAACCCTTTAGTTTAACTTTTTAACATAACACCCTAAACCATATTGGAAAGTAAAAAAGGAAGATGATAAATACACACCCATTTTAGCTTTTAAAACACTTTTGTTTAATTTTTTTGTTGTGTTCGTTTATGCAAATCAACAAAAATAAAGAGGGGTATTTAAAAAGCTAAAATAATGTATAAAATTCAGCTCTCGCAAGAAATTAGTTTAACTTACGGTATTTGCTTTGAAAAAAAAGGTGGATGCATTTTAGTTGAGCATTACTAGTCTCATCCCATTGTCATATTTTCTCACCTACCTTATAATTTCACCCACCATAAAAAGTTAAAAATGAAAAACTCTCTTTTCCCACCCACCTCATTCATAATATAACCTTTTATATATCTCTAAATTCTTTTAAATTTTGTTTATTAGGATATATATATATACACACACACACACACACACATATATATCTTTAACAAAAAAATGACAAAAATCTGTTAACCATCCCAATTCCAAAACCATCAAAGCAACATACCTCCAAACCCCATTTGCACCATGATCCCCAATACGGTAGTAGCACCAACACCCATGCCTCACCCCACCCAACCTTCGCAGCACCACCATAGCCTCAAAACTGTCCACCTCCATGGGTTTACCCATCTTCCTTTGTTGTACACAATCTCTTTCACTGCCGAAATTGGATCGAGATTGTACACTGTCATGAGAGAAAGGGAAAATGGGGGAGTTGAAGAGAAGGTAGCTGTCATCGACGTCACTATGAGGGAGGCGTGTGGTTGTGCACTTGTTGTGGTTATAATAGTGAGAATGAGGTGGGGGTTTTCTTATTTTTTTTCATTTTTTTCTTTTTCTGCTATTTTGGGTTTTAATGAAGAAAAACTAATGCTTACGTGACAAAATACAATTGGTTATTGTTTAGGTCCTTATGGTCATTCTCTAAAAGGAGAAATTTTTAATTGTGATGGAAATACAAGTGGTGTCACATCCCGGTTCGAGACGGATCATTTCCCGGACCCGTTTCACCATCATAGCACGATATTGTTCGCTTTGGGCTTACCATTCCCTCACGGTTTTGTTTTTGGGAACTCACGAGCAACTTCCCTGTGGGCCATCCATCATGGGATTGCTCTAGTCCCCTTCTCGCTTAACTTCGGAGTTCCTACGGAACCCGAAGCCAGTGAGCTCCCAAAATGCCTCGTGCTAAGTAGGGATGAGAATATACATTTAAGGATCACTCCCCTGGACGATGTGAGATATTACAATCCACCCCCCTTAGGGACCTGACGTCCTCGTTGGCACACTCGCGACCAGGGTTAGGCTCTGATATCAAATTGTCACATCCCAGCCCGGGGCGGATCATTTCCTAGGCTCGCTCCACCACCGTAGCACGATATTGTCTGCTTTGGGCTTACTATTCCCTCACGGTTTTGTTTTTGGGAACTCACAAGCAACTTCCCAGTGGGTCACCCATCATGGGATTACTTTAGCCCCCTTCTTGCTTAACTTCGGAGTTCCTACGAAACCCGAAGTCAGTGAGCTCCCAAAAGGGCTCGTGCTAAGTAGGGATGAGAATATACATTTAAGGATCACTCTCCTGGGCGATGTGGGATGTTACAAGTGGTACACCACGTATTTTAATAAAAGTGGTGAGAAATTTTAGTTTTTAAGTTATTAACTTTTTAGCACACATATCCCACCATTATCAGTCACACTGAAAAATTTCTCCTCTAAAAGGACATAGTTGTCAAGGATTTTCACATTTAAGTGGGGTGGGGAAATGAGAAAAGGGGGTGGGTTTAACACTCCTCATTTTAGTTTCATTTTAAAAGTTACGTTATTTCACTAAAGAAAAACAATTTTCTACCTTAAAATGTTTCGATAAATTTGTGATGTTGCTCTCAAAGGAATCCATACTCAAGTAATGATCCGATAGTAGTTTATGTCATTAACCAGAAATTAAGAGAGAGAGAGAGAGAGAGAGAGAAAGAGAGAGAGAGAGATTACTGACAGAAATTTTATCCACTGGAATATTAAATTCGAGAGACTTGCAAATACATTTCAAAATCAAACCTGTAAAAAAACATTAACTTGTCCACAAACACAATTAAGCCCTCTAATTTGTTTCTCAAGCCACAAAGTTACCCAGAATGAGAGTACTCACAACAATACTAATTATACATATGAAAACCATTAACGCAACGTCTGATCCTGGTGCAGAATTCTGCTGAGGAGGCTGTACTGGTGCATTTGGTTCCAAACCCGCCGGAGACGGCAGGACAGCAGGCGGATTAGTAATTACTGGTGATGGAGAAGGAGAATCCGTATGGTGTTGGGTTTTGTTTCTGACGGCCAAAACCACTACTATGAGCTTCTGACCCTTTTGGCAATTTTCAGCATTGCCGCTGATGAAGAAAAATGGCCCCGATCGGTTGAACTTGAAGACTGAGTCCCCATCTGTTAAACACTGTTTTGGGTTTTTTGTGTTGCACGAGTTGTAATCCTCTTTTGCTACCACCAACACAGAATTTGACCCTTTTTTGCACTTGAAAACTGCAAATATGCATTCACCACAACGACAAAGGAAAACAAGCTCAATTATATATATGGTGTGTGTGTGTGTGTGTGTGTGTGTGTTATTATTTTATATATATGTGCGTATTCTTACGTAAATCCATGATAAAATTATAAGGGAGAAAGGGACTCACAAAGTGTATCATTGACCTGAAACCTATGCCTTTCCGCCCAGTGATTGAAGCTCTCGGAGGGGTTTAAAACCCAACCATCTTTGCCACCCACAGGGAACTTGTAAGCTTGAGAAGAGTTACTTGCCAATGCCGCCACCAAAATAACAAGAAAAATGCTCAAAAATAGTCTCTCAGACCCCATTTTCTGCAGCTGAACAGATGAACAGACTAATTAACTGAACTCAAAAAAGCCCTCCAAAAAAATACTGCCTATACTATAACTAGAGATAGAGATGGGATTGGTGAGAACTGAATACTGTTTGGGTATTGCTAATATGTGATAGCATATATAGAGAGACTGAGGAGGATGTGACCGTTGCCGAGCATGCACAAATGGTGAAGGGATTACATGATACGTGTTATAAATTCTGCCGCCAGCCGTTTCAACCAGCTTTTTGTAACCTCTCCTCTCAGGGTCTACACATGGCGACATGCAAGAGATCCAACGGTCATCAAAAGTTTTAGAATTCATTGTCCTTGAAAGGCTTATTTTCTTGTTTCTTGATTGCTTCGTTTTCTGTTTTCCATTTTTTTTTTTTTTTTTTTTTTTTCAAATCTACTCAATTTCAAGTTTTAACGTTTGATAAACCAAAGATAATGGCGCTTAATTACTTTTAAATTTGTGATTAATTGTCGCTATATTACGAGGTCAAAGCTACTGGGAAATGCATTAAAATTTATGATTTAATACCATAAGTCGGCTACCGCCAATTATTGATAGCAATTTCTATTAAAAAAAATTCGAATTTTTTATGGTTTGCTCGAAACAACGATACCTGGGGTTGTTAATTTGGGTTAATGTCTATAATGAGCAAATCATAATTAGGTATTTAATTCGTTATTTAAAAGTTGAAATGAGACATTCACCATAAGTAAACAAGAATTGATCGAAACTGTAATGCAATGCTAGTAGAAAATTCTATCTCCTTAAAGAAATAAGGAATTACCATTTTTTTTATTATGATATATTTACACTAAAGGGTAGAGAAATAAATTGGTAGCAAACTCGCTATTCACTAGAGTTGTAGATAAGATCAGGGTCACCTTTGTAACTAGAGTAGGCGACCGCCTAGGGCCCTTACTCAGAGAAGCCCATATATATATTACAAACTTTATGTCTATTCAAATGAAAAAAGTAGACTTTGAGTCTTTGTGTTGAATATAACAGGCCATTGGGTTGGGCTCTTAACTCAACATTTGTAAGGTTTATTTGTTTTATAAAATTAATGGAATAAAAATAGCAAACCTGATTGAGGGGAAAAAATTATTTATAAAGCTAAGAATCTCGAGAGAAACTTCATTGAATTAAGGAATCAATTGGGCAATGGAAATTGAACTCTATAAGATAAATGGATGGTTGTTTGCAGAATGCAAGGGTTGTTTATAGAATTTTTTTTCAACTATACCAGTTACAGTTGCACTTGAGAAAGAAGTTTTTCAAAATTAAAGATTAAATTTTATCTTCAATAAATTATGTCACAAGAAAGATTGAATGAGTTTGCTATTTTATCAATCGAAAATGAATTGGTTGAAAAGTTGTATTATATAAACATAATTAGTACATTTGCATCAAAAAACGCGAAATGTGTAATATTTAGGTAATGTTTGTATATCTTTCTCATTTTGATATTAATTTTTAATGATATTTGATGTAAGAATAAATTTTTTCATGTATTTAGCAAAATCCTTTTTATGCATATCAATGTACAAAGGGTCCGGGACTAGAGAACTCTAGGGCTCCACTTCGAAGGCTCGCTTAAGGCCCCCAAATTCTTAAAGTCGGCCCTGCATAAGACGTATCACTTACAAGTAAAGCGAAATATCACCAAATCATACATAGTATTAAGTGACAATACATTAGTGTCCATACAAGATCATTGATGAAAAGATATGCATGCGTCAATATATGACTACTCTATATTTTGAATACTGCAAATGGCGCTTTACTGCAGTGACTGAAATGATCACGCTTATGCACTATGGTGAATGTTCGACTCCTACTGATTTCTCACTCTTAAAAACTATCTATCTAACCGATTAACGATATCACTCTACTTAAAATATTGTTAAAATTACACAAAAATGTTGCTAAAAATAGCATACAAACAAAAACTTAATGGACAAAGCCCTTAGTGTGTGCTCTAGGGCTGCAAGAGATGGGATAATGAGTTAGGAATAGTTATAAGACATCTGAGTAGGATTAGCTAGAATAGGTTCACCATCCAGTGTTTGATTCTTTCGAATAACCAAAAAAGGCCAGTTGCCAACGAGTGGCCGAAGTAGCCCCAACAATTCGTGTAGAGTGCAGTGTACACTATCAAAGTGTTTTACGAATTTTTGTTTTATTAGCACCTCACATAATGTTGAATACACTTCACATTAAAATTTAATACTAACTGACTTACATTCCCTAATATGCAAACCAAATGATGTGTTACCAATAGGAAATAAGCACGTTAATCAACACTTAAGTAATAATTCAATCATCAACGTCTACATCATTTGGTTTACAAAATTTGATTTATAAATTTGGTCTCCCTAACATTGCCCTTTATCTTCTTCAACTCTCAAAACCACTGTCGTTCTTCATTGTAGAACAAACCCTAACTAATAAAACTACAAACACATTGAAAATTATTTTTGCGAATGGAACATAAAATCTATGTTTTAGAAGCTCCACAAGGGGTAAGACTTTGCACTTTTCATTCTTCTAGTGATTTTAATGACATCAGCATGCCTATGGCTGCATAATACAATGTTAACTATTCAACAATGTGTGGAAGAAGAAGAAGAATAATAATTATGGCTGGTTCTTGCTGGAAAAGGGGTGGGCCCAAGAAAATATTTTAAGATCTTAGAGTGTGGTGTACGCAGAAAATGAGTGTACGTTGAGAGTGTGAAGTATAGGTGTATTATGGATAAATATTTAAGGTGTATTCCACGGATAAATTATTAAAAAAACAAATACAAGGTGCATACGTGTATTCATCGATATGTGAAGTAGTAAAACAACCTATGGACGATAAGCACAACAATGATGATGCGCAATATGAGAGATGGCAATTATCGGTTGTTAATTAGTTTCACGAGCCTATAAATTTGGAGTGCGTGTGTGTGTGTGTGTGTGTTGCAGAATGGTTTGAACCAATCTTAAAGACTTCAAGCATATACAATTAACATTTTTAATGGAGTAAGAATCGGGCGCATCACACTGCAGGTGTCACACCAAAGCATAAAACAAGCTTATAACTAGATCAGTTGAACAGATTAATTACAACTCTATCTAGTTAAGGCATAAATCGCTACACTAACTGTACTCACCAAGGCTTCGTCATCCATCGCCATCCCCCTACCAACTATTTTGTTAGTTTCTCCCGATTCATTTCTCTCATATGTGGTCATGACGAATAATATCATTATAATTTCAGTAATTATTCTCCTTGTCATGACCTTGGCAATGGTGGTGGAGTCAACACAATACTCAAGCATGAGTCGTAACGCCGGTGAAGTAGAAGTAGCTTCACCACCGGATCGGTGTGATGGATTGTCGGGTGAGGACTGCCAGAACATTAAGGAAGAGGAGGAGGACGAGGAGGAGGAGGGTGAGGAGGACACAGAAGAAGCTGAAACCAGAAGATGCATAAGCTATGGAGCCCTAGAGAGGGATAAAGTGCCATGCGATCGACGAGGCAGTTCTTATTATAATTGTGGTACATCTGGACAGGTCAATCCTTACCATCGTGGCTGCAGTGTCATTACATATTGTGCAAGGGAGGGATGAACTTCAAGCATCATCATCGATTAAGATTTAAG
The DNA here is from genome assembly GCF_019419815.1 of Pyrus x bretschneideri. Lineage (NCBI taxonomy): Eukaryota > Viridiplantae > Streptophyta > Magnoliopsida > Rosales > Rosaceae > Pyrus > Pyrus x bretschneideri. The sequence goes on along the minus strand of NW_025999735.1, from coordinate 3,910,958 downwards.
GTGGTACCGATTTCAGTTTGAGTACTGGCTGGTTATGATTTAAGGCCCACATACATATATTACTAGGATCCAAGTTATTTTGTCAGACATCGGTTGAATTGTTTAGTAGCTTAGTCTGAGACCAAATTTCTCTGATTTTCTGTGATATGTGTTACATTCTCTCTCATCTGTCTCTTTGGTGGTTGTTCGGAGGTGGTGGGAGGGCTGGGAATTGTGTTTTGTATTTGTTTTTTTTGTTAGTAACTGGTTAACTATTTGATATAACAATTGCAACATTATTTTCCACGGCACACGAAATACGCCATGACAATTTAAGATCTGGGGCTTCTTTGGTTTTGAGATATCAGGTTTAGGGGTCTCCAAACTGAAGGTCATTTTCAAAATCTGTATGGACCAATGGACTCTCAACGCAAACATTCCTGCTTCAGAAAGAAAGAAAAAAACCTTAATAAAAGATGCTTATGAATATTTTTCAAGCCGAGTTTGAACTTCCACGTATCCATTTAGATAGACGGTTCGTAATATTTTCACTAAATTCGTTCATCTGTTCATATATAGTTCTATGACTAAATGATCTCATATCTTTTTTTTTTTTTTTTTTTTTTGTAGACATTATGAACTACTTATCTATTTGTTATAGTTGATGATTGACTAAACAACCTTAATTTTAATTGATTGTTTTGCAGAAACGATTTTTAAAGAGTGATTTATAATATTAGTAGTTCCGATTATAGCACTAAATTCCAAAACTAGTCACGAAATATTTTGTGGAAGAACTCCTCTACGTTCTCTCAACAGCCAAGTCAATTCCATAAAATATCTCCATTCTAGTGCTGATAACTAAGGTTCTAAAAAACGCAAGACGCTAGTTGGGTGGCGAGCTAGCACCTAGCGCCTAGGTGGCCTAGTCGGATTTAGGTGAATTTCTTGTATATCTTGTAAATAAGTACATATTGACACTTACAAAAAATTATACTTGTATGAAATTGTTGACCCTAAAAACTACCAAGACTACGTGGCGCGCAGGCCGAGTAATTAATAAGCTAACTATGTCCTTCAATTGTATGCGGGGCGTGCCAACTCGTCGGCCAAGCTCGGCCGATGAGTAAAATGTGTTGATGTTGCATTGAGTATGCTGCTAACTTCTTGATCTTGCGACTATGGCCAAGGAAGGAACACGCCTTGGCCTTCGGGTTCTAGAGCCTGAAGACAAGGCTGCTAGTTCTATGAAGTTCAATATCAAATTCGACTTTCAATGTGCCGGATGTAGCAACCTGTAACACCTCACTTCGCCAACATGGCTAATGAGATGACCTCTGCCAATAAGGATTCGAAAATCCTTCTCGATCGAGACTTGTATAGATAACCAGTCGACCTCGACGTAGTGCTGTTTATCCAAACTGAAGGTGCTCCGGGAACAATTGATTCTATGACAATGGTGTTGTTTATCCAAACTAAATGTGTGTTGGCGGAAAAAGAAAATAAAAAAATCTCAAGATTTTTAAGAGGATTGTGCAGGGCAATTTGTATGTTGAATTGGAGAGGCTCTTCTCATTGCCACTACCTTTGTATTTATAGTGACGCGCTGACTTATTCCTTGAATATTGCACAAGATTTTTGGCATGGATCAGACTCAACCAAATGCATGGAGTTGTCATGCAATTATCCAACCAATTTAAAATCTCCATCATTATCTCTTTTTCTCCTTATTTTATCCATCATTATCCAAGTATTTAATGATCTCCTTGTGCTGGAACTAAGGCATGCAAATAATTAGCATGCAAATTTATCTCTTAGCCATGTATTTCAAACCAAAGCATCATGGCAATCCACTCATCTTTCCACCAAATATGACCAGGTGCAATCATGCAAGATAAAAAAGTTCAAACTTGAGCCCATCTTTCCCATCCTTTCAAAGCCCACGAGTTCCAATTTGATGCAATTTGTCCGACTGGATTCTTGGCATCCTATCAGGGATATTCGGGGGTGCTCTTTATTGCACCATCACTTTATAATTTTATCCATGCATGCACAATAACCTTCAGTCGTCTAAGTGAACTCCAAATTCATTTGTTTATTAATTATCACCATATTTTAAATGGATAATAATCAATTTGCAACATACCACTTGAATATGTCAGTCAACCAAACTGATCACACCCACACATTCACACGCCAAACATACAAAATCAACTTAAATTGTGCTACCGTGTTTCCAGCTTGGAGATACATATCTGATCTTAATTATTATTAAAAGATAATTATGATAAAAATCATAATCTTATCCTTCAATAATAACAAAACGATCTTCACTCTTCGATCCGACAGTTGGGAGTTATGCTTACTCAACGGCCTTGGTTACACGGGCCGATGATGTAATTTGGGGTCCAAACAGAAATCCATGAATAAGATAATAAAAGAATGATAAGATGCAAAAAGAGTATCCAACAAGTCCAAAATTTAAAAACACATTAAGCATATATGCCATATAACCATAGTGAGGAGTATTGTAGGATGACACATGTACAACAAGTTCACAATTTAAAACAACATAAAATGGAAAATAGGAGGAAAATAAGGAAATTTAGTAATGTAAGATACTTATCTTTAGCATCTCGGAATTTAAGTTGATACACAACACACCTATTTTATAAAATTAACAAAATTTCAAGGTATAATTAGAACTTAGACTATAAACAAATTTCACCAAAAAAAAAAAAAAAAAATCACCCAACCGCCTAGCCTGCCTAGAGCTACCCTGATTTTTTTAGCTGTTTTGCACAAAATCGCCTTGTTTCCAAGGTGCCTAGTGCCTAGGCGGCTGCCTAGGGTGTTTTTTAAAATCCTGCTGATAACCGACTTCCCCATTTTGTGGTAGCATAATTGTTTAAACTTTAAAGCCATTTTGAGTTGGCTTCGTTGAAATGCTGAGGAATGTTGCCATTTTTTTTTTTTGAGAAAATGTATGATGTTCATTAATGATATGAATACATACAATCAATGAGGATAGTATGTATGTGGGCCTCGATACAAATCTTGTTGGCGATTTCAACCCGGTCGAAAGGAAAAAGAGTGTCTGCACCAAACAAATTAGGAATTACTATCCTCAAAAAGACGACCCACAATTACATCATGAAGTTCTTCAAACCAAAGAATAGAATTATTAGTACTCAAACTCATTCGTGCTAATCTGTGTGCCACTTTATTTGTCTCCCTTCTGCTAAAACCAATTTTCCATTGGGACAATGGCTGAACCATTGAGCGAGTATCATGTAGAATATTTCCAAATGGCGAGTAATCCTCTTGACTATCCTGTTGAAGAGTTACCAACACAAGTAATGCATCCCCTTCGAAAACCAAGGCTTGTAATTGCTTCTACTTGACCAACCAAGCAGCATCCCTAGCTACCATAGTCTCGGCCAACAAAGGGGAAGGAATAGTAGCATGCCTCTTTGCCAAGGCCGCCACAAAATCACCCCTATCGTTTTGAATCACCACCCCAATACCACTAATACTTCTGTGTTCATCCTAAGCCACATCAAAATTACATTTGGACCATCCTTCTTCTGGCTTTGTCCATTTTTGAGAAACTTTACAGCTGCATTTTTCATTTTTCCCATGCCAATGTTGGAATTCTTTCATCCAACTAATTGCCCGACAAATTAGTTCCGTCAATTCGAATGTCTTTCCTTGCCACAAAGAAGAGTTCCTGTCACATCCCGGGGCGGATCACTTCCCGGGCCCGCTCCACCACCGTAGCACGATATTGTCCACTTTAGGCTTACCATTCCCTCACGGTTTTGTTTTTGGGAACTCACGAGCAACTTCCCAGTGGGTCACCCATCATGGGATTGCTCTAGCCTCCTTCTCGCTTAACTTCGGAGTTCCTACGGAACCCGAAGTTAGTGAGCTCTCAAAAGGTCTCGTGCTAGGTAGGGATGTGAATATACATATAAGCATCACTCCTCTGGGTGATGTGGGATGTTACAATCCACCCCCCTTAGGGGCCCGACGACCTCGTCGGCACAGCACGGCCAAGGTTAGGCTCTGATACCAAATTGTCACATCCCGGCCCGGGGCAGATCACTTCCCGGACCCACTCCACCACCGTAGCACGATATTGTCCACTTTGGGCTTACCATTCCCTCACGGTTTTGTTTTTGGGAACTCACGAGCAACTTCCCAATGGGTCACCCATCATGGGATTGCTCTAGCCTCCTTCTCGCTTAACTTCGGAGTTCCTACGGAACCCGAAGCCAGTGAGCTCCCAAAAGGCCTCGTGCTAGGTAGGGATGAGAATATACATATAAGGATCACTCCCCTGGGTGATGTGGGATGTCACAATCCACCCTCCTTAGGGGCCCGACGTCCTCGTCGGCACAGCACGGCCAGGGTTAGGCTCTGATACCAAATTGTCACATCCTGGCCCGGGGCGGATCACTTCCCGGGCCCGCTCTACCACCGTAGCACGATATTGTCCGCTTTGGGTTTACCATTCCCTCACGGTTTTGTTTTTGGGAACTCACGAGCAACTTTCCAGTGGGTCACCCATCATGAGATTGCTCTAGCCTCCTTCTCGCTTAACTTCGGAGTTCGTATGGAACCCGAAGCCAGTGAGCTCCCAAAAGGCCTCGTGCTAGGTAGGGATGGGAATATACATATAAGGATCACTTCCCTGGGTGATGTAGGATGTCACAGTTCCTTTCTTTCCACACTCTAAAGAAGAACAAGGAATGTTGGCACTTTTAGCATATTCACGGAGATAATATTTGAGTACTCACTAGTGAATACTTATTTTTGAATTTTGTCCAGTGATACTATAATACATATACTAAATATGTTATTCAATCTTTCTTGAGCTTTAAAAACAAGACACATTACATTGACTAAATTAAAAAATAAGTATATAAAATACTCACTAGTAAGTACCTAAATAATATCCCATTAACAATACCCATTATGCATTGTCTAGTAGGAACATTTTTGCTTACCACACTAAACTTTGATGTATGCTTATTATACACCTAATCATCTGGCACGCGTTATTTCATTAAACCTTAGCTAATTTTTTTCAAAATTAAAAAAAGTAACATTTAATGTTAAAATTAATTAGAATTAGGTGAAAGGACACTTGACAAATGATTAGGTGTATAGTAAGTGTACACTATAGTTATGATGGTGCAAAATGCACCCTTGTTTGGCTACTAACTTCACAATTTTAAGTTTTATTTAATTTAAATTATCAATTTACATGTTGTCATTTGGGATTTGGGATTTCCTTAAAATCTCTTCTTTAATCAAAAGAAGTTGGGCAAGTGCTAATAACCTTATGAGGTTTTATTTATGGACCTAAATACAATCAAAATCATAGTTTTCAGGGTAATTAGCTAAAATGATATATTTGTTGAAATAATCAAAATTAAATATTATTGACATATTAAAAATATATCGACAACATATTAATCATATATTGACGACAACATGTTAAAAATAATTATTTCAGCAATCGAATGTCAAAAATGAATCAATTAAGCTAATTTCCCTAATTTTAAACTCAAGGCACCACTCAAGATCAAATAATAAATCGATAAGTTTAGGCCTATGTAAACACTATGTTTTTAGTAGACCAATATAGAAAAATCTTTTATTAATTTTTATTACCAATCTAGTTAAATACCAACAAAGACTATTGTCGGTGGCTTATAGTAACAATGATTTTATTAGGGTCTAGTAACGACTCGTTTGGTGGGTAGGATGAGATTGGGTCCTAAGGATATAATTGGATTGGCAAAGACAGGTAACACATGACTTGTAACCCATGTATAAGAATAAGTTAGATAAACCACTTTATTGTGGATTAATAACCTATCATGGCCAGTCTTGTTCATTTCACATTTTGACATAACAAATAAATGATTGACTCAAGTCTATTTTAATTGGTCACAACCTATCTCAACCAGCCCAAATAGACCCTCCTAGTACAACTTTGAACGATGGATTTTCAAATTCTAAAGATGGTGATGGCAGCCATGAAAGGGAATGATGTTGATTACTCGTTATTGGGACCTGTCATAAATGACCTTCAACATTTGCCCAAGTTATTCACAAAGGCGCAGACTGCACACACGTTTCGTGAAAGTAACACAGCAGCCCATCGACTTGCTCGCATGGGAGTCATCAATGACCAAGAATTTTTGTGGTTTGAGGAGCCTCCTGATGTGAATAGGGATGTATTAATTGACGATTGTTTTTAATTGTTGCATTATTGTTCATTTGAGGATATGTTTCTTTGTTGTGCGGGACACTCTTTTTTTCTTCGACCGGGTTGAAATCTCTAACAAGATTTTTATTAAGGCTCTTCATGCACACTATCCTCAGTTTGTTCGTAGTCTGATTTGCTTATTGAATATAGTACTTTAAAAAAAAGGATGTGATGTCAAGCTACTAAAAATTAGATTATAAATTATTGATCGAATGAATTGGAAAATTCTCATATTAGCACTACAAAGACATAAGCGAAGGATTTTCAAATGACTACATAGAAAGTGTCATTTACAAATCCCAGATACAATTTTACATGCCTTTGCATTGCTTATATGGGAATTTTATAGAGGTTTTTTGAACTTTATTCCTTGAAGGAGATTGAAATTTAATTAAAACTTGGTGTTAGATAAAAGATTGATTCTAGTCCTTTGATGTGTGCTATTATTCATATTTGTATTCTATTTTTGTTTCAATTTTTAATGTATATTTTATTCAATGTTGTTTGGGCCCAAAATAACACTTTGGGCCGAGCCTAGAGTTGCTCTCGGTCTAATAAGGAGTATCGAGAATATTTTCTACCATAGGCCGAGCCTAGAAGAGTTCGGTCGAGTCCTATCAGAATGTGATTTCTGCCTGAATAAAGGTGAAATGGTCGAATCATAATACAATAGGGATTCTTCATAGGCTAAATGCTTCTGAATCAGAAAAATGCCGAAAGTCAAGGGTTAAATCTAAATGATTAAAGAGCTTGGTTCAAAATCCTATAGGAGTTACGATTGGCCGAGGCTAGATCAGATTGGGATGGAGAATTCTGAGGGAAATTTTTTTTCCTAACTAAGAACATGTGAGAACATTTGAACACATAGGCAAACTATTAACACTTTAAAGTAGGCATGCATTCAAAAACATTTCTAAAACCCATGACTTTCAAACCCTAGTGAATGATGAAACACAAGACTCTTAACATTAAAAAGAAGAAAGGTTTTTGAGATTCATTACCCTTGAAGCTCATCCTTGTTTACACAAGGGATTCACCCAACTGGAGGGCCTTCAAGTCACCTCCTAGCTCCTTGAATCTTCCTTGTGATTTTTCTTCCTTTTGAATCTCATTTACTCCTTGAGGATTTGAGGAAAAGAACTCCAAAAGAACCAAAGGTTTGGTACCTCTAAGTCTCCACACCAAAGATGTAGTGTGAAAAGAAGATGGATGACTTAGAGAGACTTTTGATGCTAGTGAAGGTCTCCTTAAGTGGCCGGCCTCTATAAAGAAAAAGAGAGAAAGAGTTTCTCTTCTTTGCCTCAAGAAAACCCTAGTGAGATAATGTCTATAAAGTTGCCTTTATACCTCCTCACATGTGAGTGGCAAACTTGCTATTAAGCCAAGTTTTCTTCCACTCATCCTATAGCCGGTTTTGACTTAGTTATTGGGCTAATGTCCATTTAGTTTGAGTTGTTATTCAACCTAAACTCAGTGAGCCTTGAGGACCAAAAACACCTTTTGGGCCCCGAAACCCAAAACCAACTTAAAAGCCCAATATCAACATTTTGTAAGATTAATTAAGTAATTGCCTATCCAATTAAACTATTTAATTGCCTATCCATCTCATTTATATTTCTTCACTTTCATCCTTACTCATTTAACAATCGATTGTGAATTGAAACTACATTTCAATTCTCCCTTTGATGAAGATTAGTGTTGGCTAATCTTCAGGGCTTCCACAAACCATGAGTGACACTTAGCAGTATGTCATGGCTACCCAAGCTAAGTAGAAGTGGTTGGAGAACCTATCCAGTCACAATTACAATGCAATATGATCCTTCTCTAATATAATACTCTTAATCACATTATTTGAGTGATAGTTTGTTTCATGTCTACTATCCAATGTGATACGTCTCTATATGATTCATTTGAATATGATTTGGAACAAACTTCCTAAGTCATATTCATATGCTTTGGCCAAAGACTCCCAAATCATATCTCAGAGTGTTCTCCCTCCACCATGGAAGGTTAAAGATCCTTTGTTGTGCATTCATATACCTACATGACTAGATAGCTTGACCCTAACAATGCCATGGACACTCTTGATGGAATGTCTTTGACATGATCAAAGATCAAGGACCTAACCATTAGACATCTATGATGCCTCAGATCAAATGACTACTTTGCATATTGCAACTTACGAGTCCTTACATGACATGTATGTTCGAACTCTCTTTTGATCGTTGTTCAATGTACTCGATTCCCTTTTGAGCACCTATGTGTTTTTTTCAGTGTCCAACTCTAAATGACTTGAGACTAGTCATACTCACTTTTGAGTTAACATAACACATACTAACTTTAGCGGATTGTCAATGCCCAATTGGCAATCCTATGGCTAGGAACGTTTTAGGAATGAACATAAGAGAAGGGTCTCGTTAATCTAACTTACTTAGATCACTTCTCTCTTAGATTAAATACATTCCTTGGATTCCCTTATTACTTAAACACATAATACAGTAAATAATGATAAACAATAAGCCTTGCCCTTTATTAAACATATAATAGTTTAACACAATAAGTATTCCAAAAGCTATTACATCAAATGAGTGGCTTTGTGGGCATACTTCCAACAATCTTGAACTTGCACCCAAAGCCACCTTCCCATGTATCTAATGTTGGAAATGTGCCCTAAAACCAATCATATGATGATACTTTACGGACATTTCAAACTAATGTAGTTCATTTCAAACTAATGTAGTTTAAATGTAAAGGGCAAACATTATTGTTTGAGCCGTCTCATATAAATGTTATATGCTTAAACGATAAAGTCCAAGGAATATGTGATTGGAAGAATGCGATCTAAAGAAGTTAGATTCATGAGACCATTCTTTCGTTGACACATCCTAAACGTTCCTGATCATAGGATTGTCAATTGGGCATTGACAGTCTGTTAAGATCAGTACGTGCTATGTCTTCTCTCAGGGAGAGTGACTAGTCTCGAGTCATTGGTGTGTGTGACATCAAGACAAGTACGTAGGTGCTCAATAGAGAATGAGTTCACTGAACACGATCAACGAAGAGTTCTCATATTCATGTCACATGAGAACTCATGGTTGGGATAATGCAAATTAGTCTTTTGACCTGAGGCATCACAGTTGTCTTGTGGTTAGGTCCTTAATCTTTGATTATGTCAAAGTCACTCTATCAGGGTGTCCACGGCATCGTTGGGGTTAAGCCACTTAGCCATGGAGGCAAGTGAATGCGCAACAAGGGATCTCTAACCTTAAAACTGTTTGAGGGAGAATACTCTATGATATGATTTAGAATCTCTGGCCAGAGTATGAATGAGATGTTGGAATGCGTTCCAGATCACATTCAAGGTAATCATATAAGTACAAGATTCACATTGGATAGTAGACATGAATAAACTATCAAACCAAACAATGTGGTCAAGAGTATTGTATTAGAGAAAGACCGTATTGCATTTGTAATCCTAAACTGAATAGGTTCTCCACCTCTTCTGATTAGCTTGGATAACCATGATATGCTGCTAGGTGTCACTCATGGTTTGTGGAAGCCCTAAAAGTGTATTATCACTAACGGGAGAATTGAAAGTAAGTTTCAATTCACAATCGATTTGAAAGAGTTTGAATCGCCCACTGCCTCGCTAAAAGGAACCTAATGGATCATACACCGTGTAAGGTAGAGATTGAAGATTCAACGGAGATGAGTAAGAATAATTAAATGGTTTAATTATTTATGGCAAGGATTAATTAATATGATTATTAATCAAACGAATAAGTTCGTTAAAAGACCTCGGGTTAGTTTTGGGCCGCAAGGTCCAATGGGATTTGAATGTCAAGCCCATTAACTCAAGTTGTATGACAACTTGAATAAAACAAAGGGCTTGAAAGCCCAATAAACCTATAGGCTAGCCATGTGTAAAAGAATAGGGCTTTTGGTCCATTAGGTCACTTATTTGAAGGGACTATATAAAGGACTTTATAGCCTAAAATTTACTAAGGGTTATTTTTGGGGGAAAGGATGAGAACACAAGCTCTCCTTTCTCTCTAAAATTTTGGCCAATCTAGAGGGGAATAGCTAGCAATCTTACTTCCTCTAGGTCACTCATTTCTTCTACAATATACCTTGGTGTGGAGACTTAGAGGTTCTCAATTTTGGGAACTTGGAGAAACCTTTTCATCCATCCAAATCCATGGATCCAAGATGCAAGGAATGAAGGCCCTCTCTTTGGGTGATTAGCCTTTGCTTATGCAAAGAGGAATCTACAAAGGTATTGATTTCTCAATTCACTTTGTTTTGAGTTGAGTCTTGATTCACCTATCTACTAGGCTTTGAATTTCATGGGTAAATGTTTTGTTTTAAGTGCATACAAGCATGATTCCGCCTTTAATTGTTAATTGCATGCTATTGATGTTGCTTAAATGAACATGTTTTTCACAAATTTTCCTTCATCTAATACCCATCTTTTCCATATGGCGATCAAGTTAGATTTGAGATATTGGCTTCGTCAATGGATCTGCTACATTATCGGCTGAGGCAACCTTGAAGATGCTGACTTTCCCTTGGCAACATATCTTCTAATGATATTAAAGCATCTGTCAAAATTCTTGTTCTTTTAATGAGCCCTGGGTTCCTTGGCTAGAGTTATTGCCTTACTATTATCATAGTACAAAGTTACTGGTGAAGTAATGGTTGGAACCACTCCAAGTTTAGTAACGAACTTCTTCATCCAGAACGTTTCTTTGCCGGCTTCAGCTACAACGACATATCCTACCTTCGTTGTGGAATCAGCAATTACATCTTGTTTCTTGCTTATCCAGCTGACAACCTCACCATTCAGAGTGAATACATATATGGAGTTAGAACTCTGTTGCTCTTCCATAAATGAGGAACATGTCTTTAGTTCTTCTTAAGTACTTAAGGATGGTCTTGAAAGTTGCCCAATGTTCTGATCCTAGGTTAGATTGATATCGATTAGTAATGCTCATAACATATGCGATATCAGGCCTTGTGCATATCATGGCATACATGAGACTTCCTATGACGGAAGCATAAGGAATCCTACTCATCTGCCGTATCTCTTCAGGAGTTTTCGGTCCTATGGATTTAGAAAAGTGAATTCCATGTCTCACAAGAAGAAAAACTTTCTTAGATTGTTCCATTTGGAACCTACTTAGCGCCTTATCTATGTACATAGATTGAGATAATCCAATTAATTTTCTAGATCTATCACGATAGAGCTTTATCCCCAATACATAAGATGCATCTCCCAAATCTTTCATATGGAAGGTTTTGGACAACCATACTTTTATAAAAGAAAGTACTGCAGTGTCATTCCCGAATAGTAATATATCATCTACACATAACACTAGAAATACAACTGCATCTCCAACGACCTTTTGATAAACACAATTGTCATCTTCATTTTGAATAAAACCAAACGATTTGATTTCAGTATCAAAACAAATGTTCCAGCTTCTGGAGTCTTGCTTAAGTCCATAAATAGACCTCTGAAGCTTGCATACCTTAGTCTTTTCAAACTTGGACACAAAACCTTCGTGTTGAGTCACATAGAGCTCTTCCTCTAGGTAGCCGTTCAAAAAGGATTTTTTCACATCCATTTGCCATATCTCATAATCATGGTACGCAGCCATATCAAACAAAATTCGAATGGACTTAATCATGGCTACATGAGAAGGTTTCTTCATAGTCAATCCCTTCTCGTTGCATGTAACCCTTGGCTACTAGTCTAGCCTTATAAGTCTCCATGTTCCCATCAGCGCATAACTTCCTCTTGAAGACCCAGACCTGATTTTGATACATGGAATCCATCTCGGATTTCATGGCCTCTTGCCATTTCCTTGAATCAATGTCGGACATTGCTTTAGCGTAGTCTCTAGGGTCCTCCTTTGTGTCATTGTCACCTAAAAGGTGCAATTCCCCAAAGTCATTATCCAAGCCGTACCTCTTAGGTGGCTTGCTAACCCGTTTAGATCTACATAGAGCTAGGGGTTCAGGAACAAGGTTGTCAACTTGTCGAGTGCTTGTTTGTGGTTCATCATTAATCTCATTAATTTCCACTGTTTTACTTGTAGTTCATTTGAGAACAAATCCGTCCTCTAGAAACTTAGCAGTTCTGGCGACAAAGACTTTATAGTCATTAGGATGGTAGAACTCATATCCCATAGTTTCTCTAGGATATCCCACAAAATAGCATCTAACTGATCTCGTTTCAACCTTAGTGGCTTCAAGCTTCTTGACATATGCTTCACAATCCCAAATCTTAATATGATTAAGACTTGGCTTTCTGCCATGCCATATCTCATAGGGCGTCTGTGAAACTGACTTGCAAGGTACTCTATTAAGCAAGTAAGCTGCTGTATATAAAGCATATCCCTAGAATGTTACTGGTAGATCAGCAGAACTCATCATAGAACGAACCATGTTCATCAAGGTTCGATTTCTCCTTTCATAAACTTCATTAAGTTGTGGAGTTCCCGGTGGAGTCCATTGTGATATTATTCCACAAACTTTGAGATAATCTAGGAACTCGTTATTTAGATACTCTCCCCCTCAATCTGATCTTAGGATCTTTATCTGTTTCCCAGTTTGCTTCTCAACTTCATTCTTGAATTCTCTGAACTTTTCAAAGGATTCTGACTTGTACTTCATAAGATACACATAGACAAACCGAGGGTGATCGTCAGTGAATCTGATATAGTAGGAGAAGCCTCCTCTCGACGTAGTAGACATTGGTCCACATACGTCAGTGTGGATTAACCTTAGAATTTCAGTGGCACGCTCTCCTTTCCCAGTGAATGGACATTTGGTCATCTTCATTTTCAAGTAACATTCATAAGTACCCATTTGGTCATTACCTAATGGGCGGAAATATCTGTCTTTTGACATTTTGCGAATCTTATCAAGGTTCACATGTCCAAGTTTAAGATGCCACATCTTTTCTTGGTTAAACTTCTTTTCTAGCCCTTTTGGGTTTTGAGGTATTCCCGCTTTCAATACAGTGCATTCCACTACTTGTCTCTAGGTGAAAAAATCTCTTTATCATATTACCATGAGAGATAATACCACTGTTCAAGTAGAAAGTCCAACTCATTTTGTCAAACAACACTGAGTGCCCATCTCGTAAAAGCATAGAGATGGAAATCAAATTCTTTATACATGAAGGAAAATATAAACAATTTTTAAGTTCCAATACTTCCCCAGAGGGTACTTTAAGCATGTAGGTGCCTACTGTTTTTGCAGAGATCTTAGTGTCGTTCCCAACTCGCACAATTGTCTCCCCATTGCACAGTGTCCTACTCCCTATTAGTCCCTACAACGTATTACAAATATGTTGACTAGCTCCTGAATCAAATATCCAGGAATTAGAACTTATTGTAAAAGCACTTTCTATGACAGAAATAGTCCCTTCAAAAGTTCGTGTCATAAGGCTCGCAATGTGCACCTTGTATTTCTTCTTCCAACATTCATCATTTCCACAATGAAAGCATGTTCCTTTGGATTTTCTTGCCTTCTTCTTATGCAACATTTTCCTTATGATTGCATTCTCACTCCCACTGTCCTTTTTGAAACCTTGTTCAAACTTACAGCACATGTCAATCACCTCAGAAAGAGTACGATCGAATCTATTCACTTTATGGTTTACTATAAACTTAGTGAAATCATCTGAGAGAGATGAAAGGAAAAAGTCTTGGGCCATTTTCCCATCGATGGAAGTTCCTAAACTCTCAAGATCTTGAAAGATCCTTTCATCTTTTGTCCATATTTTTGGACCGATGTCCCCTTTGCCATTTTGGCATTCAATAGACTACAAACATTTGAGAATCGTACATTACTTGTCTCAATGTCATGCATCTTATGCAAACTATAAACCATGGCACAAGAAGTGTCCATGTGCTCATGTAGCTTCTTAAGCTCCTCACTAATTGAAGTGAGGATTAAGCATTTGGCTTGTAAGTCATCATCATAGTGTCTTGTATAATTTTGACACTCTTCCCTTGAAGCTAGTTTCGTAAGAGGTACATGAGGAGGGGATTGCTTGAGCACATATGATATGTCTTTCATCTTTGAGACATTCTCAACGTGATGATACCAAGCAAGGAAATGTTGGCCCCTAAGGCCTTTTTTGTCAAGTATAATGGTAGGTGAAATTTTAGGCATGTCGTTAACTACATAACATAACAGAAATTGTATTAGATTGTTGATTTTAAAACTACTTGATTGGGTCTTAAATCAAATAGTACCACCCACTATTTTTGGCAAATTCCACATCCCTCAATGGAATCCGAGAGTTATGTTGAACTCTTAGCAGGGTATAGGAGGCTCACCATTACCAAGGCTACCTCACAATGATATGATGTTGGTTAGCAACAATAATGATGAGAGAATAATGCTTCAGTCATTTACAACTCTTGTAATTACCCATCTAGTTTAGCCTCTAGAGAATGATGCCTCACAATGATATGATGTCGGCATCATTGCACTTAGTTAAGTTATCCTCACCATGCTAGCTCGTGTAGGGGTTCAAGCATAGCCTCACAATGATATGATGTTGGCCATCCTCATTGCTTACCTCACCACATCATGTATGTACATATGGGTTCCTCCTGAATGTAAGCACATACTTTGAACTTCCCCTTGATAGGGTGAAGCCGATGTACGAGTCATAAACAATTGGAGCCCACCACGGTGGAAAGCCTATGAAGAGATGTTCAAAGCATCTCTCGCTTATCAACTTAATATTCATTTTGTTGAGGGAGTAGTGATGGGCTACAACAATTTCATTTTAATCTTATTAAAAAAACTTGGGCCTATCAGAACAATTGGTCCAAGTTTATATGAATTAATAGTACATAATACTCCCACTATTTCAATGAAACAAGCGAGACTATATGGAACTACTAACGAATGCATTGCATCCTCATATGGACTATATAGTCATTTTAGGTCTTAGGATGATTATGAACCGTTTGATTTGATCCAACACGAGCCTTGTGTTGGACCTTGGGTCTAAGGTAGGTAGTTGTTGATTTTAGTTACGCGTTTAATCTAATTAAACCTTTATTTCCTATTAGGCATTGAACCCAACTATTGCAATTTGCATGCAAATAAACAAAAAGGAATACTTGAAATAAAGAGAAGGGCTTATGCCCTTTTACAACACATTTGATGGATTTATGCGCATTTACAACACATTTAAACTAATTAAATTACATTCAAATCTAAACTACTTAATCCAAACATTTATAATTTAAAGCGGCCAATCACATAGCCCAATTATCGAGGCCTTTGGTTCATAATCACCCTTTTCTTAATCAATCACATTAACTAAGAAAACAACTTAAACAATTGGTTTTCAGATTCATAGAATTGATTTAAATGGAACTAAATGAAATGAAAATCCAATTTTCATTAAAGAGACAAAACCATTTTGTTCTCATCATATTTTGGGCTGAAAAAGCAATGACCTCAACTATTGGGCCACTAAACAAAATACAAAATTTTTGGGGTCACTTTGTAAAAACACAAGAGTCCACAACTTCATGTAATTACAACTAGAACCCAAAATTTTTCAACCATTACATAAACTTCATTAAAGGAGCAAAACAATTTACGTAAAAACGTAAACTTTTGGGTCAAAGTGCAAATACACAAAAGTATCAAAACTTTATGTAATTGAATAAAAAGCCCGAAAGTACCCCCACGAAGGGGTGGCCGGTTTTGGTAGTGCAAAAAGGGGTTTTGGTTTTTGGTGAAAATTCAAAATTTTAGAGTGTGTTGAAAAAGTGAAAGGTATGGGTTGAATAGTTGATTGGCATATTTGAAAAGGTTGATTGGTATGGGTTGTAAGAAAAACAATAAAGACACAAATCATCCATCACCAATCAATAACAAACCAAAACTTTATGAAAAACAACAAACACATTGAATCAAAACACCAAAACTTTTTGTTCTTGATAAGAACAACAAGAACATTGAAGAACACACATGAAAACTCATAAGAGCTCCATGAATGTTTTCACTCAATAAAAAATTTTCACTCAATAAAACTCAAATTTTCACTACTCAAAAGAGGGTTAACATTCTAGGGTACTTAGGGGTTCCAAAAGTCACTTTAAAACATTTTTAATAAGACAAATATGAACAAAAAAATCCACCCTTTGGATTTGGCCGAATTTCCCCACATACATGGCACCAAATTTTAGTTCCAATATGCATGCTTAAATGAACTACATCTACAACATTTGAGATGCTAAATTTTCAAGCAAAATTTATATTCAAAAAGTAAGAACAAAGCTTGTAACATATACAACATTTAAATCAAAAACCATGAAAACACAAAACCCAAAAGGATTCACCACACACTAGACCTAGGCTTTGATACCACTTGAAGGAAAAAATTTGTCCTAGCTAAGAACATGTGAGAACATCTGAACACATAGGCTAACTATTAACAATTTAAAGTAGGCATGCATTCAAAAACAATTCTAAAACCCATGACTTTCAAAGCCTTGTGAATGGTGAAACACAAGACTCTTTAACAAAATTAAAGAGAAGAAAGGTTTTGAGATTTCCTTTTGTAGAAAAAGGTATGTAGGCTAAAAATTATATTTGTTATTGATACATGAATGTGGAAAAATGGAAGAGAATGCAAATGGAAGAGAATGCTTATTTTTTTCATTATCTTTCTCTACAAGATTACAAGGATATATATACATGATACAAATGTGTAGGTAGGACAAGGTAGCCGTCCTAGTGTGTAGGTAGGACAAGGTAGGACGGCTGTAGAGGACAAGGTAGCCGTCCTAGTGTGTAGGTAGGACGGCTGTAGGACGGCTTGATGGCTGTAGGACGGCTTATTCTTCCAATAATAATATTATATACAATTACACAAGGACTCCAACCATATTCCTTATTTGTCTAACACTCCCCCTCAAGTTAGAGAGTGGATGTCAAGAACTCCCAACTTGCGTAACATACTCGAAAATTTTTCTTTCCCAAGAGGTTTGGTAAACAAGTCTGCCAACTGTTGTGCCGTACCCACATGCTTGGTCTCTATTATGCCATCTACAATCTTATCTCGTATAAAGTGACAATCCATCTCAATGTGACGAGTTCGTTCATGAAAAACAGGATTGGCAGCTATATGTAACGCTGCTTGATTATCACAAAATAAAATGGAAGGACCATCCAAAGGAATGTTCAAATCCTTCAACAAAAAACGAAGCCAAACTATCTCGCAACAAGCACCTGCCATGGCCCTATATTCCGCCTCTGCTGAAGAGAGCGAAACGGTTTTCTGTCGTTTCGTCCGCCAAGAAATCAAAGAATCGCCCAAGAATACACAATACCCAGTAGTCGAACGGAGAGTGATAGGGCAACCTGCCCAATCAGAATCACAAAACGCAGTTAACTTGGTCTGGTTGTCAGAACGAAATAATAAACCTTGACCTGGAGTAGCCTTCAAATAACGAACAATACGAAGCGCAACATCCATATGAGATATCCTTGGCTCGTGCATAAAACGGCTTAGAACATGCACAGAATAGGTGATATCCGGCCGAGTGATAGTGAGATATATTAACCGACCTACTAATCGTCGATACTTTTCAGGATCCTTGAGAAGTTCTCCTTTATCAGATAATTTTGTGTCATCCATAGGAAAAGCAATGGGTCATGCTCCCAAAAAACCATAGTCCTTGAGAATCTCTAATGCATACTTGCGTTGAGAAATATAAATCCCTTGTTTGGAACGAGAAACCTCAATACCCAAAAAATATTTTAAATCACCAAGGTCTTTTATCCGAAAATGATCACGGAGAAAAGATTTCAGAGAATTAATGGCACTAGCATCATTGCCTGTAATCACAATATCATCCACATAAATGAGCAAAGCTATGAAAGAAATACCAGACTTTTTAGTGAACAATGAATAGTCAGCTTTGGATTGTTGAAAACCGGCAGAAATGATGGCACTAGTGAATTTGGCAAACCATTGGCGAGAAGCCTGCTTAAGACCATAAAGTGACTTGTGAAGGCGACACACAAGATTCTCCCCCTGTCGCCGAAGACCAGGAGGAGGAGACATATAGATTTCTTCATGTAAGTCACCATGTAAGAAAGCATTATTAACATCAAGCTGATGAAGAGACCAAGACTGACTAGCAGCAAGAGCAAGAAGACAACGCACCGTAATCATCTTAGCAGTAGGAGAAAAAGTGTCATGATAATCAATACCTTCAGCCTGAGTGAAGCCTTTAGCAACCAAACGAGCTTTGTAGCGGTCAATAGAGCCGTCGGAATTGTGCTTGAGTTTGTACACCCACTTACAACCAATGGGAATTTTGCCAGGGGGCAAGGAAGTTAAAGTCCAAGTACCATTAGCATGTAAAGCTTGAAGCTCCTCAGTCATAGCACGTTGCCAATTGGGGTCAGTGGCAGCCTCGGCAAAGGAGGAAGGCTCCACAGTCCGACTAACAGAGTTAATGTAAGAAAAATGTCTGGGAGAGTAACGGTGATAAGAGAGAAAATTACAAAGTGGATATCGCATACCTTGTGTAGAACCGGGTTGCGAAGTCGAAGATGGGTGGGATGGCAGAATCACCTGCGAGCAAACGTAGTCTTTTAAATAGGATGGAGGTTTATGGGCACGGGAAGAGGTGCGGGGAAGGGGAGGATTGGTAGGTAGTGGGGGGGGTAGGGATGTCAGTGGGTAAAAGGGTGAAAGGTAAGGAAGTAGCGGGGGGGGGGGGGGGGGGGGGTGGGGTGGGGAAGGAGGGGATGCCGAGAGGGCAGGGGCATGGGGAGGAACGGGTAATGGGGCAGCAAGGGAATCTGTGGGAGGCGTGGAAGGGGAGGAAGGTGGAGGAGGGTGAAGCGTCGGGGCAGGAAGGGGTGGGTTATATGTAAAGTCCAGAGGGGGTGGGATGGGTAGGGTAGAGGATGGGATAGGAGGGTGAGAAACGGCATAAGGGAAAGTACTTTCGTGAAAGATGACGTCTCGACTAGTGAAAATGCGGTGATTGTCGAGATCGTAAAGGGTATAGGCCTTTTGTCCATGAGGATAACCGAGAAAAATGCAACGATGAGCCCGAGGGGAAAATTTGGTGGTGGGAGTGATAGAGGTGGCATATGCCAGACAACCAAAGACGCGGAAGTGGTCATAAGATGGGGTTTTCGAAAAGAGAACCTCAAATGGGGATTTATGATGGAGAAGACGTGTAGGGAGACGATTGATGAGATAAGTAGCGGTAAGAACACATTCCCCCCAAAACTTGATAGGAAGATGGGATTGAAAACGAAGGACGCGAGCGGTTTTAAGAAGATGACGATGTTTTCTTTCAACAACGCCATTTTGTTGGGGGGTATAAACACAAGAAGTTTGTAAAAGCACCCCATGATCAGAGAAAAAACTACGAAGAGATAAAAATTCACCACCATTGTCAGTACGAATGCATTGGATGGTAGTGCGGAATTGGGTAGTGACATAAACAAAAAAATCCTTAATTAATTGTTGAGTGTTGGACTTATGTTTCATGAGGAAGACCCACGTAAAGCGAGAAAAATCATCCACAATGGTTAAGAAATAATTAGCACCAGAAAGAGAAGATTGACGATTCGGGCCCCAAATATCACAATGAATTAAAGCAAAAGGGAAAGTTGATGAAATTGAACTCAAAGGAAAAGGTTGACGAGTTTGTTTTGCCAACGGACAAACATCACAAATATGACTAGAATCAAAAGTGCAATTAAGAGAGCTAGATGCTAAAGCTTGCAAACGAGTGGAGGAGGGGTGACCAAGACGCCTATGCCAGAGGGAGGAGGGGATGGTAATGATATTGCAGAGAGGTTGACGGGTGGGGAGAGAAGAGGTAAGGGCCACAAGGTAATACAGATCGCCACGTCGCTTACCCATACCAATCATCGCCTTCGAAACCAAGTCCTGCAAAACACACCAAGAAGGAAAGAAGGTTATGGAACACGATAATCCATCTGTAAGTTTACCAACCGATAAAAGGTCCACTCGGAAATTATGGACACATAAAACATCCTTCAAAGTAACTGAGGAATTTAAAGGAAGAGTGCCGGTAAAAGTAATGGGAGCGGAAGCACCACTAGGCAAAGAAACAGGCGGCAAATGTGAAGGAGAACGATTAACCAAACATGAAGCGGAAGAAGTAATATGATCCGTAGCACCACTGTCAAGAATCCATTGACCATGACGAGAGGTGACAGGTAACAAACCTTGGGCAAAATCAGTAGTAAGCACGGCATTGGCCTGAGGAGGGGTGGCGGTGTCACATAGAGCAGCTAGAACACGGGAGTGCTGCTCGGTAGAGAGGTCAGGCATGGCAAGCTGCAAGTCATGCAAAGTGGGCTGGGTCTCGTGCACTTGGTGGGTCGCTGGAGTAGAAGAGGAGGCGGGGGCCTGGGTGCCTTGCACGTGATGGGCCTGGGTGAAATTATGGGGCCGGGAAGCAGAAAACCGTGGCTGCTGGGGAGGACTGGAAGGTGCATGGCTACGGGAAGAACTGGAAGCAGTGGCACGGCGCGGTGGTCGCCACGGTTGGCCATAGAGGGGATGGCCAACGGGATATCCATGAACTTTATGGCAGGTGTCTCGGGTATGATAATCAAAATTGCAGTAGGTGCAGTGGAGGGGAGGACGAGCAGAGGAGGGACGGGACTGGCCACGAACAGCCATGGGAACGGCAGAGAAAGCTGCCGAAAAAAAAAATTAGGGCTAGGGTTATAAACCTGCTCTGTATACCATGTAGAAAAAGGTATGTAGGATAAAAATTATATTTGTTATTGATACATGAATGTGGAAAAATGGAAGAGAATGCTTATGGAAGAGAATGCTTATTTTTTTCATTATCTTTCTCTACAAGATTACAAGGATATATATACCTGATACAAATGTGTAGGTAGGACAAGGTAGTCGTCCTAGTGTGTAGGTAGGACAAGGTAGGACGGCTGTAGAGGACAAGGTAGCCGTCCTAGTGTGTAGGTAGGACAAGGTAGGACGGCTGTAGGACGGCTGTAGGACGGCTAGTGTGTATGTAGGACAAGGTAGGACGGCTGTAGGACGGCTTGACGGCTGTAGGATGGCTTATTCTTCCAATAATAATATTATATACAATTACACAAGGACTCCAACCATATTCCTTATTTGTCTAACACCTTTGCTCCTTGAGGATGTGAGGAAAGGAACTCCAAAAGCACCAAAGGTTTGGTACCTCTAAGTCTCCACAACAAAGATGTAGTGTGAAGAGAAGATGGATGACTTAGAGAGACTTTTGATGCTAGTGAAAGTCTCCATAAGTGGCCAACCTCTATAGAGAAAAAGCGACAAAGTGTTTCTTTTCTTTGCCTCAAGAAAACCCTAGTGAGAGAATGTCTATAAAGTTGCCTTTATACCTCCTCACATGTGAGTGGCAAACTTGCAATTAAGCCAAGTTTGCATCCACTCACCCTATGGCCGGTTTTGACTTAGTTATTGGGCTAATTTCCATTTAGTTTTAGTTGTCATACAACCAAAACTCAATGAGCCTTGAGGACCAAAAAACCCCTTTCGGGCCTTGAAACCCAAAACCAACTTAAAAGCCCAATACGAACCTTTCTTAAGATTAATTAACTAATTAATCAATCTTGACCATTCTCAATTAAACTATTTAATTGCTTATCCATCTCATTTATATTTCTTCACTTTCATCCTTACTCGGTGTACGATCCATTAGGTTCCAATTAACGAGGCAGTGGGCGATTGTTACTCGTAACAATCGATTGTGAATTGAAACTAAATTTCAATTCTCCCTTTGATGAAGATTAGTGTTTGCTAATATTCAGGGTTTCCACAAACCATGAGTGACACCTAGCAGTATGTCATGGCTACCCAAGCTAAGTAGAAGTGGTTGGAGAACCAATCTAGTTACAATTACAATGCAATACGGTCCTTCTCTAATACAATACTCTTAATCACATTGTTTGAGTGATAGTTTGTTTCATGTCTACTATCCAATGTGATACTTCTCTATATGATTCATTTGAATATGATTTGGAACAAACTTCCTAAGTCATGTTCATATGCTTTGGCCAAAGACTCCCGAATCATATCTCATAGTATTCTCCCTCCACCATGGAAGGTTAGAGATCCTTTGTTGTGCATTCATATACCTACATGACTAGATAGCTTGACCCCAACAATGACGTGGACACTCTTAAAGGAATGCCTTTGACATGATCAAAGATCAAGGACCTAACCATTAGACATTTATGATGCCTCAGATCAAAGGACTACTTTGCATATTGCAACTTACGAGTTCTTACATGATATATACGTTCGATCTTTTGATTGTTGTTCAATGTACTCGATTACCTTTTGAGCACCTATGTGTTTTTTTCAGTGTCCAACTCTAAATGACTTGAGACTAGTCATACTCACGCTTGAGTTAACTTAACAGATACTAACTTAGCTGATTGTCAATGCCCAATTGGTAATCCTATGGCTAGGAACGTTTTAGGAATGAACATAAGAGAAAGGTCTCGTTAATCTAACTTACTTAGATCACTTCTCTCTTAGATTAAATACATTCCTTGGATTCCCTTATTGCTTAAACACATAATACAATAAATAGTGATTAACAATAAACTTTGCCCTTTATTAAACATATAATAGTTTAACACAATAAGTATTCCAAAAGCTATTACATCAAATGAGTGGCTTTGTGAGCATACTTCCAACAAATTCCAGTCCGAGTAAAATTCTAGTTCGGTTAGTGGGGAAATCACTACTATAAATAGAAGGGGGTGCATCATTCAAGGCCTCTCCAATTCAACACACAACTGCCCTGCGAAAACAACCTCTCAAACACCTTGAGATTTTTATTTTCCTTTTTCTTGCCAACACATTTTCAGTTTGGATAAACAATATTATGGAGGCAACTGGCAACATCTTAAGTGTGGATAACCAGCACTGAAGCTGTAGAATCTGCCGACCAAGAAGCACTTTCAGTTTGGATAAATAACACTGCTTCGAGACCGATTGGTTATTTATCCAAGTCTCTGTCAACGAGGATTTTCGAGTCCTTGTTGGAAGAGGTCATCTCATCAGCATTCTCGGCAGAATGAAGTGTTACTAGGCTCGGCACATTGAAAGCCAAGTTTATTTTAGGATTGGATATTCGCAAGTACATTTTAAAGTTTGGCATTCAGACAACCGAACCACATTTACAATCAAGACACTTATCACTTTCGAGTATTTGTGTCCGTATAGTCTAGTACCAATTCAACGTACTTATATTTGCACAAATGTCAAGAGTTAAGCCAACTTGGTGTATTTGATACATACATTAGTAATACAATTTCTTGATTGTTGTAAGGTGGTATGCCTAGTTGCAGTTTAGTTGCAAAAAGTCAACAAATGTCAAGATTTAAGTGGTCGAATACACTATTAACGTGGTGTATCTGGTACACACAACTCATTGTGGAAATGGCTCATCTGAGATCCAGCAGAAACGTATATTGAATGACTTTTTAGTTAAAAAAGACATCCACTACTAGCACTAGCTAGCAGGCGACAAAGATTCAACTATTATAAGATATCATACAAAATAATGATGATTATTAATTCAGATTAGTTGATGTAGCTTTTGTTGTATTAGGTAGAATCCTGTTTTTTTTCCTTGCATTGGAACTCCATGCGCATAAAGAACTGTAGATCCAGGGCTGTATAAGGTAAAATACAACGAGGGTCGATCTACAGTCTCTTGCCGCTGAGCGGATGCTGACGGTTCACGATTAGAGTTAATACTGTGTTTTATATGCATAATTCGTATTTAGAATTCGAGGAATTGAGAGAACTAAGAATCAAATTAATTCTTAATGAAGTTGTTTACTAAATTTTTTGAAGTCAAAAAGCAAAAACGAGATCGTTACAATATGAGTTTTTTTTAGAATCAAATATGCTTAATTCAAAGAGAAGCCTCAGAAACATCTGAGACGCATAAAATCAAACAACAAAGTATTACACAAACTGCTATCCCATCCAAATACACAAACTACTAGCATTATGTCCTAAAAACGCGATAACATCAGCTGTGAAGTTTGTTTTTCTAGACATGATTCCGCACAACTAACTCAAAAGAAGTAATTTGATGTGCTGAACATCAGCTGTGAAGTTTGTTTTTCTAGACATGATTCCGCACAACTAACTCAAAAGAAGTAATTTGATGTCCTCAGTTATTATTCTGATCATCTTTCTAATTTATTCACTGGTACTCAACTTCCAAGTAGTTGCTGATGGTTGTTGGGATAAGGAAATTCTGCAGGGTCCTCTTCCCATGCATATTGTCAAAAAAAGGGGGAGGGGGAATAAACTACCACCCTACATCGTGGACACTAGCCTAAAACTGGGAATATGGGATCTTGTCTTTGAAAAACCGTTGACAACAAAACTAGTCCATAATGTAGCATCGCACTCTGTCATGTACTCTGAGGAATTCTTATCAAAATACTTTTTCACCCAGAATTTCGTGCTTATGATTAGAATCGTTAATATTATAAACTATTATATAAAAATTAAAATATAAAAAAAATAAAATTATTTAGTCATCTAGCGATACAAATTTATGTGGTCAAAATCAATAATAGTTTATGAACTGTTTATCTATTTGTTATTTTTATTTAATTAAGTGAGCTTATTTTCAAACACTGTTCTAAAAATCCCCACCTAGGCGCTAGGCGCCTGGTCACCATCCTGATTAATACCTGGACATTTGAAAATTAAGAAAGGGCCCACAGACTGAAGGGAAAATATGAGATTTATGTGGGATTTCTAGTGACTAGCATGCATATACAATTCAAAATTTATATACGAAAGCAACGGAAGCATGTCATACATTTTATCAAAGCTATAGTCATGCAAATCCCCTTCAAGATGCATAGGTTTATATATGATGCATCAAAAACAATTTATTGAAGAACAAAGTTTAGGAGTAGTTTTGTACCTCTTGATCTAGATCTAAGACCAAGGATTGACCACCTCCAAGCTCTTTGCTCCTTGAACTCCTTGAGCCTAGCCTCCCTCCTTGCCTCCTCCACTTTGTTGAGAATGAGTGCTCCTAGGTCCTCTTCAAGTTTCCAAAGATATGAAAACCTCTAAAGATCCTCACCCACTTTGTAATGAGAAAGATGAAGGAATAACCAAAAGGATGACAAGATGATTAGCTAGAATTCCCTTTGGTGGCCGGCCCTTTGAAGTTTGAGAGAGAATAATTTTGTTTTCTTTTGTGTATGTTATGAATTACCTAACACACTCACACACCCTTTCATTATTATGTTCCTTTTATTTCTTAAAGAAACAAGTCAACAATTGACTCACTCTCTCTCCCTTCTCATTTGGCCGGCCTATTGTGTTTAATTTGGGCTTTGGGCTTTTAATTATTTCAAGTCATCCAATGCTTGAATAAAAGCCCAATGGGTTTTGGCCCAATGGGCCCGATTAAACCCGAACGTTTCTTTAAGCCCAAAACGATCTTTATCACTTTTATGATTTCTTTAGACTTTCTAAATTAATCAAAACACTTAATTAATCCAATTAATTATTTCCTTCATCCATTAGTTACTCACTACAAGAGTGTATCGGTGAACAATCTTTTAGGTTCTAATTAGCAAGGCAGTGAGGTGATTGGCACCAATCCAATTGATTATCCAATCACTTAGTGATTTAAAACTTACTTTTAATTCACCTTCCTTTTAATGACTACATTTAATCATCTAGAAGAACTCACAAGCCATGAGTGACATCTAATCATATATCATGGCTACCCAAGCTAATGTAGAAGTTATTCGGAGAACCTATTCAGTTGGAATTACAATGTAATTCGATCCTTCTCTAAAACAATACTCTCAATCACATTACTAGGGTATGGATTTATAATGTCAAACCCCTAATGTGATTATTCCTTCTTATACGATTCATTTGAGACGTATAGGAACGCTTTCCTTTATTACGCTCGATACTTCGGCCGAAGATTCCCGAATCATATCTTAGAGTATTCATCCTCTCTTATCGAGGATTAGAGATTCCTTGTTGCGCATTCACTTGCCTTCATGGCTAAGTGGCTTAACCCCAACGATGCCTTGGACACTCTCGAATGGAATGACTTTAACATAATCAAAGATTAAGTACTTAACCACAAGACAACGAGATGCCTCAGGTCAAAGGATTACTTACATTATTCCAACCATTAGAGTTACTTGCTTGACATGTGAGTAGACCTCCATGCAAGTACTCTCGTTCGATTGTGTTCAGTGAACTCATTCCCTTAATGAGCACCTACATGCTTGTCTTAGTGTCGCTACACGAATGGGATGAGACTTTCCATCCTTCCAATTGAAGCGGACATAGTATGTACCAGTCTATGGATTGTCAGTATCCCTCCGACAATCCTTATGACCAGGAACCTTTTTGGACATGATGGTTATGAGAAGAAGGTCTCTGTAACCTAACATCATTAGGTTACTTCTTCCATCGATCCATTGTCCATGGATTCACTATTTAGGACATATTTCGTTCATTGAGATAGTCCCAATTAGTATCTTTGCCTTCCGATGTATAAGAGTCATATATACATCAATTCATTGTCCTGAAAGGTTTCTTCCAAAGATTGACTTTCAGGGCATATTTCCAACACAGACCTACTAAGGCACCCGCCCAGACCCGCCTAGGCATTGACTCACTTGGGCAGAAAATAAATAACTTTCATTTTGTATTTTTTTTCTTCAATAAATTGTAAGAGACTTGTCGAATACTTAAATGAGCACACATTATATGTTTGTTCCCCATGTTTTTATTATATTCCAATGCTTCATAATATATGTGTCATTCTATTTTGTAGTTTATGATAAAATTATATATATTTTAAGTATAAGCATACACTTATTTACATGAAATATAATGGAATTAGCTAAATCCGCCTAGTTCGCCTAAGTGCCCGCCTACCCGCCTAGGCGCTAGACCCTAACTCGCCGCCCGACTAGCGTTTTTTAGAACCTTATTTTTAAGTAATTTTTTAGAACAAATCATTATATGATAATTTATAATTTGAATGTTTCAAACCATACACATGAACTTTTGTATATCAGTCAAAAAATAGTTTAAGGAATAATTTTGCGTTCTTAAAAGCCAAACATTCCTCATATTTTAGCTCCACTTTAATGGTAAAATAGAAGGGATTTTTTTTATGTTCCACATCAGTACATAACAGATTTTTGACATAATTGTGACAGAATAACTGTATTGATTTGCAATACGCATTTTCAGGGACAATTTGTGATAAAAATCCAAATATAAAATACACACACGTAGATATATCAGTGGATTCACGATTCGAATCTTGAGGGATTCCAATATTAAATTTTTTAGATAGAAAAAAAGTGTGATGTGCAAAAAAAAAAAAAAAAAAATTGCAGCTTATTCACTGAGGTATTTCATCGAACACTTAATGGGCTTGTCGTTGTCATCTAAACCATGTTTAACACATGTCAATAGATATCAATATATGTTGAAACAATACGATGAGTAATATTGAGAGAATTCATAGAGTGTTGTTGACACAACCTTTCGGGACTTGATAAGTATAAAAGAGACTCGTATCAAACATTAGGAAGATCCTCCAAATACCTTCACTTATATATTTTTCAGACTTCGAATGATCTGGGACTACATTGGTCTTAATATGCATTCGCCCCTGTGTGTGTGTATATATAATATTACATATTATCCTTTAAGGGAAGATATCTCTACTTTTTTATAAAAACAGGGAATAGTTGTGGAGTTCAAACTATACCGAACTTTAACGATCTAAACCGTCTATCTTTCAAGTTGCACCTCATATATCATCCTTGCAAAATATTAGTCAAATGGAAATATTTAAGACATCTAATTAGGTTAAAAAAAAAAAAACGAATACTTTGTTATCGAAGAAATAATGAAATTTTATGTTTATAATTAAATAGGCAAATGATTTTGGATTAAATTGAATTTTTGTAAGGATGACCTATGAATCGAGACTTACAAAATAGATAATTTAAATCGTTGAAGTTCGATGTGTGGTGGACACCACACCTAGTCCCCATTTTTTGAAAAAAAAAAAAAAAAAATCTCTTTGCACAACGGGCTTGTGTATATATATTACTCTAGTGAGCTCTTTCAACGAACAGGTGGCCGACAATATTTCAGATAGAGAGAGAAAGAGGGGTAAGCTTGATTTCTACTCATAAGAAGAAGGGAAATCTAACGACCTTGTTATCGTGTACTCTCCAACGTATCTTTCAATCCCAACCCCACACATTTGGATCTCATCTGGATACTCTTTATGCAGATCTTAGAGATCTTCACATCCTATCCGTTCAATGTACATCGTGCTATTATAAATCATTTCAAATTTTTATTATTTAAAATTAAACATAAACAGTACCTAATAAAAACTGATCATATAATATATGATGAACAAATAAGATCCAAGAAGATCCTCATCCCAACCCCACCCCACCCCACCCCACCAAAAAGGTGTTATCTTGACAAGAAAAGTCCAGATTATATTGGAAGGAACACAAAATATAAAAGTATCCACTAAAGTTAAGATGAATTGAACAGTAACATGAGCTGCTCCGCTAATTAGGAGCCTTTTACTGTTTTACATCAACATTGTCCACCTTACTCCTATTCGCGTTAGAAGAGAAGACCACCGAAATAGGTCAGCCTTCATTCTGAAAGTAGCCTAGAAACTTTTCTATGAAAAACCGTTGATCACGCAGCTAGCCCATAATGTAGTGCAGCGCACATCATATAGAAATGTTAAGGATATTCTCTCATAAGTGAGATTTTTTGTGAATTTTCTGCCATCTCGTATTTTTCATGTAATATTTTGTAATGTTAACACGAAATTGACATTACACTGTGATCTGACAGAAAATTTATAAAAAAACTCACTTTCAAGCGAGTGACCTTAGAGCATCTCCAAATGAGGTGTCAAAATCTTAGGTGGAATGTCACTGTGCATCTTTGACATCAAAAGTTTTTCAAACCAAAGTGTTATTTGCTAACTGGATTTAAAGGCCTTGTGATTTGGAGTCAAATTTGACATCAATGTCAAATTTATTTTTAATTCATTTTAATGGTGGATTTCTTATTCCACTAACATTTCAACCAATAAAAATTTTATTTCAACATTTTTTTAATAATTACAACCATTTAAAACTTCATTTAAATAATAAAATAACATTTGACAATTCGGTTATAGAAATACAAAATTTGACATGAAACTTTAGATTGTCACATCAGTCATCATTTATAATTTGATATCACTTTTAAAGATGATCTTATCATTTCACTAATATTTAAAGATGAAAATCCATTGACTCGGCGTGGGGCTGTATTAGAAAAAGAAAAGGGCATCCATGAATTGGGTGGTACTGTGTTTGGTGTAGTAATGTGCTAAAATTAACGTATTTAGAAAACAAAAGATAAAAGGTTAAGCAAGTACCAGAAATGTCTACATGAGGCATTTTAGTTGTAAAAAATTTAACAAATGTCAATATTTAAGTGATCGTGCTGTATCCGATATACACAATCATTACACAAAATAATTTCTCAATTGTTGTAAGGTGATATGGCTAAAGATATTTTTTAGTGTAATCGGTACACAGTTTTGTACATCACGTGTCATTATACAAATGGTAAAATATGTGTGTTAAAAAGTTAATAACTTAAAAAATAAAATTTTCCACCACTTATATAAAAACATGTAATGTACTACCTATATTAGTTACAAAAAAATCAACAAATACCAAGATTTAAGTGGTCGAATATATTGCTAACGTGGTATATCTGATACACACAACGCACTGATGAAATGGTTTATCTGAGAACCAGCAGAAAGAAAATGACCTTTTAGTTTAAAAAAGGCATGCACGAGTAGCACTAGCAAGCAGGCGACAAAGATTCAACTATTATAAGATATCATAAAATATTGATGATTTTTTAATTCAGATTAGCTAACGTAGCCTTTTGTTTTATTAAGTAAATTCCTTTTTCTTTTTTATTTAAATCCGATTCCTTGCATTGAAACTCCATGTGCATTAAGAACCGTAGATGCCTGCTTGTCTAAGGTAAAATGCAACGAGGGCCGAGTTGTATTTTGCTTATTAATCCATAATTAGAATTCGAGGAGAAGGAGGACTAAGAATTAAATTGTTGTTGAAATTATTTACTAAATTTGTTGAGGTTGAAGCAAAAATAAGGCCGATATAATATGAGTTGTTTATTGACTTGAGACCTAAACAAAATAAATTCGAACTATAAGGCAAACACAGTAGGTGTGAAAGTTTTTTTTTACAAAAAATAATCAGTAGAATTTGTGAATTACTCCGGTAATTAAGACATTCTTATTTTAATCTCTACATTCCAAATTCAAAACATTTTCATCCCTTTACTATATATTAGTGCAAAATATAGAATATAGATTGTGATAAAAAGATATCGATATAATTCAATTAATACAAATCCTATTTAATTTTCGCCAAATTTTTTACATAAACTTCTTGTGCTTGCTTCGAGTTGATTAAAGCCAAGTACTTACGTCGAGTTTTCTTTTTGGCCAAAATTAAGTCAAATGTTTCTTCAGCTTGGAGATGAATTTTGAGCTCTAGAGATCTCCTTTTGAAAGGTTTGAGATGGTTCGTTGGCAAGGTCAAGACATTTTATTTTGGTCCCTTAATTATGTTTTCCCATTATTTCTTGAGAAATGCTAAGAAGGCTCTCCGTGTACTCTCCACCACCTCAACTTTTTGGCACAATATTTTATAATGTTGTCACAATAATTGTGTTAAAAAGATGAGATGGTGGCGATTCCCCTGAGAGTCACACTTTTAAGAAAGTCTCCTTAGCATTTTTCTTATTTCTTTGAGAAATGTTAAGGAGACTATCGAAAGTGAGACTCCCCATGAACTCTCCGTCATCTCATATTTTGGCACGATTTCGGTGTCAACGTTATAAAATATTGTGTCAAAAACATGAATTGTCAGAGAGTCCATAAAAAGTCTCATTTTAAGAGTCTCCTGAGCATTTATCTCTTTCTAATTTATTAACTGATACTCAACGTTGAAGTATTTTAATTGGTCTCTTACCGTTTATCAAGTAATTAGCAATGGTTGTTGGAATAAGGAAATTTTGCAGGGTGTTCTTCCCATGGATATTGTCAAAAGAATGGGGAGGGGAAATCAATCACCACCCTTCATCCTGGACTGTAGCTTAACGTTGTCTTTGAAAAACCGTTGACCACGAAACTAGTCCATAATGTCATATACACTGAGGAATAAGAGATGCTAATGAGATTATTTTAAAAATGAGTTTACTTATGAATTTTCTGTCATTTTATATTTTTAATATAATATTTTATAATATTGACATGAAAATTAATATTAAACTGTGAGATAATAAAAAATCTACAAAAATTTTCACTTTTAAGAGAGTGACATTTCGCTAATATTTAAAGGTGAACATGTTGAATGTTGATTCTATTGACAAGAAGAAGGCGTGGGGCTGTATTAGAAAAAGGAAAAGGCAGGCATGAATGGGGTGGTACGGTGTCTGGTATAATAATGTGCTAAAATTAAGGTCTTCAGGAAATAAAACATAAAAAAGTTAGCAAGAAATGTCTACATGAGGCATTTTAGTTGTAAAAAATTTAACAAATGTCAATATTTAAGTGATCTTGATGTATCCTATATACACAATAATTACACAAAATAATTTCTCAATTGTTGTAAGGTGATATGCCTAGTCGCAGTTTAGCTACGAAAAAAAAAATCAACAAATGTCAAGATTTAAGTGGTTGAATACACTGCTAACGTGGTATATCTGGTACACACAACTCATTGT
The DNA here is from genome assembly GCF_019419815.1 of Pyrus x bretschneideri. Classification (NCBI taxonomy): domain Eukaryota; kingdom Viridiplantae; phylum Streptophyta; class Magnoliopsida; order Rosales; family Rosaceae; genus Pyrus; species Pyrus x bretschneideri. Next base: position 3,878,724 of record NW_025999735.1, on the reverse strand, counting down.
GGAAATGATTTATCTGAGAACCAGCCGAAAGAATACTCAATGACCTTCTAGTTTAAAAGGAAAAAGATCTGGTATATCGTGCGGTCAGTTTTCGTTAGGTACTATTCATATTTAATTTTAAATTTTAAATTTAGAAATAATTTCTGACCGCACGATATACAATGAACGGATGAGAACACGGGATCCTTATGATCCCTAGGAAAAGATCCGGCGAGGATCCTTTCCCGTTTAAAAAAGACATGCACTAGTAGCACTATGACACACCCCGACCGAAATCAAGGCGTGCTAGCCGTCACATGAGAGTGATGGCCAGCACGCCTTGATTTCGGTTGGGATGTGTCAATTTGGTATCATAATCAATCCTTAGCCGGAAGTGTGCCGATGAGGACGTCGGGCCCTAAGGGGGGTGGATTGTTACATCCCATATCGCCCAGGGAAATAGATCATGTAAGCCTTATATGTATATTCTCATCTCTACCTAACACGAGGCCTTTTAGGAGCTCACTGATTTTGGGTTCCATGGGAACTCCGAAGTTAAGCGAGTAGCGCGCGAGAGCAATCTTAGGATGGGTGACCCCCTAGGAGGTTGTTCGTGAGTTCCTAGAAACAAAACAATGAGGGCGTGGTTAGGGCCCAAAATGAATAATATCGTACTACGGCGGAGTTGTAAAATCGTACTACAAATATTTTGCAGAATAAATAATTTCTTCTATTGCTTCTGATAGTCTTTATACAAAGAGAGATCTAACCAAATAGGGAACCTATCCTACATTCTAGGTTTTACAGATATTCACAAATCAATTATAAACAATTTATAAAATAGTTTCCTAAAACTAAGCCAAGATATCAGGGATGATATCATTGACTTCTCAACACTCCCCCTCAAGTTGGAGAGTGGATATTGAGAACTCCCAACTTGTGAATGATCTTTGAGAAAGTATCCTTTCCTAATGGCTTCGTGAGTACATCTGCAAGTTGATTGGAGGAAGGAACAAATCTCGTGACGACTGAACCATCTTGTATCTTGTCCCGGATGAAGTGACAGTCCATTTCTATATGCCTGGTTCGCTCATGAAAAACTGGGTTAGCAGCAATGTAAAGAGCTGCTTTATTGTCGCAATGGAGCAGAGCCGGTCTTTGATGTAGTATACCTAGGTCCTTCAGTAAACATCGTAACCATGATAATTCACAACAAGCTCCAGCCATGGCTCGATACTCGGCCTCTGCTGATGACAAAGACACAGTCTTTTGTCTCTTTGACTTCCAAGAAACCAATGAAGCGCCCAAAAGAATACAATACCCCGTAGTTGATCTTCGTGTTGTTGGACAACTTGCCCAGTCCGAGTCACAATATGCATTTAAGACTAAATCATTTTCGGCAGAGAAGAACAAACCTTGTCCAGGTGTATTTTTGATATATTTCAAAATCCGAAGAGCTGCTTCCATGTGTGGTGTGCGAGGCTCATGCATAAACCTACTCAACACATGCACGGAATAGGTTATATCCGGCCTAGTGATTGTTAGGTATATCAGACGCCCCACTAATCTTCTATATTTTGCCGGGTCTTTGAGGATTGCTCCATTGTCTGATAATTTAAGATTCTGTTCCATGGGAAAGTCGACGGGGCGAGCTCCCAGAAAACCACCATCTTTCAATATTTCTAAAGCATATTTCCGTTGGGAAATAAAGATCCCTTTCTTAGAACGTGATACTTCAATTCCAAGAAAGTACTTCAAATCACCAAGATCCTTGATTTTAAAACGACCATTAAGGAATTGTTTAAGGGCATCAATAGTACTCGAATCATTTCCCGTAATCAAAATGTCATCAACATAAATCAAGAGAGCTGTAAAAGACTTGCCTTGTTTCCGAGTAAATAAAGAGTAGTCGGACTTGGATTGTACATAACCAGCGGATTGAATGGCCTCAGAAAACTTCGCAAACCATTGACGAGAGGCTTGTTTCAACCCATATAAAGACTTACTAAGGCGACAAACCAAGTTCTCCCCCTGTCGCCGAAGACCGGGAGGAAGAGTCATATAAATTTCTTCATGAAGGTCACCATGAAGAAAAGCGTTGTGAACGTCTAACTGATGAAGAGACCACTACCGAGAAGCAGCAAGAGCCAACAAACAGCGAACAGTGACCATTTTGGCAGTGGGAGAAAACGTGTCATGGAAATCAACACCCTCAAGCTGGGTATATCCCTTGGCAACTAAACGTGCTTTATAACGCTCAATGGAGCCATCAGAACGATGCTTAATCTTGTAAACCCAACGACAACCAATGGGAGTTTTGCCACGGGGAAGGGGAGTAAGAGACCAAGTGCAGTTGGCTTCCAATGCCGCTAATTCGGAAGCCATGGCAGCTTGCCAATGAGGAAAACGAGCTGCTTCCTCATAACTCCGAGGTTCAACCTGTTGAGTAATATGTGCAAGGAAAGATTGTTGTGTGGGTGAGAAACGATGGTAAGTAAGGTAATTAGCGAGTGGATACCGTGTACCTGGAGTGCGACCAGACGACGAAGACGATGGAGGATGGGGTTGGGTAAGCTTGAGAGTAGGACAATCATAATCTCGTAACTTGGGTGGCGGAGAAGAATGGCGGCTGGAACGACGGAGCACCGGGGCCGGAGCAGGTGCAGGCTCAGACACGGACAGCGTGAGGTCAGGAACAGCAGATGCAGGTGGCGGTGCAGGAGAAGGAGGCGCGGGAGACTCGGCATCAGCGAAAGAGGTCGGCTCAACAGAGAGCATAGGGTCAGAGGGAGGGAGGACCGAGGGTAACACGGGATCAGGTGAAGGAGGTTCAAGAAGTGGGTTGGAGAAAGACACAGGTTGAGGGGAAGAGGAAGAAGGGAATGTGTGAAAAGGAAAAATATTTTCATGGAAGACAACATCACGACTGGTAAAAATTTGGCGAGTGGTGAGGTTATATAACTTGTAGGCTTTCTGACCAATGGGATATCCCAAAAAAATACATTTGTGGGCACGAGGAGAAAATTTGTGAGTGACATTGACATCAGTGGCATAAGCGAGGCAACCAAAGACCCTAAGGTGTGAAAAGGTAGGAGGTTTAGAATACAAACGTTCAAATGGTGTTTGCTTGGAAAGAATGGGTGTAGGAAGACGGTTAATGAGATGAACAGCTGTGAGCACACATTCACCCCAAAATTGGAGGGGAAGATTAGCTTGAAAACGCAAGGCACGAGCAGTTTCAAGTATATGACGATGCTTGCGTTCGACGACCCCATTTTGTTGAGGCGTATAAACGCAAGAGTGTTGGTAAATCACTCCATGATCTTTAAAGAAATCACGAAGGGAAAAAAATTCCCCACCATTGTCAACACGAATATTACGAATAGAAGTATTAAATTGGGTTTTAACAAAAGAAAAGAAATCCTTGAGAAGAGATTGTGTGTCATGTTTGTGTTGCATAAGAAAAATCCATGTAAAGCGAGAATAATCGTCGACTATAGTTAAAAAATATTTGGCTCGAGAAGTAGACGCAACTTTAAAAGGTCCCCAGATGTCACAATGAATCAAAACAAAAGGTTGATTAGATGAAATTGAACTAACAGTAAAAGGTAATCGATGTTGCTTGGCTAAAGGGCAAATATCACAAGCATTATTAGATGCAAAAGGGAAATGTAACAACTGTTTGGACATGAAATCTAGACGAGAGGATGACAAGTGACCCAAACGCCGATGCCAGAGCTCCGTTGGTGAAAGCACAAGGTTGCAGAACCGTCGAGGAAACTTAGACTGATCAGGAGCCAAGGCCACCAAGTAGTATAGCCCACTTTTTTGCTTACCCAAACCAATCACCGTCCTAGTCGTTAGGTCCTGCACAATACACCAGGAAGGAAAAAAAGTTACGGAACAATGTAAGCCACTCGTAATACGACTTACTGACATCAAATCTACTTTAAAAGTAGGCACACACAACACATCTTGCAATTTAAAAGTAGAACTCAGGGGGACATGGCCAATGGAAAGTATGCGGGCTTGCTCTCCACTAGGTAACAAAACAGGAGACATATTCTTATTTTTAACACCATCAGTAAGCAATTCTGGTGAAGAAGTGATATGATCCGTTGCACCACTATCGATTATCCATCGACGGAGATGCAAGGGAGAGTTCGACAAACCTGTCTTAGCGACATTAGCCTGTGGCTGTTCCTCACGGCTCTGACCATTCAGGATTTGTAGAATCTGTTGAAACTGGGCATCAGAAAGTCCAGACATGACGGACTGCAACTCCTCTTTGGTGGCTACATTTTCCGAGACAAGATTCGCCGAGGAAGATCCCCGATCTGTTTTTGGTCGCTGGTTTCCTTTCTGTGATTTAACTTTATGCAAACGGTGTCCTGGTGGATATCCATGAAGCTGATAACAGGTATCAATGGTATGGTAGTCTTGATCGCAATGAGTGCAATGCAAAGGTTTGCGATTAGAAGACTTCGAACTAGGTCGACGTACTGCCATAGCTGCTACGTCTGTAGTAACTCGAGAAGAAGCAAGGCTTCGTTGCTTCTCCTCCTGGGAAATAGATGCATAGGCTTGACGAACCGTAGGTAAAGGATTCATCAACAGGAGCTGTCCTCGAACAGCACTATAGGAGTCATTGAGTCCCATAAGAAATTGCATCAACTTGTTCCTCTCATTCTGTGCTCCACAGGTGCAAGAAACAGATTCACTGTAGGACGACAATTCATCCCACAAACTTTTCATCTTCGTGTAATACGCGGCAATGGAAAGTTGATCTTGTGTAAGTGAAGCAATGTCCCGTTGTATTTGGAAAATTCGGGGAGCATTACTTTGACAATATCGCTCACGCAATTCCTCCCAGATCGCATGAGCATCAGTCATATATAGGATACTATCAGCAATATCCGAGTCAATAGAATTAATAATCCACGCAACGATCATGTCGTTGCATCTCTGCCACGAAGCGTGATCGTCCGGCTGGGTCTTGACAGAAGGTTGCAGGACAGTGCCATCAACAAAGCCAAGTTTATTTTTGGCACTCAGCGAGATCTTCATAGCACGAGACCAGGTTGAATAGTTATCCCCATTCAAGGGTTTTGAAACCAGCATCATGGCTGGATGGTCAGAATGATGAATGAAAAGAGGATTGGAAGCATCAGCCTTAGCATTGAATTTGCTTCCAGAACTTGCGTCGGTAGCCATGGAGGTCGACGGAAAAAAGCTATGTGAAAATAGCAAAGAACAAAGGGCAGCGGAAAGAACTAGGGTTTCAGCCTAGCTCTTGATACCATGTAAAATCGTACTACAAATATTTTGCAGAATAAATAATTTCTTCTATTGCTTCTGATAGTCTTTATACAAAGAGAGATCTAACCAAATAGGGAACCTATCCTACATTCTAGGTTTTACAGATATTCACAAATCAATTATAAACAATTTATAAAATAGTTTCCTAAAACTAAGCCAAGATATCAGGGATGATATCATTGACTTCTCAACAGGAGTCGAACCTGGGATGTGGTAGGGGCCTGAACCAAGATGTGACAATTAGCAAGCAGGCGACAAAGATTTAACTATTATAAGATATCATATAAAATATTGATGATTTTTAATTCAGATTAGGCTGGGATGTGACAACTAGCAAGGAGGCGACAAAGATTCAACTATTATAAGATATCATATAAAATATTGATGATTTTTAATTCAGATTAGTTGACGTAGCTTTTTGTTTTATTGAGTAAATTTCTTTTTCTTATATATTTTGTTGTTAAATATTAGGGTAAATCCTAATTCCTTGCGTTGAAACTCCATGTGCATAAAGAACCGTAGATGCATGGTTGTCTAATGGTAAAATACAACAAGGGCCGAGTTGTGTTTTGATTATTAACCCATAATTAAAATTCGAAGAGAAGGAGAAAGGGGACTAATAATCAAATACTTGTTGAAGTTATTTACTAAATTTAACAAGATCGATGTAAAAATGAGGCAGATACAATATAAGCTGTTTATTGACTTGAGATCTAAACAAAATAAATTCGAATGGTATGGTCAAACACTGTAGGTGTGAGAGGTTTTTTTTTTTTTTTTTAACAAAAAATTATCATTGCAATTTGTGAATTACTTTGATGGTTAGGAAATTGCTATTTTACTCTCTACATTCCAAATTCAAAACAATCTGATCCCCTCACTATATATAAGTGCAAAATATCTACTGTGATAAAAAAAAAAATCGATATAATTCACTTAATACAAATCCTTATTTTTTTTGTTGAGAAGAAATCCTATTTAATTTTCGACAAATTTTTCACATAAACTTTTTGTACTTGCGTCGAGTTGATTAAAGCCAAGTACTTGCGTCGAGTTCATTTCTTTTTGGCCAAAATTAAGTCAAATACTTCTTCAGCTTGGAAAGGTATTTTGAGCTCCAGAGATCTCCTTTTGAAAGGTTTGAGATGGTTTGTCGGCAACGGCAAAGATATTTTATTTTGGTCTTTTAATTATGTTTTCCCATTCTTTCTTTGAGAAATGCTAAGGAGACTCTCAAAGTAAGACATTGTCTGTTAACTCATCTTTTTGGTATAATATTTTATAATGTTGTCATAAAAATTATGTGAAAAGATGAGGTGAACAAGAATCCATAGAAAGTCTTGCTTTTAGAAGAACTTATTATCATTTGTCTTCTTTCTTTGAGAAATTTTAAAGAAACTCTCAAAAGTGGAACTTTCCAATCTCAATGATCTTTCGATCACCTCATATTTTAGCACAATTTCCGTATTAATATTATAAAACATCGTGTTAAAACCATGAGGTGTCGGAAACTCATGATAAGTCTCACTTTGAGAATCTCCATAGCATTTCCCGCTTTCTAATTTATGAACTCATACTCAACGTTAAAGTATTAATTGGTCTCTTACCGTGAATCAAGTAATTAGGAATGGTTTTTTTTTTTAACAAGTATTAATTGACCTATTACCGTGAATCAAGTATTAATTGGTCTCCTACCATGAATCAAGTAATTAGCAATGGTTGTTGAGGAAATTTTGCAGGGTCTTCTTCCCATGGTTATTGTCAAAAGAATGGGGAGGGGGAATCAATCACCACCCTTCATCCAGGACTGTAGCCTAACATTGTCTTTGAAAAACGGTTGACCTCGTAACTAGTCCATAATGCAACACGGTACACGTCATATGCTCTGAGCAATTCCTACCAAAACACTTTGTGGGGTTTGTTTCTAGAAGGAGATTCCTTCTAGAATTTGTACACAGAATTAGAATTTTTAATATTATAAATTATTATCTAAAAATGTGAAATATAAAAAGAAAAATATGATGGTTTTTTATCATCGAACAATATAAATTCATATAAGTCAAAATCAATAAAAAATTACAACTGTTATTTATTTTTTATTCTTGATTGATTAAGGGACCTTATTGTTAACTAATTTTGCAAATATATCATCCAACGATATAAATTCATATAATACGAATAATTTCGTTTATAAAAATAAAATTTTGTACACAAAATATTTTGAGGAGTAACCTATTTCTTAAGGGTAATACTATTCATACCATGTTTTTGTACCACATTTTTCATACTACCTTAGATGACATTTGATGTGAACAGCCACATCATTTGAATTAATCCGATTTTTAAATTTAATTTATTATTTAATAAATTAATAATTAAGAAAAACTAATTCATTAAATGACGATTGTGATATACGAGAAGTCTTTCTTATTCTTTTCCTTGGGTTTTGTAAATTTTTTAAATGATGTAGCTCTTCATATTAGATGATACCTAAGATGGTATAAAAATGTGGTACAAAAACATCGTATGAATAACATTACTCATTTCTTAAAGGGCAAAGCATTCCTCATGTTTTAGCCCCTCTCTATTGGTAAATATATAATACAGACACACATACACTGAGAACGTTTCAGAGAGAGAGGGGTAAGCTGAGTTCTACTTATAAAAAAGAAGGGAAATATAGCTACCTTGTTGTTGCAGTTTTATGAAGAGATGGATATGATGAATAGCAGCAGAAACAAACTCAGTTACAAGTCATCGGTTGTGGTTCTTGTGTTATGCTGTACCTTGAAAGCCGCCGATATCTCGGCGGCGTCAAGCAACATGATATCCCAAGGACAATCTATTTCCGGCAACCAAACAATCACCTCATCACCACGCGGCATATTCGAGCTGGGTTTCTTCACTCCAGGTAACTCCCACAACTACTACATAGGCATCTGGTACAAACAACTACAGGAAACCGTCGTTTGGGTGGCCAACAGAAACCACCCTGTTTCCGATCCTTTTTTATCATCCCTTCAACTCTTCCCAAACGGAACCTTAGCACTTTTCGACCAGTCCAAATCTGCCATTTGGTCAACAACTCGTGATCTCTCAATTGCTTCCAATTCTACAAGTCAAGTAGCAGCATTACTTCTTGACAGTGGCAACTTTGTCATAACAGATGTTTTGAATTCGTCTGCTGTCATATGGCAGAGTTTCGACCACCCGACGGATACTTGGCTGCCGGGCGGGAAGCTTGGATACAACAAGCTGACCAATGAGAAGCTAACCCTCACTCCCTGGAGAAGCTCACAAAACCCAGCACCTGGGATTTTCTCTCTAGAGCTTGAACAAAACGGGACGAGTTTGTTGTTGATGTATAATGGGACTAGAATGTATTGGACAACTGGTCCTTGGACAGGCAAGATTTTTACGGAAGCTCCGGAAATTCAGTTGAATGATTTGATCACGAATGTCAGCTATGTTTCCAATGAGTTGGGGAGTTATTTTTCTTATGATGCAGTTTACCCCGACATCTTTGTTAAGTACATGATTGATATCTCCGGGCAGTTAAGGGCCTCCAAGTGGGGGAGGGACTTCAATCAATGGACTTCATTTTGGCTGCGACCCTCCGAACAATGTGAGGTCTATGGATTCTGCGGTGCTTCTAGCATTTGCAATCAGCAACAAGTGCCTCTTTGTGTTTGCTTGGAAGGGTTTGAACCTCGATCCCCACAAGATTGGGAATTGGCGGATTTCTGGGAAGGGTGTGTGAGGAAAACCCCTTTAGGATGCAGTAGTGGAGGAAATGACACGTTTGTGGTGATCCCCGATTTAAGCTTTCCAGAGAATTCGGAGACTTTAGCAGGTAAGAACATTGATGAATGTGGATTGACGTGCTTGAATGATTGCTCGTGTACAGCTTTTGCTTATGACAGTAGGTGTTTGGTTTGGAAAGGAGATCTGTTCGATGTAAAACAACTTACATCTAACGTAGGAAAAGAGTTGCATCTTCGAGTTCCAAAGGCGAAGAAAGAGAATAAAACCCTTTGGATTGTCACTGGAGTACTTGGTGGTCTGCTTGGAGTTTTACTAGTTATTGTGGTAATTGCCAAAAATAAATGTTCCGGATCTGGGGAAAGGTCTGAGGCAGATGAAGGCTCTTTGATGATGTTCAAGTACCGGATTCTAAGAAAAGCAACCAAGAACTTTACTGAAAAACTTGGGGAAGGAGGCTTTGGTTCTGTTTTCAGAGGGACGCTGAAAAATTCTACTGCCATCGCAGTGAAGAGACTTAACTGTCCAGAGCAAGTTGATAATCAATTTCTTACAGAAGTGAGGACTCTTGGAAAAGTCCAACATATCAATCTTGTTCGTCTCCGTGGATTTTGTGCAGAAAATTCAAAAAGATTGTTGGTTTATGATTACATGCCAAATGGTTCTCTAGAATCGCTTTTGTTTCAAAAGAGTCCCATCGTCTTGGATTGGAAAACTAGATATCACATTGCAGTTGGCACTGCAAAAGGACTTGCATATCTTCATGATAGTTGCAGAGAATGCATCATACACTGCGACATCAAACCCGAAAACATTTTGTTGGATGCAGAATATGCCCCCAAGATAACAGATTTTGGCCTAGCAAAGCTCATGAGCAGAGACTTCAGCCGGATAATTACAACCATACAAGGAACAAGAGGGTATATTGCTCCGGAATGGATATCAGGAGAAGCTATCACAGTAAAAGCCGATGTCTTTAGTTACGGAATGTTGTTTTTCGAGATCATATCAGGAAGGAGAAACCGAGATCTTTTGGATGATGGGTTGGAAAACTACTTCCCAACTCGCGTTGCAAATGTATTAATGAAAGGAGAAGATGTCGATACCTTGTTGGACAGCAGGTTAGAAGGCAATGCTAACAAAGAAGAAGTGATGAGAGCATGCAAAGTAGCTTGTTGGTGCATTCAAGATGACGAGAAGGATAGGCCAACAATGGGGCAGGTTGTTCAAGCTTTGGAAGGAGTTATAGATCTCGGCATGCCTCCCACCCCCCACTTCATGGACCGCTTTTCGAAGAGTCATTTTGAGTCCATACATTACCTTGACATTTCTTCCAGCACTGCTTCGGATTCAAGGCGTGGCTCAAGTAATTAGTAATACTACTATCTCTGGAGCTTAAACCTACTAATTTGCAGTATCATCCTCCCATGTAGTTTTGTTTTACAACCTACAAATCGTTGGAATAGTATCCAAAGTTTCGAACTTTTCTTGTTGTATAATTCTCTTTTTTTGCACTAATTAAATTAGAATATCGCTCGAAGAAAAGAAAAAGCAATTAAAATCTTATTTGGTCCAAAGTTCCTGCGTACTCTTTTGTTTTCCTGCAGACATTTTGCATTCCGGAAAATCTAATGAATGAATTTTATGAAATACTGTATTTTGATAGGAAATAGTGTGTTATGCAAAGAAAACTGATAAAAAAACGTGGAGTGGACTTTATATTTGCGGAAAAGGACAGTGTACCAAACTTGTTTTGGAAATTATAGAGTTTTGACAAAGCTCAGGTGTGTGTATATGTAACGTAGACAGCATCGGAATCCTCTGCAATGATGACTACACCACGCCATTTAAAATGATTGGAAAGCTGCACAAGTGGGAATCATGAGGCAACAAGTTGAAATGGCTTTGATTAATTTGGGGGGTTTCTAGATGCCGTCTGGTTAAAATCATATGGTTGACATGTTAAATTTAAGGTACAGTACAAGCAGGGTGAAACTGATGGCTCGTTTGAAAGTGTTTTTATAATGGTTGAAAGCGCTTCAAAACAAATAGTTTTGGATTTTAAAAGCACTTCAAGTGCTCTTTTACTTATAATTGGTTATAAAAATATTTTCTCCAAAAGTACTTTTAGTTATTTTAAAAGTACTTTCAAACGAGTTTTGACTTATTACGATACACGATACGACTTGAACATCAAGAATAACGATATCACGATCGAATATCAAATCCTATATTGAGGTATTGGTGTCAAACGAATATGGATGACATTAACAACAACGTTAGTGAACATCTATCATCGCTTCCGCGCGACATCGTTGACGCTTACGACGCATCCTTCGGTTTTCCCTTGGTTTGTTTGTTTTTCGTTTTGGGTTGGTTAACGTATGGGTTTTGGCAATTGGTTGTAGGATTACATGACTCATTCTAGTTGCGCAGTAAGGAATGTAGTTGGGCCGACTTCATGGACCTAAGTTATCACTCTTGGGTCCAATTAGCTCATTGCAGCTACAACTTGTTAGCCGCAAATATGATTGATAAGATTTTTATCACTTACAAAAATAAGGATAAAAAACTTAAAAAATATTTGTAAGAGTACAAGATTATCGTAGTATAATAGTTTAAGTAAGGTTGTTTTTCACTGGAATTGAATGAATAATTTGCATTTAAACTAATCCTTAGCTCATTATTTAAAACAAAGTTTCGAAAAAGTTGATTTTGGAATCTGAAGTAACAAAAACGAAGTTAAATAAAACAATTAAATAATTCAACAAAGTAAAGAAAGCAAAAGAAAACGGTTTCAATTTAAACACTTGGGTTCTGCCGTCACCACCAACAATCCTATGCAATTTTATCAATTACTTATGAATTTCCACATATATATTTTGAAGATTAGGTTTTCCTAATGCATATTTTTCTCGTGATGTTCAAGTGAAAGCGTATATCTAACATGCAACTTGTCTGTGATGTTCAGATCAAATATAAACATGCAAGACTCATTAAGTTTTGTGAAAACCCTTTGAAAAACCATGTAACCCCTAAGAGCGTGATATTCGCCTTAAGTGAACTTACAATTACTAATCAAAAGAAGCCCTCCTCAATTTCAAGGTGATGTTCCAACAGAAATTGCATCAAATTACTTGTCTAAATATCCTAATGGTCGCGAATCATTAAGATAATTAGATAGTTTAATCGCGGTGATTAATAATTCAAAGCAAGCATGAATCCATTCATAAGCAAATTAATAAAATCACATATTCAAGCTAAGGCTCGTGTGACAAGCCCCGATCCCGATGTCCAAGGGATGGCCACGTGCTAGCCGACACCTAAGGGTGATGCAAGCCATTTAATGAATGCATATGCAGATAACATATAAATCATGCGTATAAATTTTGTTTGCACTACATAAAATAATATACTAATGTTCAACTGCCAACAATGATAAAGATAGTGATAGTGCATGACATGTTCAGAGCATACATCTAATTCAGAATACAATGGAATGTGCTACTACAATGATGTCAAAGCAAAGATGAGGGCATGATATCACTGGTAGGGGAATGCCTTGTAGCGCGGATTGTAAGCCTCATTCCTATGTCCTGAGGGGACGCAAAACAAATATGAGTGGACCAAGTTGATATATACATAATACTGAAACAGTTACTCAACATACTAACCCCCAAACTTTATGAAAACTCAATAGTATAATATGTAATAGGTTTTCCGAAAACCCTAGCATGCCATAAAACTTCTCATGAAACATATATCATAAAATGTGCTAAATAGTGGTATCATGTAATAGTATCTCACGACCAAAACCACCAACCTACTCTCGGCAAAAGCCAATATAAATATCTCCCAGCCGAAGCCACCAACCTACGCCCGGCCGAAGCCAATATATGAGTATCATTGCCCTTAGGCACCAACCTACACCCGACCGAAGCCAAATATGGATCATCGCCCGTCGACAGAACAGTGACCACTAAATACGCACAAAAACATTGAATATATATTCTTTCCAATATAAGTGTGTGTGTGTGTGTGTATATATATATATCTCAAAGACATCTTCATAGCATATAGTCATCCATCATATATACTATAAAGAAGTGTAAAAACATATTCATAAGTAGTATATAGTCATCCATCGTATATATTATAAAGAACATAAGTTTGATAAAATATGGTATTCCAAAATATTTTCTGCAAAGCATTATAATCATATAATGTAAATCCAATTTACTTATAAAACGTTAGCATTAAATCATGCTTTTCATGTATGCATTTCTACTATTAAAACATGCATTTTAGAAAGCGTCTACTCGCAGTTACTCCGTCGTCGAAGAACCATACGAAATAGGAAGGACGAAATCGCCACTAATGATTGCACCTAAGCACATAAAAGGGTCCAATTAATAAAACTATACTCAAACGATTGAATTTTGAAAAACGAACGTTATAAACAGATTCAGGACGTCGAAAAACATAAAAGGGAACCTTGGGTACCCCCATGCGCCACCATCTGTGGCCATGCGCCAGAAAATTGGCCGAAAAAGTCACCGGCCGCGCCGTACGTGGACGGTGGCGCGTGTACTGCACACACCGGCCATGTGCGAGTTCATGCACGGTTGGGCTACTGGGTTTAGACCAAGTTTGGACCTGGGTTCTTAAGCTTGGGTTCTAAGGGGTTTGGGCTTTTGAATCTATCGAGCCTTGGGCTTAAAAGGCTCAGCCCAAAGCAAAGGGTTTTGGGATTTAATAAATAAAAGGGTTGCTGGGTCGGGCTGTCTTTAGGTTTTGGGCTCAGGCTTAACGCCCTGAAGGCCCAACTCCACTAGTGGGTTTTTGGACCCAATGGAAGAGAAAGCCGGAATCTGACCGGAAAACTCCTTCAAGCACTGTTCAAACTCGATTTACAACTTTATGGTACGATCTTAGTACCAAAATAAAACTAGAGACAAGAGAGAGAGAGATTTGGTACCTTCAATTCGTCATCGGGTGCCCGGAGATGGCCGAAATCTGGGTTCAAAAGTCATGGGCTCGTTAGGGAGTTTTGGGTGGACTCTTGGTGTCTTGTGCTTCACAGAGACGAGGAGGAAAAGGGTTTACACAGGTGGTGATGATGACACCGTCGTCGCCATTCGTTTGTCACTTAGGTGTGTAGGTGGTTAAGTGCAATCAGGGGAGAGGGAGAGGTCTTGTGAGAGTGAGAGAGATAAAGAGCTGAGAAAGTGAGAGATTGGGGAGAAGAGAGAAGATGAGGGGGTGAGTTAGGGTGGTGCCACGTGGCAAACAGCGAGATGAGGAGAATCTAAAGAGAGGGTCCAGATTGGGTAAGGATAGGGGCAAAAATGTACTTTCATAATTCTTTGGTATAAAATACATAAATTTGGGGAGGGGTTTTACATCGTGGCTTCATCCTAGCAAAAAGACTAGTTACGAACAATCATAATAAAAACTAAAGAAAATATCATTAACTAGAAAAATGATTGAAAATACCTTGTAAGTAAAAAGTCTGAAATTCTCCAAAAATAATGTCTCCCCTCTTCTCCCTAATGGCTAAATAGCCTTATTTATACTATAAGAAAAGGTCTTCTAAAAACTAGGAAACACAATAGAATATGATAACAAGGAAATATATTCCTATTCTAACTTTGGGAAATCTGCACAGCCACAAAGAATCCCACGTTTTTGGTTCTTCAGGGCTCCAAAATAGGTGCAAAATGGCTAGAATTAAAGCTTGAGATGTCCCAAACATAATTACAGAAGGCCTCGAACACAAAAGACATCATCTTGGACACCAAAAAGCCCAAATAAGCCCAAAATGTCACTTTGACAACACCTCCTTCATTTCATCGCCATAATTAAACCGCTTGACATAAAAGTTTGAAACTTTGACACAAATACATTGAAAGACTAATGAACATCCTACGATTGGAATCACTCTAAAATTCATCCGTTTGGATACTTTTTGCTCAAGAGGAAATCGAATATCCTATATTGGAAATATAATACAAAGTATCAAAATTCTACCAAAATAACCAATAAAGATTAGGATAAAATATATAGTATAATATCAGCTCATCAATGATCAAATTGGGCTGCTACAAAAACACCGGGTTTCAAAGTAACATGATCTAATTCAAAAATCTCACCCAATTGAGCACGTCTAGCATATTTTTTCACAATAGCGGGAAAGGGTAGAAGAATATGAACTATTATGAAACATACAATGCATTAAAGGTGTATGATAATGGTATGGGCAGTATCTCTCTTATTATCGCAATTACTCGGTATTCTCATCTTGGACCCCAAGTATCTAACCAACATCCAAAATCAACCTCAATCCTTATCCAATCCAATAACCAGAGACGATATTTTCTTTTATATATACGGCAGTGCTGGATAAGGAGGATGAAGGATGCTGGAGGAGGAGGAACGCAAAAGAAGGTGATAAGCCACACAATCAGCCATGCATAGTAATTTGGTTTGTCTTCATCTTTTACAAAAATCGAACTTAAAATTTCTCACAAATGAAAAGGAATACCAATAAACTAGATATATAATTTGAATACAATTAAACATAAAGGGTTAACTAAGTATTTTTATTGATAACTCCTAAAATGTCATTACTAAAAAAAGGATGTTTCTATTCACATGCTCGTTTTTATCTCATACATTTTTATTAATTTTTTTTTATCATTGATCTATTTAATTCTTTTGATTCGATGACTGAAATTAATCTATTTCACTTTATTTGATCTGACGATCGAAATTAAGAAACTGTGTCATACGTAAAAATGGGTGCGTAGATAACATTACCATAAAAAAAATAGTTCTATTCACACACACCTCCCCCCCCCCCCCCTCCTCTTTTTTTTCTCTTTTTTTACCTTTCACACACATTTGTTAATTTTTGTTCATTGATTTTCTTCAATTCCTTCAATCTGGTGGCCTAAAATTGAAAAAACTGTCTGAGAAGTAAAAATTTTTGTGTGAATAGCACCACCATAACAAAAATGGTCCCTTGTTGTGGGATGAGATGAGATAGACAGCCACAAGGCCACCGTTGAGCGCTTTTTCACCGTAGAGTATACTCCGGCGTAGTTTTGCCGCAATATGCTGTAATTAAAAGAATAAAAGAAAAGCAAGGATTTTCCCATTCCCTTTCCTTTCCACTTCCGTTGGGGAAAAATTTGGTGTGCGTACATCCATAACTGATTGATTCCAGTGATATCGGCTGACTGAATGCTCTGGATCTAATTTTGCTGCCAATTGGGACTCACTCTGTAAGTAAAACGCACCCAAACTGTGTGCTGCTATTGTTCCGCACTTCAATGTGTTCCCTTTTTTATGCACACCAACTGTTTGTATCATTGTCTGAGACACGAATTCAAACCATTTATTACATACTTTCCTCCAAGGAGATTAAGACTTTGCTCAGCATATGGTCTTATGTAATATTTTTCGTCTCTCCGAAAACAGACATAATTGTTCAAATTCAAGAGGGATTGGCATTTGGAATGATAAAGAGTTGGGTTTTGCCTTGCAAGGTGTGTTTACCATATATGTCTTAAGAAACAAAGCAACAACATTGTCACATACTTTATTTTTTTGTCTTTGTACGCCGAGATTTCCTAATTTTGAATTGCGACATAGGCGTTGAAGTTTCCCTCATCAAATTTCGAAGGATCCAACAAGTTTCGGTGCAAAGGAGTTAAGATGGAGCTCACTATAACGCGCCCTGATGATTGGCACGTTCACCTTCGTGACGGTGAACTTCTGCAGGCTGTAGTCCCGCACAGGTTGACTTTCTTTGATAATGCAAATACAAGCATTTATTTTCTGCTTCAAGCTGTAGTACTATTCTGATGTAAATTTCACCCCCAGTGCAAGTCATTTTGGAAGAGCAATTGTGATGCCTAATCTGAAACCTCCCATCACCACCACGGCTGCAGCTGTGGCTTATCGAGAATCCATCTTGAAAGCAATGCCTGCCGGTAGTGACTTCACACCACTTATGACCCTTTATTTGACTGATACCACAGAACCTAACGAGATCAAGCTCGCAAGTAAGTCCAACTCCAATATATGATTGCAGCTTTTGATGCTTGTTTTTCAGATTATAACATACTTCAACCCGTTAGCAGTTTTGCTGCCTATTTGTACTATTTGTTTTCTTCGAGTATAAGAATTTAATAGATATGTTAAAAGAACCATGTAATCGATTGGCCATAAATTCTAAACAATCAGCTTTTCATTCTCCTCTCGCTGTTTTAGCTTTTCTTTTGGGCTCTTTCTTCCTTGTTAGTGTTCGATAAGTTTCTGTGTCTGTTGGTTGTTAGATATCCCAGTGATGTAACATTTTTGGATATGTAAGGGAAATTTTCCCTCCAGGACAAGTTTACAAAGAACGAATTTCATTTATTTGTCTGGTAAAGATGCATGCAGGCCATTTGTTCTTAGCTTTTCTTCTCCAGATGGAATGCAGTTATTGCTTTTGAAAAAAAATTTCTTTTCCGTTCCCTTACTTTCTCTAGGTTATAGTGTACCCTGATCATTTTGATTGCATTTACAGGAAGAAGTGGGGTTGTTTATGCTGTGAAGCTGTACCCTGCTGGTGCCACAACAAACTCTCAAGATGGGGTTACAGATCTCTTTGGAAGATGCCTACCTGTCCTTGAGGAGATGGCTGAACAGAATATACCTCTGCTGGTATTCTTGCTGCCTCAAAAACTTCAATTACTTTCTTTATCCTTGTCCATACCTATGTAAATGGTGGTTATGGAACTTGCTCCTGCATTGTTTACCTCTCTCTCTCTCTCTCTCTCTCTCTCTCTCTCTCTCTGGTGTTTTCAACCGAAATCAAGGACATGAAAAGAAATTCATCAAAGCATTTATTTGCTTACACTCATTGTGTGACTGGTTAGGATTGTTTTGTAGAAAGCCCTTCACCCTAATTTCGCAAGTTAAAATTAAGTCAAATAGAGTCTTCTCTCATCATCCATAGCTTTGTGAAAATCAGACATCACCAAGCCAATGTGACCGTCTCTATAATTATATCAGAGGATGTTAATTATAGGCAGATATGGTTTATTTGAGGTTTTCCTTGTCATTGTAGGATTGTCTATATGTAAGCCTTATTGTGGTAGACTGATATGGTTTTGGAAATTTGGCATATTGAACTGAGAATCAATAAACGGTTGGGTTTACTTTGTCTATGTTTCTCCCCTTCTTTCTCTGCCATCTCTCGTTCTTCTCTTAACTTCCACTGCATCTTTTCCTCTCTCCTTTCTACTTCCCTCCCAATCTCTCTTTAAAATTTGAAAAGAAGCCATGCATGTTTGTGCTACCTCAGTACCCAAATAAAATGTGTAAATACTTAATAGACAGAAAATAAAAGGTTTCCAGTGCTCGAACTTTACAGCATATAAAGTTTAGGCTGGTCTCAGCTTGGTAATTGATTGATTGATTGTTTAATAGTACAGTGAGCTGCAGGAAAGGTGAACCTATAACGGATTACATGTTGAACTTTACAGATGTTTTCCTTGATAGTTGTATTGTGCCAATATGTGAAGACATCATCTTGAATTTCCAGCTTTGATTTGCATGTGCTATTTTCTTTTAGGTTCATGGGGAGGTTACAGATCCTGATGTTGATGTATTTGATCGTGAAGGGGTCTTCATTGACACTGTTTTACGACCATTAATCCAAAGGCTTCCACAGCTAAAGGTAGTGATGGAGCATATCACTACCATGGATGCGGTTAACTTTGTAGAGGCTTGTGAAGAAGGTATGCCTAATCACTTAAATGACAACTTCTGGCATACACCTTTATTTTCCTCCTGTTGTTTGGACAGCACATATATTCACTTATTGTCATAACTCATTATTCCAGTTTGGTATTGGACATCCTAAGTTGATATGGTTTGAATTTTCTAGGTTCTGTAGCAGCAACTGTTACTCCACAACATCTTCTTCTGAATAGAAACTCTCTTTTCCAAGGAGGATTGCAGCCTCATAATTACTGTTTACCTGTGCTCAAGAGAGAAATTCACAGTAAGTTCCATTTAACAGCTACACATCTTCATGCAGAATTGCTGGTTCTTGTAGAACCACATGATTCACTTACAATTTATAAAAGTAAAAAATCATTGTGTAGCTCTCTCTCTCTCTCTCTCTCTCTCTCTCAGTATTTGCGTGGAGCTAATTTAGTATTTCTCATATTTGTTTTTGAGAAGAATTTATTATTTCTCATATAGGACAGGCAATTGTGTCTGCTGTTACTAGTGGAAGTAAAAGATTTTTCATTGGAACTGATAGTGCTCCTCATGAGAGACGTAGAAAAGAAAGTTCTTGTGGATGTGCTGGTATATACAGTGCCCCTGTTGCTTTATCATTATATGCCAAGGTCTTTGAAGAGGTAATAAATTTGGATCCGCTTCTTGTTTGCTCTTACATGTCCTTTCCTTTCTAGTGTGATCAGAGAAGCCCTCATTAGATCAAAAGAACTCCATCCTTCACTTAAATTTTTATGTAAATGCTTTCTTTCTTGCAAACTTGTGTCATTTGTTACTGGTGGTGTCTACAAAGACATGATCGTCTATAACAACATCTTGTATCTATGAATGCGATGTAAGTAGTCATGACAATTTAAAGGGAAACAAAAGAAACATAGGTTTATATTAATATATCCATTTAGCTTTCATTTGTTTCAGAGATGTTACAGATAGCTCATATTTGTGTATGTAGTTGTAGTCAGACATATTTCATGCTAGCTGTTCATATTTATGTTCTGACTGGCGATTAGTGTCCTGGGTTTAATGAGTAAATTGCTGGGTGTGAATGTCAGCACTCTTGAACTAATTCCGTGCATTTTCGTAGGTTTTTCTCATCGGACCTTACCCTCTGCAAACCCAGTAGTATTCGCTATGGGCCTTTTCTCCTTATCTATTAAACCGTCTACATTATTGACTATTTTTAGTGAAAATGTGGACTTGTTGAGAGTATATTGCACATTGGGAAGATAAAACCTGGCCACAATACATGTAATAGGCCTCTCCACCCATTACCAAATTGGTTTGTTAGGCTCTAACTCTAGTATCATAACAGACCGAATAATCCACATGGTAAGCTATGTCCTCCCATGTGAACCAATCCAAGTTGTTCACATATTTAGCTCAAGTGTCGGCATACGTTAGGGGGCGTGTTGAGCGTATATCCTGTATTGAAATTGCCGTTACCATTTGGTTTTGGAGTTGTTGCTCTAGCAATGGGATTTATAGCTGTATTGATCTCTGTATGTGGCTGTGCCCATTGGCTAAGGGCGGATGTGCTCCCCCCTTAGCACATGAGTTTGAATCCTCTCCCTGCTATTTAGATTAATTCAGATGGTATACTTGAATAATAATAATAATAATAATAAAAAAAAGAATCGAACAAAAAACATGCACTTTGGTGCAGAGATCCCAGTTTTTCTAAATGCTAGGAAGGTTTATTAAGGAAAATAAAGAAGAGTGGATTTGTTCTAAGGTTAACGGGGACTGTTATTATCAAATTATGGTGGCAAGTAAGAGGCACAAGGAGGAGAGTTGTAGGTAGATGCAGCTGGCCCTGTACATTTGAGATTCCATTTGTGTTTATGTAAATTAGAAACTTGTTGAAATTACTCCGTGTCTGCGGTATCAAATGTAATGCAGCAGATAAATACTCAAGAAAGTTTACGTTAGTCCTATGATATTTGTTACATTTGCTACTGCTAATAGGTTTGCATTTTTCAGGCAGGTGCTATTGACAAGCTAGAAGCCTTTTTAAGCTTCAATGGCCCAGACTTCTATGGGCTTCCTCGAAACACGTCAAAGATAAAGCTGATCAAGAATTCATTCAACGTACCGGAGTGCTTCTCATTTCCGTTTGGAGACATTGTTCCGATGTTTGCTGGAGAAACACTTGAATGGCAGTCATCCATCAGCTGATTCATCTGACAGGCCATGCCGTTGAAATTTCAGATGTTAATTATTCATCTTTGTACTAATTTTTACTCGTGCAGTGCTGGATGTGGAATTAGATACTGAGCCAGCATAGGATGTGAGGTTTTAATGTAAAACCGATAACGCGTTTTAAATGTTGGACGCATCTTCAGATTCTGCATATTGCCACTGCATTCCCGTTCAATAAATGAAGACCGGAACCATTTCTGGAGAAATTTCATTCGTTAGTAGAAGGTTAAAACGATCTTTTTTGTAATACCTGTAGACAATTAAATCCGTGTTTGTAAATATGGTTTAAGGACACAAGATTTTGGAGATGAGGGTAGTTGTGAGTATTTCCTAGAGAAGTAGATGCTTCAGCTGAAAGTGCCTTCAGTCTTCAGGTTATGCTTGATGGGAAAATTGTATTAGAAGATGTAGCTGGTTTATTTATTTCTAACTTTTATTTCACTTGAATTGAAAGCTTTATTTCTGATTTCTTCAACGAATGGCAACATTCGGTGGTTCATCGGACAACCGTGTTAGCATGGCGATGAATATGGGTAAATTCTTCAAGAACGTATGATTAATGAAGGACATATTCAAATTCGAATGCAAAGATAAATCGACGGAACCTGGATATAGTAGCTTGGAATCTTACAATAGAGGGGTAGGGGAGGTGGAATTGGCAGCTCCTTTTAGTGATAAGACTAAGGCCAGCTTGGTTTCACTACAATTGTGAAAAATAGTCAGAAACATAATTTTTGTTTCACTTATAATTCAAGGAACAAATTGGCAAATTACTCTCTTTTTTTCATTATCTTCTAGTGGTGATTAATCATTTTTCAGCCAGTACTTGACAATTGACAAACATTAGATAAAAGGTTTTTAGTAATAAGACTAAGGGCTAGTTTGAGATTTTTGTTCATTTTAAATAAATTGTTTATGTTCAGGGATGGAGGCATCTAAGGCCCAGCGAGGGGCAGCTGCCCCCATTGAAGATTTGTGTGGTAGAAATATGCTTAACTTGAATTTATCGTATTTGTGTAGTTTAACTAATTAGTTGTAATTTTCAAATAACATGTATAATAAGCTAGTATTGTTAAAAAAAAAAAGTGTTGACAAGTTGGCTTAATGAAATTTGAGAAGAAAAAGAAAAGCAATGAAATTATAGAATAAATTCTACTACCATGAATTTTCTTTTTCTTAAGTATAGCTGGAGGTTAATGTCGCCCCCACAGTTTCTAACTCTGTCTTTTTTTTATTTTTTTATTTATTTATTTATTTATTTTTTATGTTGTGCTTTAAGAAAAATCAGTTGTAAAATAAAGCAGCTAAGCGTTTAGCAAACTGTATCTATAAAGTGATGTGAATGTGAAAAACGAGGTTAAATTGTTTGGCAAATTATCATGTTGATAATGACAAAAATGGACATGGTGGTGAAGGTGGCTAGGACGCCAACAGAGGTGGCGGTGATAAAAAATAAAAATTTTTTTTTTTTGATAAATATGTATATACGTGTGGTGTGTGTGTGTGTGTCTTGATTAGAATTTGGAAACACCAATTTAACACACATTTTGAAATACATTTTGTGCCCATACGTATTGTATTTCAACACCATCTATCTTTTAGATATTTCCTAAAAAATCATATAAAATCATCTAAATCTGAAAACATATGATAATTGTATTAAATTTAGTATATTAGTGTTACTCTAAATTAAATGGGAGTAATAGGCTCAATATTGTTCAGAAATTATTTGTCAAGCCAGAGTCGTGTTCACTACGTCAAGAAGATAAAAACAACTACGTAACCAGAAATCCAATGAGTGCCCAGTAAAAGAAGCTTACGTATGGAAAAGCTTGATTAGGGAGGACCGAGTAGGGTCAGCGGCTACTAGTGCTCCACTACTCGTCATCCAGATTACATCAGCCATATTAGCAGAAAATTAAGCACGTCGATCATTATATTATCATGCCTTTAATTGTTACGGCGCCTACCGAACATTCAGGTATGGACACGACACGCGGATAGGGGTGGGTGGGTTGTTCCAGTTTGCCGTCTATAGATGCATACGCGGCAGTTTGATTTTCTGTTACGCGGTTTATGGTCTTCTCCACGTTTTTAATTCTTATATAGTTGAATTTGTAAATAAAATTTTGTAAGCTAAATGACATGTAAGTTGATGGTTAGATTATTACTCGAGCGCTGAGAAATATGTTTATTCTTATTGGTGACGAATAATTTAGTTTATAAATTTTATCTACAAATTTTATTTTTCTAGCATTACCCGAAGTTTCTATGTAATTTTGTTTTTCTTAACTGTAATGGCATTGATATTTTCGTCCTCCTTTTCCTCAAAAGACATCAAGTAAGGTCATCTCCAACCTAAGGGTCTAGAGGGCCAGAGAGTCGAAAATAGCCCGAAAACCATCTCCAACTGAGGGTTAGGCCAGAAGGCTCATGGAATCTGAAGGGCCCCATGGAATCTGAAATGGCCAAAAGGCTGGCCAGAAAATAGAGCAATCCTGTTGGTTATAACCGACAAGATTGCTTAAAAAAAATTTATTCAATTTTTTTTTTTGGTTTTTTGGGCCAATTTTTTTTTTTAATTCTTAAAAATTATAATTTTTTTTCCTATAAATATCTAAACCATTCATTAAATTTAAGTTCTAATTTTGTTTTCTATAAATACCAAAACCATTCATTGAATTTAAGTTGTTGTAGTTTTTAAATTTAAATAAAAAATTCTGTTTGACCCTTTGGCCCTCGGTTGGAGACGGAGACAAATATGACCTTGTGCTGTTCATTAAAATATTAATATCTTAGAGGGTCAGAGAGTTAAAATGAGTCATCTGGCTAGCCCTTGGTTGGAGATGGTCTAACTTCCTCTCCTCCTTTTTTCAAAAGTGAATGCAACGGTTTTTGCCATGTGGCACTTTTTTGATCTTCTAATCTGAACTGTAATTTCAATCCAACGATCTATACTTTTAAAATTAAAAATTAATAGAAAATCGTTATAAAAATAAAAAAATTTTGAAAAAAAAATCTATTAAGATTTGAAAATATATATTTAATATTACAAAATTCTCTCTGTTTCACAAAAATTTAAAATGTAAACAATATCTGCCACGTCTATTTTAAAAAATTTAGAATGAATTAATCGTTGTTAATGTAGTTCACTACTGTTTAGTCTATACATATGAAAAGTATCTCCCCAACCCTTCTAAGAGCACTTCCAATGAAATTGAGTTTACTATTCACTCTAAAGAGTAATTGTATTTGTGCAAGTTCATTCGTTTAGAAAGAGAAAAGACAAAGGCAAGGACGATTATTCTTCACAAATATTTTTTTTTATGTATTATGCCTTGTACCTTAGTTTGTTCTATGAAAATTAAACTCCTTATTTAACTCTTATAAATTAATTTTAAATAAAAATCAAAGCATATTATTACAAACACGCATAATTAATAAAAAATAAAAAGCAAATGTAGAAGACAGTTGAACTTTGTAAGTCTGTTAATTGTGTTTAATTTTAAGTGTAGTTTTTTTAGTATAATTTTAAGTGTGTTGTTAAAAAAAATGTTTGTATTTTTTTTTAGATTTTTTTATCTTCAAATTAATCCAGGAGGTTGATTTATTAATTTTTTTTTTCTGAATCAGATACACCAGATTGTGTCACGTGGCACAACCTTAAATTTTCAATTTTTTTTGAAATCCAACGGTCCAAATGAAAGGACCGTCGAAAATGCAACGGTCAACAAGGGCAAGGCAACCGTCTGCAAGGGCGGTGGGCTATGCACATAGGGGGGCCCCATTGTGGCGTTTCTTGTATCACACGGACTCAAGCCCAGGCGGAAGTTGCATTTGGTTTTGCATGTGATAACCATGCGATGTTATAGCGGAAGACTTATGTAATACAGATCTATGTTATGTTAAAAGAAAAGATTAATGTAATACAAATCCATGTTATGCAATATCAATCTATCTAATGTTAAAATGAAAGACTTATGTGATACAAATTTATGTTATAACAACCAACAACAACTAAACCTTACAATACAGATTATATAATGTTATAAGTAATTAATAGCCAACTTAAGCTGTCACATCATATATATATATATGTTATATATTTTATAACATATGATTTAGGTCAAATCGATCATCCCCTAATATCGGTGCATGGAAAACGACCCATTTTTGCAGTTTGTTCAATGTACATAGTTAGTTCATCGGGGAAATAGGATTGATTAATTTGTTTCGTGGAGTACTTGTCAACTGATCCTATAGTATTGCCACAGGCTCCAATTCGAAGTCCCAAAAGCAATCTTGCTGTAATTCTTGGTCTCTGGTGGATCCATTGACAAATCTATTAAGCTTTTCAGTTATTCTTGCAGCCCCAAAATCCAACACAGACTTGTGCATCTACATGAAATGAAAGCCAGATTAATAATCCAAATAAATATCCAAAGTACTGATTCATCTCAAATATATTTCCTTGAGAAACAAACAGAGAAAAATTCAGTTACTTTTACATACCTCTGCACGTACTACATGAAATACAGTGTCTCCCAAAGTTGAAAAGCCAGCATGCACGACGTCCGCCTGTTCTTCGTCAAGTATGCGAATAATTTCGTAGAAGATGAACTGATGATTGTCTAAGCCAGTAGTCAGTACTACCTCTACTGTGGAGCCTGTCTCATGGATTTGGATTTGGGGTGCTTTTGTGCTCCTTACGCTCTCAATACTTAAGTTTTTTGGTTCCATGCTCTCAGCATTTATGAATGATGTAGCATGTGATCTTTTTCTAGTGCCCACCAAGCTCTCCTTCTTCTCCCTTGATTTCTGCAGCTTCGACTCTTTGCTTTTTATGTAGTTGATGGCCTCATCTATTTGTTCGGGCAGAGTTAATGGCTCCTGCATCACCACAATGTTCAACATTAGCTGTGAATCAACCTAATCAATGGCTCGGATTCTCAATCCCACAAATGTAGTGTCTGACAAGAGAGTATTTTAGTTTCGTAACTGCGTAAACATGTGATCATGAGAGAGAGAGAGAGAGAGAGAGAGAGATACCTTAGGATTTTGGTTAGGGAGGAGAGAGAAGAGGTTGGAGTAAAGAAGTTTCATGAGATTTCTCCTATTCTTCTCTACAACCCTCCTTTCAATTTTGGTTGAAGAAGATTGACTTGCCTGGTTATTATTCATTTGATCTTTCTCTGGCAAGTTGGCCACAAAGATTCCCATGAAACAACTTCCAGTTAGCTACTCTCTTAAAATTGGAAGGTAAAAGGGTGGTCGATCATGGTATGTATTTATATATATTATATATTTGCTCCATATATAGTAAGAAAAGTGCAAAAAGGACTATGAACAAGTCTTTCCTCTGCGGACTCTAGTAATGATGCAAAAGCAAATGAGAGGGTAGGTTCTGTGAGCACGGTTACTCATTCAAGTTTACGTCAGCCCATAAGAATGGCAGAAAGGCGGCCGTCAAGTTTGAAATTTTTATGTAAATGTTGTCACGTGGATTTATTAGCATCTTCTTGGAAGGTCCCCGCCCCACTCCCACCCAAAAAGAAAAGAAAAAAAGGAAAAACCCAGTTAAAACCCCCGTAAAGGCCCTTTTATTTATCTTTTTGTAGGCAGCTTAACTACTCAAACCGTGAGGAGAAATTCCAACCGATTTCTGAAAAGTTAATAAAATACCGAGATTGTGTAGTCATTAAACTAATTATACAATTTAAGAAAAAAGTAATTTATAAATTATCATAATCGATAAAAGTCCAACAAACCTTCTATCAATTTATTGTAGTTAGTGTGACTAAACGATATTTTTTAATTTATTTTTAACAGAGATGATCTTTACCAGGCCCATCGAGCACTTTAGTGCACAGCATTATGGCAAATTATTTTCATTCCTGTTAGATAATGCTTGCATTCATCATGGATGGGTACATGTTCAACCCTTATAATAACATTTTTTCACCGTATACAATTTCTTCGTGTCAAATAAGCAAGTATTTTAAGAGTAAACATGCAAAAGATCACTATTGTCGAATATCTCTTGTTGCCATTATCATTTATCATCAGTAATTCGTCACTCACAGAATGCAAGTGGTTAAATTAATCAGAGAAATTAGATCCACACGGTTCAGTTGATATTGACGCAACATGCCCCACATGATGATCATAATGTTATCGTATATGGTTACTTTTCAGTGATAAAGTGGAGTGTTAAGCTAGAGTTGCGAAGCTCGGGGATCAAGTGATTTGGATCGTTAAAAAAAGAGCGATTCTGATTTTTGATTCTTAATGTTATCTATTCAAATAGGACAACATTTATTTTTTGGATAATGTGGTATATCACCAGTTGTAAGAGAATCTCTCGTGACAGAGATGTGAAGTTTAGTGCGTTGTTATATTGTGATGAACTTAATTATCAGTTTGACCAATGATAATGAAAAAGAGCAGTGGACTGTGGACTGTGCAGATTTCGGCGGGAGAAGCAAAGACTTAGAGACTTTGAAGTCTTTTCATTAACAACCACGACTGCATGTAAGTCAAAAACAATCCATAAATAGTGGGTTGTTAAGACATGAACCGTGTAGAACAGCAGTACCGTTGAGAGATTTTTAGTGTACCTAAAATATAGTTCGGCACATTAATTGTTGTAACACAATTAGTTAAAACTTAAAATAATTTTTCGCTTAATTGTATTATGATATTTAGTATACCGAGTTGTGTTCCTAGCACATTAAAAAGTTTCTCTCGCCAATTGGTATTCAAACCCTCATTCGTATGGACAATCTTTTATCACTTTTATGTTTACGTAAACGCCATTTGTTGGAAAGCAAACTTGTAGCTTCATTGAAGGGTAATGCTAGGAAGACCAAAATTTTAAACAAAATTTGCAAACCAAATAATGTGTCACCGATAAGAAATAAGCACGTTAATCAACGTTTAAGTAATGATTCAATCATCAATAATCACATTATTTGGTTTGTAAATTTGATTTAAAAAATTTAACCTCTCTAGTATTATAAATAGTTACAAAAAACTTGGTGGCGCGTGGGATCCTTGGTATTTTAAAGAGTCTTGAGGGAGTTATAGATATGCTAACATTCCCTTGCTTGTCAACGAGAGATTGGAGGAGTGTCAACTCAGCATTATCCACTAAAATAGTGCCAAGTCTGCTAAAGTGTTAGAAAAGTTGTTAAGAAAGTTATTATGTTAAGTTTGTTATACCGGACTATTTTGAACTGGGCTAACTTCGTGGACTAAATTGGTCTATCTTAGAATAGACTAAACTTGACTGAAATAGTGAACTGTTTAATATAGTGACAGACTAAGAAACAAGATAATAACAAATTACAATATTATATTATTTAACTCATATCTATTAATATTTTTTTTTATTAATTCTACCTTTTTTTTTCCTAAAAGATTCTTCTCTCTCGAAACCTCCATTTTCTTCCTCTTTCTCTCCATCCCATGCTCTCCCTCCCCTCCCTCTTTTTCTCTGTTTAATTGCCAGACTTTTTCTACAAAACGCATAATCAAGTTTGCTTGTTGGGGTTTTTGTTGGGTGTGCATGGAAGTCCAAATGGGCAAGCTTGGTTAGCCAAGATCTGTTCGATTTCGGGTTTGTGCTCGTTGAAGTAGAGATTTGTGCTTGCAGTGACCGTCGTTGAAATGGAGTTTTGGGTCATATCTAACTGTCATTGCACTTCTAGCGGCGCTCCTCTGGCGGTTCCATGGACAAAGGAATAATCATGATGGGAAATCATTGTGTTTTTTCAAAGATCCTATCCATTGGGGATTTGGGTTTCGACAAAGACCATCGGCGGTGATACAGGTCCATCATCAATTGTCTACTTGTTAGATGGCTACGAGGATGGTGTGAAGCAAACTGGAATCCTAGACGAGTCTAGTGTGAAGCAAAGCAAATGTAGGAGACGAAATTAGCAATCCTCTCTTTTTGGGGATCTCCCTAAGGCCCCCTTGCGAAGAATTTAGTCCCCGCGAGTCCCACTTAGTCACATTAAACTCAGTTCCTACTTGCACCAAACACAGATTAGGAATCCTAGCCAGTCTAATGAAACTTAGGGAAGCTAAACAAACAAGCCCTTAGTGATTTATTTAGCTTAATAGCAAGTTAGGTTAATTAGCTAACACTATTTTAATAAATAATAAATAAATAAAAACTCTATGTATTATATAATATAAAGATTGAAAATTGAAAGCAGTTATTAAGCTGTTGTGGCCTATTTTACTAAAGGGAGAGATAGTAAGACAGAGAGAGATGGATACAAGTTCGAGGAATTTTGTGTATTATTCCTTATGTATTGTCCCTTTATTTATAGTAAACAAAATACGATTTCTTGCCAGCCAAGTAATACAATCATAAATGAATAGGATCTTCTAGTATCCTAAATACAATCTACTAATGATTTACACAGTCACACATGTGATATAATTAATATCACAACAATCTCCCTTGAGTGTGTAAATACACAAGTGGATAACGCATCAGATCTTCATGGATAATGTAGAAGCAGTTGATGAAGTTGTCTTGTTTAGTTGGCACAAGTAGCAAACATGATTCTCTAATAGGGATCGCATATAGGAGTAAGTCTCACAAAAACCTGGCTATGGTAAAATGCAAAATAACAAAAAAAAAAAAAAAAAAAAAAAACTCATATTCTCAGCTGAAAATATGAGTTAATGCAACATGTCGATACTTAACATCTCTAGGAAGTAAGTAGTAGAAAACGCACACAAGGGTTTGACTATCCTGATGTGGTGGCCTCGTCAAAACCTCGTCAGATTAGCGAAATTTCAGTGGGAAAAATGCTCTTGATCTAAACGAAAAGAATACATTAAGATCAAGTCAATATACTTCATTATACTCTCCTGTGCTTGACAAAACTCCCTTTAAAAACTACAAGTGTTGCAAAAGAGATAGTTACACATACCAATTCCTTGGACAAACTTCGGGAAGGTTGATTTGGACAATGACTTCGTGAAGAGGTTGGCAAGGTTCTCTTGGGATCAGGTTTGCTTGACTTTAGTCTTCTGATACTTTACTGGTGTGATGAGGACGCAATATGCTTGGTGTGAACTTTTTTGATGTATTATATCTTGATCTGGTCAATACATGTGACATTGTCCTCATAGATCATCGTTGGAACTCAATGATGGATGAAAGCTACAGATACTTCGAATATGCTTAACAAGATCTCAACATCATTTCTCTCACATGTGTCGTAGTGAGGTGTGGTGAGCTTGGAATGGTTTGAAGATTTTGCAATTAAGGTTTATTTTGTGGACCTTAAAAATATTGTTGTACCCCTAATAGGAAAGACATAACCTTATGAGAATGTGCCTTGTGTGGGTTTAATAAGTAATATACATTCACATAATAAACAAGGCAAGCACCACTCCGAGGATCAGGGAATAGGTCCACTAGGGATGTGTAGGGCAAATTTGTAGTACCTTCAGGGTAGACAAAAAAAGTCTTTATTGCCAATTTAGTGGTGACGTATAAACACAGTGTTGTATCTTTACCAACCGATCAACAACAAATAAGTCATGTCTAATACAATGAAGTAAGTACAACAAACTGCAAAGTTGAACTTAGATATGGAAATTCGGGTTCTACAACCTCTTTAATGATAACAAATGTTTGAACTTCAAATCAAGGCATAAACTGGTTTTCCCAAGATCCTTCATCTCATATTCTGTTTTCAAGTAAGAGACAGTTTTCTTAAGCTCTTCTAGAGTGTTAGTGAGACACTAACCAAGAGATTGTGCCATGAGTTTTTCAACTCCATCGAAAGTGACAACTGGGGCCAAAATCTTGTGTGGAATGTGTGTGTGAGCCAAAAGATAACTACTATCTCGATGACTACGGCATTTTACAGCAACAATTTGCACGAAAGTAAAAGTAGGAATAGAAAAGACACTAAGAATGGTTGCTGTAGACCCCAAGACAAAAGGCAGGGGAAGATTTTATTTGCTTTTCTCTCTAGGCAGCTAAAGTTTTTAAATGACACAGTTCTATAAATTTATGGTTTCATTACAAGGTTTTCTCTCTTAATTTATAGATAGATGTGGCACCCAAACTGAGTTAAAAACACTTTTAATTAACATTGATTTCATGGAAAGGCCCTTCATTTTTCTACTTAATCCTCTTTTTCTTTTCTCTTTTTTTTTTTTTTTTTTTTTTTTTTTTTGTCGAACACTAAATTGATGGATTTGCCTTTCACTACCTCTTGGCATAGGTGCTCCCACGTGTTAAGGGCGAAGGAAGGGAATTTTTATCATCGTAGAAACTAGAAAGGCAGAAGCTTCAACATATCTAGTCTTAACCTAAAGAGGAAATTGGCAATAGTTCCTGAATTATCACCAAATTGAAATTTTGATTCCTGAACTAAAAGTCCATTAAATTTGGTCTCTAAATTTGAGTTCTTGCTGCTAACTCATGTTACATTCTTGGATTTTCTAACTTATGTCATTATTATACCAGGCATAATACTCGGACACATGCCCTAAAATATTCATCCCACTACTAAATTCTAAATCTACAGAAAAAGAGTCACCATAAACAAAGAACAATCCCCTTGCTCTCTCGATGAAATACGATAAAAACACAAGTTGAAGAACTCCCTGCTATAAGAATGAGCATTTATGTCTTCACTCAGACACTTCTCCGTCATCCTCTTAAATCTTCATTGTTAATACTTAGTCACCTTTAATTTCTCTGGGTAATTTTCCTTGACTAAAGCCTCAAGCTCGGACATGAACTTCTCCATAATTATCTCATTTCTCTGAAAAGGAAATGCATATATGTTTAGATTGAGACTTTGACACTCACAACGCCAGAGAAAAGAAATACACATTGCAGTATACCAGATATATTAAGGATAAAAATGTAATTACACTTACAAGAGATATTACTTAGAGGATAAGGAATCTTAGTTTTGGAAGTTTTGATTTTTGTTAGCTTTATTAGCTCTTGTATAAATACTCTAAGTATAATCTTATTCATTTAATCAATGGAAAAAACTTTTCCTAATATGGTATCAACCGCCTAAAAGTCCCACGACAATTCTTCGATTTTCTTTTCCTGCTTCCTTTCTACACCGCTTCATCGCCTTACCTCTTCATCTTCTCTGATCAATCGATCGCCTCCAAGCTCCTGATCGCGAGACCTTCTTTTTCTTATAGCCATGGCAACCTCTGCATCTCTTTCTTGGGGATTGGATTCTCCTATTTATCCAATTCCTGATGTAATTTCTAACCTTAATTCTGCAATTGCTGCTTCAATCACAATCCAGAATATTGGATATATGGTTCCAATCAAACTCACCACTACAGATTACCTGACATGGAGTGCCTTGTTTGCTTCGATCTTCTGGCGTTACAATCTCACCGGACTTATCGACGGCACTATGGCGGTGCCGACCAAATTTCTTCTTGATTCGTTAGGAAATCGAACTGCAACTCTCAATCCAGCCTATGTTACTTGGTTTGAGAATGATCAAAACATTCTTATCTTGATAAATTTAACACTTTCTGATTCTCTCATCCCTTTCACGGTTGGTGTGACATCTGCCAGCGAGCTTTAGGCAAAACAAGAATCGCGCCTCACGACTGCTTCTTAATCTCATATTCATAAGCTTCGATCTAGTCTTCGTAATCTTGTTAAAGGTGACTTAACTGTTGCTCAATATCTCCAGAAAATTGAAGAAATCGCAGATGCACTTGCTAGTGCTGGCGCTCCAGTTGCAAATTCAGAACTCATCTCAGTCACTCTTCATGGTTTACCCTCTAAATATGACTCTTTTGTGGATGCCATTCAGTTTTGCATTAGATCCACAACTATTGATGAATTACACAGCTTGCTTCTCAGCAAAGAGATTCAACTCACAAATCGTATGAAAACTGCTTCAGCAGCTCCTTTTCAGGCGTATAATTCCTCCGTTGGTATCCTTCTTTTGCCAGCAAATCTTCATCCTCAAGCCTTTGTTGCTTAGCCGATTCTTCATTTCAACAATCAAGGTCGTCCTATGAACCGCAATTATCAGAGTCACAATCGAGGTAACTCTCAATCTCGTGGCAACTACAGATACAATAATGATGGCAGGAACAACTATTCTCGTCACAACACTCAAAGATTCAATCGTGGAGCTCACAATACATACACTTCAAACAGAAAGTTTCTTGCTAGATCTGTCGCCAATTCGATCATGAAGCTTGTGACTGTTCTCATTGCATAGACCAGAATTACAGTGGAAAATCATCTCATTCTGCTATGGTTGCTAGCAATTCCAATACTCCACACACCTGGATTGTTGATTATAGTGCAAGCTCGCATATGACCAATTCTTATTCAAATCTCCAGAATCCAGAAGCATACAATGGTCCTGAACAAGTTTATATTGGAGATGGCAAAGGTTTGCCTATTTTCCACTCTAGTTCATCATCTTTACATACTTCTAATACTACATTCTATTTGAAACACGTTTTACATGTCCCTGATTTAGAGCATAATCTTCTATTTGCCAATCAATTTCTCCTTGACAATTGGTGTTCTAAGCATCTTTATCCTTTTTACTTCACTGTGAAGGATCTTACTTCGGGGATGATGCTTTTTAAAGGTCCAGTTAAACATGGCTTCTATCCTTTTTCTTGATCACCTTCTTATGCTAAGTCTCATCTAGCATTCTCTGCCATTGTCAAAGCACCAAGACATCTCTGGCACCAAAGACTGGGCCACCCTTCTATTAAGATCATAAATAAGTTGGCATGTCAATCATGTATTTCTGTTTTTGATGGTTCAAATATGACCTTCTGTTCAGATTGTGCACTAGGGAAATGTTCTAAACTTCCATTTTCTAGTTCTACTTGTACTACAAGCAAGCCTTTAGAACTTATCCATACGGATGTCTGGGGACCATCACCTGTAGTTTCTCATCATGGTTTTCGGTATTATGTCATTTTCATAGATAACCATACCAGACATTGTTGTTTTTATCCCTTAAAGTGTAAATTTGATGTATTTTCCACCTTTATGCAATGGAAATCTCTAGTTGAAAATTCTCTGAGTACTAAAATTGTTGCACTAAGGTCTGATTCTAGAGGTGAATTTGTGAATCTTGCTTGCTCTAAGTTCTTAATTGCACATGGAATTCAACAGCAGCTCACTTGCCCTCAAACCCCAGAGCAAAATGGGTGTGCAGAGTGTAAGCATAAGCATATCGTTGAGACTGCTCGAACACTTTTGGCAGCATCTCAGGTGCCTCATGCTTATTGGGTTAAGGCTTTTGCCACCTCAGTTTATCTTATCAACATATTACCCACCATTTCCAGATATTCTCCTTAGCAGTCTTTTTTCAAGAAAGTTCTAGATTACAAATCTCTCAGAGTTTTTGGCTACAGTTGTTTCCCTTGGTTAAAGCCATACACATCTTCAAAATTGTATCCCAAAAGCAAGCCTTGTGTCTGATAGGAGCATATTTAGGCGACTTACTTAGCTTGTTTTCGTGCATCTATGTTGTTAATTCATAGTTGTTTTAGTAGTTTAAGCCATTTTCGTGTGTTTTTAGGTTCATATGGCTAAGGAAGCAAAAAGATGCATTTTGGAGCATTTTGGAGCAAAATTGGGCTTGGAATGGATAGCATATTTTTGGAGCCAAAGTGTTGGACGAATTTGAAAGCCTTGTATGCACTTTGGACATAAAACAAAGGGCCTAGCCCAATCAAACAATCCTTTGAGCCATGCAAAACCTCTAGCCCAATCAACAAGCCTTAGCCACATGCATTCACATGCATCACAACCCCAAAACCATCAAGAAACACCTATTCACACACACATGCACTCACATGCATTCACATGCATTTCCACCTTCCTACTTCATCATTTCACCACATTCTCCCTCTTTAACTCACATGCACCCAAACAAAGCCAACCTAGCTAACCCTACATGCATTATTTATTCACTCTTCATCATTGCATTCATCACCAAAGAACTCCCCATCATTGCCATACATTCCCCCTAATTCCATCCATCTTCCACACCTTTCCAACCTAGCCACATCCTTTAATCATCCCCCCTTTAAATTATGATTTTATTTCCTAACCCTACATGCATTATTTATTAACTTTTCATCATGCATCCACATTCATTCCAACACAAAACACACACATGCACTTATTCTTTCATCATTGCACCACCAATTCACCCACATGCATTTCCAACCATTCACACCACTTTAATCATTCTCCTAGCTATCATTCACATGCTCTCCCATCCATTCTCTCCCTATATGTTCCCTCCACTACTCCTATAAATACCCTTGCATTCATTCATTCATTGATCATCTCATTTCATACACAACACACCACAAACACTTCCATCTTCTCCCTAGCCGTGAGTTTCTCTCCATTTCCCTTCCATTTCTCCTCCATTTCTTCCATTTCCATAATCCCCCAATCCATTCAACACACCAACAACATCCCTTAGTCCTTGTGCCACAATAAAGAGGAAGATAAGAGGGCCTAAACGTTCATACAATTCACGTTTGAGTTGTTGGAATGTTTACGCGTTTCTTTGATTTCAATGTTTAAATTCAATTCTCTTTGTTTTGTAATATGAGGAATGGAAGAGAAGAGTGCCTAAACGTTCATACAATTCAAGTTTGAGTTGTTGGAATGTTTAGGTGTTTCTTTGATTTCAAAGTTATGAGGAACTAAACCCTTTTTGGCTAGGGGTGATTTCAATACCATGATTATTTATGTAATATGAATTGATGAATTCCGGTTATGAACTCTTGATTCGTGAATGCAATTGGCTTAACTATTTGATGATTAACTTATTTATGTTTGTTGATTGAGGGTCGACACTTAATTAGCATGCATGAATATGTGGCTAAAGTTTAAGAAGGTTTCACATAATCGTTACTAGCTTATACTTGAAAGTAGTGAAGGTCGCTTGTCACGATCGCGTTAAGTTTAATTCTTAGCATGAGTAACATGATGTCATAGTTGCAAATGCTTTGTCAATGCTTATGGTTTTCATTATTCTTAATGATCTTCGATTGTATCTCTATTATGATGACATGTAGGGAACTTTTGAGAATGTTTTGGGTTGTCGAATGATGCCATCCAATCCAATAATATAAGGAAAATCTGAGGGTTAACTAGTGATGTCACGGTTAATTTGGGGCATTGTCGTTCATAATTCAATGAAGGAATAACTGGAAATTAATTCATATGCATAAATATCATGTGTGGAGAAAGAACCCTTAGCTAGCTTCCCATCCATTCATTTCCGTCAAATCCATATTTACAATTTGTTTTGTTTCCAAGTATCCATTTTAGTTTAAATTCGTCCAAATCCAATTCCCCCCTATTTCGTTGAAGTCTTAGTCTTAATCTTTCTTATTTTTAGTTTTTCTTTCTTCGAGCATTAAATAGTGTTTTATATCGTGGTTTTATGTTTTTAAGTCAATTTAGAAGGTTTTAGCAAGCCCTCCTAATCCCCGGTCTAGAACGATCCCTCACTTATCCATTCTACTACAATTGTCAAACGAGGGTTTAATTTGAGTGTCAAGTAATTCTCGCATCAATGTCTTCTTGGGTTATAGTCTCAATCACAAAGGCTATTTGTGTCTACATCCAGCCACTCATAGACTGTATATCTTAAGGCATGTGCTTTTTGACGAATTGACCTTTCCCTTTCAGACTCTGCAATCTCCACTATCATCATCTATTAACTCACCATTATCCCATTCACCTATTCCAACTTCCCTAACATTTCATACTTTGCCTTCAAATTCTATACCTTCACCAGTTCCTTCAAATACTGTCTCTACATCAGCTTCCATTCCCTCATCAGATTCTTCACTTTCTTCATCCATGCCAACTTCTGCAATCCATTCACCCTCTTCACAAGCTTCCTTACCTATTAATATTCACCCAATGCAGACACGATCCGAGTCAGGCATTTTCAAACCTAAAGCCCTAACTGCAACTAAACATCATATTCCTTCTCATCTTGCAGTTAACTATATCCCTACCACCTATTTACAAGCCTCAAAACATTCTAATTGGCGTATAACAATGTAAGAGAAGTGTAATGCACTTCTTAATACTAGTACTTGGTCTCTTGTACCCCCTTCTTCCTCCCACAATCTTGTAGGATATAAGTGGGTTTTTCGGATTAAAAGAACACCGGATGGCTCCATTGACAGGTATAAAGCCTTGTTGGTTGCAAAAGGATTTCACCAACAAGAGGGCTTGGACTACACTGAAACCTTCAGTCCAGTGGCAAAACCTGTCACCATTAGACTCTTTCTTAGTCTTGCAGCTCAATTTGATTGGTTCCTCAATCAATTAGATGTCAGTAATGCTTTCTTACATGGAACATTTATTGAATCAGTGTTTATGCAATAGCCACCTAACTTTGAAGATCCAGCAAAACCACATCATGTTTGTCAACTTCACAGATCTCTTTATGGTTTAAAACAAGCTCCTCGAGCTTGGTATGACAAGTTTCATCATGTTTTGCACTCTCTTGGGTTCATAGGGTCTCAAAATGATCATTCCTTATTTGTGAAGAGATCTCCAACCTTGGTATTCATTCTTGTGTATGTTGATGATATCTTGGTTACTGGTCCATCTCCTGCAGCTTGTCAATAAGTAATAGCACAACTCAGTGTTTTTTTCCCATCAAGGATCTTGGGGCACTTCATTATGTTCTTGGCATTGAAGTCAAAAGATCTTCCTCAGGTTTCTTCATATCTCAAACCAAATACATCTTAGATCTCTTAAAAAAAGCACACATGGAAGGAGCTAAACCTTGCAGCACTCCTTTTAATACAATCAAGCTTGATCACTCATCCCATCTTCTTGAAAATCCTTCTGCATATCAATCATTAGTTGGAGCTTTTCAATATCTAACCTGGACAAGGCCTGATCTCAGTTTTGTAGTTAATTTGGTGTGCCAGTTTATGCACACTCCTCGAGTTTCACATATGCAAGCTGTTAAACGCATCCTTCGATGTCTTAAGGGTTCTCTTGATCT
This sequence comes from Pyrus x bretschneideri, assembly GCF_019419815.1. Lineage (NCBI taxonomy): Eukaryota > Viridiplantae > Streptophyta > Magnoliopsida > Rosales > Rosaceae > Pyrus > Pyrus x bretschneideri. The sequence continues at coordinate 3,840,601 of NW_025999735.1, read as the reverse complement.
GGGTTTATGGTTCTCCAAGTGCTCCAAACCTCATTATTTTCATGCTTTTTTAGATGCTTATTGGGTAGGGTGTTCTTTGGACAGAAGATCTACTAGTGGTTACTGCATATTTCTTGGGAATTCACTCATTAGTTGGAGTGTTAAGAAGCAACCAAATGTTGCTCGATCATCAACTAAAGCTAAATATCAATCTCTTGCCAACACAGCTGCTGAAATTACTTGGCTATGTAAACTGCTTGTTGACATTGCTTATACTCTGTATTGTTCTCCCTATATATGGTGTGATAATATATCTGCAATCTCTTTAGCCAAGAATCCTATCTTTCATGCTCGGACTAAGCATGTTGAGATCGATTATCACTACATTCATGAAAAGGTTCTGTCTAATCAAGTCTTTGTGCAGTTCATTTGTACATAGGATCAAATCGCTAACATTTGTACCAAGTCTCTATCTAAGTCCAGGTTCTTGCTTCTGAGACACAAACTTCAACTGCAAGTTCCACAGTTTCGTTTGAGGGGGGATATTAAGGATAAAAATATACTTACACCTACAAGAGATATTACTTAGAGGATAAGGAATCTTAGTTTTAGAAGTTTTGATTTCTGTTAGCTTTAGCAGCTCTTGTATAAATACTCTAAGTATAATCTTATTCATTTAATCTATGGAAATTACTTTTCCTAATAAGATATACGTATATGTATAATGAAGCTATAGGATGTCGAGAATAGGACGAACTCTTACCCACTTATTCTTAGGTGGAAGCTGATCGAAAGGAATCTTTTCATCGAGTTCTGCAAAAATGTGTTTAAGAAACAAATGGCATCAGTAACAAACATGCCAGGAAGAAACAATAGGAAAAGTTGCAAAGTAAAGAAAAATGAATCAGAACAGGGACATTCTGTTGTGGTCTAAGATCAAGGAGAATCCAGTTCGATAAAAAAACACATCGAATAGCATATATCAATACAACAATAGTGCTTTATCAATTCCATTTATCCTTATTTTTAGTAGGCTCAAAATTAAACGAGAGAACTAAGACTCAACAGGTACCAAAGCTCAAGCAATAGGTGAATGCAGAAACATTGATAGACTATACAGCTCTTCACTCCATCAAATTTCCCTTTTCACCATCCGATATATTAAGATAACTGCATCAAGTACGTAGTCGATTGATTGATTCTACTCGAGATATTTAGGGTAATTCCTTTCCTCGATAAAAATGGCATTACCTACTGTTCAAAATAGGAGGGCTTCTCTTTCTTCCCATACAAAATTTGTTTGCTAAATTATGGAGAGTGTGAACGGATACACATATACACAAAACTATACAAGAAGCATTTATTGGATTTGTACACGCATATGAAATGCACATAGATCCTAGTTACAATACCTTCAATCCTTTCCTGAACACTGTACAAAACCATCCGTGCATTTTCCTTGTTCCTGTAAAAGGAAATGAGTATGCATATATACATATGAATTGAGTCATTGAGTAGTGTGATTGCAGTACAAGGGAATCTAAAAACCAGAAAATAACCGTGCACCGAGACCTCTACCTCATGAGAATCGACAAGTATTTTAACCCATATGTCCCTCTGCAGTACCAAACCCAAGTATCGGCCACCAGCACTGTTGTCTAGAGATCTCCTTTGCATAGCCTCTTTATACAATGACTCAATATATTCCTCCTGGAAAAGCAATATATATGCATGAATTGAGTAAATAAGCAATGCGATAACAGGACAGTACAAGGCGATGTAAAAACAGAAAAACATGACGAATAGCTAGCAGAGTCATTATTCTTTCATTTACGTACGTACCTCATTCATGCCATTCCGGGTTCAAAAAGCTCGTGTAGCACCAGATGCAACGCAAAAGGTTCTGCGTTCTTCGTCAGTTTTCACCGCAATCCGGGCCGAGCACTTGGTGCAATCAAACATCAATAAAAGTTTTGGAGTTCCCCCAGGCTCCTATAAGTGAAAGAAGAATTAGTAAGTACCCAGCTTGCTGAACAACAAAGCATCTAGACTATTTCATCATGAAATTATGACTAATTTACATCATTGAATTGCATGGAACCGCGTTCAGTATATATCACGGTACCAGCACACTTTCTCTATAGCAAATCACGTACGTACCTCACGCGAAGATTCTTCGTGGACATTTAATTCGGTGTTTTTGGTCATCACATTGCTACAGGTGTTGCCGCGAACGCTCAACGGAAGCTTCAGTGCTACAACTTCTATCTTCGGCTTCCCGGTCTCCATCATCAACGGATGATCGTCAATCACTGGATTTCCAGGGATTTTCGAATAGATCTAGGGTCTTGTTTGGGAGTGATTTTATCGAATACGATTTTCCTTTGCTAAAAATCTTGTACCATTTTTTCACCCATATTTTAATAAAAGCAGAATGTTACGATACCGATCCCATTGTCTTTTTCCACCCATGTTATAATTTCATCCACCATAAAATTTACGAAAAAACTAAAACTATATTCCCAACCACCTTTATCCCTTAACTATCCCTACTAGCTTAAGTTGTAAAATGTAAAAACAGAAAGATTGAAAATCTAAAAATACAAACCAACGCCCATAACACCACCCACCCCAACTGGTGAAAATAAATCAGGCACAACTTCTGCTGGCGGCAACTCATTTTCTTTTATATATGCTGCCCTTGTTTTCTTCCTCTATTTTGTTTCCCCTTTGTCTTCCTATCTCTCTATCTGTCTTCCTGCACTAAATCTATATTTAACACATTAAGCATCAAAACTGAAATTTCTTACCACATTTCCCGTTGAAATTGAAAATTAGAAAGAGAAAAACGATAAGAGAGTATGGGGGAGAAAGGGGGACGCAAGAGAGATAAATGGGAGAGAATGAGTGAGAGGTTTTAGTTCTTATGTTGTTAATCTTTGTAACACAAATATCTCACCACTTGTACATTAACATGTGGTGTGCACTCAGTATTCCGGACATATTGAAAAATCTCTCCCTTTGATGTCCTTGTTTTCACGTAACAAACTAAAATTATTTTTAACCTGTATGCAGTTGTTTTCTAGTTGCTCTCGAATGTTACTTTCATAAAATGCTGATTTCATATTTAGCTATGCCCCGCATAAACTCGATTTTAATCTAATTTTGCTCCTTATAACTCAAACCTTACCCTTTTTTGTGTACAACATAGTGCTTTTAGGGTGTGTTTGTTGCACCAGACTATCTGGGATTAGACTAACTTGAGGGATTAAGCTAGACTGGCTTAGAATAGACTAAGCTGAACTAATTTAGTGAAGCATTTGGTGCACTGTAGGACTAAAAAGCAGGACAAATAATATTATATTATTTAATTAAAAATATTAATATTTCATTATTATCCTATATTTTTCTCCCTCTTTTCCTTCCTTCACTGCCGCTCTCTCCATTTTTTTCGATGAGTTGCAGGTTTTCCATCGTGTTTTCCGGCCAAACCTCGTCGAATTGGATGAGGTTAACACCACCAACAAACTAATCTCCATCCCTCGACACAGATCGAAGCTTTCCATGCTCGAATCTATCATTGATTCGAAGAAACCCAAACATGCCGAGACTTCCGGGCCAATTTCTGGTCACTTTCGACCACCTTTTGACCTCGATTTAGGTAGAAACGGAATCCCCTCACTCATAGCTTCAGTTTGGTATATTTTTATGTGAAAATTGGTTGTGAAACTCTTGACCCTAAAAACTACCAAGCCTACGTGGTGCGCATGCCGAATAACTAATAAGCTAACTACGTCCTTCGATTATGTGTGGGGCGTGGCAACTCAACGATCGAGCTTGGTTGGGGAGTAAAATGTGTTGATGTGGCGTTGAGCTTGCCGTTAACTTCTTGATCTTGCGATTGCGACCGAGGAAGGAACTTGTCTTGGCCTTTGGGTTCTAGAGCCTGAAGACAAGGTTGCTAGTTCTGCGAAATTCACAAATCGTCGGTGCCGGGTTCGGTCACGGTGATAATATTCGTAAGAGTATAAACACGCCAAACTCGTACCAAATTATACGGACACAAATACTCGAAAGAGATTTATGTCTTGATGGTAAATGTGGTTCGGCCGTCAGAATGCCGAACTCTGAAACTTACTTGCAAGTATCCAATCATAAAATAACTCAGCGTTCAACGTGCCAAGCCTAGTAATCTGTAACACCTCACTTCACCGAGAAGGCTGATGAGATGACCTCTCTGCCAACAAGGATTCGGAAATCCTTCTCGACTGAGACTTGGATAAATAACTAGTTGGCCTCAAAGCAGTGCTATCTATCCAAACTGAAGGTGTTCATTGGTTGGCTGATTCTACGGCTCCAGTGTTGTCTATCCAAATTGAAGATGTCGCCAATTACCTTCACAGTGTTGTTTATCCCAACTGAAGATATGTTGGTGGAAGAAAGGGGAGAAGGATAAAATCTCAAAGGTTGTTGAGAAGCTTTACACAGGGTAATTTGTATGTTGAACTGGAGCGGCATTGCACTGTGCACTCCATTCTTTGTTTATAATAGCGACCCCTTTCATGACCGAGCCAAAATTGTACTCGGATTAGAACTCCTCATCCTAATCTGATTAGGCCTCGGCCAATCCTAACTCCAATAGGACTTACCAAGTTCTTTAATAAATCAGATTCATCTCCTAAGTTTCAGCATCCTTAGCCTTAAGACTTCTTGTTGCATTAGGTTTTGACTACTCCACTCTTATCTAAACCAATCCGCCTTGCAACAGGATTTAGCTGATCCTGACTAAACGACCCGTGATAATCCTAAAAAAAGATTAATGGGCTGAGAACAGCTCTAACCTCAGCCTAAACTATTATTTTGGGCCCAAACATTGCCCCCTCGCTTCTAAGGTCTTCAGCCTACAATCTTTGGCCGAGCCTTGACCTTAAAGAAGTGATCCTCTGTTGAAAAACAAACCCTTAGCTTATTCCCCCCAAAAACCCAAGGATCATTGCAAGCCTCAAACACTCCAAACGTCTATACACACTTATTAAGCATGGTCTTTCACCTTTCAACTTTTCTGATAGTAGCGCACCACTCGACATATGGATGCTCCCACGTTCTCCCACTTCTATCTCATTTAAAACAACCTGACACGTGGCGGCATCTCATCACAACCTTCCACCTTCAATCATGCGTGCCTCCATGTTCGAGGCGTGCAGACGCTGAAACGTCTCCTCATTATAAATTTCGCCATTACATGTAATTGTGAAACCTAAATCCAGGAGCTTTGCAGTCTCTTCACCTAGATTCTTTAAATATTCGTTTTGATTACAAAACTTTCTGGTCGAATATACCCCTTATGCTTTTAAAATTAAACCGTTGATCTTCTTCCAAAATGCCTATAAATACCTAGCTTAAATTCGCTTGACCTTTTATGCTTTCAAATCTCTGAAATTTCTTACCATTTGCTCTCAACCTAGAAAAAGGAACCAAATCTTGAAACCTAGAAAACCTTCCAATCTTTATCAATGACTGCCAACACCTTCATCACCAAGCTCGCTGAAGAATGCAACAACTGTCGAGACTTCATCGATCGAAACGCCATCGAAATTATTCGATTTGAGGATAACTCGAGCACCCCCACTAGACCTTGGGACCTTTTTTCGAAGATGAGATCCCATAAACCGTTGCCTCATTGCTAAAGGCCCACTGCTTAGAACCCCTCTTCCAAGGGTTTGATTGGTTGAAATGGGAATCGGCCAAACCTCAAGGGGCTTGGCCCTCGACCTCAGTGACCTGTGCTACTTGGGTCACCCAGATAGAGCCCCACTTCGGAGGCGACTGGAAGATTCTCGACATCTTCAATGCCATCAAGCTCTCGACCATTGAGATCAACATGGATCGAGAACTCTAAATGGTTGCCCTAAGCTTTTGGTGTTCGGCCACCAATACCATGATCCTTTCACTCGGCCCCATTGGCCCGACCATTCTAGATGTCACGGCCATCCTTGGTACTTCCCTTTCTGGCCTTCCAGTGGATACCGCTCTGTTTAGGTATCAGTTGACTTAAAGGCGATTTTCGATGAGCATGTCATCGAAGCTCTGAGGAATAACGGTCAAGAGCCATCAAAAAAAGATGTGCACAAGATGCACAAAAACTTCTTCAACTACAGCATCCTGATCACTAGGGATGGGCAAAATACCCATGGGTTTGGGTAACCGCGGTTATCCACCAATTAAAGTTCACGGTTACAGTTATGGGTAACTATTTAGACGAACAAATGGTTATGTGTATAGCCGTTTATCCGTGAAATTTAAATGGGCGGTTATGGGTATTATTCGCAGTTATAACGGGTATCCATTTCCCCATTTAATATATATATATTGTACACTCAGAAAGAAAATAGAAGATATTGTGTACCACTGCGATGCGATGTTGACGACCATCAGGACCTTCCCTTTGTAGGTGCTAAGATAGAAAGAAAATAGAAGATATTGTGTACCACTACGATGCGACTTTGACGATCATTAGGGCCTTCCCTTTGTATGTGCTAAGATATATATATATTAGAGAGGAGAAGGACTAAGGATCGCCTTTTTTTTCGTTTTTTTTTTTTCTTTTGTGATAACTAAGTGTACAATGTAAACCTTATGTGATCACTTACCTTTGTTGTATTCATGCTAATTGGTGTTGGTGTTCCTAAATGGGATACTAATTCAATTTATACATTTCTTTTATAGGCCTCTTTTGGTGACAACGAGTCGATGAGACTTTGTGATTGAACGTGCTAAAGCATTAGTGTTTGAAAGTGTTTAGTTTCAGAATATTTTGAAACTTTGAATCATCTAGTATTCAAGATAATGACTACTTTTTATTTTTAGAAGCTTTACTTTGTAATCATATGGATTATAATTAAAGACCTGCTTGGGTGTAGCAGAAAAATATCGGAAGTTTCTAGTAGACTTTTCAATGATCAACCGAGGATGACTTTCACCCCTAAATCCAAAGAAACGGCTCAAGGTATACATCTTTTACTTACTCTTGGCTATCCAATCCAACTTCGTTCTGACTCAAACTCAATTTTTCCAGGTGGCCGTTCAATAAAAGGGTCAAAGTGTTCGCAATGGTCGCAGCCAAAAAGAAACTCGCCCCTCCCAAGAAGGTTGTGACCATCACTCATTCTTCAACATAATTGACTCCAGTAGGGACCTCTGCTGCACCAACCGTGGCGAACAAACGACCTCGTCTGGAGGTCGAGGAGACTGGCAACGTTGCCCGACCTAAAAAACACCTCAAGAAAAAGACGAAGAATGGAGAACAGCAGATTCACGTTATCTTTAGTCAAACCATAAGAATAACCACTCCCAATATCTCTTTCCTTTCTCCCGTTGCCCAGGCCTTGACGATTGTACCACATGACTCTCTGATCTTAATCACAAGGCAGACGAATGTGGTCTAAACCACCATGCAAGTCTTCATCGTGGTCGAGGTGGTCGTTGTTTCGGTTGTCGAGGACCCTGCAACTCCAGCACCGACGGTTGAACTCCTAACCACTAATCCTCAACCAGTGGTCGAGGTGGCTGGCCAAGTCGATGTTTCTGTAGCCGAAGCAAGTGAAGGACATGAAGCGGTGCCCCCTGTCGAGCCAGAAGTGACAGTAGAGACTCGTCAGTTTATTCCTAGGACTAAAATCTCAGCATTCCTTCTTAGGAGGTCAGTTCGACCTTTGTAAGAACTCTCATCATTTTCTTTTACTAATTTCTTGCCTTAGAATTCTAAACTAAGAAGATATTAAATACCAGGTGCCCAATCGCTCGTTTCACCAAAAATTCTATTCGTGGAAGGGCGTTATTTATATTTCCTTGCCACCCCAGTGGCCATCAAACATAGATAACCTTTATCAACTACATGAATTAAAAGGCTGCCTTACACACTGGGCTCGGCCATTAAGCTTTCTGGGTTCGAGCAACAAACCAACAGGCGTGGCTGAAGTTTCTTCTCGGCATGTCTAACACAACTTCCTTATCTGCCACCCCTTTTAGATTCTTTTTTTTTTCCCTAATAACTATTTTTATGCAGCCTTCATAGGAGGTCGAGCTCAACACCCTTATCTCCAATACTTTCGGGGCGGCTGGGCCTTAAACTACCAAGGCCGAATCCTCTGTCTTTTTTGGCCTCACAAATCCTTCAACGTAAAGGCCTTGATTCTATAGGGGAATGCCTGAACAACCTTGCAACCAATGGTCTACTGAGTAATGAGAGTGTTGTTCACCTGCCTTCTATCATAGAACAAACTCGGGAATATTTCACTATCTTCGAGTGGGCTCTTCGGGTAGATGACGACCTTAAGGCTGCAACAGTCGCTCGTGAAGCTATCTGAACAGAACTCGAGGCCATAAAAGTGAAGAAGGAACGGTTGGCTGACCTTGACCATCAAATAGTTGAACTTCAAGTAAAATAAGCCTTAACTAAAGGAATACGCAGCTGGCGCGAAGTGGATACAGTAACTACAACTCGATAAGAGAACCAGTCAGGGCGAAGTCACAATGGGTGAAGTAAGGTGGTTAGAATTGAAACCGCTCTTGAAGCTTTCCTTTCTTTGACCCTTTATGACTTTGTCTTTAGTTGTAGGCTGATTGATTTTTGTAATTTTTACCTGTACGCGCTTTGAAAATCAATAAAAGTTCTTTATTCCTGCATTTTCCAAGTGACTGAGTAATATTTCTTTAAGGTGGTATGCCCCCTTGCCGAGAATTTTATGGACAACAAAAGGTCATTCCTTATTCGGTGACCATTTTCTGAATCTAGGATCTTTAATCCCTACTGGTAACACGGTTTGCCACACTAAGTCACCTTCGCTTAACGTCTTTTGCCTAACTCATTGATTATAAGCTCGCTCGACGATCATTTTCTGCACCACCAGTAAATTATAGGCATCGAGCTGAGCTTCCTCCAAGTCCTCCAACTCTTGTCTCATGGCCTTATTATACTAGGCAATAAACAAACTGCTTTGCTCGATAACTCGTAACACATTTATGCTTAGCTTGACCAATAGCATAGCATCGTGTCCATAAGTCAACGCACATGGTGTCGTCTCTGTTGTTGATCGGAGTGAAGTTCGATATGCCCATAAGTTTAACTTTAAATGCCACATCCCAGGCTTTTATCATTTTCTTGAGAATGCCAATTAAAACTTTATTACTTGCTTCGACCTGTCCATTTGCCTATGGGTAATACAGCGTGGACTGATCGAGCAGAATTTTCAAAACTCGCCACGTATTCTTTAAACCTATTGGCTGTGAAAATCGTGTCGTTGTCTATTATAATTGTTTCTGGTATGCCGAATCTCATCATGATGTTTTCCTCCACAAAATTACAAACCTCTTTAAAGGTTAACTCGGCATATGACTTCGCTTCAACCAATTTGGTGAAGTATTCCATCGCAACAAGTATCCATGCATGCTTTGCTGACCCGAAAGATGGTGTAATTTTACCAATCACATCCATGACCCATCCTCTAAACGTCCATGGTTTGGTGACCGAGTGAAGTAATTCGACCGAGACTCTTTGTATAGGCCCATGGATTTGACATTGTCCACATCCTCGCACGTATTCAATGTAATCTTTCAACATATTCATCTAGAAATAGCTGTGTCGGTGAAACAGCCAACGCGTCCTGCGTCCAGATTGATGAGCTTCACATATTCCTTCGTATAGCTCTACAATCGCTTGGATGACCTTTTCTGGGCCGAGGCATTATAACAACAGACCGTCTTCACCCTTTCGATAAAACTTATTCTGGTACATTACGTAATTTGTGGCATGTACCTTTGTCTTGAGGCCATGGTTACCATTTGGATTATCGAGATATTGCATAATTGACCTTCTCCAGTCGTCAGGTAATGTCTCGATCACGCAAACATCTATAGGATCTTCTTGCTCTAATAACAAAGGTTGGGACATAACTCGTGTACGGATCACGTGGTTATGTTGGAGAACTTGTTGACTAATAGGGCCGGGTGTGGTCGTCACACGACCGGTACAACCCGGCCTAGCTTGTCGTCTAGGAGTTGTGCTCTAGAGGCTATTTGAACTAATTCGTTTACATCAGTGTTTTGAACTCATGAGATGTGCTTGAATGTAATGCCTTCAAATGATTCAACAAAATAGCTGGCAACCATATGATAGGGCGCCAGAGTACAACTCATACAACGAAAAGTTCCATTGAGTTGGTGATGCGAGAATTTATACACACACAAATTAACCCTCTTGTTGTCAAATTGTAGTAAGGATGCAAGTAGGGATCGTTCTAGACCGGGGATTAGGAGGGCTTGCTAAAACCTCTAAATTGACTCAAAAACATAAAAACAAAGTTAAAAACGTTCACAAAGACTCAAAGGACTCAAAACAGGTTCAAAAGACTCAAAACTGCCTAAAAACACTAACTAGGCAGTTTCTGACCTTAAACACAAATTTGGACGAATTTAAGATTATAGGTTGATTCAAAACACTTTAAAACACAAATTAAGACACTTTAACACTAAACTAGACTCAAAGAATGCAAAACTAAACACTTAAAACACTAAAACAAACCAAAAGACTCAAACAGCACCCAAAACACTCAAAACTGCCTTAAAAACACTTTCTGGGCAGTTTTGAGCACTTTGAGTACTTTGGACGAATTTGTATAACAAATTGAATCAAAACACTTATAAACACAAACTAAAACACTTTCTAACTAATTTGGACACTAAAGTAAAGGGGGATTGAGTTTTTGACGAAATTAACTAAAATGCACATATTGTATTTAAAAACAGATTGTAAAGATGAATGTGATGGAATTGAATGGATGGGATGGCTAGCTAAGGGGTTCATCTCCACACATGTTACACTTGCATAATAAAAAGATTTCCAATTGCATTTCAATAAACCATGAATTCTCAACACCCCAAGTTAACCGTGATGCACTAATTAACCTTCAAATCTTCCTAACGTTATTGAATTGGATGATTGCATACGACAACCCAAAACATTCCCCACAAGTCCCCTACATGATTGCATAATAGAGATACAAGCAAGAATCATTACGCTCTATGAAAATTATAAGTGTTGACGAGGCATTCGTTACTATGATTGCATGAAACTTATGCCAAGAATTCGTTTAACGCGATTGTTTATAAGCAACCTCCACTACTTGTGAATATAAGTTCGTAACTATTAGGTGAAACTCACTTATATTCTAGCGTCATATTCATGCATGAAAATTAAGCGTATACTCTCAATAAACATACATAAATAAGTTATTAATCAAACAGTTAAACAAATTGAATCCACAACTTATGAAACGCAATTAGAAGTAATCAAATCAAAATGCAAGCATAAACATATATTTCGAATCCCCCCTAGCCAAGGGGGGGGGGGTTTAGTTCCTCATACGTACAAAACAAAGAGAATTGAAATTAAACATTGGAATCGAGGAAAAGAAACACCTAAACATTCCAACAACTCAAACTTGAATTGTATGAACGTTTAGGCACTCTTCTCCTCCTCTTCATTGTAGCACAAGGTCTAAGGATAGGTTTGGAGGGATGGGGAGTTATGGATGGTGTAGAATGATGTGTTTAGGATAGGGATGGATGTAGGGGACCTCAAGGCTTCTTTTTGGGCAGAAAATATGAAGAATGGTGAAGTATGGATGTGTTATAGAGAGGGGATGAATTTCTGGCGTGAATGGTGAATGAATTGTGTATGAATGGGAATGAATCCATTGTGGCTGCAATGGATGCTTATTTATAGGTGAAAAGGAGGGAATATGACAGCTAGGAACTTGGTGGAAATCTGGAATGGTGATGGGAGATGCATGTGGCTGATTTGTGAAGGGAATGCATGTGGATTAAAGTGGAATGACAGCTAGGTTATGATGATGAATGCATGTGCAAAGAATGTGTGAATGATGGCAGATTGTGTATGTGAATGATTAGGGTGAATGTGCATGTGCTTTGACAGATAGGTTGAATAAATTAAAGGGAGTGCATGTGGCTTGGCTGGAATGATTGGAATGCAATCTGAAATGGGATGTGTTGGTGTGAATTTCTGGTACAAAGGGCCTCCTTTGGTCTTCAATTTCGTCCATCTACTTGGCTTCAAGTATATGCAATCCATTTAACGCCCCAAACTACTCCAAAATGCACCAAAATGCACCCTTTTGCATACTTTGCCCTTAGAACCTGAAAACACACAAAAGAAGCATAAATGACTAAAATAACTAAAGAAACATAACGTAAATGTACGAGAACAAGCCATTTAAGTCGCATGAATATGCTCCTATCAAATACCCCCACACTTATCTTTTGCTAGTCCTCGAGCAAAACAGAAAGAAAAACAAAACAAAACGAAACGAAACGAAACAAAACAAGTAAAACACAACCTAAACCTTCCAACAACCGTCTTAGGGATTTCCAATGCACATGCCATGTTAAAAATCATCATTCTCACAGATTTTAGTCATCTTCACACTTAAGTACATTCTTAATCATAGTCACCACATACTATTTCACAATTAAGCATTTAAAACCATGTTTTGAATGTAGTAACATGCCTTAGAGAATTTGCTCAATTCCTTACAAGATATGCACTCGATTTTCACTCAGATTTTCTAACTACACACCCTAATCTAGTCATATGTGAGAAGATTAATGAAAACGAACACTCACATATATATATATATATATCACAAAGAGAGCAATTTCTGGAGTTAATAAGCATGTTTAGATATGATCTCATGAATGGAATGCTACTACTTAGAGGCGAGAACCAGTGACACCATATGCTCATACCAAGTTCAAACTCCACAAATTGAAACACATAACACTCAAGATTGAAGTCACGGGTTGTAATGGGGTTCGATCTAAACCAGGCATCTCATGGTAACTCCAAGCAAAACAATCCTTAAATTCCTTGAGTAAATTACAAAGCTCGGTTTTCATAGGTTAGGATAACAAAGCATTAATAAATAAAGGTCGCAGGTCTTCGGTCGTTCCAACATTTATTTCCTCTAAAGGGTCTTTAACTTGGGGCCGACTGTTTTCGAGCTCGGCCAGGGCAACTTAAACCTTGTCAAGTGGTAGAACTGGACTGTTGTCTCATTCGACGAGAAACTTTACTAAGTTTACTCCTAAATTCGGTTGCTTGGAAATAGCATACCAATAAGCCAGCAGTTGTTCCATGGTAGATGAAACAGCGGCCCGACGTTTATTTTTTTTAGTATCAGATATCAGGATTGGTGATCAGGTTGGCCAACCCGAGCCTCGCCGAATCCTAATGAATAGTTTCAGTGCCTGCCTTAATAGCTTTCTGAATTAAGATCTGAGTTAGTCGTCATTCCTTGTTAAAACCTTGCAGGGTGATGTAGCCAGCGTGATCATTATAATAACAAGCCTGAATCATATTAGCCTCGAATAGTTGATTGTCGGCCAGATGAACCACGACCGATTTACCGTCCCAAAAGTTGAGGACTTGATATAATGACGAAGGGATGCATCTCATTTGATGGATCCAGTCACGACTGAGCAATACATTGTACTTGGTCTTTGAATCAATTATGAAAAGCGCGGTCATGTGATTACGACCTGCGATATTTACCTTAAACGGAAACAGTTCCTTGGTCTGGGATTTGTCACTGACAAAGCTGCTCATGGTGACCCCTAATGGAATAAGTTCGTTGTTGGAACGCCGTAGTGTCTTCATAATAGCAATAGGCATAATGTTAACCGTTACTCCACAGCCAACGAAAATTTTAGAGACCGGATATCCTTCAATATGAGCCGAAACATATAACGGCTTCAAATGATGGAGATTAACTGATGAAGAGCGAGGAAATAATTCGATAATAGCTACTCTGAGTTTATCTTCTTTTGTTGCCAGCTCAATCTTTTCGATGATCGTAAAATCAACTTCTGTGGCTTCCTCAGTAACCACGTTGCCTCCAAGGAATTTGGTTGGGATACGGTTGGCTGGAACTTGGTAGGTAAGACATAGACCATTTGATTTACATGTTGTCAAGGACCGAATGACCCATAGGGTCGTGATCTTCTTCCTCTGGACCTTCGGGCAAAGTATCATGTGCTTGGGCAGTATCCGCTTGATCTTCTTCTGCTGGTGCCGAGGTATGTTCATGTAGTATGTCTATTAGAGCTTTCTCATTCTGTATGTCGATCTCTGGTTCGCTTGGTGTTGGAACTGGGTTTTGGTCTTGTGACGTTATACGAATTTGCTCCTAATATGTGATGCGGACGTCTCTCGTGTTAAGGTAAACATGGCTACGCGTTCCTTTCCATCGACCATAATGCTGAAGAGAGAGATGACTAAAAAGACTTTGAAATGATAATGCAAATATTGGAGATCTTCGAGAGAAAAGGGAAGTTCGGCAGCGTCAATACCAATATATGGATCTACCTCAAAGCCAAGAACTCAAGCCTCACGTATATGCTGTAACATAGCTTTCATCCTCGGATCCAAGGTCTTTTGGAGGATCCGTTCAGCGTCAGGGCAACTTAGAACGAGATCAAGAGTATCTTAGCATGTTTTCTGCAAGTCGTATAAATCATTTATCGAATGCTTCTTATGAAACTCCTGCATGTATTCTAAAGCTTCACCTAGAAATGGTGGGTGGAGATTTCGTCTTACTCTAATCAACGGTTCTTATGTAGGTAGAAGGGGAAGTTTGCTCTTGGTTTCCTTTCAGAAGTGCTCGAGGCTAACTTTTATTTCCCCGGGTCGAAAAAAGAGTTTGATTCGCTTTTTTTATTTTTCAATCGTGGTTTCAAAGTCACGATCGATCACCTTCTTCCCTTTGAGTAGCTTGGTTATGATTATTGGAGGTTGTCGGTCATGTTCATTACCGGTCGTTTCCTTCAATTGTCAACTGGTAGTCGAGGTATCCTGAGTTGCTCGTCGGCAGGCCATACAGTCTATTCTTTGGCGTCAACATTTCTGTGATTCAGACAATGCAATATATATACCAGTAAGAAAGTTATAGGTATACTAGAGCTAATCGTGTTGCTTAGGAAGTTTGAAGGTACGCTGGTTCCCAGGTGAACTTGAATTGCCAGAGTTCTGTGCATAATAATACTCGTTGTAAAACAGCGCATCGAAATCAAGGTGTCGTCTGGCCAATGATGGCTTGTTATCTTGTATTTGCAGGCCAAGCCTATCAAAAACTTTATGGCGTTGATCTGTACCGAGCACCTTTTAAGATGTTACCACAGCTGTGGGCACTTGTTGTGGTATTTTGAGCCGACGTGGCTTTTCCTTTGGCTCAGCTAAGACGATGCTCGCTTTGCATCGACTACATAAAACCATCGGCCTGTCAGTTTCCTCTGCGCTAAAGTCCGACATTAACTCGACAATAGCTGGTCCGTCAAATCTATGGTGGCTTGTTTGAAAATAAATGAATCTTTAATCGTGGTCGAGAGTTCTGCTTTGGGACAAATTGCATTGGAACAAACTCGGCCTACCATGCTTACTGTCGCCGTAGGGAAATGATCGATGTCAACACCTATTTGTTTCTTGGGAAACTTGAGCTTACCATTGTCGATCCAGCTTTGAATGGCATTGCGAAATACGACACAATTATTTGTCGTACGCTTGTTTGAATTGTGGTATTTGCAAGATGTCTTGCCTTTTAAATCATCGGCCTTGGGAATGTTATGCCCTGGCCGAAGCTTAACAATTTTCGCAAGCAATAACTGGTCGAAGATGGCATTGACCTTGGTGATGTCAAAAGTATAAACTTTCGATGTTTTGATGGTAGCTTCTTCAAAGGCCGAACGGGTTTTGCCATTCTTGGAGTTAGCATGACCCAATGCTTTGCATATGTATGGCTTATTGATCACTATCTTGGCCGCATCAATACTGGCATATTAAGAATCTTTGCTTTTAGCCGATGCATAACTAATCGTGGGTTCTTGTAGATCATTCCTCGGGATAGGGACTTTGAGATCTTTTCTTCTCAGAGCAAATAATCATATTGTTCAACATGTTGAGCTAGTTTATACATATCTCAAAAGTTTGCCTTTAAGAATTTCTTTTGTATTCCATATCCAGGCCGTTAAGGGCAAGCTTAACGAACTCGACTTTCGAGAGAAGTACTCGGCACCAGTTTGTGGCCGACTTAAACCTCATAAGGTATTCCATTGGCGACTTGTCAGAAGCTTGAGCCATCCTAACCAAAGAAGATACTGACACGTCCATCCCTAGTCGATAGAATTGCTCATGAAATTTCTCGACTAGTTTTTCCTAGCTTTGGATGTAGTTAGGTGGAAGGTTTATATACCACACAAATGCTGAGCCAGTTAATAAGAAATTGAACAGTCGAAGCTTATGGAAATCACTGTTAACATGCCCACATTGGGTAGTGAATTGAGCCATGTCTTCTAATGACGATAAGGATGACTCTCCTGCGAAAAGGCTGATGTCCGGAATTTTGAATCCCTTGGGGTACTCGAACTTTTCTACGAAGGCTAGATATAGGTGTGAATTTCAAAAACTTCGGCCCCATTTTTAGGGCCAAATTAATCATTCTCTAAACGTTGACCATATCAATAAATGTCGTTTCTGCTCATTGGTCGAATCCGTCCGATCTGCTCGTTGATCAACCATTTTTCTCTAAGTCAATTATTTTGAGCTGAGCAAATCTTGTGTCGACTTGTATCACTAGCAGTGAATTATTCGTAAGTGGAGGCTATCGGGAATGATCGACGGGTGCACCTTCGTGGGCTTTATTGACTAGTACTTTGAGCAACCTGGTATGTATAACACTATTATCGCGTGTTTCTTTGAGTATTTTTTTTACCTCTCGACTAAACATTTGTTTGAATTGCCGAGATTGTTCTTCAAATCGTCATCGAAGAAACGACCTAGTTGGTGGATTAGAAGCCTCACCGTCGTCTTCGTCATAATCCTCCATTAATCCTTTAACAAAAATGCCATTTGTTGTTTTGATGGGGATCTCTGCATCACGAGGGTGGCCGCTGAGATTAACCTCATTTTCTCGGCAGGTCGTGCTTGTGGCTTTAGGCTTCTCGGCAACAGGAGGATTCTGTGCTTGTAACAAGCCATCTTGTCCTAGGTTTTAGACTGGAAGACCAATCGTTGACTTTGCCATGACTGTTTTCTTTTTTACTGACCTTGTCTCAATGGTCATGAACTTCGTAGCTTTAACATTGCGTCTCACCGAGCGTGCCAAAATGTTGACCCTGAAAACTACCAAGCCTACTTAGCGCACAGGCCGAGTAATTAATAAACTAACTATGTTCTTCGATTATGTGCGGGGTATGCCAACTCGATGGCCGAGCTTGGCCGGGGAGTAAAATGTGTTGATGTTGCGTTGAGCGCGCTGCTAACTTCTTGATCCTGCGATTACGGTCGAGAAAGGAACACTTCTCGGCCCTTGGGTTCTAAAGCCTGAAGACAAGGCTGCTAGTTCTGTGAAGTTCACAAATCGTCCGTGCCAGGTTTGGTCGTAGTGATTATACTCATAAGAATATAAGCACGCCGAACTGGCACCAAACTATACAGACACAAATACTCAAAAGAGATGTATGTCTTAATGGTAAATGTGGTTCGGCCGTCGAAATGTCGAACTCTGAAACTTACTTGCGAGTATCCAATCATAAAACTCGATGTTCAACGTGCCGAGCCTAATAATCTGTAACACCCTACTTCGCCAAGAAGGCTGATGAGATGACCTCTGCCAACAAAGATTCAGAAATCCTTCTCGATCGAGACTTGGATAAATAACTGGTCGGCCTCAAAGCAGTGTTGTCTATCCAAACTAAAGGTGTTCCTCGGTCGGCCGATTCTACAGCTCCAGTACTGTCTATCCAAACTGAAGATGTCATCGGTTGCCTTCACAATGTTGTTTATCCAAATTGAAGATGTGTTGGCAGAAGGAAGGAGAGAAGGATAAAATCTCAAGGGTTATTGAGAAGCTTTGCGCAGGGCAATGTTTGTGTTGAATTGGAGCGGCCTTACACTGTGCACTAATTTCTTTATTTTTAGTAGCGACCTCCTTCATGATCGAGCCAAAATTATACTCGGATTAGAACTCAATATCCTAATCTGATTAGGCCTCGGCCAATCCTAACTTCAATAGGACTTTGAACCAAGCTCTTTAATAAACCAAATTCATCTCCTAAGTCTCAACATCCTTAGCCTTAAGACTCCTTGTTGCATTGGGTTTCGACTACTCCACTCTTATCTAAACCAATCCGCCTTGCACCATGATTCGACCGATCCTAACTAGAAGGCCCATGACGAATGGATTGCCCATGATAATCCTAGAAGAAGATTATTGGGCCGAGAGCAACTTTAACCTCGGCCCAAACTATTATTTTGGGCCCAAACATTGCCCCCTTGCTTTTGAGGTCTTTGGCCTTCAATCTTTGGACGAGCCTTGACCTTGAAGAATTAATCCTCTGTTGAAAAACAAACCCTTAACATATCCCCCCCCCCCCCCAAAAAAAAACCCAAGGATCATTGCAAGCCTCGAACACTTTAAACGTCCATACACACTTATTAAGCATGGTCTTCCACCTATCAACTTTTCTGATAGCACTGCACCATCTGACATGTGGCAGCTTCCACGTTCTCCCACTTCTGTCTTTTTTAACACAACCTAACACATGTTAGCTTCTCATTACAACGTTCCACCTTCAATCATGCGTGCCCTCATGTTCGAGGCGTGCAGACGGCAAAACGTCTCCTCATCATAAATTTTGCCGTTACATGTAACCTGCAACCTAAATCCTCGAGCTTTTTGGCCTCTTCACCTGGATTCTTTAAATATTCGTTATGATTACAAACTTTCCAGTCGAATATACCCCTTATGCTTTTAAAATTAAATTGTTGATCTTTTTCCAAAATGCCTATAAATACCCAGCTTAAATTCACTTGACCTTTTACGCTTTCAAATCTCTGAAATTTCTTGCCACTTGCTCTCAACCCAGAAAAAGGAACCAAATCTTGAAACTCAGAAAACCTTCCACTCTTCATCAATGGCTGCCAACACCTTCATCACCAAGCTCGCCAAAGAATGCAACAAGTGTCCAGACTTTATCAATCGAAACGCCATCAAAGTTATTCGAGCTAGTTGGTTATCACCTGCTTCAATTTCAATGGCGTGTGCCTTTACCCATTAATTTCTCTACTTTAGAGGACACGATTGAGACGCGGCTTATCCGGTTGGTTACATTCTTCCTTTCCATCCAGGGGAATTGGGGCTTGATTAAGGTCGTGGTGGAATTGAGACCTTTTTTTAAACTCTTGTCATCTATGTCGTAAGCTTAAGGATATTCTTCTACCTTAATTATTAGGGTGACTACTGTTGGAAGTTTTTTTAATGGAAAGTACATTCTATCTCAATGTCCCATATTGCTTAACAACAGAAGTTTGTCAAGTTCGTTTTACAAAGTGTTTGAAAAGATGGAGCATGGAGAGTAAAATAAAACGTTCAAGGATATGATTAATTCCATGTAAAATAGTTCAAGGCTTCCACAAAGTTAGTGGGGTGAAGCTTTACTTATTGCAAATGTCATATTGAATAAGATCCCTCATAAGACAACCGACGAGTCACCTTATAAAATAAGGAAATGACATAAACCCACATATGAAACCCTCGAGTGTGGGGTTGCCTAACAAAAGTGCAAGTTCAGTTACCAAGAAAAAATAAACTAACACCTAAAACTATTCATTGTGCATTCATTGGATATGTAAACAATAGAGTTGCTTATAGGTTCATCACCAAGAAAAGGATTTTGGTTCTAACAAAAAGAGGATTCATGATTGTATATAGTCATGATGACGCCCTTTCCTTAGGTGTCCAAAAAAGATTGTGAAACCAAAGAGAGGAAAAAGGAACAAAGTTTCTATAAGAAAAAAAAGACACAATTCAAAGGCATCCCATTTTGATCAAAACACTAGAAAATCTATAATCTACCATCATCTCGGAGCACATAAAAGGAATTGAGTATGAGAAAACAATTGGAAACTAGTTTTACGAGTAATAAGCAACGAATATGGAAGAACTGTACACAACAAAGTAGTTTCACATAAATCTGTGACTAAGCTTAGGGCATCTCCAAATGACTGGACTAGAGAAAAGAGTTTTCACATATTAACCCAACCATGACCATGAGTGTGTTTCTTGGCTGATAGTTAGCTCATCACCACCCCATGCTAATCACATCACCACGTGCTAATCGTTATTCCATGGTCCCCAATCCAAAAGACTTGGCTGACTCGAAGATAATTACAACGACAATTAAGACTAATTGTAATATTTACAAAAAATATTAATACATACTCAATTAAATGGACCTATAATGCAAAATTAAGATATCGGTATATGTTCTGAAAATGACACGAACACGGAAAACATGACACGAATGTCAAGCTACTCACAATGTACATATCATCCTCATCAAATATTAAAAAGAAAAAAGAAAACACAACCCTTAAAATACGTAAAGAAAAAACAACCCATCAACTGCATCTCTTGTTGCCGCCCCCCCCCCCCCCCCCCACCCCCAAAGACACAAATACGGAAAACATGACACGAATGTCAGGCTACTCACAATGTACATATCATCCTCATCAAATATTAAAAATAAAAAAGAAAACACAACCCTTAAAATACATAAAGAAAAAACAACCCATCAACCACATCTCTTGTTGCCGCCGCCGCGGCGCCGCCCCCCCACACCCCCCCCCCCCGGAGCACTTATTGCCGCCACCGCACCGCAATCTTATCCTTACTCTGCAAAGAGACTGCTTCTACAACTTAGACCTGTAACCTTTCAACCACAAAGAACCAACCTTAGACACAACCCTAAACTTAAATATTCATCCCACTACTATATCCTAAATCTAAAGAAAAATACATGAGTCACTAGAAACAAGGGACAATCCCCTTCCTCTCGAGGAAATACAATAGAAACAAAAGTTGAAGAATTCCCTGCTACACTTCACTCATGCATGTTTTACGTAATACGTAATATAAGAATCTTACATGAACGAGCATTTAAGTCTTCATTCAGTCACTTCTCTGGCATCCTCTTAAACCTTCATTGTTAATACATGGTCACCTTTAAATTTCTCTGGGTAACTTGCCTTGACAAAAGCCTCAACCTCGGACCTGAACTCCTCCATCATTCTCTCATTTCTTTGAAAAGGAACTGCGTATGTATACACATTGAGACTTCGACACTCACAATGCCAGAGAAAATAAATACACATGGCAGTATCCTAGATAATATATATATATATATATATATATATATATATATATATATATAAAGAAGCTATATGATGTTGAGTATAGAACGAACTCTGAAATTAAGTAGAGCCGAATCAAATATTAAATCTCAAGTAAAAACCTCCACTCATGCTTACCCACTTATTCTTAGGTGGAAGCTCATCAAAAGGAATCTTTGCATAGCCTCTTTATACAATGACTCAATATATTCCTCCTGGAAAAGCAATATATATGCATGAATTGAGTAAATAAGCATTGCGATAACAGGACAGTACGAGGCGATGTAAAAACAGAAAAAACATGAATACTTTCCACCGTAAATGAAAAAATATGACTCAATATATTCTTCTTTCCTTTACGTAGCTAGCAGCTCGTGTAGCACCGGATGCAACGCAAAAGGTTCTGCGTTCTTTGTCAGTTTTCACCGCAATCCGAGCCGAGCACTTGGTGCAATCAAACATCAATAAGGGTATTGCAGTTCCCTGAGGCTCCTATAAGTGAAAAAAGAATTAGTATATATCCAAGCTTACTGAACATCAAAGAAAATAGAAGATATTGTGTACCATTGCGATGCGATGTTGACCACCATCAGGACCTTCCCTTTGTAGGTGCTAAGATAGAAAGAAAATAGAAGATATTGTGTACCACTTCGATGCGACTTTGACGATCATTAGGGCCTTCCCTTTGTATGTGCTAAGATATATATATATTAGAGAGGAGAAGGACTAAGGATCGCCTTTTTTTTAGTTTTAATTTTTTTTTTCTTTTGTGATAACTAAGTGTATAGTGTAAACCTTATGTAATCACTTACCTTTGTTGGATTCATGCTAATTGGTGTTGGTGTTCCTAAATGGGATACTAATTCAATTTATACATTTCTTTTGTAGGCCTCTTTTGGTGACAACGAGTCGATGAGACTTTGTGATTGAACGTGCTAAAGCATTAGTGTTTGAAAGTGTTTAGTTTCAGAATATTTTGAAACTTTGAATCATCTAGTATTCAAGATAATGACTACTTTTTGTTTTTAGAAGCTTTACTTTGTAATCATATGGATTATAATTAAAGACCTGCTTGGGTGTAGCAGAAAAATATCGTTCGTAAACTATTATTTCAATTATTGGAATTGTATGAGAACTTAAATGATTAATATAGGGAAATGCATGCTAAAATGTACCTATAACGGTGTTTATTGTTAGAATGAAAATTATGACAAATTTTTCTTTTGTAATTTTCAAGTTGTTAAAAAAAAAACACGTAGACAAGTGAAAAATGGGTAAATGGGTAAATGGGTAAAAAAAAAAGGATAAATGGGTTAAAAAACGGATAAACAAGTAAATGCTTATGGTTAAATAGGTAAATGGTTATGGTTAAATGGGTACACAGTTATGGGTATGGGTATAACCATTTATGCAATTACCCAACGGGTAAACGGTTATGCGGGTATGAACATAAATGGTTATGGATAAATAATCACGGTTACCTGCCCGCCGTAACTGTTGCCCATCCCTATTGATCACCCACTTCACTAGCTTGGAAGGGGAAGTTCTCAATGACATATTTTTGTTATGGACTTAATCAATGATATATTTTTATTAATTAGGCATAGGTCAATGATGAATGCTATATAGGCTATAAGTCATTATAAATAGTTAGAATTTGTCTATTCTGTCCTTCTCTTTTTCTCTCTCTATAAATGTCATATGAGCTTAAGTTATTATAAATACGGAGTTAGATCCTCTCCGAATCAATTTTGTGGAGATCCTTTGGACCGATAAATCTCATCCGTTGATACAAATCCAACGGCCCAAATCTCTTATCCTTCCTCTTTTCCCCTTAGCTCTTCTCTTTCTCCCTCACTTCGAAGCTCAAAACCTCAAACCACCAACTCTCCAAATTCCAAATTAAATTCAACCCCACCTCAAAATCAACCCCAACAACGCCACAACCCAACCAACCCACAACCACCAATTGCAAGTCCCTTACCTTACCCTCTCCAAAATCAGCCCCACCACCACCACATCACTCAACTGCAAGTCTCTCAACCTTAAAATCTCAACCAATGTTAACGAAACAACAAAGAAAGGGGTCATGCTAACCAATGTCTTTTGGTTGCAGAGATCTTTTTCATAACTATAGAAGAATTATAGAGAGAAAAATCTCAAAGATGAAGAAGAAGAAAGAGATGACAAATAAAAAGTTAAAAAAGCAAGGGATAGTGAAAAAATAAATCAGACTTATAGCACATATGACCTGCAATTGAATTTGGGGTTTGTTAACAATGGTGGGGAATGGGTGCAAGTGAGAAAGGGGAGTTGAGGGGGGAAGAAAGGAGAGGGAAGAGGATTCGGCCATTGGACTTCTATTCCTATAGAACTAATCTTGAGAGAATTTGAGTCCTATAAATAGTTAGAACATGTATATTCTATCACTTCCTATCGCCCTTCGCTTACATGGAGAAGTCTACTCAACTAAAAACAAGGGAACCAGGAAATGGACACTGCATTACAGTGTCTGAAACAAAATGTAAAAAACAGAGCTAGAAAATGGACATTGCATTACAATGTTTGAATCTAAATGTAAAAATCAGGAGTCATATGAGGTGTGAAGTGTAGGAGATGTGTGTGTGATGGAAAAAATACAACCAAGAAACGAACACTGCAAGGCAACGTCTGAATCCAAAAGTGAAAAACAAACTCAAGAAACAAACATTGCATTTCAACGTCTGATTCCAAATATACAAAGGAACATATATGAGGTGTGTGAGTGATGGAAAAAACTAAACCAATAAATGGATACTGCAACGCAGTGTCTGAATCCAAATATAAAAAACAAAATCAGGAAACAAACATTGCATTACAGTATCTCATCCGTATGACTTATTCTAAAATAAAAACTATGAGAAAGGGAGTGTTAGTTGCAGTGGGTGCTAGCTGTAGTGATAGATTTTGTAATTTTTGTTTATTTTAAATGCATTTAAGTATTACAAGACATGATTGACCTATTTATAATTAACATAAACATTGTTGATCGATTGTTAATAATGTAACTTTTTATTGATTTTTCACAAAATTACCCTCAAGATAATTACTACGACAATTAAGACTAGCAGTAATATTTACAAAAACTATTAATCCATCCAACATCCTCGATTAAATAGACCTGCTAATTACACAAACACCTAAGATTTTTTGAATTTTCACAAAAATTCGTCAGGTTTAAAACATTACACTAACGCCTCATGAGGTTTTAATTCAATTCCACATAACCCCTTCAAAGACAAATTTACCCTTTTATATTAATTATCTAAAAATGAAAAAACAACTTATATATAAAGGAAAAGATCATATTAATATTTTAATTTAAACTTTAAAAAAATGGAAAAGAAGGCTATAATACTTACTATGCAAGCCGTGATGATCCCAAATTATCTCAGTTTCATTGTTTCGGTTTTTTTTTTTTTTTATATTTATTTTTTTTATAATTTGGCTTGAATTGAAAAAGCTAGAAATCTAAATCACAAAAGCCACAACAGCAAATGGTACATGAACAATGATCGAAGCCAAAAAAAAGGGGAGAAAGAGAGAGATGGTTGCTGAAAAACAAATATGGGAGGGGAAGAAGATGCATGACTAGGGTTTAGGAGATGCATAGGGGCTGCAGGGGTAGGAGACGATTTTGATTTCATTCCTGTTCATTCTTTTTAATTTTTTAATTCTTTGTGTAATTTTACTTGGATTTTTCTAGTTTTGTTTATTTATAAAAGCTTTTTATTTTGTTAAGAAATTAATTATAAGGGTAAATATGTCTTTTTATAGATAGATTTTCAACTAAAGGGGTATTTGTGAAAGTGAATGAGAACCTAAAAGGGTTTTAGTGTAATGTTTCAAACCTAAGGGAATTTTGTGAAAACTCAAAAAATTCAGGGGGTGTTAGTGTAATTAACCCTTAAATAAACCTATAATGCAAAATTACGTATAAACCGGAACACAAACATTAACCTTTCTTCTTTTATATATTGAACCACTTACTAGACTTGGCAACTTTGTACAATAACAGTTAACACGAAATGTAAACGACATGAAAATAATGGATTTCAGGTCAACGCAATAACAAATTGGATCGTTATCAGGTCACACGATAAAAACCCGTTAATAACGGGTCCTTAACAGGTTTACACGAGGGTGACATGCGGATAACCTACTTCGACACGTTTAGAAAAAAAATTATTTTGATGATTTTAATTTTTTAAACTACTAAAAAACTTACTATAAAATACAATGACCATAGCATATATGTATATATTGTATATTAAAATATGTATCATTGTATTATTATTCAATATAAATTTTAAAAAAAATTAAGTTTTACTTATTTATTTATTTTTATAGTATTGTAACAACTCATCCCTAATTTTACAATTTTATTAATTTTAAAAGAGGGAAAAACCAAAATGCCCCTAGAGGTGAGAATGTTGACTTTCATTGACCATTGTATAGCGAGGCGTATGAAACATTCTTTTAGTGAATCCTTGTAGTACTCGACATTACGAACACATGGGCGCAAGCGGACTCGAACTCGGAGTTACAATGGAGGTTTTACGGAACTACGAAGTCAATGGCAAATTAGTCAATTAGCTATTTTAGATTACAGGGTTGGATGTTTTCATAATTTTAATAAATTTTGGCCATGGGGCCCACACCTCACTTCTCTCCCATTGCCCCGTGCCATTTCCTCCCCACACTTTCTCTATTCTCTCTATTTTCTCCCTCATATTTCTCTCACACTCTAACTTTTTCCCTCATTTCCTATGAGTTGCTGGACCACCACCACCACCATTTCTCGCCATTCTGGCGAGCACCACAGCACACCATCTAATCACTACGTCGCAACCCCTAAGCCCAAGAACAGGATCATTCTCTTTCTCTCTCTGCACAGTGGTACTATCAATGTACAAAGTTTTTTTCGGTGAGTTCTCGCCGTCTCCAGCTAAGGTAACGCTAAAAAACTCTTCAAATCTTCATACATCGTGTTTAGGAGTACGATTATCATGTTTTTAAGATGTATTTTCATTGTTTGGATGCAGAGATAGCTCGAAGAAAGTTTCCCCAGTTTTTCTGCGAGATTCTAAGGTTTTGCCGGCCAACTCTGACCACAACTCGACTTTTTTTTGTAAGAATCTTTTCCCCTCGTGTCAAGCTTCATTTTGGCTTTTGAATCTTCGAAAATGGTTAAGAATCGAGTTTAAACAGAGCTTTGGAAGTCGAGCCCAGAAATCGGCCAACTTCAAGCTTCACGAAGAAGGCAAGTACGCTTGTACTTGCGGGTTCATAAGGCTGCGGTGCTTGGCGCGTGGAGCACACGTGCCTTTCTAAAGGTACTGTGCTCCACCCCTATCCATGGCAAACAACATGATGGTGTCGACGACTTTTTCGGCAACTCAGCTCAGCTTGTGCAGTGGAGCGTGGCCTCCCAAGCAGTCGTCCCGTGGCGGCACATGGGGGAACCTAAGGTCTCTCCTTAGGTTTCGCAACGTGTCGAATCTAAATCCGACCTCCATTTTCAGAAATTCGATTATTTTAAAATAGTTTCTTTATTAGCCATATTTTGTACAAAAACAGGTATATACGTTAGTACATTATATATTTACGTAAATGATTAATGAAACACATCACAATGATCTTCAATGCTTGCGAGGCGGGTTCAACCCGACGATATGACTATGGGTGGGTCTTTGCTTTTAAATATTATATATTTATTTAGTTTCCATCTATATATATTTGATAAAGAATTTTCTACGTTACGCTTAGATGAGATTAACGTTTATAAGAATTAGCGTATCGACAGAATTTATGAAATTATGCTACATCTTACAGGATGCACAGGTATGTGTATTATTATGATGCCCTAATTGTATCGGTCATGAATATTATATATTTACGTTATCTGCTCATGTATGCTACACTGATGTTAGTACTCGCCCAGGCCAAGGACAGTATTCACGTGTATGTTCACATTGCACCGTACACTCACTTTGGATCCATTGCATATGCCAGTCTTGTCCTAGATTACCATAGGCAATTAGGACTCGTATGTGACGTGTATAGCACCAGTCTTCACATGATTGTAGTACTAGAACATAAATCATTATTACACCCAGTCCTGTTCATGTCAGAATATCTCTGCATGAGCTTGTGTGTCAGCATATGTCGATGAGCACCTAATATTATATGTTCGTTTTTGCGATATAGTGTGATATTCGATTTTATATGTTTTATATGTGAAATATTATGACTTACCATATTTTAGAAGTATTACTATTTATAGTAAGTGTTTTCAAGTTATATGTAGTATATATTTGGAAACTATACTTATTTTACGGCGAGGGTTATACATTTTTGAACAGGTTTTACAAAGTTTTATTTTTAGGTTCACTCACCCTTTTTTTTGGCCCCTCTAAGTTTTAGCGGCAGAGCTTCTGTGTCGACGAGGATTCTTGGGAAATGTTGGAATAAGAGATTACCTTGGATGGTATAATTCTCATTCTACTTTTACTCTACTTTACTTATGCTCTGACATCATGTGTGAAATGGGTTCATTTATGTTCACATTCACACTCTTGCATTTAGCCACTTTTAGGTTTAAATCTATTCACATTTTCCACCTCACTACATTTTATGGCTTCATCATCTTCTAGGTATCAGCCAACATAGCTCAATACGGAGTCTAGGTGGACATTCCGGGTCGGGGTATGTCAGTATACTATAGGCAAAGAGTGAGATTAACAAATTATAAAGCACATTAAAAATAAAAATATCAATTAATTTAAAAATACCGAACAACATTAAAAGAACTGTAATAATTAATTTACAAATGCGAAAAATGTGAAAAAAAAATATACAAACGCTCGTAACTGCATCCTCTACACTTTGAGGATGGGAACATCGTCGTTTGAATTTTTAAAACTATACAAATCCTCATGAATAGTATTTTTAAGGGAGTGCAAAATAAATAAATTCATAATCACTAATGTACAAGTCTAAATAATGTGAAAACATATATAAATGCTTTTGATTTCATCCTCTACACTTAGACGATGGTTGCATGGTCATTTAGATTTTGAAAACCTTCCAAATCTCATGAATATTGTTTTTTAATTGAGTGCAAAATGAATAAAATCATTAATAATTATTGTACAAGTGTGAAAAATGTAAAAAATATATATATATACAATCACTCGTAATGACAAGTTTTACAATTTTCGTGAAGGGGTTCACTCTGAAGTAGAACACCATAATCCATAAGCCTTAGGTTAAAATTTAACTATCAATTGTCATTTATGCTTTATTCTATTCATCAAATTTCCTTTTTTAGATTTTCATTATTTATTGATTTAAAATATATTTTCTTTAACTGGTAACTGGTGGGGTCGTATTACCTAATAATATTAACCGGTCGATTTCTAGTCGGGTCATATTACCCGTTTAGTTTAACGGGTATTACACGACACGGCCCGTTAAGATATCAGGTATGTCATGAAAACGACACGAACACGAAAAATACGACACAAATGCCAGGTCACAATGTACATACCGTCCTCATCAAATATTAAAAATAAAAAAGAAAAAACAACCCTTAAAATACATAAAGGAAATACAACCCACCAACTGCATCTCTTGCCACCACCCCTCGTACCACCACGATGAACTTTGCTAGTCTTCGCCTCCGACCCGACCAAGGGAGAACATGGTCGAGCAAGTAAACTACCTTGCAGAATGAAAAGCCTTGGATGGTCTTGAAAAAGCCTTGTACTGAGAAGCATGTGCCCATCACTCCAGCAAAAGCACCGAAGATGAAATATAGAGTCCCTATATCCTTGTGGTTAGTGGAGAACATCCATTGTGACTAAAAAACAAGTAAGCGTAATTCCCCCTAGACAATAAAATATGTTGATGTGATCGTCACCGTAGTAGAGTTTAATCACCAAGTTCGGGACAGATTAGTGTGGTTCCTCTACGCTTAGGACACCAGAATATCAAACCATGAACCATACATATGAAAAAAGAGTATACAATGATGATGTATTTGGCCATCATCATCTCTCTATAACATAACGTAACGTAACGGCGGCACCTTCACACCAAGGCCATAGGCTCTTTCTATCTCTCCCTTCCTTTCCCTACCGCCCCACCGTCACATCACCCCGGATTTTCCCACCCAACATCTCTCTCTTCATGCACATATCGTTAATCTACCTACAATTTGGCTAATATATTTTGAATTTTTTTATTGCAAAAATTAGAATCAAATAATTTTCCAGATTAACATTTGTTACTTTCCAACTTTAGATTAAAGTGCTTTCACTTTTGATTAAACTCTATATTCCAGATTTATTCTTATTTAAAAAAAATATTTAAATTCTATTGAGGTGGAAAATATGCCAAGTAGGAACCGTCTCAAAGCGAGATGGAGGCACATTGAGTCCAATCAATTCAAAATAAAGGATTATAGAGATAACGTCAAGGTTTTGGATGTAAATCACTTCAAATACCGTCGATATGAACCATCTCAAAGCACAAAGCTCGATGGACTTCCTATTTCAAATTATAGGACTCACTCCATGCCAAAGTAGTCAAATAACACGAAGCCGCATCAAATTCAAATGGTACGAAGCCACGTCAAAATACAAACCAACGGCCACAACACACCCACCCCAGCTGGCGACAGTAAATAGGCACAACCTCTGCTGGTGGCAACTCATTTTCTTTTATATATGTTGCCCTTGTTTTCTTCCTTTCTTTTGTTTCCTCTTTGTCTTCCTATCTCTATATCTGTCTCCCTGCACTAAATCTATATTTAACAAAATAAACATCGAACTGAAATTTCTTACCACATTTCTTGTTGCAATTGAAAATTAGAAAGAGAAAAAGGATGGAGAGATTATGGGGGAGAAAGGGGGAAGAAGGAGAGGTAAATGGGGAGGGAACGAGTGAGAAGTTTACTGTTTATGTTGTTAATCTTTATAACGCAAATATCTCACCACTTGTATATTGATACGTGGTGTACAACTTTGCATTTGGTGTCCTTGTTTTCACAAAACAAACAAAAATTGTATTTAACTTGTAAAACTTAAACATTTTACTATTTTGAATGCAATTGTTTTCCAGATGCTCTCGAAAGGTACTTTCATAAAATGCTCATTTCATTTTTAGCTACACCCCCATGAACTCGATTTTAATTTAATTTTGCCCTTATAACTCAAACCGTATCTCCAACCGAGGGCTAAAGGGCGATAAGGCCAAACATAGCCATGTGACAAAAAACCATCTCCAACCGAGGGCCAAACATAATTTATTATTTAAATTTAAAAACTACAACAACTTAAATTTAAAAACTACAACTTAATGTTGTCTAATGGCTTAGGAAGTTATAGGTAAAAAATTTTGTTAAAAAAAAAAAAATTCGAATATAACGGCTAGCTGATATCAGTTAGCTGTTGCATTCAAATTAATGGCCCGGCTAGGTTGAGCCAGCCAGTTGACCCTTTGGCCTTTTTTTGTCCTGTGGGACCCATGAGCCCTTTGGCCTAGCCCTCGGTTGGAGACAGTTTTCGAGCCTTTTTCAGCCCTCTGGCCCTCTAGACCCTTCAGTTGGAGATGGCCTTAGATGCCACGATTGAGACACATGCTTATCCAGTTTGTTGCTTTTACGTGCAATCTTGCGATTTAAGGTCGTGGTGGAATTGAGACCCTTTTTTGTTCAACTCTTGTCACCCATGTCGTAAGCTTAAGGATATTCTTCTACCTGATTAGGGTGACTACTGTTGGAAGATTTGTTTTTTCTTTTTTTTAATAGAAATTACATTCTATTTCATTGTCCCACTTTGCTCTACATCAAAAGTTTATCAACTCCCTTACGAAGTGACTGAAATAATGGACTATGGAGAGTAAAATAGAACGTTCAAGGATATGATTAATTCCATGTTACATAGTTCAAGGGTTCCACTGCAGTTTGTGGGGTGAAGCTTTCCTTACTGCAAATGTCATATATATTGAATAAGATCGTACATAAGAAAACCAACAAGTCACCTTATAAAATAAGGAGAGGACATAAACCCACATATAAAATCCTTATAGTGTGGGGTTGCCTAGTAAAAGTGCAAGTTCAGCTACCAAGAAGAACAAAACTAAGACCTAAAACTATTCATTGTGCATTCATTGGGTATGTAAACAATAGTGCTGCTTATAGTTTCATTGTAGGGGAATTTTCAATTCTTGATATACATGTTAACATTATATATTAGAATCAGCAGATGCAAAATTCTTTGAACATATATTTTCTTTCAATCAAAAGGATTCTTGTTCAAATAAAAAGAGGATTCGTGATCATAGTCATGATGACACCTTTTCCTTAAGTGTCCAAACAATAATGTGGAACCAAAGAGAGGAAAAATGAACAAAAGTTTCTATAAAAAAAAAACGACACAATTCAAAGGCATCCCATTTTGATTAAAACACTAGAAAATCTATAATCTACCATCATCTTGGAGCACATAAAACGAAATGAGTATGACAAAACCATTGGAAACTAGTTTTACAAGTAATAAGCAAAGAATATGGAACAACTCTACACAACAAAGTAGTTTCAATTAACTTTGTGGAGGGTGGCACTAAGCTTGGGGCATCTCCAAATGACTGGAGTAGACAAAATAGTTATCCCATATTAACTTTGTGGAGGGTCTCTCTCTCCCTTCGTTGCCCTACCACCCCACCGTCACCTCACCCAGATTTTTCCACCCAACATCTCTCTCTCTTCCTGCCTCCTCTAACCCCCCGCCACCACCCACCCAAACAACGTGCATAAAATTTGATTATCATCCTTGTATAAATGTAATCCTAATTAAGACCTGGTGCAAGATTGCATATAGATTATTGCCTTTTGGCTTCATACACATATCGTTATTTTACCTACAAATTGGCTAATATATTTTGAATTTTTTTTATTGAGAAAATTAGAATCATATACTTTTCTAGATTAACCTGTGTTACTTTCCAACATTAGATTAAAGTTCCTTCACTGTTGATTAAAGTCTATATTCTAGGTTTATTCTTATTTTAAGTTTTCTTTTTTTTTTTTCTTTAAAAAAAATCTGTTGAGGTGAAAAATATGCCAAGTAGGAACCGTCTCAAAGCGTGATGGGGGCATATTGAGTCCAACCAATTCAAAATAAAGGATTATATAACGTTGAAGCCACCAAATTCGTGGATGTAAATCACTTCAAATATTGTGGATGCGAACCATCTCAAAGCACATATCTTGATGGACTTCCTATTTCAAATTATTGGACTCACACCACGCCAAAGTGATCAAATGGCCCGAAGTCGTGTCAAAATTCAATTGGCACGAAGCCGCGTCAAGTCTCAAATGGCACAAAGTCTCGTTAATGTCCAAGTGGCACAAAGTCCTTGCCTGCAAGAGCCTAAACCGCACAAGTCATCAAATGTTCATTGAATGCACGAGCAGAAACTGCATACAACACCAAAGCCAACACAAAATATCAAAACCAATTGAACGAACTAGGTCGGTTTGATTCCATCAAGGACACATTGGCAGTCTAGTAACACATCCTAGATGCAACTGCAAAGCCCCAAACATAAAATCTTTCTTTTGTGGGTCATTCACTCACTGAGAACCAAATCACTGTGAAACAACGAACTAGGTCGGTTTGATTCAATCAAAGATACGTAGGCAATCCAGTACCATATTCTAGACGCAAATGCTAAGTTCAATTACAAAATCAAATCCCTGGTTCACCTCTACCAAATTCACCATCAAATCCAAATCGAATCCCTGGTTTAACTCAACCAAATTCACCATCAAACCCAAATTCGAATCCTTGTATATGTACCCTCAGAAATGTAAACAACATGCAGTTTGGAACCACCCTCTTTTTCACTCAGTGTCTTCTGTCCTTTTCGTGGTATCCGTCGGGGAGATCCTCTATCTCCGTAGTTGTTCATCTTTTGTATGGAGCCTTTAATCCGTCATCTTTATAAGCTACCATCTTGCTGTAAAAATCAAGTGGGTATTCTCTCTTCGCCTTTCGGGCTTAGAATTTCTAATATTCTCATGTTCGCCGATGATTGTCTCATCTTTAGTAACGCCTCCCCATAGGGCGGCAAGAAATTTCTTTTGGGGCAACCTGTTGCTCGGAAGGACATTTGCCCACCCAAATATTTGAGGCATTTGTCCTGCTATCATTTGTTTTCGGCCAATGTTACGTCTAACGCTGTCATTTGCCTACCTAATGTTTTTCGGATTCGGGGCTTTTGTTTGCAGCCTTCAAAGCCCTCTATATTTAAGGTGAGGGGATTCAAAATTTCAGGGTTGATACTACCAAGAGAAACATCAATTTTGTCACTGAAATTTCAGGGTTGATATTAATAAATTTCTTTTGATTTTTTTGCCTATTTTAAGAAATCTCTGTTATCTTTGTGCTAGGGTTAGTCGAAATATATATTAGAAGGATTAATATTTTTTTATTAGGTTTTCGGTTTTTTTAATTTTGGTTTACTTGAGTTGGGGCGATAATTAGTATTGAAAATTGACCAGTGGATAACCCTTCAAAGTTGATTGTATAATATAGTTGTTGACATCCTAATATGGTTGTTCACTCATCCCCCTCTCTCTTTCTTCGATCCACCAAAAGCCAAGACCGCCAAACCGTCATTCCCTTCTTCAACCTCTTCCCATGCCACCATCACCAAACTCTAATCCAATTCCTCTCATGAATCTCCAATCCAATTCCTTTCAATAGTTTTTTTTTTTTTTTTTTTGAGTGCAAAAATTAGTACAAATTCATAAATATTTTTGTAAAAGTGTAAAAAAACTATAAAAATATATATACACAATCATTCCTAATGACAAGTTTTATAACTTGGACTTTACAACTTTCGTGAAGGGGTCAACTCTGAAATTCGATACCATAATCCATAAACCTTGTACTTATATTTAATCGTCAATTGTCGTTTATGCTGTATTCTTTCTACAAGATTTCATTTTTTAGATTTCATTTTTTAAAATATTATCTTTTAGCAGATGCAAAAAATGGACAGTTTGGATCGTTGATATCACGTTCCGATATTTATGGTTAACTGAAATATGAGTCAATGTTATACAGTTTCTAGATACTTTATAAACTCCAAGCAATATTTTCACTAACGTAAAAATCTGAATGTGATATCAAAGATCCGAACCGTTCAAACCATTCGACCCGTTCATCTTTCGTATCCGCTAAAAGGTCATGTTAAAAAAATAAAAAAATAAAAAAAGGAAATTTGTTGAGAAGAATAGAGTATAAATTAAACGTAAACAACAATCAATAACTAAACTTAAATCTATGGTTTATGGGATTATGATGCTGAATTCATAGTTGACCCCTTTACAAAAGTAGTTGAACTTGTTATTACGAGCATTTGAATATTATATATATATATATATATATATATATATTCACTCTACTACGATTTTCATTTGTTTATTTATTGATTTAAAATATATTTTTTTAGCAAGTAACATGTGGGGTCATATTGCACATTAATATTACCGGGTCAAGTTCAGGTCGGGTCACGTTACTCATTTATTTTAACAGGTATTACACGACATGATCCGTTAAAATATCAGATATATTACGAAAACGATACATACACGAAAAACACGACACAAATATTAAGTCTACTTCCCAACTGTCTATTGTTGTGTTGATTTTGGTTCCTTTCTTGCAGATGTGATTGGATATAGACAGCTCGGTCGTTCACAGCAGTTGAAGATCTAATTTTTGCTTCGGGCGAGCTGACGATGGGCTACTTTTCCTTGATAAGGATTAGGGTGTCTTCAACTATTATTTTTTAATTATTGAGCGATTGTTTATATTGAATTGGCCTTCCCTTCGTTTATCTTAAGCTGCTACTAATGTTGTTTTTGTGGCCTGTTTATTATGTGAAATTTTTCAAATGCATATCAAAAGTGCACATTTAAGTTACACATCTAAACAAGAGTAGTTAAATTTCGTTAAGTTAAAAATAATCTAAACGTTTCTTGTTTATTTTGTAAATTAATGTGCACTTTTGATGTTCACCAGAGAAAATATTATTCCTCATTACTCGGTCTGTGATATTTAGATGGGCTTGATATATAATGATAACTAAGCTAATAGTACCTATTTTGTTAGAAAGAATACAATCAAGTTCTCTCGGTCCTTGGGGTGTTCTTGTACTTAATTGAACGTGGTTTTCTCGAACCAGGAATAACAAGGATGTAAGACATGAAGATAAGAGTTTCATTAAACTGCAGGGTAACTGAGTAAAACAAGGGGTTCAACTGAACCACGCTTTGCAAAAAACCTCAGTAATTAACCTCATGCATACATATATGTATATATATGAACTCACTCGCATTTTTGCACATGCATAGTGTTACAATTGCCTAGAACAGGCATAACACCAAAACCGCGTGCAAAACTTGTTTTCGTTTCCTCATGCATCATCATTCACAAAACTTCAACAGCAGTACTAGAGCAATGCAAGCTAGCAGTCCTCGCCACCTCCAACAAATCAAAGGCCAAAATCGAGGCCTTAGGCTTCGGCGGCCCGTGCGAAAATCCGACTGGCAACGACCCCGGCGTTGACCGCTCCAACGTCCCAAACCACTTGGCTTGCATGTACTTGTGCTTCCTCCAAGGTCCCAAGTGCATCTTCTTCTCCTTCATACATTTCTTGGCTGCGCCGCACAAAATCTTGATCAAAGCTCGTAGTCTTTCGGCTTTCCCAACAAACACTTCAGGCAACCAGCTAATCAATCTGTTGTAGTTTTCGCTAGCTCTTGCCATCTCGAACTCAGCTCCGAAATTTAGCTCAATTGCAACCCTAATCTCCCCTCTCTTTGAACTGTTGTCCAGCACTTCCAAATAAGTATGCTCCCCTATTAATTAAACAAAAACACCATATTTGATTTAGTAAATAGTTAAGGAAAAATATCAATTAGCATGTATAGTTTCAGCCCAACCCACATTAAAATCCTGGGTCCGTGCCCTGATGCGAAGAAAAGAAAGGTAATTGCTATACTGGATTGTTTGAGGGTACCTGCAGGGGCATTTGTTGAACTTCTCCACTTAGACTTGCAAATGACACAATTGTATCCGGATTCAATTAGCCGTTTGCATACTTCGGTACGCAAACATTTCCGGCAACCTCCGGCCACCGGTCTCGCACAAACGCAGTATTCTTCGCTTGATGAATTGATTTCCCTTAACGCTTCCTTAGTGGCTTGTCGAATTTTCGATTCAACGCTACTGCTCTTGCACAATGTCGCCTGCAATTCAGAAATTAAAACAAAAGTTAATATTTGAAAATTTATTAACGAAATCATTTAACAAATAGAAGCTGATTTTCACACATCATATAAGTGCTTAGACTTGTCTTAAGGACTATATCAACACAATCGTGGATTATTGAGTCTTACGATTTGGAGTGCTATATTACAAGCACGTGATCGTGGTATCATGGGAGACAAGCTCTGATCAACCGTGAGCACCGTAATGGAACGCAAACTTATCTTAAGGATGTAATGTCCAACACTTATCTTAACCTTATTTTCAGGTTTTTCTAATCCATTATGTCATGTTCATTTAACATTGATTACTCATGTGAATGCATTACTTTGATATATAATTACATAAATTATTTATTGATTTTTTTTGTGATTTAATATAGCAATTAGACCCTAATATTTCTTCTTGATTTTCTTTGTGATTTAAACAGGGATGTGTGCGAAATTACCCGCAGAAGTTGGTCCTGTTCTTCCCAAAATGCCTTGTTCTCTTCCACACTGCAAGAATTCTCGTCGTCTTCGTCGGAGCCAGAGGTAGTATTAAACTCCGGCGAGACCTCGACTTCCTCGATGAAATCCAGAACCATGTCCCCGAGACTTACACCTGTACCGGGAAATTCAAACATATCGTCGGAACTCCGGAGAATCACAGGTATTGTAACCATCGCTGCGGCCATATTCTACTTGTAGAATCTCCCTCTCTTTTCCTCCTCTCACTTCGTTGTGGTGCAAAAACCAATGGACGTGGTCACGAGTGGTTTGGATCCCAAATGAAATCTGAGGTCCATTTTATAGTTCGCAGGATTGGGTCCCACCTGTCCGACGTGGACTAACAGGACGCCACGAACATGAAGATTTTGTCGTTTTACTCCTTACGCTTGTTGGGTGCAACTATTCGATGTATCTCGGGTTTTGACAGCTGGGGTCCACGTCCGCTGTTGACCAATAACAGTAAGTTTTGAGCTTCAAAGCCCGTTGAGAGTTGAGACTTATCCTTTAGAATATTTTCGAATATTCTAATATTGCAATTTTTGTATTTTTTTAGTAATTTTAATAATAGTGTGTTTTTGTCGTGATTGTTGTGTAGGTACTGGTCAACACTCCGAAGCTCTGAGGTAAATATCTGACCGGCGGTCAGTTGGGCAGCGGAGCGGGCACAATGAAGTGCAAAGTACACGTGGCATTTTTTTAATGATGATGATGCCGCTAACCTTATCCGGTTGAAAGTTGATCAGTGTTTTTACCAATTGACAGACTGGAAGAATTTACAATCACCGACTCACCGTGATATTTCACGCCACATAAACCGTTATGTGAAATAGTTTTATGCATAATTTTGAACAAGTTATTCAAAATGTTGAGCAATTAACTTGTTTCATGCATGTCAGTTTCGTCCTAGTAAGCTTTGGGCTTGATCGAATATGCCCCCAAGTATGCTGCAATTGGTACGAGGATAATTAGCGTAGAAAAGTAAATTAATTAAAGTAGCATCTACTTTCGTATCATGAAAGTTAAACTATACCATCCACTTTCTCTTTCTTTATTATTTATTTTCTTAGGAGGGATTTGAGCAATCATTTTGGTGAGGAATTCATGAATTGTATTCGTTTATCGTATATCGTGCGATCAGTTTTTGTCAAGTATTGTATGTGTTTAATTTTAAATAAAAATATTTAAAATAATTAATGACTGCACGATGTACAATGAACATACAAGATTGAAAGATCTTCAGAATCCTCACAAAAAGGATCCGACGAAAATCCAGATTCATAAAACTACTACCCGTTGGTATGTCTTTTATGATCCTCTTGTGATTTTTTGAGTCTATTTTTTGAGTCTAACTTCAACTCATAAACTCTAATTCTTTCTATTGTACGTATAACTTAGCGATCTAAAGTTAACAATGAAATTAACGTAGCATTATGTTATTGAATGGAAACGTCATCGTAACAATAGACTAGGTTTATTCTAAGTTGCTCTCCAATTTTGACCTATCCTGAAGTTGATGACTATTGTTATGCCAACATGGCAATGTTGAGCATGCAGCAGTCAAGCGTCTCGGTAAACAATTTGTAAACCTTTTACTTGTCAAGTAATCTAATGGGTATCATTGTAACAGAAAATTGAATTTGGTTTTTCTTTAACTAAGATTAATTTTCATGCAGTCAAGGCTTTTGGTAAACAGGTTGTATTGAGTGCATAATACAAGCATTTCGCAATTCCTAATACCGATTGAACAATATTGTCTGAAGTTTGAAAAGTGGGTGCAAAAGAAGTTTCTCCTTCTTCATCCGGACCTCAAAAAAAAAATAATAATAACAGATAAATCCTATTCCAATTCAAAAGATAAATCCTGTTCCAATTCAAAAGACCAGATTTTGTTGGACGAATATATAACTGAAAGCCTGCAAGGTGGATGCATGTACAAGTTCTTTAGCAAATCACAGTACCAGTTGTATCGTCACCAACCATTAGACAGATTTTAACAGACCAAATTATATACCTGAAAAGTTTAAGAAGTGGCACAGATGGGCGTTTATTGACTACTAAAAACTTCATGAAACTATTTATTGATAGACTTCTACAAATTTTTACGAGTGTAACGATAGATTTTTTTTGTAAAGTTCACATGAAATTGAACAACCTTTGTAATAATTATAGTTTTTTTTACTTGTTTGTTACAAACAAACAATTAGGAGTAGACAAGGGCTACACTTATGTAATTTTACTTTTTCTGTTACAACTGAAATTGTTAGACATGCGAAAGAATCCTTAACTCATGAACATTAAATTTTTTTTAATTCCAAATTCTTGTAAATCGTGTGTTTCTAATATGGTGATGGGATGGTGGAAGAGTGGGGTTTGGGGTGGTGGTGATGGGCAAGATAAGACGAAAGTAAAGCTGGCGATCATGATGATCATCATGGAGGTGCTAGGAGTGGTCATGGGAGGTGGTGGCGGCAGTAAGGTGGTCGTAGGACACTACTACATTTAACTATTAGCGCGATGAACAAAAATTGGTTGCATAAAGTGTATTTCGGTTGCACAAACTTTTTGTGATGATGAACTGTCTTCGACCAAAACATTCGGACACAATATCCAACAAGATGAATCCATACTATAGCTGTAAAAACCAGAGACAAACTAATAGCATGTGTGATAGCATTTACAACTTTTGATAAAGAAAACCAAATAACTAAAACTAGACTTCACAGAATGACTTTTATTGACTCCATAAAACTCTATATTGATACACCTTAAGTTGATAATTAAATAAAGTCTATCAAACTCCAATCACAATACACCCTCCTAAATATATAATTTTGTTTCACTACTCACACGAGGGGCATTAGTGACCCCTTAGTCACTACTTAAGGTAGCAAAAGCACATTTTCCTTGTAAGCAAATGAGGGAATGAGCGTTGACTGGATCCACCTAGTAACCAGTTCTTTTTTGGTCAATAAGTAACCAGTTCAATATTGGTGACTATGAGAAAGTCACTATTGCTAGTGTTTAGATATTTAATTCACATGTATGACGATCGTTACGTGTTAGTCAAGCGGCATACTAGAAGGGGTCTAAGCATTTTTTATTTTAATAAAATTTATTAGGATTTTTTTTTTTTTGAAATGTTATATGAACTTAAACTTATACATATTTTTTAATGTCATATAAACTAAAATTTTAAGCGATTTGTCGTATTAACTTTTCAAAATTATTAATTTGTCATTTTAGCCTAACTTTATTAAGTTTTCAATCTAAAATAAGTCATATGTGAGGCAATGACTTGTGTTCACGGTTATTTAGGACTTTTGACATTCTTTTCACAAGTTCTTTACTTTTCTTTACTACAAACCCCAAAATTTGGCTAGTTAGAAAACATGTCGTGTTTGTTTGAAAACTTTTTGATGAACTTTGAGAATTTAATGTGGTCAATTATCTTTAATTCAAAACACAAAAAGGAGAGTGCAGGCCGTTCCCCTTTTTCAAATGGAGAACCCTCAAATCATCCGAAATTATCCCCCCATTTTGTATTTGAAAGAAACCCCAGAATTTTATTTATTATTATTATTATTATTTGTCAAATGAAACTTATTAGAAAAGGAGTGAGGTATTGAAATACCCAAAATAACCTTAAACATAAATCATGTGCTTGCATGGCTTTTTTTTTTTTTTTTTTTTATAAAAAATTGAACGGAGAGTGTGAAATGACAAATTAATTATTTTGTAAAGTTAAGATGACAATTGCTCCAAAATATGATAATATAAACAAATTTCCCTATAAAAAAATTTTAAAAAAAATTTAAAAAAAAAAAGAAAAGAGAAAAAGCAATATAGGATGTATGGGGTACGCCATTTCCAGAATGGTTATTTAATGTTTTGGCCAAAGTTGTGAACATTTCTATTTAAATACAATAATATCTTTTATCGATTGAAAATAAATAAATAAATAAATTTAACCACCCTAAAATTCTTTTTATGGAGAAAATATTCAACCACTGCACCTACACCTCATGCAGCGTGATGCCTTCTTTTTTTTTTTTTTTTTTTTTTTTCCATACGGAGGGTCATGAGCTCAAATCGAACACTAGAGTTTAAATTTATAAAAGTTTTTCTTGATGTCGAATTTTTCATCTTTCGACTTAAATCTTCAATCTATTTTACCAGTTCGGTTATGCTATTTGATCAACATTAGTCATTGGGTAGATAACGAGACCACCTAAGGGGTAAACCAGGAAACTAACCTTGATAGAATAATGGATGCCAGATGCCCGATATTTTACTCGCACTTGCGGACGTGATGGATGCAGAGGCACAATGTAGGCTAGAATTTCGCTTTCAGTCAATTCGAGGAGGCCACAATTTATCTCAAGAAAACGAAACAATGGAAAATGATTGAGAAAGTGTTGGGACAAAGTGGAAAAAGCGTACAAAAGCAATAACGTTAGAATTATATAAAATGAGGAATTTGATGTTCACATAAAATATTAAATATCTTGTTGGTAGGTTGTGAATCCTGTGAATCTGGATTAGGACTGATGTGATCATCCACTCTCTCTCTCTCTCTGTATATTATTTCGCATTCGAGAATCTTGTATGGCATTTGGCATGTATCAGCCAAGGCATCCTTCATCTCAGTTTCCTTAGTGTAAAACAGGACCAGGTATGCAAAATATCTCTTCCAAGTACTAAAATCACAACCATCCACAGGTGTCCTTATGGATTACATTTCTTGTTCACAGAAAAATGTGAATTTTCATTTTCCTTTTTACTTCTTTAGGAGGTGAGCCTCTCCATTTACGGGCATTTTAACTATGAAATAGGAATGAATGGGTCCCATAAATTTTGGGTATGAGATACCTAAAATATGAAGGTATCTCATTAGCATAAGGGGTTGTGTATCTCATGCCTAATCCTTTACATGCTCATTCCATTTAATCTCTACCTTTACATTCCCCTTCCTTTTAATCCATCATTCATTCATATCTCATATCATGTAAGTAAACATGTCTTAAAAGAGAAAAGTAAATGGAACCCCAATTTAAATCTCTAGTATTAGTGAAGAACTCTCGTTTACATATTCTGAAAATGTAAATGTGATTTTTACGTCTCGAATTTGCATTTCTCCATTTATGATGCCCTTATACAAGATTACTCTTAGAAACATGCGACATTGGCTCAACTAAAAGATAACGCATGAAAAACTAATTACCAAATTTAAATACATGACATCTTTTAACTATACTAATCTAGCACGATATTATGTCAAGCCACATGAATAACCCATATAAAGTTTTCTCATACTAAAAAACAAAAGGGTTTTTCTCATACATGACTGATTCTTGCATTTCTTTTCTTTTCAAATGCAATCAAATTATGAAAACAAATATTTGTTATGCAAATTAGATCAATTTTTTGCTTTAAGTTTTAAGAGTATGTATTCTCTTTCATGCTGGTAAAAAGTAAAAAGTGAGCATAAACTTTCATCACCTTGTTAAAATGTAGATTAATATAGAAAATGGGACAACCATTTTTCTATCTCACAAAAAGAACATAAAATGTGTAAAATAAACAGATACCTGTCTAATGTGCCTTCCTATGACCATTATAAATTAGTTTAAATCAACTTGCCTAATTAACCATTTAGCTATAGAAAACAATAAAATAAACAAAATATCTTCAGTATCTTTCTGCACTTTTTGACAGAGAACTAATTTTTTTGCTTTAAAACAAACAGATCCCCAATAGATATGGTCTTATCCGTCTGAAAAAGGCTTGTAACCGTTTACCAAAAAAAAAAGTTTTGTAACCTGTTCAAAAAAAGATACTATAATCTAATAAACATTATTATGTTATAAACTGGTAATATGAGAGAATCTCTTGTTTGATCAAAGACACAACTAATCAAGTTGCAGTTCAAAGAGATTATAATATATAAAATAAAATATCTTTAAACACTCAAACAACATATACGTACATGATTTACTAATTTTTAAAGGAACCTTAAATCAAATTTAAAGATTTGTTTAACTGGCCATATCATAGGATCCGCAAACTTTAAGCATCATTAGATGATAAGCATGAACTGAGTAAGGACCAATCATTTACTATTCTTCTCCCTTCATACCCTTTTTACCCTTTTCTACTCTTTATTTACCCTACTTTACTATTCAGACAAGCCTTCATGTCTTCCAGCACAAGGCTTTGGGTTTGGGGTACACACTCAACCACCAACGGCATCGATCGAGGACGCAAACTGCAATGGCGTCATCGTCTGATTTTGTGACCGGAAAGTTGATCCATAATGCTGAATTGTGAACCATGATACCGGAAAAGACAAAGCTGTATAGTCCATGGAAGCCTGCTGCTGCTGGCACAAGATAAGAAGTGATTTAAACAAGTTACTGACGGTTACTCAAGATAATGAAGGGTAAGAAGTGTAAATGCAAGTTCTGGATAAACCCCACTACGTGATCACCATATGTTTATTAAATGTTACCACTAAAAAATTGAAAAAAATAGCCAGAAATTGACAGGCTCCATTAACTTAATGAACAATCATGAAACTTGATAATAATAAAATGCAAAAGTCTGAAGTCTGATGATAAGAAGAAGAAGTTTTTTACCCATTTAATTGATGTAGAAATGATTAAAAAGATTAACTTTCACTCTCTAAGATGGTTTAGCTTGAAAGTAACTACTCTCCCAAGTCTTAAAAAACCATATCATATCATATACAGGCTTTGCTTTCTAGCTCATTTACATGACAAGCTGCAACCAGGCCACTGGTCGGCCACGGCAAATCAATATTTCCAGGAGATTTTCCCAGTTCACTTAC
Organism: Pyrus x bretschneideri; assembly: GCF_019419815.1. NCBI lineage: Eukaryota > Viridiplantae > Streptophyta > Magnoliopsida > Rosales > Rosaceae > Pyrus > Pyrus x bretschneideri. Next base: position 3,796,600 of record NW_025999735.1, on the reverse strand, counting down.
AATTCTCTCAAAATTTCGTACATATAAAATACTCGTTTCAAAATTGAAATCCTACGTACCATTAGTTTCTTCTGATTCATATCCTTCACATCAGCAGATTAAAACTACGTAGTAAAATTGCAATAAACTTATCCTGCAGCAGGAATTGTAAAATACGTAAAAAAAAGCGAGCTAAATATATCGGTGCATCATGTGCTAATGCTTTCTAGATGCAGATAAAGCGGTTTACTTAGGAGAAATCATACTATAAACAAGTGGATCGTTGAATTGAACTCATTAATACAAATTGTCTATTCAAAATGCATTATCGAGATCTAGTTAACGAAGATTGGAGCCAGAGTAGTCATATTTGAAGATACATTAGTTATTTTACGATATCATTTTGAAAGGTTCATTGTTAAATTAATTAAGAGAAGCTATGAAACACAAATCTGTCTCTCAATGTTCAGCAGCGACATGCTTACTTTAGTTAGGATGTCGAACTCGAAACATATCATAAGTGAAGAGGGATTGTCTTATCCACATGCTTCACTTTTCTGTACTTTTACTTCGTCAGCACTCTCCACAACACAGTATACTAATTACGACAAACTTTAATAAACAATAATGATAGCACTTTTCTAAATCAGTTACGGATAAAAAGGGTCTCACACCGTGTACTTTTTGATAATTTATTACCAATGAAAACACCATTTATGTAATCAAGCAATCCACTCAACACTAATAATACTTCTCTGATCGATAGGAAGCAACAAAATAGCTTCAACAATCGACAGTGTTTGCACATTTCTAGAGCTAGAAGCTCAGTGATCTGTAACCTTAGTTTCTTCGAACTCTATCAGTACTTATTAGTTATCCTAGCAGCACGAACGAATTCCTAATAACAAATCAAATGTTTCATCACACAAATGTCAAACACGATGGCTACAAATTGACAAGAAAAGTTAATCGTTTAAATCAAAATGCCCTTTGTTTAAATAACTACGGAGATGCTGGAATGTGCATAACAAAGTCAGGTTATCTATCTCGGTTTGTTATGAACTTGAGATGGCAATACTTCTTTTTTTTCTTTTCTACATAACGAAATGCTTGTTATGATGATCATGATTCATACATTAATTAGCAATATTACAGTGAGATAGCATGCTAACCAGTAGATTCAGGTCCTATGAAAACTAACCCAAAAAAACTGTAAAACATATTCTGTCCCTAATTTGTTTTTGAGCGCTTAGCAAGTTGATATAATTAATCCCCTGATAATCTGAAACGAACGGAAAGCTTACATCATCAACAAACGGAGATAAGCATCAAATGTTTTTACACTAAAGTGCCAAAAGAATAACAATTTGATGTCCTGGGACAAACTTATAATCAAGGGGAAGAGTGAGGGTAAAACAAAGGTATCAATCCAAGAACTGACTGTGAAGAGCATACTCTATTTTAACATTTGGAAGCTCGCGAATGAGTAGACGATGACAGATTCAGACTTATCATGTTATATTGTAACTATTTGTAAAATATATGTTATTGAAGAAACAATTTTTTTAAGAAACATGTTAAACGAAGATGCAACAATTAAAAATACAACTTGGCTACTTGCAGATAATGCATGGAAAGAGACGTTGATCAATTTCAGTAGTTAGCATGTTGTGCACCAAGATTGGCGCACAATCAAGTTTCACCAACAGTTGCTGAAAAATAGAAAAATTTCTGAAAATTCTTTCGAGCATTTGCAAGACTAAGGACTATACTAAATTCCATACAACGAATATATAAAAGCATTGTCATCAGATTTGCAATGTAGTGTGCCTCTTGCTTGTTGATTATTCCTGTTAGCGTGAGTCAATATTAGGAAAAATAGGGAATGTTAATAATAGGAGTCCTTAATTAAGTAGTTTTGTGTATATGTTTTTTGTTTCCTTGTAAAACTATGATAGCACATGTATATATTTCTAAACAAGTAATAGAAGATTTAATTCCCGTAAAAGTTCTATTTGGTATCAGAGCCAAAACCCTAAAACCCTAGTTTTCTTTTCCGCTGTGCTTGGTTGACCTTATTTCTGCAAATCTTCTGCTGAAAACAGTGTTGCCGTGTGGGTGTGGTACTGCTGTGTGTGCAGTCTGCTGCTGTGTATTGATGTGCAATGCTGTGTATTGTTGCCGTGTGGGTGTGGTACTGCTGTGTGTGCAGTCTGCTGCTGTATATTGCTGTGCAGTGCAGTCTGCTGCTGTATATTGCTGTGCAGCGCAATACATTGCTGCTGCCGTGAGGATTGCTGTGTTTTTTCTGCAATTGTACCGTGTATTGACGTGCAGTGTGTACCTGTCTACTGCTTATCTGTTACCTTAGAAAGACTTGGGGCTGCTACGGTATTGGTGGTGTGTTCTCAAATCAGAGTTGTTATCAGTTTGTACTGCTTCAATACAGATTGCAGGAAGCCGTAAAATTTTATTAATGGACTCAGGAGGCAGTGGCGTGTTGAAGTTAGAGGGCAGTAATTCAACAAATAATCAAGTAGTGAATCCTGTCGTTATTCAGAGTGATGCGTCTGCTGTACCAAATACCGTGAAATTAAATGGATCGAATTATCCTCTTTGGTCCAAGGTTTTGGAGATGCACATCACTGGACGCGGTAGGAAGGGTTTTGTGACTGGGAATACCAAGGAGCCTGCTGAGGCTAGTGCTGAGTATGAGGCGTGGGAGACAGGGAATGCAATAGTAAAAGGGTGGTTGATCAATTCCATGGAACCTGCTATCATGGGATTTTTTATTCACCTACGTACTGCTAAAGAAGTTTGCGAAGAGGTGGCTCGAACTTATTATGATGGTTCAGATATTTCTCAGATTTATGAATTGAAGGTTAAATCGTTCAGACTCCGTCAAGAGGGTCGGCCGGTTGGTGTGTATTATGCTGATCTCAAGTCCGTCTGGCAGGAGTTAGATCAACGGAGACCAATCAAGATGGTATGTGCTGTGGATTTCAAGACACTTCGAGAAGAAATTCAGGTTGATCGTGTGTATGCTTTTTTGGCGGGTTTAGATGATGTGTTTGATAAAGTACGTAGTGATATTTTACGTACTCAGCCCTTACCTTCTGTTAAGGAGGTGTTTTCTGTTGTTCGACGTGAAGCTCAACGACATGCTACCATGATGGGTGGGAGTAACAATCAAGGAGGATTGCCGTCCATGGCAATGATCTCTCGGCCAGCTGGTACTCATCGTGCTAGTAATTTTTCTAATCAATCTTTAAATTCTCGACCTTTCAACCGAGAAAATAAAGATGATTTGAAGTGTACTTTCTGTGGACAAACCCGTCATACTGAGGATACATGCTTTACTAAGCATGGGGTGCCTGATTGGTTTCCAGAGTTAAAGAAAAAATTGCGTGCCAAGGAGCGTGGAACAGCCGGATCCAGTGGAGGCCGTGTCTCCCTTGCTGCGGCTACACCCACAGTCCAAGAAGCCGTGCCTAGCTCTAGTAACTCCAGTCAGAATTTGTTGCTTGGTACTCGGGGTGACTCGTCTTCTGACACAGGTACCGTGGGACGTGTTCTCTTAGGTAGCGTTTGGTACGCGGGACGGGACGGAACAGAGTGGGACGAGGCGTTCCGTCCCACGTTTGGTGCGCCTAAAATGAGTGGAACGCGCTGTTCCACGGAACAGATTTTGGATGTTTTTTTGTTCCACACCCCCACCCTGGAACGGGTTGTTCCACGTCTGTGGGACAGAAATTTCCAATATTTTTAGACAAAAATGCCCTTGGTCTTTTTCAAAATTTACAACTTCAAAATCAGTTAACAAACCCTAAAAACAAAATCTCTTCTTCTCAGCCGTTTCTCTTCACCTCTGCATCCCTTTCCCCTTCGCAACCTTCCTGCTCATCCGCCGCCAAACCCTAACCACAAAACCCGCCTCCACCGCCTCCGACTTCGTCCGCACCCTCTCCACCGCCGCCGCCGTCGCCGAAACCTACGACGACCCAGCTGGAAATTTGAATCTTTCGTTTGCTTATGTGGAAGGGGAGAGCTTGTTGATGGGGTTGAAGGAAGTGGCGGTGTCGAGTGGGAGTGACTGTACCAGTGCGAGTTTGGAGCCCTCATACGTGTTGAGGGCTTTGGGGGTGGATGAGGACATGGCTCATACTTCTATTCGGTTTGGGATTGGGCGGTTCACAACGGAGGAGGAGATTGACCGAGCAGTTCAGCTGACGGTGCAGCAGGTGAAGAAGTTGAGGGAGTTGAGCCCGCTTTATGAGATGGTGAAAGAAGGGATTGATATCAAGAGTATTCAGTGGTCACAGCATTAAGGAATTTGGTAGAGGAACTGGGTGAAGCAGCGAGTATACATATGCACGAGTGAGCTGCAGCTGATAGAGTAGATGGAGAATTCGAGGTTCATTTGCTATCCTTGTTGTAGATGCCTTTGACAACTCTCCATAATTACTTCATAACTAAGTTTTGCAAACACATAGTTGTTTTCGATATGTGCCCCGTGCTGTTATGTTTCCTTGGCATTTGATATGGGCAAAGATAGGCGAGGATGATACATTTGTTGGTCTGATATATTGTTTTCTTTGCTTGGGTTTTGTATGGGTTGAATAACTATTTTTCACTACAGAAATGTTTCAATATGATATATGAATATTGTGGTGAACGTTTGAATAACGGTTTGTTACTTGGTAGTTTGGTTCTTTTTCATACATAATATGCATATATTCATGAGTATGGAGAAGACACAAGATTGCGCACTTGAGACACTGATCATAGGAAATGGTTGCATTTTAGTCGCTTCTTGTGCTCTTTAGTTTGGATTTTGTTGCAGACTCGATAGTCATAAATACTTATTTAAGTCTTGCTCTCACATAGTAGGGTTTACGGACAAGGAAAACAAATAATGGATAATAGTGTTCAAATTTGAACAACTAATGGATAATAGTGTTCAAATTTGGACCAAAAAAAACAAATAATGGATAATAGTGTTCAAATTTGAACAACTTAAAAAAAAAAAAAAAAAAAAAAAAAGAGTCATGTCCCGTTCCGCCCATAAAATTGTACCAAACAACAGCGGAACATGGGTATTTTAGTCATTTTAATCTTTTGGTTCCGTTTCGTCCATGTGCTACCAAACGCAGGACGGAACAACCGTCTTGTTCCGTCCTGCGCGTACCAAACATAACACAGAACATCTGTTCCGTCCCGTCCTGTCCCGTTCCGTCCCGTCCCTTCCCGTCCCGTCTGTGTACCAAACGCTACCTTAGCCTCCGAAAATCAGCACCATACAGGTTGGATTCTGGACTCTGGGGCAACGGATCATATGACATATGATAAAAATATGTTTCAATACATGACCACATCTCACAGGAAAAATATATTAATTGCCAATGGTACTTTGGCACCCGTGTGTGGTGCCGGCACTGTGCATCTTACCCCTACACTTCCCCTACATCATTGCTTGCTTGTTCCTTCTTTATCCCATCATCTGTTATCCATACCATAGGTTACTGAACAATTGGATTGTGTTGTTCTAATGTATCCATCATTTTGTCTCCTTCAGGATATTCAGACCAAGGAGATAATTGGGCGTGGCACTAAGAGAGAGGGGTTGTACTATGTGGACGACGTCGTTTCTAGCAGAGGTAATGCGGTTCGAGCGTCCCGGTCTAGTAATTTACAAGAAGTGTGGTTGTTGCATCGTCGGTTAGGGCATGCATCTTTTGGGTATTTACGGCATATGTTACCTAGTCTATTTAGTGGAATAAATGAATCAGACTTACATTGTGAAGTATGTATTCTTGCTAAAAGCCATCGAGCTTCGTTTCCTCCTAGTATGAATAAAAGAGCTTTACCGTTTGAACTTGTGCACTCTGATGTTTGGGGACCATCTCCTGTTGTTACTTCTTCTGGGATTAAGTGGTTTGTTACGTTTGTTGATGATTGCACTCGTATGACGTGGTTATATGTGGTGAAAAATAAGAGTGATGTTGGTATGGTATTCCGAACCTTTTCTCAAATGATTCGGACACAATACTTATCTGTAATTAAAGTTCTTCGTTCTGATAATGGTGGTGAGTATCTTAATTGTGAGTTGTCGGAGTTTCTTTGTGATCAAGGCATTCTCCATGAAACAACCTGTCCCTATACTCCACAGCAAAATGGAGTGGCTGAACGGAAAAATCGCCATATCTTAGAAACGGCACGTGCTCTACTTCTGGGCGCGTCTGTTCCTAAGATTTTTTGGCCTGAAGCAGTTACTTATGCTGTCTACGTGATTAATCGTATGCCCTCTCGGGTAATTGACTTTCGAACTCCTCTTCAAGTCCTCACTCAACATGTTCAGGTGATGTCTACTCATACTCTCAAGCCCCGGGTATTTGGTTGTGTGGCTTATGTGCATATTCCGAAAATTCATAACACTAAGTTGGATCTGTGTGCCCTTCGATGTGTGTTTGTTGGTTTCTCATCTCACCAAAAAGGATATAAATGTTATCACCCTGAGACTCGGCATATGTATGTTACTATGGATGTGACCTTTTCTGAATCGGAGTTTTTTTATGCCCCCGTATCTTCATCTTCAGATCACCAGGGGGAGAGCTCTAGTGGTGATCTGGAATGGTTGGACTTGGGAGAAAATACTGTGGTTGATGCTACGGCCGTGCATGCTGATGCCGTGCCTAATGCGGCAGTGATCATACATGCCGTGCCAGATGCTGCTGAAATACCAAACATGCCACGGCATGAGTCAGAAGTTGCTGCCGAGAGCAGCATGCAGTCAGAAACAAAAGATGCCGATAGTGATCTGCAGTCAGGACAGTTCATTGTCGAGCCTACTTGTGTAACCCCCTCTCTCTCTAGCTCCACGGTGATGCCCAATGATTCTTCTCTGAATAAACCTGAGGTAAGTATTGTGGATGATTATGTAACTAATGCAAGTACTGATGTCAATACCTTTAAGTTGCCACCTAGACAAAATCGAGGTGTGCCACCTGACAGGTTTTCTCCGGAAGGCAAAGTAAAGTATCCGATAGCCAACTATGTCTCATGCAATGGTCTTGCACCAGAGCGTAAGACCTTGATAGACAATATGGAGGCTATTCGAGTACCAACTCGTGTGGATGAGGCTCTAAAGGATCCAAAGTGGGCAAACGCAATGGATGAAGAAATGTTGGCGTTACAGAAGAATAATACCTGGGAGGTGACGTCCTTGCCGGAGGGAAAAAAAATAGTTGGATGCCGGTGGGTGTTTACTGTCAAATACAAAGCCGATGGATCAATAGACAGGTACAAAGCAAGGTTGGTAGCTAAAGGATACACCCAAACATATGGTGTAGATTATCAAGAGATGTTTTCTCCGGTTGCCAAGATGAATACGGTACGTGTTCTGATATCTTTAGACGCTAATATGGACTGGCCATTAAAACAGTTTGATGTGAAAAACGCTTTTCTCCATGGGAACTTGGAGGAAGAAGTATATATGGATTTTCCTCCTGGGTACAGTGCTGGTAGAAGTACCGAAGTATGCCGGTTGCGTAAGTCTCTTTATGGGCTGAAGCAATCGCCTCGTGCATGGTTTGATAGGTTTACTCAAGTTATGAAAAAGATTGGGTATTATCAGAGTCATTCTGATCATACATTGTTCGTTAAACGGAGACAGAAAAAAGTGACAGCCTTAATCATCTATATAGATGACATGATCATTACTGGAGATGATTGTGATGAGATTTCAAGATTACAGAAGAATCTTGCGGCTGAGTTTGAAATGAAGAACCTGGGGGATTTGAAATATTTTCTTGGAGTTGAAGTTGCTCGATCTTCGAAAGGTATTTTCTTGTCACAACGTAAGTATGTTTTGGATTTGCTAAAAGAAACTGGTATGCTGGGATGCAAGCCAGTAGATACACCTATTGTTGAAAAACATCATCTATGTGTGGATCCGAATCAGAAATCAGTTGATAAGGGGAGATATCAGAGACTTGTAGGGAGACTAATTTATTTGGCTCATACACGGCCTGATATTGCCTATGCAGTAAGTGTAGTAAGTCAATTTATGCATTCACCAAGTCTAGATCATATGGCTGCTGTTATGCGTATCTTAGCATATTTAAAGTCTGCACCTGGGAAAGGAGTTCTATATCGGAAGTATGGACATTTGAGAATTGAGGGGTTCACGGATGCTGATTGGGCAGGGAGTCTAGGTGATAGACGGTCTACTTCGGGATACTTTACTTTTGTAGGAGGAAATTTGGTTACATGGAGAAGTAAAAAACAGAAGGTAGTATCAAGATCCTCGGCTGAGGCCGAGTATCGAGGGATGGCTCACGGCATTTGTGAGATTCTCTGGCTTCGAAAGCTTCTTGAGGGGCTTGGGTTCAAGCCAAAGGAAACCATGAGACTATACTATGATAATAAGTCAGCAAGAGATATAGCTGATAATCCGGTACAGCATGATAGGACAAAACATGTGGAAGTTGATCGACATTTTATTAAAGAGAAGCTTGAAAGGAAGATTGTGTCAATACCTTTTGTGAAGTCAAAGGAGCAACTTGCAGACGTTCTAACTCATGCAGTATGTAGTCGAAGGTTTGATGACTCGCTTGTCAAGTTGGGCATGTGTGATATCTATGCACCAACTTGAGGGGGAGTGTTAGCGTGAGTCAATATTAGGAAAAATAGGGAATGTTAATAATAGGAGTCCTTTATTAAGTAGGTTTGTGTATATGTTTTTTGTTTCCTTGTAAAACTATGATAGCACATGTATATATTTCTAAACAAGTAATAGAAGATTTAATTCCCATAAAAGTTTTATTATTCCCAACACCAGACTCCCTGCAGTCTGCATTCTCCAGCATAACCTTAGCGTTATCACGGAGGCTATGGATGAACAGGTAACATAGCACACCTACAGATCCTACCGCCTACAAAAGCATCAACCGCATATTCCCTCGTTTGGTACACATGATTGGATTAGAATGGATAAGACAGGACGATGATTAATCAAGAAAAAAAAGTTATCCATTCCAATACTCCCTAAAATGGGAGGATTGGATGGGAGAAATTTTCTTCATGTCTAATCCTCTCACAATGAAAAATCACTTTCATCTTACCTTCCATATGCCTTGAATTTCGAGAGTCCCTTCCAATCCAATCATTTTTACCAAATGAGCCCTATCTAGGTCCATTTCTTAGATGATTAACGAAAACACCTATAATAAATTCTTCTAGCTGCCTAGAGTGGGATCCAACTAATTTCAGAAAATACAAGCACAAAACTAGCAGAGCAAGCATGCATTCAGATGATTATTGAAGTTGAATGCTGTTAAAGTCCCACATCAGTGGGTTCAAAGAAACCCAATGGGTTTAAATAGGATTACCCTACTCTAACTAATATCGAGGTCTTTTGTAGTAAAATCTCACACCTGATGGATTGACAGGTGGTTAAGTTGGGGACAGTATTGGTGTCGTTAGAGTAGGGCGGACCCGGCGATCCAAAAATTCAACAAATGCAATAAATTACCAACCACTCAATAAGCTCAAAAGAGACTGGCTTTACTTGTGATTGTATGTCTTACATTTATTAATATACACTTAAATGGGTGGCTGCTGGGGCACTCACGAATATAGCACTCGTTTGGTGTCTAGGATTGGATTGGAATGAATAATCCACTATATTGCAAGGTATTTGAAGCAAGAAATGAAAAAAAATGGGTCCAGCTTGACGGATTACACGCATTAGGGAGGAAACTTATCCATTCCAATCCCTCACAAAATGGTAGGATTAAAGGGGATAGGTTTCCATAATGTTTAATCCACTTCAAATCCCCTCAAAAGAATCATCTACCTGTACCTTCAATACACCTCGAATATACTAAGTTATCCAATCCAATCCAATTCTAGAGACCAAACAAGACCCATGATGTATTATTACAAAAGACATGAAACTAGCATACGTTCCAACTGAAAGTCCTACATTAACAGTGTGAGAAGAAACAGTCCTAAAACCATGTTCCGTTCTCCCACGACGCATTCAATGTACTTGTAAAACTCAAACAACCCAAATGAAACGAGCATACATTTTGAGCAGCAACCGCAATCACTCTATACAACACCAGAAAATTCAAGGTAGCAAATGAAACAAGACGATGATTTACAACAAAACATATCATCAACAATGGCAACCCGCAACTTTCAGAATGTTCTATAACCGACACCATAATGTCGGAAATCGGAATTCAGGGATGCCCGCGTTTGGTTTCTAATTTAAACGGGATAACCAAAAGAAAACAAAAATAAAACAATGCACCAGCCGGGAATCGAACCCGGGTCTGTACCGTGGCAGGGTACTATTCTACCACTAGACCACTGGTGCTTGTTGAAAGCCATCTCTAAGGTTTCCAATAAGACCAAATATTTCTATTTAGCTTTAGGTGAATAATAGCTCGATGATTATTTCATTTTCTCTTCTTCAATTAAGGTGATAAATTCAATAACAAAAATTAAGGTGAATGAAAACAATTTATCTCACCAATTAAGGTCAATACCACTTGTTCAAATTTCTCGCCATTCATCTTAAAATCACAAAATGTCGATTGACTTAATGCTAGTGTTGAAAATATTTTCTAACCACAAATACATTACTCCTTCAAATAAAATCACATTGAATTTTTTTACCAATGTCGTTCTAAACATATGTGCAAGGACCAGTTTGTATTTAAAACTCGCTAAGGGTTATGGTAATACACTTAGGCCCTGTTTGGTAGATCGGATAGGATTAGTTATATGGACCTGGGTGTTTGGCGTTCACTCGTACTAAATAAGCACCGGATTAATTTAACCGGTCGGATAGGATAATACGGTATACACCCGCTTAATAAAACCAACCAAAACGTCCGGATTATTTAGTCGGGGAAGAAGAATATGGGAGAGAAAGGGAGGGAGTTTGGGGGGTGTGGCGGAGAGAGCTGGGGAACAATTATTTGGGATTCTTCTATCGTCGGGGAAGAAGAAGGGAGAGAGAGGGAGGGTGTTTGGGGGGTGCGGAGAGACCTGGGAACAAAAAAATGATTTCATTTTTTAAAATTTTTTTTTTTTAAAGTTTGATGCCTTCTATCTAGTATAATATCAAACACAGTATAAATAATACGGTCACTAGTCCGATACTGCACCAAACATCCGACTAATTTAGTCAGTACTATCCGGTGGCTATTTATCCTATCCGACAGAAATAGTCAGTACAGTCCGAGCTGCCAAACGAGGCCTTAGGGGCATGTTGGATACATGTGCCTAACTCAATATCTAATGGTAGCATAGGTGATTTGGTTAGTATACTTCTTTTTTCTTTTTTCTTTCTATGTTTCTTTTCTTTGTGTTTATTCAAGTGGTATCTAATCTAATTGAAACTATACCAAATAAGAATCGAACTAGCTAGTCTGTAAAGGAAAGCACATTTAACTACACATTTTTCCTTAAGCAACAAAAATTAGAGATAGGAAGAGAGAGCATTTGACCGAAATTGAGAATGAATTCGAAATGAACTTAGCCCTCATGCATATGTGATTAGAGTATGATCAATACTCATCCTTTTGACATGACTCTAACATCTAAATTTGATTCTCCTTCCTCAAATCTAAACTTAAAAATCTCTCATTTCCCAGCCATTGAACGGTGATTTAAGTTTCCGGAACGCTAAATCCTAAAACCTAAACCTTAAACCCTAAACCCTAAATATTTAGTGTTCTTAGTCATATAGACAAAGGGCAGGATGAGGGTGATCATTACTTCATGGGGACACAAATTTATCATGGAAGTGAATGTCAAGGAACCAGTTGTTGAAATCAAAAGGAAGATAGAACAAGTGTTGGGTGTCCCTTTGGCTTCCCAAACCCTTGCAGTGTGTGGCTGGGAGTTAATAGATGGATTAGACATGGAAGATTACCCAATTGTCACTGAAGGTACTACCATTGACCTCACCATCAAATGGACTGGATTCGGAACTCCTTTGAATTTATACCATAATTCTAGTGGTAAAATTCAAATTACCATCAAGTTTTCCGCAAGGCAGCTTCCCATGGAGGTTGATGCATCCGAAACAGTCTGTAGCCTTAAAGAAAAAATACATATCATGGACGGTACCCCGATCAAGAGGATGTCGCTCTTCTTCTGTGGAATTGAGTTAGACGAAGATTTTCGCAATCTAAGTGAGTACGGGATACATTCATTTTCGGAGATTGTTGTGTTCCTCAAGGCTATGAGTCGTCCGAGAGATGAGCCGACGGCAAGAAGGTTGAGTGTAGTGCTACAAACATCGTCAAGTTTACTCAACGCGGCAACGATTCCGTTGGAAGTGAAGGATTTGAGCACGGTTAATGAGTTGAGGCAATTGCTTTTGAGCAGGAAAATTCTGCCAATGGATGATTACTTGTTTATACACAAGCAGAGGATCATGCGTGACAATTGCAGCCTCAGGTGGCATGGTGTTGGTGATGGAGATTTCCTATATGTGTTTAAAGGGACCATTTGTCACAGCGAATGCTGAAATGCAAAAACATATAGTTTTAGGCCGCGTTTGGTATTGCTTGTTTTCACTGAAAATTGATTCACTTTAAAACAGTCACACGGAAAACATAACAAGAGGGGTTCGTTATATGGTAATTTACTAGAAGTTGAACTCAAATCTGTTAGCTTGTCTTATACATAAATTAGGGGGAAAATGAATAAGTGATTTTGTATTAATTAAAGAAAGAATACAAACAAGTCCTAATGTGTGTTGGAGCACAAAAAAAAGGAGAAAAAACATATCAAAGAGAGCTCAAATTAATCATCTACCAACTCTAATGATATCTGATCCAGACAAAGATGATGTAGAAGATAAAGAAATTTTCATGTCTTCAAATGTAGGGTGTCCCTGCCCTCCCATGTTCCACCGATAAGTCGACCACATCGAAGTTGTTCTAATCTTGTGCAGCAAATTTACATGCATTCCTTCTCCTTGAGACGGATCGCCATCAATGCCATCATCATCACTTGCTCCTTCAAGCACCTTCATAACTTGCCTCATTGTTGGCCTCCCATGAGCTTCAGGATATGCACACAACAATCCCAAATGAAGCAACCTCTCGACGTCCTCCACACTGTATCCACCCTTTGCCTTGAGCCGATCATCAAGCGCTACGTTCAACCTTCCCTTCTCCATTAGCCTCCAACACCAATCAACCAACCCCAGCTTCCCATCCTCTATCGGTCTCCGCCCACACACCACCTCTAGTACCAATATCCCAAAACCAAACACATCAACCTCAGTTGAGGCTCTTCCAGTTCGAACCACTTCGGGCGCCATGTACCCTGCCGTCCCAACCACTTGTGTTGTGCCCGTCATTTCCCCGTGTAGGTGCATTCGGGCCAATCCGAAATCTCCTAACCTAGCATTCATATCCTTATCAAGTAGCACATTGCTTGATTTGATATCTCTATGCAAAACCTTAGCTTCCCAACCCTCGTGCAAATACAAAATCCCACTAGCAACATCTTTCAACACCTTAATTCTCTCTTCCCAACTCAACAAGTTTCTCTCATTGCACTCAAATATCCTCTTATCCAAGCTACCATTTTCCATGTAATCATAAACCAAGATTAGACTGCCCTTTTCTCTCTTGCACCAACCTCTCAGTCCTACCAAATTCCTATGCTTCAGTCTTCCCAAGCTCGAAACCTCTGCCACGAACTCTTTCAAGCCACGTTCACTTTCAAGTGGAATTCTTTTCACTGCTACTTCTGCTCCTCCTAGTACCCCTTTATAAACCTTCCCATGCCCTCCAATCCCAATCACTTTCTTCTCCGAAAATCCCTCTGTCGCGGTATGTATCTCTTTGTAATCAATCCGGTGAGGCCAGTACTCCAATTCCCAATCTTCAACTTTCTGTACATCCTCCTCTCCTTTCATTCGCTTTCTCCTCTTCCTCCTCACCAAAATCAAACACACCAAAACCACACACCAAGCAACCAAAAACCCGCCAACACTAACTCCCACAACAAACCCTTTTACTCCGAAAACAGACTTGTTCTCTGACACCACGAAGGAAGGCAAATTCTGAGTGACCAAATCGTTGCCGATGGAGAAATTAGAATTGCTAAAGCTCCAAGCCAATATGCTATGGCTCTCGACCAATGCTCCAGTTGCCGCGCAAAACCCCACATACATTTCATCCAAAAGCACCCGGGACAGATCCACCACCTCACTTATCAGCGGCCTCCGCGGCTTTGCCACGCCGGCACGAGCCATGGTCACGTTAATTCTCGAGCCCATAAAATCAATCCACACTTGATAGTTAATTCCATTGTTGAGCTTCAACTCGTTGAAATCTTGATCAAGTCCGCCACTCCAATACCCTGCGGTGCTCGAAGCATTAGACGTAAGGGAGTTGATGTCCAAACCAACATGGTTGTCATCAGGATCCTGGAACTCTTGGTTTTCGAAGACATCAAACTCGACACCGAAGATGTTGTTGTTGGGGTCGCCGTTGTTGGAGAAGTTGAAAAAACCCAAGTGCTGCGCGGAGCTTGCACCGCTTAAGCCAGAGAAGGGTGAGAAGAGGAAGGCAAAACCGTGGCCGGGAAGGAGGTTTTTGACGGGAGCAAGGGAGAAAATAAAAGAGGTGGAGAAAGGAAGTGCCTCTGAAGAGTTGGCGTATTTGGTGGGGATTTTGTGAGAGTAGAAAGCGCGTCCCAGTGAGAAGGTGGTGGAGTCATTGGTGAGGCTGAGGATGGAGGATTGGATGGTGGCGCTGCCGTAGAGGCTGAGGTTGCTGCTAGAGTTGAAGTTGGTGTTGAAGACGAACTCAGTGGTGGCGCCGCCGAAAGTTGGGAATGTTGTGATCAGAAAAATGGTCCAAGTGGTAATCAGGAAGACAGAGAGGATCGTCGGAGCAGGAGACATTAGAGAAGGGCAATGATTGATTTTTGGAGAAGAAGAACAATTATATCGGATTCAATAATTCTAGTGGACTTTAGACGAACCAAAAAAAAAAACATGTTTTTTCGTCTGTTTGAAAGTCGTCGTGGTTATGGCCGCCGTTTTAAGTCTTGTGTAGGTTATTTGACTTCACATTTCTTAATCATATGAGAAAATTGAACGAGTGTTTCCCCCTTATCCTAGATCCTAAGGTCTAAAGAAATTGGAATCATCTCCTATTCGATCTTAATCCAATGGTGCAAAAGAAAGTAAAACAACAAAAGTTGAATGAATATTTATTCTCCTCCGCTGCTAGATAAGATCTAAGAGAATAAAATAGCTCGAAAGATATTAACGCACTACTTTTGTTCAACGATGTCAACGCTAAAAATTTATTACAATTTTAATTTGTTCGGCTATGTTAATGATTAGAGAAATTAAATTAAAGAGGAAATGAATTAAAAAGTTGAATTAGGTTTGAGTCAAAATGGGACTTCTAAACAAGGACAAGAATTGTCTGCCCTCCCGTGCCCTCCTGTTTGTGTGGTCACGGTTAAGTCACGTTAACATTTTATATTACTATTATTTTTGTCTTATTATCTTTATAAAAAAAAACAATATAAAATATTAATATGACTTAGTCGTGAACAAACAAATCAGAAGGGCACTAAGTGGAAGAGTAAACAATCCTTGACCTCTAAACAAAGACAGGTCAAATATGTTTAACACGGTTGTGGTCGTAGATAGAGGCTGCCCACAGCTTCGGGTGGAATGTATTTGAACATGTCCTTGTTGACTGTCATGCCAAATGCCCACAGCTTCGGGTGGAATGTATTTGAACATGTCCTTGTCGACTGTCATGCCAAATCTGACGGCTGGCAAAGAAAATATCCCGTTAGGATTTCAAATCTACATTTTTCTCCTTGTAGCTCGAAATGGTACAATTTTTAGGCTTATTTTAGGCTATTTATTCTACGTGAAATCTAATTTTAATTTCTACGCTTTGTTTTGTCTCAATGTGATCCATGCACTCATTATTTATGTTTTTCTTCACTTTGGATTTTTCAACCCGTTTTCACATTTAGGATATCTGAAACAACGATTATCACCATAGCAAGGTAAAAAAATTAAAACAAAACGCTCGCGAAAATTACTCAAAGTCTCTCGTTCGCAACACTAATAAAAGACTTTAATTTCTAAAAAATCGTTGTTAAAACTCAGTTTTTATAATATATCCTTGTATTCACAGCTAAAAAACTAAAGAATCCCTGTCATGTCAGCGAAACTACGGTTTCTCTCAACTCAATTGAGAGAATGAGGGTAACGTGCGACATGGCGATAAGATAACGTAGGACATGGAGGATAAGTATAGTGGATAAAGTGAGACAAAACAAAATAAGAACATTAACATGAAATAATCACTGGAAGAACATACCACACTATCAAATACTTCAGATTTCTTATTTTCCTTGTTTAAAACATGTTATAAATATAAACTGTTCATTCATATATGTTGTCATACGAGTGGCAGAAGTGCACCTCACCTTTCGGAAGTGTTAAGAGTATTCAACCCGTGTTCACCCCATTATGAAGAACAGCAAACACTCACATAAGTTGCAACGAAGCGAAGAAAATGGAGACACTAACTTACGTTAGCAAGAATTATTTTTCAACTGTATGTACGACAAATAAATTTGGTGCATTCATCCTCAAATGGCTACGAGAGGGACTTGGACATAAAGTATGTTCTAATGAAAAATCCACTTCTTCAAAATTAGCCATCTGATGGCTCATTTACTAACGAGTAAAATAGTATGGGACCGAAGAAAGTACTCACTGTACAGCGAAGGGCGTAGCTTGATCTCTCTCTCTTTGTATTGTGTATCTGTATCAGTGTGTGTGTTATGACGACGTCAACGGGTTCCAGGGATCCCGCTCCAAGACAACCAGGAATACAAATGTTTAATTTCATAGCTTATCCAGCTCGATGTCTAGAGGATAAGGTTGAATTTTCTGTCACTTGCGTCCCATGTCTGCTCTTCTCCAGTCGAGCACGCCGGGCGTGTTCTTGGATCCGGCGGTCATGGTCTTTAAGCATCTGATCCATATTGTTTGAAGAAATAAGTAATGGACCAGACACGTAAATTTTGTTCCCCTTGGGGCCATGACCATGCTGCAAAAAGAATTTTGAAGAAGAATTTAGGTTCAGCTAACTAGGATAAGTATATCAGTGAATGACTGGCAGGATCCAGAGTATGCAATAGTTGTGACATAAACTGACAATTTTACTGCGAAAAACGAAACTAACCATATTTGGTTCTTTAATAGAGCCATTCTCATCTTCCATCTGACGAGAACTGGCAACTCTCTGTGTGTAATACATCCGCTCCCGCTTCTTTGCGGATTCCTCCTGATCAAGTGACCCTGGAAATCCGCCTACTGGCTTCATTGTTTCTTGTCCTGAGGGGCCAGGTTTTTCTTGTTGGTCGTCGGACAACACAGTCCTAGCCATTACTAAACCAGATAATTTCGACAAGTTGGCTCTATTTGAACTCAAAAAGGAATCATTAAGTTCCTTTCCAGACTTAGCCCATCCAGGTCCATGGATTAGTGGTCCTGAAATTGAAGTCCTCTTATTCTGGTGCTCCGTGAAATCTTTTCTAGCATCTTTATCGCTTGGCAAATGTTTGGTTGGATCAACCAGAAACCCAGAAAGAGTTTTTTCCCTATGCGGGTTGAACATTTCACTTCGGACCCTTGGGTTGGAATGGCCTTGTCTTCTCTGTAATTGGAGGGCAAATGTCATCATAAAGAAATAAACAGAGGCAGAAGAAGCATTTTTATAAGAATCACAATGTATGTGAACAGAGAGCAGAGAATTCAGTTATCAAAATAAAGACCTAAATATGAACAAGTTTGACATGCACGTGAATATGTTTAGTTATCAAAAGCAAAATTGCAAAACATATTCGCAAGCATTTCTTCACAAGTTCGACAAAAACGTAAATCCAAAATATTTTGTAAGAACCTTCCCCTAATATTAACACACAATATCGAAACACATTTCATAAATTCCTCCTCCTCCAAACAGATATGAACTACTTGATTCTAAAGTGAATCTAGAAAGTTAATACCTTATAGCCACCAATGTGATGATGTACATAAAATTAAATTAAAAACAAAAACAATTCTAAATATTCTTTTAAAGATTTAGCTTTGTGGATTTAATCTCACCTCCCTCTCTCCTCTTAGCATATATACATAAAAGAAAAACTATAAACCAAACATATGAAGTTATAAACATCATGAAACGGGGCCTAACTTATCTGAGTCATGGGGAAAGTAAAAGATACTCAAAACAAAAGACGAGCCAACCAGCAGTGTTGAAATTACGATAGATTTTCATCCAAGAGGCTTGAACCAGTAGATTATAGTATGACATAACAGCAGAGTATAGAAGTTTCAAATAAATCCATAAATTTCCAAAATATGGTCATTTTCAAATATCCTTTTATATACAGAATTACAATTACAATTTTCACCCGAACTTATAAATAACTTTAGTCTCTGGCAGCTCATTTCAATGTCAAACAAAATCCAACTTTAAACACGAAGATATAAAACTTATTTTTAGTTACCTGCACTGACGCAATGGACTCGGAGTTAGCATTTGTTCCTGCAACTGCCGGAGGTTGTGCTCTCCTGCCAAGGTCTTCCTTCTGACCCCTTCCTCCACTGGCTCCTTGCCTAAAAAAAAAAAATCATAAAGATTAACCTTGTATCATCTTTGTCCGAAAAGTATTAATGTGTTACCAATAAGACGTACTTTCTAGCTTCTTCTTCTCGCAATTTGGCATCAATCTCTTTGCTGGGGGGGTACTTGGGCAAACTTGAAGGATCACAAGGAAAAGGCTTTGTGGTGAAGAACTGTTGAAAGAACATTCATTATTACAACAGAGAAAGGAATTCATAGGCCTCTTATATGATTAAATGAAACAGATTCAAGGTTTTAAAGGAAAAGGAACAATCGTAAGGACAGTTTCTGAAAGATAATTTAATTCTGTTCCACACATCCTTCTCCCAGCCTAATAAGGTACAAAAACTTTCAGGAATACATAGAATATGAATATATATATATATATATAAAACGGCACTGGTTCCATTTTATGTATTTCCTTTTTGCAGTTTCCAGAAAATAAGTTGCGCACACCTCATTCTTGAGGGCAATTGCAGCAGTTCCTCGATCAGCAGGATCAACAGAAAGTAAAATGTCCATAAGCTGCAGAGCTGCAGCAGGAAGGTCCTTAAAAGTCTCTGCCACGCATCTTCTATAAGGTTGAGGAGGCTTGATCATTGTTGAATTTCGTAAGTGCAATTTAAGCCAATAATCCTCAGATGGTGAGCCACAGAGCTTGAAAATTTTATGCAATTGTTCAACCTATAATAAAAAAATACACATAAATTAATAGGCACCATCTGAATATATACAAAGAAATTTCACGTTAAGTCAAACAAATAGCGAGGAGAAATGTAGCTGTGAAGAACAAGCAGTGTCGCCAATGCCTTACTCTAAGTCCACAGAATATGTCAAACACGTGCCAAGGACATAATATTGCTACTCAAATCCATGGTTCATACAAATCCTCGAGATACATCAAGACCGCACTCTAGCTATTCTCTCACATTATGTGTTTAAGATTTAGAAACTCAAAATATTATAAGCAAATAAACATAATTATGTCATGAATTAAGCTTTTACAATAAAAGAATTGGGCATAATTAGTCAAATACTCAAATATCATCTGCAATTTTAAAATAAAAATCAAGAACTCAGAGAGATCCTCTTTCTCAGTTCTTTATTATTTTAGGATAATGTAATCCGTAATAATTTCACAAAGACATGTCAAAGCCAATAATGATCCAACCTGGACCGTAAGGGCATCAACAATGCATGGATTCTAAGGGGTAAAACTCCTCAATGTCTTACCTCTGTTTTTCCTGGCAGGATGGGCTTTCCAGAATACAATTCTCCTAGTATGCAACCTGTGCTCCATAAATCCACAGCAACACCATATTTAGTGGCTCCAAGTAAAAGCTCTGGAGGCCGATACCAAAGAGTCACAACACGGCTTGTCAATGGAACACTGTGACGAGGATCATAATTGCTTGCCAAGCCAAAGTCAGCTATTTTCAAGATGCCATTGTTGTCAACAAGAAGATTTGACCCCTTTATGTCACGATGCAAAACACCATGGCTATGACAGTGATCAAGACCACTTAAAAGTTGCTGCATGTAACATTTGACCTAAAATGAAATAAAAGTAACACTAGAATTAGGAATCTTACAGGGGCATTGTTTCCATTCTGTAAAAATGGGCTATTTTATTTGCATAGATGTACGGTAGAGAGGTACATTAACAAATGTAAGAGAAGTGTAAAAGCGATATAACTACCTGAGGTTCGGAGAACTTAATGCCTGGGCGTGATGCAAGCCCTGTAAGATCATGTTCCATATACTCAAAAATAAGGTACAAACTGCTAGATGACCGTGCTGTGATCAATCCTTGCAACTTTATTATATTAGGGTGATCAAGCCTGCGCAAGAAAAGAATTTCTCTTGCCATAAACTTGACACTCTCAGAATCGAGATTATCAAATCTGACTTTTTTGAGAGCAACAAATTTATCCTTCATGACATCGCGAGCCTTGTAAACACTACTATAAGTTCCTTGGCCAATCTGAAAGAGGGAGATGCCAAAACATGCAAAAAGAGAAAAGAATCAGGAACTGCACTATTAACATGAACAAGAGTAATTAACTGCACAACCATGGTAGCTTGAAAAAAATTGTCATATCATGTAGAAAACCGCCCAATTTTCTTTTCTCGAATCATTGTGAGTTTATTCCCTATCCGTGAACAATAGCATTAGTTATACTAATACAATAACATAAGAGATACATCATGTACTGTATCAGGTAAAGAATTGAACGTACTTTATTTAACTTCTCGAACGTGTCAGCGCGTTGTGGTATCCATCCATTGATAGCTTCAGGGGCAGCTGCAGCGAGCCAACCTGGCCATCCTGCCGCTAATTGCTCGGCCACTGTGGCGTTGGGAATTCTTCTCGAACCCGGATGATCAAGAAGAGCAACCTCAGCCTTGTCCATCTTCTTACTCTTAGTCTGATCATATGATCGGATTGAACCATTGACTTTCTTATCCACCAACATAATTTTGACATCACCACCACCACCCAATCTATCTTTAGTCCAAACTGGCTCCTCTCTTTTCGAAGAATTGAACCGCGAAACCTTCAGCTCAGAGTGGTGCCTACTTGATTTCGAAGCTGCCCTTTTTGGTGGGCTTTCCCGGCTATCTTCGACGGCCGAAGCCTTGGTACATATTAAACCCATGTTGAACTAGAAACAAACACAAAACCCTCCTTCACAAGCAAACTTCACCACCCAAAACCAATCCAAACCTTCACAAAACCTCGTCCTTTACCTAACTCCATCACAAACAATCTAAACCAAAGAATCAACTATCCATAATTCACCTTCCAAAGAACTCATAATTCACCCTTTACCTACTTCACCTCACGAACATTCAACATTCACCCAATATACAACACTCAGAAAACCCCAAAAAATTGCTACTTTTGACACGTTCAAATTTACCCAATACCCAAATCCCCAAATTCAATTCAAAATACGAATTTGCAGAAGAATCTCCAATTCTTTGATGAAAAATAAGAAAGTGAGAAAAACCCAGAAAAACTAAAGCTTTGGGCTCGGTGCTATGGATAACAAATAGACTAGTACTGTAACAAGTACGGAAATTTTGAAAAAAAAACAAGAGATGAATAAATACAGAATATGTTGTGCAACGATTGAGAAGAAAGAGGGTTAATTACCAAGAAAGTACAGAAACAGAAGAAGCAGGCTTTTGTGGGTGTATTGTTGGGTTAATCGTTCAACGCGCATTCAAATAATTAAATATTTCTTACAAAATGATTAACATATTGCGAGACGGCAGTGGCCGGCTACTGTGCTCGGTCAACAAAAAACTCACTCTCTCTTCTCGTCCAGGCCTCTTATCCAACAGTTCTTACTCAATCAAAGATTCAAAGTGAACAAAACATCAGAACAAACAAACACACAAGGTGTCAATAATGGACGTTTTTTGGCTCCTTTGGAATTTTATTTTATTTTTTTAATTTTTGGTTTTATTTATATATACATAGTAGGAGTGGGTTACTTAGTGGTTTACCGATCAACCCGACCAACCCAATCAAAATTTGTTAGGGTAGGCTGGGTTGTAAACTTAAAAAAATTATTTTCAAGTTGAAACCTGACCACCCGCTCAATAATTGGACTAGATTAGGTTGATGTGTTATTGACCGATTGAAACCGACCTCCGAATATCAATTATTCTTATATATGTATATGTATATGTATATTACATGCACATATACATAAAATTTAATAGTTATTAAACAAACTTTGTTTACTTCTTGTTTAGTTAAATGATGAATTCAAATATTAAGTAACGAGTAGTGATTCTACAACACCAAATTCACAAGATTTAAGTTTAAAATGTGTATTTTGGATTATTTATCACTCATAATCACTTTAGAAATAAGAAAGAAAGTAAATAATCACAACACGATGAATTCGTCTAACCCAACCCACCTTAGAATGGTTTGAGTGGATTGGTTTGCCCGTTTTCTTCGGTGGAGATGGGTTTAATAACGTTACAGTTGAAGTCCAACCTGACCAACCCACCCAATGTCCATCGGCTAATTTAAAGTAAGAATGCAAATGGTGAAGCTTTCATAATATCAAAAAATGGCCCACTCTTTTAAAAAAAAAAAATTAATGAATACAATTTAATTAAGAAAGGATAAAACTATAAAAAATCAAATCAAAACTAACTTACACGAGGAGTAGTTAGTCAAATATCTATTTTTATTTTTATTTAGTGTAAATAATATCGTTTGAACAAAAAAAAAAATCTCTTGTAAACACATATAAATTCAAAAAAAAAAAAAAAGTCAAAAGACCCAAGTGCCACACTCGTAGACTTGTGGCACAAGGCTAGTTTTTTTATAAATCTGGATTAAATATGAGATAATAACATAACTATGAATTTGAAATCCATCAGTTGTAACTACTCTAGAAGAATTGCATCGTATCATAAACATTGTAAATGAACTCTGTAAAACTCCCCAAACTCCAATTTTATTACTCATTGAATTTTTCTTTGCCAAACTTCTTATATCTTCCTAGTATTTTTCTGAGATTCGAGTTCACAAGATTCAAAGTTGGAGTGCTAGGACTTTGAATATTGATAGTTGTATCCTGGTGGACAACGCCTACGAGAACTACAAAGCACAAGAACGAGGACGAATTTCGTCTATAAAGACATTGAAACCCGCAAACCTCTACGACGTTCATCAAGTTAGTTTTACTTATAATTTCTATGTCTACGAGGTGTATGATTTAATTTTCATTTCGTTCAATTAAGTTTGTAAGTTTGTTACTTTCTTAAATAAACTCCTGTTACAAATTTGTGTTCATGTAATGGTATCCAACACAAAAGCTCTTGGAACATGGCTAGAATGACTAGTAAGCACCGCACATGAACTGTGTCAGGTTCACCGAACTAGGGTATCGAAGCTAGTCAGTCTGATACACCCCAAACTGGTAGGCACGATCGTTTCACCAAGGAAGACCTTCTTGTCGACCAAGAAAGGGAAACCTAATCATACCTTGATTAGAAAAGTTTCCCGAGTATTTATGAATCTCAATCATAACGGAATTGAAGTGTCATGCCGCCATCCGAATAGTAATTTTTTTACCTCGAGCTGAGGTGTGAATCACATCTCAATTATAGAATTAGAAACTTCAATAATCAAGATGCGAAAAAATTAAATAAATAAAATAAAAAAAAATCAGAGCATTCCTTGACACATAAAAATTATGGAGCAGAAGCCTAGTTGAAATCTTGTTCCCCAATTTCATGATTCAAATCTTCATATATTTCAAAAGTTACTATTATTTTGGGTTAATTATTGGATTGGTTCTAGCTAGTTACAAAGTTTGATTTTTTTTTTTTAATAATTAGTCATTAAATATCCGTAGACCTTACGAGGTCACTCTTTGTATTTTTGGGTAGAGCTCGATCCTACAAACACGTGGGCCAAAACCATTTGCCAATCGGAGTTATAACTTAGGAGAAATAAGTGAACAAAGGCAAGAGAAAAATAGTAATTAGGACCTCCTATGTATGGAAGGCCCAACAAAGCTGGAGCAACGTTGTCATTTCGAGAAACCTTGACCCGCGAGAAGCAGGCCAAGTTTCTGGGTAAAGTTTCAAATTATTTTTCCAACGAATTCCAACGATGGTGCCGAGTGGTCTCGAGGAAAACTCACCATTTCCGGGCACTTTGATGCCAACAACCACCACAAATGGGTAGTTCTTAACCCCATGACGAGAACCATGGGGCACAATCATAGAGTAGAGCAGCCACGATGTTGCAACAAGGCCACATCCTTTTTCGGTGATCTGCAGCTTCCATGACGATTTTCACCTTCCTCCGGCCATCTTCAAGCTTTGGTGTAGGTATACCTTTTACTCTTTTTCTCATGATCTATCTCTTGGTAAATTTTGAGCCAAATCAGTGCTGGTTGGAAAATACGACAAAGCTTGGCCGCCGGGCACTGCATGGCCAGAGAACCGACCTTGTGTTTCTAAGCTAATGTCGATGCCGTGAATTTGTTTTTTTGACATTCGTTAAGTATGATTCAGTTGTTTGAGCCTAGTTTTGTAAAGTGTTGCCACTTGACCATTGTGGTAGGTAAAGATCCGATCGCTGGATCGTTATAAAATTTTAGTATGTTTTTGTGCATATTTTGTGATGACCTTAGGAGTTTACAGATTAGAAATCTGATGCGCTCCTTCTAACCTAGATGAGGACCGCTTGATACACTTTTGACTTTTGGTCAATATGTCTTGAATCCTTCTTAAAATGCTAAAATAACATTACTAGAGACCTGATATATCCTAGTAGACCAACCTTTGTTTGCATGTCATCCCAAGAGTTATGCACCTCACTTTGTGTGAAACGGTACCTTACCGAGATTTATAATAAACTTCTAAATGTGTGTATTAGAAATAGATGATTACTGGTATGGGCAAATAAATCGGGGACCATATAAGAAATATTATGTAGAACTTGTTTGTCCATTTGACTAAATTTTTATTGAATAATATGTATGTGTGTTTGCAATTGTGATTCATGTTGAATTGATGTATGATGTATGATGTACGATATATGATTTGACCATATAGCATTATGGTACATGGATTGTCCTGCATGGTTAATCCGCATTGGGGGACCATACTTTTATGTGTATGCCTATGATACTGACTAGTCAATCCGCATTGGGGGACTACATGTGTTATAGGGGTGACTGTTTAGTTAATCCACATTGGGGGGGGGGGTCACTGCCTACCTGTTTACATTATTTCCATAGGTGGTTCCGCCTAGCTAATCCGCATTGAGGAACCACATATTAGAGGCATGCTTCTGGTCTTGCCTGGTTAATCTGCACTGGTGACCATATGCATTCTAAAGCTGACTTCACTTGGTTAATCTACATTAGGGGGGTCATTGCCTACTTAATCACATTATATCCATAGGTAGTCCCACTTGGTTAATCCGCATTGAGGGACAAAATTATTGGATGTTTGCCTATGATTCTGCCTGGTTAATCGACATGGGGACCATACACATTCTAGAGATGGATTCAGTTGAGTGGGTCAGGATCCCATCTCCTATTCAGTACTATTTAGTTGTGTAGAACTCTATCTTCGTTAGATTCCATTAAGTGGTCTGGAACCCCTTTCCCTATTCGTTTCCGTTGAGTGGTCCAGAAACCCTATCTGTGTTGGATTATGTTGAATGGTTTGTAATCTTTTTCCCAATTTGGTTTCGTTGAGTTAGTTTGGAACCTAGATTCTTGTGCATAGAAGTTGCTTAAGTTTACGTTTGTGTTTGTAACTTATGGTTGGATTTCTATTAGGGAAATATGACAAACCTTACGAAGGTTTGCTTTATTAAAGTTAGTAAAGTAATATATGATCTTAATGGTTGATTAATGTAGTTAAATGTTAATATGTGTATCTTTGATTCGTTGAATCGATTATTAGTTGTGATTGTGAAATTGTTGTTGGAAAACAGTGTGTTATATGTGAATGGCGAAATGAATCCTGGTTGGCACATGGTTTTGTTATGTAGTCTGGAATCTATTGAATCATGCTAATTGAGTTTCATTGAGTGATTCTAGAACTCTATGTTTTTCTACTATAAAGTATTATGTTAAATATTGGAGTTTATAAATGGTGAACTATGAATGACTTGGTCTCGTCTTGGGATACACATGCAATCTAACACAAATGTTAGATGCAACCATAAAATAAAAGGAAAGGTTACGTATTGTTGAAATATTGGGTATTATTTTAGTCATGCCTTGGAAGTGAGGCATGTTGTGGTATAGCTGACATCATGTTCTAGGAAGTATCTTGAAATTAGGGTGAAGTATGGTACAAACACAACTATACAACAAAAGTTCCTTATTCTTTTGTCTAGAATCTAGTTATTGCATACGAAACTTCTAATAATTACTTTTAGTTTTCAACTGTTGTACCAAAACCCTAGGCTTTCGATTCAATACCTACAAGATCTATAAAGGGGTGAGTGTAACCACAATTCAGTAGGGGTCATGAATAACTGATCAAACTATACCAAGTAACACATAATCATAGATTTCAATCATGAGAAATTAGAAACAACGGTTATATGATGATGCATGAATGTTCCCTCATCCCTGCCTTGATTCTTGTTAACCATACTCCAGAACACACATACCTCACATGTCAAATACTATACTTTGGCCTCAAGTGTCTTGTTATATGAACTATCATGCATGATATACATTCGTTCACTTTCCATTGTTCTTTTAAATTACAATGTGCTTCTCTCGATCGCCAAGTCGTCTCTCACATAAAGATCATCTTTAGTACTAATCATTTATGCTTACCTAAAAGCCTGGTCCTTAGGAAAATTGGATTCAATCTTTCCAATACATCACACCATTTCAATTTATCACGACACAAGCCATGTAACCTAGACGATGCATGTCTATCATCACAACAAAATATGCTGCAATTGTTGGTGGCTTGTCAAGAGCCATTGAGATGGAGGCTATAGTTTGATTTCAAGTTTTTGAACAAGTAATCGTATTCCAACTCAGAATACTGGTAACAAATTCAATGCATGCAATTTTTTTATTGTTCCAAAATTAAAATAATAATGATAAAAATATAATAATAATAATAACAGCAGCAACAACAACGACGATAATCTATGCACTTGCAATTTTTTTTCACTTTGAAAAATTATTAAAAACCATTACAATTCAAAGTCCTATGACTCTGACACTACACCAAATATATTATGAAATAATAAATGTTTTAGTTTGGCACAACACCAAACACCTAACACTTAACAATATAATGTTTGACAATTTAAATAGCATTGATGCACAAATTAGTCTATCCAACTAAACAATATAATTCGACATGTCAAACAATGCCTTCTTGGAATCAGAGGCAACCAATGACCCTACCCTGCCTCCACTATTAAACCTAAAGATGCCTTGAAATCTCCCAGAGAACGGAAAAGTTTTTTGGAGCCAATGACGGTGGCTGGTGACAATTCCTGGCATTAGGATGAATGACATATTGGTCGTGTGCAATGAGGAAAATGTAAATGTTTCTATACTTATAAATGATTGGCCCCCAAAATATTGCTTAATCCAAATAAAAAGAGATGAAATTGATAATTTTCTTTAGCTGGTATTTATCTTAAAACTATATTAAAATTGGTATTTGATATAAATTTGTCTATAATTTAAAACTAAAAATATAAAAAATAGTTTTTAAAATAAATGATTTTTAAATAATTTAAAAAAAAAACAAAAAAGGCAAAAAATAAGGGTTTTAGTTTGGCTTTTTATATTAGCACCTCACAAGATGTTGAATGCACCTCATATTAAAATTTAATATTGTCACATTCCGGCCCGGGGTGGATCACTTCCCGAGCCCGCTCTACCACCGTAGCACGATATTGTTCGCTTTGGGCTTACCATTCCCTCACGGTTTTGTTTTTGGGAACTCACGAGCAACTTCCCAGTAGGTCACCCATCATGGGATTGCTCTAGCCCCCTTCTTGCTTAACTTTGGAGTTCCTACGGAACCCGAAGCCAGTGAGCTCCCAAAAGGCCTCGTGCTAGGTAGGGATGGGAATATACATTTAAGGATCACTCCCCTGGACGATGTGGGATGTCACAATCCATCCCCCTTAGGGGCCCGACGTCCTCGTCGGCACACACGCTACCAGGATTAGGCTCTGATATCAAATATTAAATGATTTATTTATCCTATCATGCAATGGCAATTTTGACCTTTTTAGGTTTTTTTTTTTTTTTCAAAAAAAAAAAAATTCTAAATACACCCCAAATCACTTTTAACGTATTATTTATCTTCTTCAACTATCAAAATCCCTCCGACCCTCCATTGTTGAACAAAACCCTAACCAACGAAACTACAAACATGTTGATTGAGAAAAATTATTTTTGATGAATGAAACACGAAATCGATGTTTTGGAAGCTTCACATGAGGTAAGACGTCATATTTTTATATTGTTTTAGTGATTTTGATGACATCAATAATTATTTAATCTTGCTTTTGCTGCGTTGTTCAAGCTTATATGTTCGTATTTATCTTTTAGGGATCACAAAGATTATATGAAGAATTAAACACCTAAAATTACCACCAAATATTAAAAACAGACGACATGGGTTCTAATGATGGAATTGAAAACAACCCACATATGCTTTAAATCCTAGGCAGCATCTTTTGTCAAAATTCCAGTCGGCATTTTTTGTCTAAATTAAAAGCTTTATAAATTTGAGAAATATAGGGTGTATAGAAAATATGGGGTGCACGTAGAAAATGTAAGATGTATATTGAGAATTAGGGATGGCAACGGTTCAATTTGGGGATGGAAATGCTATATCCATCTCCATAACCACAAAAATTAATCATATCCATAACCGCAAATTAAACATCGGGTATTATCCATAACCATACCCATCGGGTAACAAATTCCCTATCGGTTAACAGGTATATCCATTTTCGTCAATACAAAAAATATATTAGTTCAGTTAAGACAGTATATGTTAGTAGATATTAATTTCGTCATTAAACATTTGATATATAAAATGATCCAATGAATGGATCTTGTTGAGTATAAAAATTAAAACACTGATGATGTTGGCTTGTCTTTGATATCTCACATAAGCACCATTGAGTTCACATTGATTTTGATTCAAAACTTTACTTTCCTACAAAATGCAACTTTTGTATTCTCAAAGTAATGGTTCGATGAATAATGAATATACATATATATATATATGTCTATATATTATACTATTATATTATATATAAATTATATTATTTACTAATCGGGTCGGATTCAGTTATAGATACGGTTTGGGATCTCTATAACCATATCCAAAATCATAACCGAATAATATAAATAGTTTTTCCCCATATCCAAAACATACCCAAACTTTCATACCCAAATCCGCTCCATTCGAACGGTTATTTACAATTATTGGGTTTAACGGTTAGAATTGTCATTCTTATTGAGATTGTGAGGTGTGAGGGTATTATGGGAAAGTATGTGGGGTATATTATGATAATTTTTCATTGAAAAAGCAAATGTGAGATGTATTAAGTATGTAGGATTTATTCAACAATTTCTGAGATGCTAATATAATAAGCCTGTTAGTTTTATCAATCCGGTTTATCGGTTAAGATTCAACGATGGCACTTGGTCCGGGAGAATGTCACTCCAGAAGTCCATATCTCTACGTCTATATTTGACTGGACTTCTTTCTCTTCACTTCGTTCCGCCTCCGCCACCGTCTTTCACTTTGCGTCGCAGTCTCCGACCCCCAGGGATCCTACACTATTTTCTCTGCCGTCTCTCTCACTTGAAGTTTGAAGCGTCACCCTCGTCTCTGTCGTTCTCTCATCCTCATTCCTCACTCAGATGCTCCTTCTCAGCCTTACTTGAAGTTTGAAAGAAAGGTACAAGTTTATTTGTGGGCAAAATTATTCAAATTGATTTAGCGTTTTAGTGGAAATTGGGGATTTGTTAATGAATGAGTTAATTTTATAGGGATTTGGTTTATGTATAAATACGGTAAGTGTAGCATTACTATGCACACTCGTCCTTTGCTCGCCTCTCCATTAAAATTTTAGGGCTAACTACATCATAATTTTCTCACATTGTACCCTAATGTTTTGAATTTTTATCAATATAAACCCTTTTTTTTTTATCTCTTTGAATGCCTAATCCTTCAATAAATTAATGATTTTTTTTTTTTATCAAAATGGTGCAAATATGACTTATTTGTTAACCGATATTAGGCTCTCGCGCTCGTCACGTTATCAATTTAATGAAGGATCAAACAATCAATCGGACCAGAGGCATAAATTGATACAATTTGGCTGAGCAGTAGCTCTTTATTTTTCTTACAATCTCGCACAGAAAGTAAAACCTCAAGCAGTGGCACACTATCATTCATCTCTTTCACAGCGAGAGTGTTGACCAGCGCCAATACTATCTGCTTACTCTCCAAAACGAATTCGTTCCCGGTGAAGCAGGGTCCCTACGGCACCAGCCTTTGCTTTACTAGAAGAAGAGTTGCGTCGTTGTCTTCCTCTTCCAGGAGGTCCTTCAATTGCACAGCTACCTACAATCCCCAAGTTCAGATCAAGGAGGAAGGCCAGCCTGAAACCCTAGACTACCGGCTCTTCTTTGTCGACCGTTCCGGTCAAAAGGTTATTTTTGTTCACATTTTCCATTTTCTGTTGTGTTTTGTTTGGATTATGAGAAAAATGTAGAAAAGTGAATAATGTGAAAGCTTCCCAAACGTGCATAGATGGGATTATAACTGAGGGTTTTAGATGTTTTTATATATATGTATATTCAATTTTTTCAGTAATTATAATGGAAGGTTCTAATGGCATAGGAACTGTGTCAATTAATTTTTATTTAAATTTTAATTGGCATATATCATTTGCTTCATTGAGGTCTCTCTGTTTCAAAATTAGGACTTGATTTTAAATTTGCAATTTTCCAGATTATCTTGTTTTGTTTTGGCGGGAAAATGGAGCCAATGAGACATTCAGTATCCACATTAGGTTCTTAGACCTGACTGATGGAATGCATTGGTTTGTGATTACAGGAATATGATTTTGTGTGTTCTTAGTTTGAGAATAAGTCCATGACTGTATGTGTGTAATCACAGTTCGAACTTGTATTTGAAGAGTAAATATGTATGTGTGATTGTAAAAGGATTTTCAAAATGGTGGGTGTGTTGAGTCCTCGTTGGTTTCTACATGCCAATCAGTTCACTTTTGTCTCAAGTTCTCAACTTGCTATAACAATCTGTTGGTTTATGCGTAGGTTTTGCCTTGGCATGATATACCTTTGCAAGTGGGTGATGGTGTATTCAACTTTGTGGTTGAAATACCCAAAGAATCAAGTGCAAAGATGGAGGCTGCTACTGATGAGCCACACACTCGGATAAAGCAGGATACAAAGAAGGGGAAACTTCGTTACTACCCGTAAGAATTAATTTGTACTTTTCCTAAAGTTACATTATAGTGTTTTTTCTTGTCTTGGTGCTTCGCGTGTTCAATTTAATTTTTGGCTAAGGGTGCATCATGAATCAGACTCAAGCCACCGTTGGTGCTGATTAACTGTTTTTATTTTTTATTTTTATAATTTCTTAGATGCATGGATTTTTTTCGGTGATAGAGTTTGATATTTAAATTTAGTTTTTTTCTACACAAACCAATAATAAATTGGGGAATGGGGACCAAACCCAGGAACTTCTTACAAACTACCATGTTACAACCGCTTAGCCCAAAAAGTTTAAGATGTAGGAAATGGCTAACAATGTATATTGAGGTACACTGCTTGTCCTCTGTAACCATTATATTACAGACATGCTAGAGTAGTCATTCTCAACATCTCATCTCACACATCTTAACTTCTTTCTTCATGCTGGAACGACCCCCACTTAGTGGGATAAGGCTTTGTTGTTGTTGTTGTTGTTGTTGTTTGTACTGGAACGACATCACATTCCACAAATACTCTTAGTTACCCATTAAGCCACTTCCAAGTTCTTACCAATACACTCTCTTGAAACATATGTTTCTTTGATATGGTAACCCCATTCCATTATACACCAACCTTGCACATGTATCATCTTCTGTTGATATTATTAAGAGATCCCTGTACCAGAATCTTGTATACAATTCTTTCATTATACAATTTCAGTAATAAAATTCTACACTACGTTATTATTAAAATACACATTACCCCCGTCCAACTTAATCCTTTTTATTTTATCATATCTAAAATCTTTTTTCTATGCTACCACATCACATTAAACACGTATTGTGTGTACATCTATGTTTCATCATTTATTTAAATTCCTTAAAAGTTATCTTTTGTGCATACCTTCATCGAATCGTTCTCAGGTACAATATAAATTGGAACTACGGGTTGCTTCCCCAAACATGGGAAGACCCAACCGTTGCTGACGCTGAAGTTGAAGGAGCCTTTGGGGATAATGATCCAGGTATGCTTACTTATCTCTTGTTTCCAAATTTTTTTCCTAAGGTAAGTGTAACTTTTAGAAGGAAAAGTAAAAACATTTGTTTTTGCTACAACTTGTAGTTGATGTTGTTGAGATAGGCGATAGTCAGAGAAGGATTGCCGAGATTCGCAAAGTAAAGCCTTTGGCTGCTTTAGCTATGATAGATGAAGGGGAACTTGACTGGAAAATTATTGCAATTTCATTGGATGATCCAAGGGCTTCTCTCGTTAATGACATTGATGATGTTGAGAAGCATTTCCTGGTATGTACTGCTTTCTAACCAAGCACTATTAAGATTTCCGTAATTACACACCACCATAGCTACCTTAATTAATGTATCCATTATTTAGGTGTTTTCAGTTTTTAAATCCGTTGTTGTATCATATGATTACTAAATCAGAATGGATAGTTATGACAAGCCTTAATGTTTAGTTACAATTTATCAGCCTTCATAAACTGAGATGAACTAAATAGTAAGTTTTTTTTAAAGGACTTAGTGTGTGTGTGGCATTATGAGAAAATTTTGTACTGAAATGAAGGAAATGGTGAAAAATATTTATTTTGTGTAAAAAAAATATTTATCACCCGTTCCTCCCCCTACCCTCGCATAGTGGGGACCTTGTTGGCTTGGGGTTATCCTTTTATAAAATTCTTGGAGAAGACAACTACTTTAGGCATTATTGTGCATATCAGTTCTTATTTTAATTGTAATGAATCTTTTAGCCACATTACCATTGGATTTTACTAAATGCTAGTGATGTATGGTTTACTTAAGGGGACTCTCACTGCAATAAGGGACTGGTTTAGAGACTACAAGATACCAGATGGAAAGCCTGCTAACAAGTTTGGTCTTGGCAACAAAACAACAAACAAGGTAAATTTACATCTAGGCCGCCAAATTGCTATTTTTCCTTTTATCTCCTTATTGGTTTCTTTATTGGTTCAGTCACCAGCTTTCAATGACCCTACCCTCTGACCTAGTAGCATAGTGCTCCTCACAAAATGCAAGTGTTGCAAGGAGGCTTTACATGTATAAAGTCTGATTTTCTGATTTCAAAGTCTTCACTATTTGCATATATAAATGCATAATTTATGTAAGAATGTCTATTTATGGTTATCGGACTTGTGTGGATTAAGAGTTGACTTCCAAATCATCCAGTGGGAGGATTTAAGGTAACGGGTGAGGTATTCTATGCGGTTCATTTATTTCTAACTTTTGATACGTTTGATAATGTCATACAACATGAAGGCAGTCGAAACAGTTGAAACACGATACACAAATCTACCTCAGCTGGTGAGTAGTTGCAAGTCTATTCATGTATCAATGTGGAATTAGTGTAGCAGTTGTGGTGTGAAGGAAAATATAAGTGCCACGTAAAGAGGTAGCCACTTGGTGGGGTTCTAGTTAGTTTAGGGTATTAGCTGTTTCTTCTTTTTTTATTTGTCTTATTTGAATACTAGTTTGATTTAGTTTGATAGATGATAGTTATACCCTTAGTCAGTTTAAGCAATCATCCGACAGTTGTGTGACTATTTAAGTATTTTGGAAGGTAAGGATTGAATAATCATTTAAGTAATCAAGGGGTAGGATTCTTGGGCTGCTGTAGTTCAAAGTTTTAATACCGTTTCAAGAGAATTTGAATGCATATTCTTATCTAACTTCTCGAAAACAAAATCATCTTTGCGGTAGAACTCATCGATCTACATTCCAATTTGATCCTATTTCTTTTTCTGTATCGTTTGTTGTTTCTTTTTATGGATAGGATTATGTATTTTAGTAATTACCCTTTTAAGAGGCCTTGTGCATTTTTTTGAACAGCATATTCAGAATTTTCAGATTATAGACTTCCCTCTTGGCTTTCTGCCCCTATAACTTAATTATCGATGCCTCAACTTCGACCTTGTTGCTTATTATCTCTTGTTTTCATCTATTTGTTGCTGGAAATTCGTTTGTAGTGTGGTTTGGTATTGTCCACTAGACAGTAATATAACACTCATTGTTAAAATCCTTCTTCACTGGCTTTTCTTTACCACCTGCAAACATTAGATATTAACATAGTATGTGTGTGTGATTGTTGTACCTCATATCTAATTTTAGAAATAATTCCTATGATGAACAGGATTATGCTCTTAAGGTCATAGCCGAAACCAATGAATCATGGGCTAAGCTTGTCAAGAGATCGATTCCAGCCGGAGATCTGGCACTTGCATAGATGCATTGGTAGAATTAGAATTCCGGGCGTTTATTGTTTTGCACTCGCCATGATTCATTAGGGGTTTTCCCTTTTAGCGAACCGGCGGTCCGACTGAGTAATCCAATAAGGATGCGTTTGTTGCACCGGACTATCTCAGACTGGATTAGCTTCAAGGACCAAGCTAGACTGGCTTAGACTAGACTAAGTTGGACTGACTTAGTGAAACGTTTGGTGCAGTGTCAGACTAAAAAGAAGGATAATAACAAACTACAATATTATTTTTTTTTAATTCATATCTAATAATATTATATTAATTAATTCTATCTTTTTTATTCTAATAATACTTTCCCTCTCTCTGGAAGCCTCCATCCTTTTCTCCCTCTTTATCTCCCTCGTTCTCTCCGTCCCACACTCTCATTCCCTTTCCTCTTTTTTTTTTCTGATTAATTGCCAAAAAAAATTCTGCAAAAACGAAGAATCGAGCTTGGTTTCTCTGGTGTTTGTTCGGTGCAAGATTCCAACTGGAGGGAGCTTTCCAAGTCTGTGGATTCAATCGGAGCCGCAAGTCTGTGGAGCGGCGGAACTGGCCTGCAGCGATTCTCAAGCATGCTTAGAATATCTTCTGCGCAGGAGAAGCCGACTGCTATTGAGTCGCCGCCGCAACAGTAGAACTACAGTACCATCTGGATGGAGCAACTGTTGCTGTCGCGGTCGAGTTTGAGCCGAGCTCAGATCTCGGCGGAGCAAAAAGAGAAGAAAGCAAGGAGAAATGAGGAGGGGAATGGGGAATTGGCGAAGGGGAATGATGGTGGCTCTCGGCGTTTGTGAAAACATAGGAGCAGTGGAAGACGCGAGGGAGTTAGTCC
This sequence comes from Pyrus x bretschneideri, assembly GCF_019419815.1. Lineage (NCBI taxonomy): Eukaryota > Viridiplantae > Streptophyta > Magnoliopsida > Rosales > Rosaceae > Pyrus > Pyrus x bretschneideri. The sequence goes on along the minus strand of NW_025999735.1, from coordinate 3,760,789 downwards.
TTGCTAATCCCATGGTTCTCGATGGGTCTGCTAGCAAAGGAGTTAGTCCCCGCGAGTCCTTTCTAATCTCATTAAACTTAGTCCCGGACTGTTAACAAACACGGGACTAGACTACTACATAGTCCAATCCAAGCCAACGAAAGCTAGCAAGCTCAAACAAACACACCCTAATAACTTGGTTTTGTTACTAGACAATATGGTAATCCTGCTTGGTGCTTAATATAGGGTGCTTTTTATCGACCAGTGTGGTTACGTCAGCAGGTCCGGATAACAAAAGAAGCATAATGTTACAAAACGCCACATATACAGAGGAAGCTAATATGATTGGTGAAGAGTGTGCTAATACGAGATTACTACCATCAACCTTGTCTCTTTCTTTTGGAGAAAGAATTGGCTTCTTAGGGATTGAGTAAGAACTCCTCCTTAAAATACTTCATGGGCTATTCACAGAAATTTGCATTTATGATCAGAATCGTTTATATTGTAAATCACTTTATAAATATGATCTCTATTAAAAAATTAATTTAAACTAAGATCATTTAGTCATTAAACTATATAAAAACACATGAACGGATTTGGTAAAAGCATTATGAATTGTTTATCTATTTGCTACAAGTGATTGACTAGACAATATTAGTTTTAGTCGGATTTTTTGTTGAGATGATCTTTCCAAAGTAATTTACAATATGACTGTTTCCAATTGTAAACATGAAGTTCTATGAATAGGTCGATAAGTATTTGGAGGAAGAACTTATTTCGTAACTTTAAGGAGCCTCTTCTCTTTGATTTACCAATTTTCCTTTGAGGAATCTTTGGCTTCTTAGAGCATGTGCACCCTTGAAGGCATAATTGGTTAGGCAATTGGGCAATATGCAATTATTACCTTAGTGGATAGTAATTGTGCGATTGCAACTTCACCCCGTAAAATGAATTGTCTAGGCAATTGCTCTTAAATATTTATTTTTGGAAAAAATTAATATTATATTTTATCAGTATATTTTTCCTTTTTCTTTCTTTCTTCTTTCTTATCGTTTCTTGAAACCTTTCCCCTTCCTCCTATTTTTCTCCGTTGCACTTCCAACCTCTTATCTCCCTCTCTTTCTCTTACCCCTCCTGATCCATCCCTATATTCTCATCGGCTGATCCTTCCTTTCTTTCTCCCCCTCCCTCTTTTTCTTCGTCCTACCCCTCCCCTCGAATTCCGACTTCACCGTCAAATCTACACATCTCCTTCACCACCTTCTCCTACAATTCATCCCCCTCACTCTTACATTTTCTTAATTTTTTATTAAATTTTTAATGTGGGTGACGCCATGCTGACATCAGACCACTTGAGCGTTGAATAGGCAATCCATGTCTAATTGTTCAATTTGATTCTCCTGGGTCGACGAATAGCCTGACAGCTTTGGGCTGGGTGGAGAAGGTTTTATTGGGTGTTGGGAAATCCAATTGCCCAATTGCCCAGGCAATTGGGATGGGGTGGAGTTGCTCTTAGTATTAAGGATTGAAGAGGAGTTCCTCGGCTTCACAAAACTTTGTGTTTATATTATAATTATTCTGTAAAGATCATTTTTACCCAAAATTAATTAAAATATGATCGTTTAGTCGATTAATTGTAGCAAATAGATAAACTGTCCGTAATGCTTTTTACCAAACTCTTCCATTTGTTTTAATATAATTCAATGACAAAATAATGTCATTGTTGTATAATCGATTATATCTGTGCAGTGGAATAAAGTAAATAAGACAAGATATTTACGAAGTTTGGTAAGTGTGCCTACGTTTGTAGGGCAACAGTAGTACTTTCTTTCATTATCTAAAATAATAAGAGTACAAAATAACTCTCACTATTTTCTCTTTTCTCTCTAGATTGGCTCACTAATAATTTCTTTCACATCTCTCTTCTTTCTCGTTATGTTCTTTTTCCTCCATAACTCCTCTTTCTTTCCTCTGTATGTTTCTCTCTCATCTCTTTCTTCTTCTTCTCAGTTCTTCCTTCCTCTATATGCTCTCATCTTATAAGCAAAATATTACTGAAGCAACACTATTCACTTTACAAACTTTCCTCAAATGAATAGTGAAATATTGTGCATGAATAGTAACCCATCTGTTTTTCTTCATATGAATAATAATTCATCTGCTTTTTCTTTGGATGAATAGTAATGAAGTATTCATGTGAGCCATCCACATATTATATTACAACACTCCTCCTTGGATGACCATACATTAATTTTGGTTGCCTCGTTAAAACCTTGAAATGTTTTGGATGCTACCTTGATGAGTATCTTCCCCTGATTTCGAATTCTTTAATCTAACTGATACTATGTTGATGTAATCTGACACCATTTATGATAGTTAGAGTGTTTGCTTCTAAAGGTGGTTCACATACGCTCCAAATTTTAATGGCCACAGGTTTTAACCAAACTTCTGTATTTCTGAGAGATATGAAGATGTGGCAATGAATGTTGCTTCCTTGATCGTCGTAGGATCAATTTATTTCCATATGTAAATACAAATCATTTCTGAGAGCGATTTGAATGCAGGCTAGAAAGATTCAAATTTTTGTTTTTGTTTGCCTAATAAGACCATGGCTATTAGTGAGTTCTTTGGAATAAAATAAGCACATGTCTATAATTTCCTGGAGTTATCAAAAGATAAACTTTACTTCATCCTAATACCATATGTTGGTATTTTGCTTCACAGGAAATGTAATAGCTAACTCAATGTATTGCACTAAATACAGTAAGACACATACCTCACTAAAATATGGTACCTCTGGACCAAATGTCAATTCATCATTTCCCTCATGATCTTTCTTAGTGTCTAAATATTGGTTAATAATTTGAGTATTCAACTCATAATCTTCAATCCATATGGTTTTCTAAAACCATAAACATTTTAGATAAGATTTGTGTTGGCATATTGTTCGAACTGCAGCTCGAGACAATATTCCTTTCAACACTTTATAATCTTTCTAGACACTTCAAGAGTTCCAATCTAATATCAACTCTTGCAAGAGATTCAATGTGTTGCAATAATATCATAATGAAAATACTCATTAAGGCAATTTATACCCCTCATTGGTATTGAGTATATAATTTATGTTTTACCCTTCTAGGGCTTTCTTCAAGCAATTTGAATCCTTCAAGGATTTTCTACACCTCATGACACATTCTCCTTTGGAATTTATACAGAGCAACTTGCTTCCATATATGCTTAAGGGATTTACTTGTAGAGATATGCTTCGGGCATGTATAATTCTCCACTGAAATAAACAAGCTTCACAATGAGAAATCATGTTTCCAGGAGTGTATTACAATTTCAGATTTCAATTGGAAACCTTGTGTCATATCATATGAGTGTATTTCACTATATTACAAATGCCCATATGTAACCTTCTGGTTCAACATCATTTGGCAATTTGTATATAGGTCCATTTTTCCACTTTGGCCACTAATTTTTCTTTTTGTCGAAAAACAAAAGAACATATCTCAATATCAACACAGCTCTTTGATGAATTTAGTAGCTACTGTAAAACCAAAATTAACATTGGTAATCATCAATTCTTGATCCCCTAATTCTCATGTGCATGCGCATGCATATTTATAAGCATTTCATTACTCTGAATATCTTTGTCTCTTTAGGGGCTTTACATTGTCTCTTCTAGGACAGTTATCTCTTATTAGATGAATTGTTTGAGAATTTGGATCATAATCTCCTCTAGAGCGTTATAGAGCTTGGATTTTTAATCTCCATTTCTGGGGAGTTGAATCATAGGAACCTACTCATCGATCATGCTTTAGGCATAAAATATATTAAAATTACCATGTCCATGGATTATCCCTTTTGGAACTGGAATCCATGCGGCGACCATCATGCTTCGGGCATGCAACAGTTCAGTAGTGCCAAGTCTATGGATAGTCTAACTGAGACTTCAATCTTTGGGGTAACTCTTATTAGCCTTTTGTACATCATGTGAATGATATAAACTAGTAGTGTTTGTTGGGGCTGTAAGTAGAATTCCCATCATTGAACCTTGGTCTTCCATTTACTCAGTCAGCCATCAATTTTCTCCCTTTGGACTTCCATGGACACATTGTCGATCATTCTGCTTTAGTCTTTTGCACAGTAGAAATAGTGCGCAACCTTTTTCCCTTGGATGGTCCATTACTTCTTGGTGACTCATCCATGCTTGGCAGCTTTAGTGTAAAGAACCAACAACGTACCAATTATTCTGCGGTGTTGGTGACTTGAGGCCCGGCTTTAACAACAGTTAAAGATGACTACTCGAGAACAATGCAAGGTAAGCAATCAGGGAAAATTTCCAGGCAGTCTGTTCCTGACCAGAAGTTTGATTTCATGTTCCGACTGATTGCTTTCTTTATCCTTATCTTGTAGGCAAAAGTAAGGGCAAAGGAAAATACAGGGAAAAAGCATGATATACGATACTTTTGCTCTCGACCCTGATGATATGGGATATTTTTGCACTTGAAGGAAAAAGTATAAGATTTTGATGATAGTGTAAACCTTTTCGATCGAAAGGGGTTTCTTACTAAGAAAATGAGTTTGGCATTTTGAGGGACTTGGTTGAAGAGGTATTCTCAGAGATAATGAAGGCTGAATATGTTGAGAAGTTTTGTTGCAAATGCATTCTCGGCAAGGAAGATGAGTTAGGTGTTTTGGAGGTGTGCCTTGCCATAGAGGACTAAGGTCGACATATATAAGGATTTCCCAATGGCAGGTAATGGTGCGGATGTGGCATTGTCACCCACACTTGTAGGCAATAGTGGTGTAGTTGGAATAGTGAACTTTATGCGTTTTAATTTTGCCAGAGATATTTTGATAGAGTTGTCATTGATATACAGAAAGTTGAGATTGCATCTAAGAAATGTTGACAAACTTTATTCAGGAAAATCCAACTTTTGAAATTCGAAAAGCTGTGTCTCTTCTATTTTTGAACAGGAGCTTGTGTTGCCACTCCTTTTATAGAGGTATCAATTGTATTCAAAATGCACACTTTGAAAATTGCCCACCTGTGAAAATTGTCTCTGTTGTATTTCTGAGATTTCACTTTATCCAACATTTTTCTTTCATCATTTCTGAAAATAGCTTGTCTATCCAACCTTTACTTAGATTTGAGTCTCGGAGGAGATACATACGAGCCGTGCAAGGATAATATATGGCGTCTGTCATTTTTATCTTCTAATGGCCTTCTTACTTTTGGAGACTCTGTAATGAGGGATGATATAACGGCTATAATAGTAGTTAGGAACTTTCTCACTCCTATAGATAAAAGAATCCTTTTAAAGAAGTCTGATGAATTGACTGTTCAAGACTTTTTAGTTTTCAGTGTTCAGTGTGCGGGTTCTGTATCCAACATGAGCCAACGTTTACTTGCTTGAACTTGCCAAGTTGAAAAATTAATGGCTAAGGTGGCAAGTCTTAGACAAGAGATTAGAGGGCTCAAGCAGGAGAATAAAGAGTTGCACAAACTTGCAAAAATTTACTCAATGAGCATGAAAAGAAAGCTCGACTAGCTATAAAAATCTGAAAGTCGGATTCAAAGTGATCACCAAAGATTCGTAGCTAGATTCCGAAGGCAACTAGTGTCTTCCCCTTTTGGTGTTTTACCAAGTACTAGGGCGTCACATGATCAACTTTCAGTGCCTCTCATTTCTGGGGTACTGCCAAGTATTGAGTCTTCACATGAGCAACCTTTGTAAAGGCCCCCCCCATTTGTTTTTTTTTTTTTTGGTAGTTGTAACTCATGTGTATGTATAAATTTTTTTTTCCCATTTGATTTTATACATGTCTGAAAGCTTCTACTTTAGCTTGTTATATATGGGAATCCATGGAAACTTCTGGTTCCATAATTAATGAATTAATGAAGAGACAATGGAAACTTCTAGTTCCATGAATATGATCCAATGAGCCTTTAAGTATAGATGTTTTCTAATATCATATGTTTTTACATGAATTCTCAGGCATTATGAATTCATGAAAGTATCTTTTGTGTAAGATGTCCATGGTCACACAATTGGGTTTTGCTAAGTTCACAATTTTCTTATTCCTAAAAGGAAGAAATTCAAATATGACAGAAATTGCAATAATTAACTCATACCACATATAACACATGTCTACACAAAATGTTAGAATTACAAGTTCTTAACATTATTCATATTATGAATTTCAGGTCAACATTATTCATATGTACTCGAAATTTATTCTCAAAATCGACATCATTAGAACCTTTAGGTTCATATTTTGGAATTCATGTCCGTACTTAATCTGTACATGGATTAAGGAACTTATGATCCTCATTACATGAATCAAGGAAGTTTTGACCCTCATTTAATAGTTTGTGGACCGAGGCACTTGTAGCCATCATTTTAATTTAGTTGAGGAACTGTTGCTCTCTCAGTTGATTCAAAAACTTCAGGTTTTGATTTGAACAAGGAACTTTGGGTCCGATTATTTTTATATAATGATGATCAAGGAACTTCAGGTTTGATCTTTTTTAATGGTGAAACTTTAGGTCCAATCATTTTATATGATGAGGATCAAGAAACTACAGGTTCTAATCTGATCAAAGGACTTTAGGTCCTTTTATATACTCATCATAAAATGTAGTACACTAAATAAATTAGCAATGAACGGTATTTCTAGCCATGGTAAATAAATTGCTTTTAAGTAATTAAAACTTGTGACAAGAGTTTTGATCCAGCACAATTCACATAAATATCAAAGCTTTAAAGCAAAGGGTAATAATTTCACCCACTGTAAATAAATAGAACTTGTGATAAGGCTTTAAACCAGCATCATTCACATAAATATTTCAAAACAGAAAAGGCAATGATTAAGTCTCCATCTTTTTTTTTATCTTTGTCTGCCACTTTCTTTTGTTTCATCCATTTTATTTTATTTTCATTTCATAGTTCTAAGTCTCTTTAGTTACCCAGGAAGTAATAGTAACAATAAGTCCTAATTGGCGTTCCTCCTCCGGTGAGTTTTTAAAAAATCGAAACGATTCCCATAAATTTTGGAGTCAAGAGTAGTGCCTACAACTTATGAAAATATCAAACCGTTAGATTTGGTCAAATTTTAGTATGATATGGATAGGACGATACCAAACAACTTTCGTGAAGAAACAATTTCAATCTGAGCTACTAAGAAAGGAATTTCAGTACTCATAAGATGGTTGTCCAGTTTTTTGCAGAATTAGAAACTGGGTTGGTGTTTCAAACATCTACGACGATTGCACGGTTGGAATTTTTTGAAATTTTGATTTGTTATATGTACTGGGCAGACAAACAACTTTAAAGAATGTAGTATCTCAATTCGACGTCAGCAAGTTGAAGTTCATAGGCTGTTTACATGGCTGTCAGATTTTCTGCTAATAATAATAATAATAGTTATATAACCAAATGTATATTTACTTTAAGAAAATTAGTCATACAGAGATATGAAAATGAAATGAAAAGATTTTCTTATCTGTGAGAGGTAGATAGTGCTTCACCGGATTTATGGTATTGTGCTTTCCACCGACATGAGAGTTTCTCGTGCTGATAACATGTTGTAAAATCGACAATATATGTGTAGTGGAATAAAGTAAATAAAACAGGATATTTACGAGGTTCGGCAAGTGTACCTACGTTCTCGGGGCAGCATTAGTACTTTATTTCATTATCTGAAATAATAGAAGTACAAATTAACTATCACTATTTTTTTTTTCTCTAGCTTAGCTCAGTGGTAATTTCTTCCACATCTCTCTTCTTTCCTCTTCTCTTCCTTTCCCTCCATTACTCCTCTTTCTTTTCTTTGTATGTTTTTCTCTCATCTCTTTCTTCTTCTTCTCACTTCTTCCTTCCTCTGTATGCTCTCATCTTAGAGGCAAAAGATTACGGTAGAAACACTATTCACTTAACAAACTTTCCTCAAATGAATAGTGAAATACTGTGCATGAATAGTAATACATCCGTTTTTCTTCATATGAATAATAATCCATCTGATTTTTCTTTGGATGATAGTAATAAACTATTCATGTGGGTCATTTACACAACAACAATATTATCATTGATATTTTGTAAAAATAATTTTTACAGAATAAGCTATGATATTAACAGTTTTGATAATGAACTCAAAATTCTATTAATCCACCACGTGTATTGAAGAAGCAATCAAGATTTAACGTTTAATTCCTTTTTCGTATGAAGGCTCTCTTGCCTTGGGCATGTAAATCCTTTCACACTTTGCAATTCACACCAAAAGGAGCGCGTCTACACGCTCTCCTCACACGGCATCAATGATTGTATGGAAGTAAACTCCACGCTCTTCGAGTGCGAGTATCAATTGTCAATCCACTTTCTCACCCCATCATCAACTCTCCGATTCCGATCGACTCAGACACACAACAAAATCCCCAAAGCCAACCCACCCCAAAACTCACAGGGCTTTTCAGAATAATACCAACCTCTTTCAATGGCGGACACCACCGCAGAAGTAGAGCAAGAAACACCTCCACCGCCATCATCATGCTACTCGGTGATTCTGAGAATTATGAGCAAAAGGAGAACATGGGTATGTATGTTCGTGCTAGTATACGCTATCCTCCTTACTTCTTCATGGAACTTCCTCAAATCCTTGCTCTCCTGGTACGAATTGCAACCCCACTCGTCTTCGTCATCGTACGGATGGCCTGCCCTTTACGCCTCGGTGCTTCTGGGGGTGGTTTTCGGGCTGCTTTCGATGTTCGCGGCGCTTGCAGTGATGGTTCCGGCCACTCTGGTGACGTGGATCGCCATCGTGGTTCTGCTGGCCTTCTTCGGGAAGCCGAGGAGGGCGTTGGTGGTGGAAGGGAGGAAGATTACGAGAGAGATTGTTGGGATTGTGATGAGGATTTTGTTGAAGGAAGGGAACTTGGTGGCTGCTGGTTGTGCTGTTTTGGGGTATTTTGCACTTTTTAGGAGGAATGGGAATGAGGTGATTGACTGATTTGGTTGTTGGGGTTTTGGATTTTGGTAAAGTTTTCTGCTTTCCCTATCTCCTCCCCCAATTTGAAGCCATTGTTTTGTAACTTTGTATGCTATTTTTATTATTTTACTTTCAACATCTCAGATTAGAAAGGGTAAAAATCTCTGACTCCCTCCCTGTGTTTTGATTTTAGTTTGGTATCTGACTGTTATTTGGTGTGTGTGTGTGTGTGTGTCTGTCTGTCTGTCTGTCTGTCTGTGTCTGTATCATCCTTCCCAAATTTAGCAACTTTATGGCCAAATATATAACACAGAATTGGAGGTGTCAGTGTTATTGTGCGTGATGATGCCGGGGTTTTTGCAGTCGCAATGTGCAGAAATTTTCAAGATGTCTTCTCTCCGTTGCAGGCGGAAGCCATGGCGATTAGAGGACCTTTTCGATTGAATGTGATTCACTTGAGATTGTTTTGGCGTTGAGGACCCATTGGTTAACCTGTATCCGATGGGGCAGATTATCGAAGACACGAAGTCCTTGCTTCCGACATTCACTTAAGTTACATGTACCCGTATCCGTCGCCAAGCCAACAATTTAGTGCATCGTTCGGCTCGTTATGGTCTTAGTGTAGATTACATTTGTGTATGTTCTGGTAATCCTCCTATTTTTGTTGTAGACACTTGATGAGGAGAATGTATCCCAGTAATATGGTAGTCATCTCTGCCTTTTTTGTAAACCACTTTTGATCTTATGAAACCCAAAAAAAAAAAAAAAAAAATTGATTGTGGAAGGAAGCAAATGTATGAAGGCACAAATACAAGTTCGAAAAATATTTCGAAAGCAAGGGACATGTAATGGATGCATTGTGCTTAACTCTAGTGTCGTGAGCATGTGAACTGGGATACAGTGAATTGAAGAAGAAGACCTTAATCTACACTAGCGGTATTCCGTTGTCTTTTATTCAAGATTTTTGGACGATGGAAGCTTGTTGTTTCTTTCTTCCCTTTAAAGGTTTATAACTTCCAAGCTTCTCCAAACTTAACCAAGCCAGTCGTATAAAACTGGTTTGAGGAGGAGGTGGAGTTGAATACAGGCTACACGGTAACCAGCAGTCTCTGCTTGTTTGCTGTTTGGTTCCGGTAAAACTGGACCGACCGATTACCGAGAGATTACTACCGAATCGATAATTAGTGGAAAAGAAAATCGAAGTATTTGTGGAAATATATGAAACTAGAATCCAATTCAACAAGGTAAAAACTCTATCACTTGGTGAAACGTAGTTGAACACTTTTCCAGTAAAAAAACAATTCACTTTTCCAATACAAACTTCACCCTTTGTGTTCGTAGAGGCTGTCCAGAGGCAAGGCGAACAAGGGATGTGCCTTGAGCCTCATCTTATTATATACCTTAAATTTTGAGTGTTGTTATTGATACTCCGAAAGTCTCACTGTTTTTCTAAGTGTATTTTTTTTTATATATAGAAAGTTTGGAGTGCAAAATAAAATTTATGGAGTGTCAATAACTGCAACCTAAAACTTTCATCATTCATTGTATTTTAGATTCGGAAGAAAGAAAAAAAAAATCTTTTATCCTTCTAAATTTAATCTGATGCATCTCAAATTTATATTCAAAAGGCCTCATTTCATTTTTGTCTTGTGCCTAAGATTTGTGTACTTGAGTCCTTAGAAGATTGATTTTCTGCTCTTCATCTCCTCGAGATGGCATAACTTTGAAAGCTTTCGTCCATCACTTTGGAGCCCGAACTGTCATTACAGTTTAGGGTATTTCTAAAGGTTATATCAAATACGACAACTAAGACTAAACGACATGGTTTTCTCTATGGAAGATGCTATAATTGACGTGACAGCTAAGTTATTTGACTTCCTATTTTCCCACAATCTCTTTTTATAACAAATAAAGATGGAATCCATTTTGTTATTTAATGTGTGAGGTCTCATAATTCACAAACTTTTAGATTTTTTTATTTATTTATTAAAGACGGTAATGGTGGAGCCCAATATATAATAAAATAATAATTTAACACATCTCTTAGGATGGAAGAAATTTTGTGAGAGGTGTATAATAAAAAATTTTAAATGAAGATAACAATTCTCATTTTATTTCATGAGATGAATTGATTAGTTAAGGAATGTCAAGGTCCATAGCACACACATCCTTAACTTTTTGTAGTCGTTAAATGTGTATGTGAAGCTTACTAAGCATAATTATAACGACAAAATTAACATGTGCGAGAGCTCAAGTGATCCTGACATTTTTCTCCACTTAATTTTTGCTTTCATATTTTACAAAGATTCATAGAGGTGATGTAATTTATGTAATATGTAATAAGAGCGGAATAGGGGGTAAATTCCTTCCCTTAGAACCATACTTGAGAGTTTATGACCTCATACGGCTCTGTGGTCAAATTCTTTTGATGTCCTATTTTTTAATTACCCTATCTAATTGAATGAGATTTCTCAAACGTATATCGGATATTTTTTTTTTCAAGTTAACCCCATCAATCAATCCGAACTCTCGAAATTTGATCCAACGGCTAAAAACAAGGGACTTCTTTAAAAGTTATAATGACTTTAATCGTTTGATCAAATTTCATGGGTTCGGATTGATTGATGGTTTGGATTTGGTGGAAGGGATCCGGAGATGATCCCTTTTCCACGTGGGGACAGTGGGTGGATGGAGTACAATTATTATTCTTTTATTTTATTTAGGAACTTAAAGATTATTTCACAAAAAAAATAACTTGTCATTTATATTAGGAAGTTTTCATAAAAAAGGCTTGGGTTAAGTTTAATTTAATAAAAAAATCATGCTATAACTTCATTTAATGAAAAAAAAACTTGATGCACTTGAATGCGCGCGTCCATCACAAACACTATTTATGAAACAATACTACACTGTTTATGAAACTTAACAGTATTATGCTATTTATGAAACCGCGGTACTATACTATTTATGGAAATAAACAATACTACACTATTTATTGTCCAGATTCATAAATGGTGCTTCTTGGTTCACTTTTGTAAATAGTGCTTAGTTATTAGGTCATGTTTTATAAATAGTGTATAGTAATTGATACAGTTTCATAAATAGTGTCTCATTCTTGATCCAGTTTCATAAATAATGCCTAGTTCTTGATCCATTTTCATATATAATGAGTAGTCCTTGGTTATATTTCATAAATAGTGTCTAGTTGTTGGTCTAGTTTCATAAATAATGTCTCTTTTTTTATCCAGTGTTTTATATTGAACTCTTTCAATTTTTTATATTTTCTAATCAAACAAAGAACCAATTAGAACTCGAGGAAATTGAAAATTCATATGGTTCACAACTCAAAGTTTTTTTTTTGGAGTTCCCTATGTTATGTTAATGAAGTCCACAAGTTGTATCTAAGAATGCTTTTTTATTTTCTTCCCAAAAAACCCCTTTCTCCTGCAAGTTTTATTTATTTATTTATTTTTATGAATTCCCTTTCTCCTGCCATCCATCACTCCACATAAATATTTTTTTAAAAAGGTTGCGGCATACCCTTTAAATGGATAAAAAACTCCATAGAAGCAAATACATCGACTGGGAAAAAGCACCAGCACACCAAACCAAACAAAATCTAGGAAAAACGCTGTGCAATTGCACGCGCGTGGTTAGGTTTTTTTTAAATAAGTTTTAACGAAAAGTCCACGGTACTGTTCATTTTAACGAAAAATCATATTTTTACATTAAAAGGTCAAACCTGATACTATTCACTTTACCTTTTATTTTGTCTTTATCATTAAAACTCAAAGTTTTCAAACCCCTTTCATTAGTTTTTTTTTTTTAATCTTTATCATTAAATAAAGTTATAGAATGATTTTTTTGTTAAAATTCAAAGTTTTCAAATTATTTTCATTAGTTTTTCTTTTATATGGAAGTTCTATTAAAAGGTGGGTGAGGAAGACCTAGTTTGGTACTGAGGTGATTCTGAAAAAAGCTGGTATCAAAAAAAGCTAGGAGCTGTTTTTGTGTTTGGTAAACATTCAGCTTCAGCTTTTTTTCACAGTTTTGGGTGAAAAAAAAAAACCAAAAACAAGAAGTTGCAAAACCAAGCTTTGAAAAACTGGCTTTTTTTCACATCTGTTTTACATAAAAGTTTACCAAACACTATAATACTGTTTTTTTTTTTCAAAAGCACTTTTACAAAAAAAGTTTACCAAACACTCTGCTGCTTTATTTCGCAGCTGCTTATTCTCACAGCACAGCAGAAACATCTTTTTTGCAAAGCACAGCAATACCAAACCAGCCAGAAGAGTGTTAAGAATAGTTCTCACCACACATGGCCACTTAGTAATTGGAATAAAATTGTAAATTTGAGTTTAGCGAAGTTAATTAGAATAATGTACTTTTTCATCTATTGTGTTTAAATTTGAATTATTTCGCATAATTTAGATTAACAAAAAAAAAATGAATAAATTAATTAGGAAAAACAAATAATTTTGTTTTTAAATACAAGTGATATCCCTACTTTAAACTACGTTAGCAATAAGTTTGAATCCAAAATAAAATGGGCGATAGAGTAAGATCCAACTACCCACCCGAGTAATCCAATACGTAACATATATAAATTTAGCCAACGTAAGCACATTAATCAGGAAGAAGTAAGGAATGATTCTTCCTTTTCTTTTTCCTCCTTTTGGTAAAGGAAAAGAACCTCCAACTACATTCTTGAACTCCAAGGACTTTTTCCAATGAGAGAACAAAGCATCTACCAACTCCATCATAAGAAACAAAGCATATAAAACATCTCTCTATTCGCCCTTCCTATAGGGCAGCCTTGATACAAATATGATTAGAAATAATGCCTTGACAATTAACAGTCTTAAAGTGGTTTATTGTGTTCACTTTAGTCTCAATTTTGCCCTATCATCATTTTTTGGTTTAATTATTTCTTCGGTTTGTTCACAGTGTAATATACTCATCTATTTGTTCTATTTTTTCACCCACCTATTAGTGTAATTATTCATGACAAATGCATATTAAGTGAACGGAAAAATAGAATAGGCAAGTATTGATGATAGCACTCACTAACAATCTAAAACATTACGTAAAGAGTGTTAAGGAGTTAATGAGTTAATATACGTTATCAAAGAATTGGAGATGTAAGGAGATTAAAAGAGAGCTAAAACAGACTATATTTGTGTTTAATCTCAATTTTCCCAAATTGTTTTCATGTTTTTAGTACCAAAAATAGAAGAGAAGCAACTAGCTTGTGCTGATAAACCTCATTTCGGCCTATCTAATCGGTGTTCGAACCGTCGCAACTTACTTCTTTGGTTGTTTCCATTGTTTAGATTTTGTTTGGTGCTGACCACGGATTTTAGTGTCGTATTCAATTTGAATTCTGAGAGATTTAAATTCTTTTAATGGATCTAAGGATATTCAATTAGGATTTTAAGTGAATTCAATCTGTATTCAACTAAAATTTTAAGATAGTTTATTTAAATTCTCATAGATCGGGTCTATTCAATTATGATTATAAAGAAGTTTATAATGTTTTAGGTATATTCAATTAGGAATTTATTTAAAATTTTTAAAAATTTGAGGAATTTGAGAGAATTGAAAAGATTTTTTAGTCTATTATAGGCATTCACAATCTCAACTCTTCCTCTAAGATTTCGAGATAATCGAATCAAAATTTTACATGAAATATCTACAAATCAATTAAACTTCATCAAAATTCCTAAATTTATAAATTTAATAAAACCTTCAAAATCTCAATTAAATACACCAACATTTATGAAATCAAGTACTAAATTTCAACCAAATATAATGCAACTTGTACCCGACATTATATAATTAAGGGTGATGAGAAGACCGGGTCTGACATTCAGGACAACCGTGTCCTTGTTTATCGGCGGAATTGTGTCCAAAATTTGTTTATGCACTATTGCATTTTACAACTGTTTTGCTTATTATATTTTTGAGTAAATTACAATGTACCACATCAAGTTTGAGGTCTATTATAACATCATACAACATTTTCAAAACATTTCACTTTCATACCTCAAGTACTATTTTATTTCAATATAATACATCCGTTATAGTTTCCATCCATTGTTCAGTTAAGAGTTAACGTGGCTGTCACATTTGTGTCATGTGGCAATTTTTTTTTTATATACATTTAAAAATAATTAATTAAAGAAAAGAAAAAAAAAATCCTAGAAACCCATCCCCGTAACCCTCCCTCACCCCTCTCCTTCACTCTCTTCACCTCCCCCAACCGATCCTTTCCCCTTCCCCGCAACCCAAACACACCCCCCCCCCCATCCCACCTCCCCCGCAACCCCCCACCCCACCCCACCTAGATTACCCAGATTTGTTCTAAAACAGATTACCCAGCTTTCCCATCAATTTTCCCTCGTTTTCTCGACAACCAAATAGTAAATAACTCCAAAAATTCAATGGATTCCAACCCCAATTTTCCAGAATCCGAACCCAAGAACAAAAATGTAGAAAATTCAAATTTTTGCAGAAGATTAAAACTTAAAAAATATGGACCCAATGCCAAACAACTCCTAGTCAATTACCCCACCCACCCTTTCTCCACCTTCTCCTCCACATCAAACTTCGTCTTCTCCTCCATGACGGTAAGGCCTCACCGGCTCCTGGCGCAATGGCCACTGTGGCTGTTGAAGCGAGGGCAACAGCGGAGACGTCAAGCTTGTCCTGGAGATAGTCGATGAGGATGCGAGCTTCCTCAAGGGTGAGGTTGGAGATGTCGGTGCCGAGCTTCTTGATCTTTTCTAGGGCTTCGACGGCGGTGAGGGGGCGGATGTGGGTGGTGTAGTGGGTGAGGGTAGGGGTTTGGGGGTTGAAGGGGAATTGGAGAGTGGGTTTAGTGGAGTGGGAGGGAAAGGAGGAGGTGATGCGTGTGGCGGGGCGGTGAAGAGGGAGGAGTGGGAGAGAGAAGGGAGGGGAGGTGAAGAAAGTGGAGGAGAAGTGGGTTGGGGAAGATGGGTTTGAGGGTTTTTTCATTTTTATTTTTTTTTAACTTTTCTTTAATTAATTATTTTTAAATTCATAATTTTTTTTTTTGCCACGTGGAACAAATGTCGTGACATCCCACATTGCCTAGGGGAGTGATCCATAAATGTATATTCTCATTCCTACCTAGCAATAGGCCTTTTGGGAGCTCACTGGCTTCGGGTTCCGTAGGAACTCCGAAGTTAAGCGAGAAGGGGATAATTTGGTATCAGAGCCTAACCCTGGTCGTGGTGTGCCGACGAGGACGTCGGGCCCCTAAGGGGGGAGTGGATTGTGACATCCCACATCGCCCAGGGGAGTGATCCATAAATGTATATTTTCATCCCTACCTAGCACGAGGCCTTTTGGGAGCTCACTGGTTTCGGGTTCCGTAGGAACTCCGAAGTTAAGCGAGAAAGGGGCTTGAGCAATCCCATGATGGGTGACCCACTGGGAAGTCGCTCGTGAGTTCCCAAAAACAAAACCGTGAGGGAATGGTAAGCTCAAAGCAGACAATATCGTGCTACAGTGGTGGAGCGGGCCCGGGAAGTGATCTGCCCCAGGCGGGGATGTGACAAATGTGGCAGCCACATCAGCTCTTAATGGAACAATAGATGAGAAATGTAACGGATGTATTATATTAAAATAAAATAGTACTCGAGGTATGAAAGTAAAATATTTTGAAGATGTTGTATAAGGTTGTAATAGACCTCAAACCTAAGGTAGTATAGTGTAATTTACCTTATATTTTTTTCACTACATTTTTTTTATCAAACAGTATGTTTTGTTAGATTAGACACCGATGAATTTTGAACTCACGTTATCATGTAAGAACTCAATACATTTCTACCACTGCAGTAAAGATTACTCACAAACTTTTTCACTAGATTACTAATTTCAAAAATGGAAAGAGATCTTCTCCGAATCTTTCCCACGAAAGCCCCTGGATCAAGTGATATGGCCCTTTGAAATTTAATCCAACAGCCCACTTATTTTGATCCCTTAAAAATTATAATAATTTTTTATCGTTGAATCAAATTTTAAAAACCCGGATCACTTGATCCAAGGCCTTTGGTGGGAGAGATCCGGAGAGATCACTTTCCTTAAAAAATTACCCATAATTGCAATTTCCCATACATGTATTTTTTTTTTAAGAATCAAAATTTGGACACGTATTCAACCAGAATTGGGTGTAAGCAAAAGCTGTTGTTGAATTTGCAGCAGCCAAATCCAGTTTTTTTTTAAAATCCCTTTTAGCTGCTTTGATTTGGGAAATAAATTAATATTATAGGAAGCTTTTGTTTGGTAATTTCTAAATAGTTTGGTGTAGTGGATTTTGCAAAATAATATAAAGAAAAAGTATTAATACAAAGAAATGCACCAAATAAATATAAAGAAAGCATATCACATGATTGATCTTTTGGGATCTGTCAATCTAAGAAGTCCAAAATCAACTTTTTTTTTTTTAAGTTTAAAGTTCAAAATCATTGCCAGAATCTAAACCATCGAGATTGAAACTTGATTTGATTTTTTAATTATGAGCGAGATTTTGCACTGATTTACTTTAAAAAGATGAGAGATGTCAAGTACTTTTTTTTATTTTTTATCAAATGATAATTTTTGTTATATTTAGATATAAAATTAATCACTAAAGAGTTAAATATTTCAATACGAAATGATACTTTAAACACATATTTTGTGAATTAAAGAGAAAGAAATTAGTCACCAGATCGATTCACCGCTTGCTAAACATCGATTAATGTGGCAATAAGGTGAGGTGTGAGCATGTAATATTACTTCTTTTTTACCCTTTTTCTTTTTGTAAATTGGAATTGTTTTCATATTTGTATGAGTAGGTGAGACTGAAATTGAACAAGACAAACTTGTTCAGGGAAAGATTAAAATTCAAGAAAAGCAGTGAAATCAGGTACCTCAGAATCTCAGATCTAAACACAACACAACCAGGCAGCAACCAGCTTGATACTAACACTGCAACCACACCACACACCCACCAGTCTCTCCCTCTCTCTCTCTCTACCCTCCCTCTCTCTCTTCCCCTTCCATTGATAATACTTCTCCATTTTTGACTATTGTCTTCTTGGTTGAACACGTTAGCTCTGATTTCTCTGCCATATTCCCCACATGCCCTCAGACCTTCCTCCACCCTTGTTGCATAAAACTTCCCTTTTTCTCCTTTTCCACTTATATATCAGGATAGCAGTTTACTACAGAAAGATCTGGGTGTTCATATCTAGGGTCTGAGGATCATAATCTCATCTGGGTACCAATAATTTCAGGATTTTGTTGAAATTTAGCCAAAAGGGTGTCCAAAAATTCTTCAAATCTGCCCAAATTTTGGGGCTTTTTATGATCTTGAGGTTCTCTGCAAAGAAGAAGAAAATGGTAGTGGCAGGAAATGGTCTGTTCTACCCAATTCTCGGATTCGTGTCCTGTGTGGCCTTCATCTACATGTCTTTCGGTAACTTGGGTTCTAATGTTGGCGACGAAAAGAAGTTGAGTTTTGTGGGGAGGAATGGGACTCAGTTCATGTTGGATGGCAAGGCATTTTACATTAATGGGTGGAATTCTTACTGGTTGATGGATCAAAGTGTGGATGAGTATAGAAAGCCGAGGGTCCGGAAAATTCTGCAAGCCGGTGCGAAAATGGGCCTTACCGTCTGCCGGACTTGGGCGTTTAACGACGGCGAGTACAATGCCCTCCAGATTTCCCCTGGTCACTTCAATGAGGAAGTTTTCAAGGTATTATTCATAATCCATGTACTTTCCATTTATTTTGTTTTATATTGCAAATGTTGATAGCTGTTATGTGGGAAACCTTTGCCTTAGGAGTTCATTGAACATAAATTTCGAAACTTTGTTTAATGCGATCGAGTTCTGACCTTTCTCTGTGTACTTGTTTGGGTGCTTCAATTTGGGGTTTACCTAAGTGGTGATCATGTTTTGCCATATCTATACATGAATGTATTATCAGTGAAGGTTTGCAACTGAAGTAGTAAAATTACAGTTCCATATAACTAAGACGGTAAATGATCATTTTTTGCCCAAACTAAATGCAGGTCAGGTCCGGTGATTCCTTATTAAGAGATTATCTTGCTTTCTGAAAGTGGGAATAACATAACAAGAGGGTTGGGACAAAGTTTTATATGTTTTGATACTGATTAATGCGTTCATGAATGTAGCACAATTGGAAGATCATCAAGTCATGTTTAGGGGTTTCTTAACAATAGAGACATAACACGAAATGTTTTGGACAATAATGTAGTAAAATTTACGTATGCTTTCTGCCATATTTTTTCAACTTCTCGGCTTGCACCTAATGAATAATATAGTGGAATTCTCTACATGTTCTATTATTGCTGTTCATAATACGTTTTTAAGCCAGGCTAATTGAAAGTGTCCACGCTATGTGGCATGTACCTATGAATACCATTTATTTTTTACCATTATTTTTGTTATCTTTAGAAGTACCATTTGTTAATGATCTTTCTCCATATTTTTGTTCTTTGTTATAACAATTTAATTTGGTGACAGGCTTTGGATCATGTCATTGTAGAAGCTAGACAACAGGGAATCAGGCTGCTCCTTTGCTTAGTTAATAACTTGCAAGCATATGGCGGGAAGACTCAGTATGTAAAGTGGGCTTGGGAAGAAGGTGTTGGTTTGAGCGCTTCCAATGATTCCTTTTTTTTCGATCCATCCATTCGCAATTATTTCAAGAACTACGTCAAGGTAATTTTGTTTGTTGCTTTACTTCGCAGGAACAAAATGTTGCACTGCTCTTTGATGATACTTTGATAGCTCAGAGCATCTCCAATGAGCTCCCTAAATGAGCTCCTAACTAGAATTTAGGGAGGATTTCAAAAAAATCAACTCCAATTATGCTCCCTATCCACCTCCTAAGATAGGGATTCATCTAGGAGTTCCTAAATATAGGGAGGGAGAAAGGAGCTCGTAGTGGCTCTCTATAATTAATGCTAATTGTTTTAAATAAATAATTAATTCCTATTGGCTAATTATTGACTCTTAGTCATTTTAAGTTATAACTCTCTAAACCAGGGAGTAAGGTTGGAGTACACTTTTTTAGAGAGCTCCTAAAATAACATTTTGGCAGTTTTAGCACGATTGGAGATGCTCTCATAATCTTAGATTTTCTTGTTGATGAGTAGAAAACTATTAATAGTATGCTATTGTTACATTTATTATATTTTGAAATGAAGAAACAAAATATGGTATGAGGTTAAACTTTGGGAGTCCCAATATTTCATAGGATACTTTAGTTCGCCCAGAAGTATTTATGTTGCCATGAAGGCAGGGGATGGGGACAAAGTTTTGCTGCCAAGATGACATACTAAACACTACTAGGTTTACTTGCTGAACATTTGGTCACACATAATGTAACGTAAGCTTTTTGCTACTAGGCATAACAAGTAAGGCTGCAAAACCTCTGAATATCATGATCAATTGGAAAGATTGTACTAAATCTCTAATTGGATCTCATACAGAGTCATTTGGTTAGAAGGACTTGAAATATCTTTCATTCGTTGACCTTTCTAACTTTCTTATCCTTCCCTTTCCCCTGTTCCTACTAAGATACAAATGGAAGGATCTATCTGAGTGCCATATTTTTTCACTCATGATCACATGACGTTGAGGAAAATTATGAATTTTAAGGCACCGGACCATTAACAGGATTGTGGCATTTAAGATTTATGAGATACAGTTGATGTCTCTGGATTTTGGTAGCCATTTGTAAATATAACATTATGGAGGGCATGTTTAACTATTGTGGATTCTAAAGTGTTTGATTGTTATGAGTTAAATGATTTTGTACCTTGCTGGTATCCTGAATAGGCCATTACTTCTCCTTCAGTGATTTGTTTCTCTGAAATAACAGAAACCCCAAGAATCTTTGTTTTAATCAATTTTGGTGCTGTGATGATTTATAAGTTTATAACCGATTCTAATTCATTTCCTTTTTTCCTCCAGACTATCCTAACAAGGAAGAATACTCTCAATGGAATTGAGTATAGAAATGATCCTACCATTTTCGCGTGGGAATTAATAAATGAACCTCGTTGCATAACTGATGCTTCAGGCGACACTCTCCAAGTATGTTTTCAACTATTGAGACTGCCTTCTTACAATTATGAATAAATAAGAATAAATGTACTAATTCAAACTGCCACGAGATCTTTTCATTTGCTTATATGCATTTTATATATCCTTGTACGAGAAGTAAATTAAATTAAATTTTTTGTGGAACCAAATTAGGTATGTGTAAAATTTGATGTTTTGTGGGCAAAATAACACACTTTTTTTCTTTCTAATTTTACTTGTCTTTGTTGCTGATCCAGAGGGATATGATAGGTCGCCTGCATTGGTGAATGGTGTCCAGTCCAGTTTAGTAGGAATTACTTGGTGTCCATCCTTTAACTTGCTTGTGATTTCTTTGTGATTTGCGCTTTTAGGAAAATAATAGGAATTAGTAGAGATTAGAGAACTACTGCTACCAATTTTTCTTTCTCTTACTTTGGGCAAAGAGCTTCGTATTCTAATAATTCAACGGTTCTTAATTATTATATTTTCCTTCCAAGTTAAGGGGTTGTTATCTTTAATATTTCTGTGGGTGAGGTGGGGTTGGGGGGTCTCTGTAACCTCTCCTATTAGAACATGAATTAATTGTCTGTTATACTGTTGCAGGATTGGATTGAAGAAATGTCAGCTTTTGTGAAAGCAATTGACAAGAACCACCTGCTGACCGTGGGCCTCGAAGGATTTTATGGTCCTAAAAGCCCTAAAAGGTTGACTGCAAATCCAGAAATGTGGGCATCCAGACTTGGATCAGATTTTATTCGCAACTCCAAGATCCCAAATATTGATTTCGCCTCTGTTCATATCTACCCTGACCATTGGTAAGCATTTGCATGTTGATTTACATTAAATGAAATTTCTCAAGTCGATATGAGGGAAATCAGATCTTACCAACAACTTATTAGAAATCTTATATATATTTGCATGGACGGTCCTTCTCTACATAATCAGATATGCATCTTACATAATTGATTACGATGGAGAGGCATGCCACATATCCCTAACTTGGGTCTTATCAGATCAGCTCACCTGAGCAAATAATCCAAGCTAACCCTTGGATCTAAGTCCACCTTTTTTAAAATTCAAATCTTGAAAAAGGACCTTTATTGAAATAAGTGCCATTCTCTAAATCTTTAACTTAGATATGAACGGGTGAGATGTACAGTGATACAACTCATCATTCATATTTTGAAACGGTTTAAAAGAACAAACCTCTGAGGCTCTGTTTGGTGGGCTGGTAGGGATAGGTTATGACCAATTAAAATGGAATTGAGTCCAGTCCTTTGTTTATTGTGTCAAAATGTGAGATGAACATGACTGGACATGTTGGAATCCACAACAGTGCGGGATATCTAACCTATCCTTATACATGGGTAAACAAGTCCTTTCTTACAAGTCCAATTCTATCCCTAAGGCCCAAATGGACCCTAAGAGAATAATTATAAGCGTAGGAACATGTTCATTTTCTCCGTACTTTCAACTCAAATCATTGACCGTGTGGATTCATGATTGAATGTGTGGTCAAAGTTAACATGATATCTCAAACTATTTGGCAAGAATATATTATGTAGTCCATTTTAGATTTTATTCAGTATTTAGTCATCTCATGTGCTCTATTTCATTTGTTTCATTCTAGAATGTAATTAGGTCTTTGCTATCCTTTAGTTCAGTGCTCCCAACCTCATGTCTGTAGTAAATTAATTTTGTGAAAGGATGTTTGCCCCTGTACATTCCTTACGGTACATCTAACCAGTACTCACTTCATCCTCACTTTTTGGGTAGGTTCCATGATGAAGAATTTCACGAGAACCTCAAATTTGTCTCCAAGTGGATGCGTTCTCACATTGAAGACGGGGACAATGAACTGAATAAACCTGTCATGTTCACCGAATACGGATTGTCAAACCAGAACAAGGACTTTGAACCATCTCAGCGTGAGAGGTTTTACAAAACTATTTTAGACGTGATATACAAGTCTGCCAAGAAAAACTGGTCTGGAGCAGGTGCTTTAGCCTGGCAGTTTCTCGTTGAAGGAATGGACGAGTATAATGATGAATTTGGGATTGTTCCGTGGGAAAGACCGTCTGAGTATAAGATGATAGTAGAACAATCATGCAGGTTGGCCAGACTCAAAGGACCAACTCAACAACAGCGAAATTTGAAAGACTTGTGTTCGCCAAGAAAGTGAAATGCTTATTATTTGTCTGCAGAAAAATTCAATTCCTTGGGAGGTTTGGGGTTATATATTTACGATTTGACGGTGCTTAAAGGAGAGACGCAGGTTCGACTGTGTACTGTATCCTTCCCACAGCATATGGAAGATGTAATTTCATCTTGAATGAAATGGAAGTTATAGAAAATGTTATAATTGTGATGTTATCGAAAGCTTTTCGTGATGAAAGAGTACAGATTAACAGCCAAAAGAAGTCTTTCGAACTATTGATTAGGTTGCTTTGCTTGTTAGAAATGGTTTCCGCGGTCCCGAAACTGTGTTTTAAAGCACTGGATAGGTCTGATACCTCTCTATGAAAACTCTACTTCTCTTGTAATGATATCTACAGACTACCGCGGTCTTGATTTTTATACAACCGCTTTCGTTCTGGTGCGATTTCATCTTCTGAACTTCAATTGATGCAGTTATACAGCATTTTGCTATGCAATCGCACGAAAACGACTTGTCACCGTAAATTATTTTCCCATGCTCCTATCTCACTCCTATTTGACTTGTGCATATACACATGAAACATTAACAGGGGAATGAAGTTCTTTCATTCTCAAATGTTAAAGTCGACCGGTTACACAAAAATTTGGCATAAAACACCAAGCTCCAGCAAAATTTAACATCCCCGGTGCTTGACGCTGTCAGAAATTAAGAACATCCGCTCAGGCACACGACACATATGAATATTTGATACAATCCAGTCTTATTATGAAATTGCTGGCTTAGAACTTCAATCGAGTGCGAAGAAATTAAACGATCTTCTTAATGTATGTCGTCGGACGCATAACCCCAATTTAATGAAATGAATGGTAAAAAATGGCTAAGCACAATTTCTGTCCTGCAATTAAACACCAATAAATAAATATGTACTTTTCTTTCATACATCTGAAAATGCAAAGCAAATATGTCCCAATGCCATTTACATTACCAGAGACCTGACTGTTCTCCTTTCCCATGCTGGTTTTGCCCTTCACATTCTTGTCCTTAACTCAGTTTATTTACCTCCTCTGCCACATTCAACACAGTCTCAGCAGCCTCATCGTCCACCGATCTCCGACTACAAGTCCTTTCCGATCCGCCACTCAAACCCTTTGAAGGGCTCGTGCTGTTAACTCTCCCAGCCTCCATAGTCACCTTATCAAACTCTTCCGCCAGCTTCTTCACAAGCCTCCTCTCCTCCACAACCTCCGCCTCGTGTTCTTCCTCATCGCTTTCATTGATCAGATCCAAGAACCTCCGGCGTTTTGTCGCAATCGGAGCCGGAGGGGGCGAATCAGAGGAAGCCCTCTTGCCAGAGGCGCTTGAAGCTGAGGCCGCCCATGGACCAGTAGGGCTCATTGGCCCACGAGAGTAGGGGGTCGAGGACGTCGGCAGGTGGGTCGACCCGGTGGTCGTTGAACTTGACATCGGTGTAGATGCGGGGGCGGGGGAGGGTGTTTCCGAAGAACTTGGCGGGGCTGAGCTTCATCACCATGGCTGCTGAATGAATGGGCTGAAGTGTTGGCTTGGGAATTTTCACAAACAGGTGGGGGGCAATATAATTAATGGATTTGCAGGTTTCAGATTTGATAAGGCGGTTATAAAGAAGGTGGTGTGGCGGGATTTTTTGGGCGGCATAATTTTCGCGCTAAAATTTTTGGAGTTTTTTTTTTTTTTGGTTGTTGGAATGTTTTGGAAGGGAGGCAGATTTAATCCATCATTTGAGCAAAATGCACGGTTACTTTTCACTTTCTCATTTGTGGATTCAACAATCTTTTTCTGCATCTAAAAGGAAAGAGATCCTTTCCGATTTCTTCCATCAAGTCACCGATCAAGTAATTCAGACCTTCTAAATTTCATTTAACGGTTAAAAGTTATCACAACTTTTAAGAAATTAAAATAAGTGGGTCATTTGATGAAATTTGAAATATTCGAATCACTTGATTCGATAGTCATTAGGAAAGAGATTCAGAGATCATCTCTTCCTTTCTAAATTCAATTTTTTTCCCTTTGATTATGATCAAAATAAAATTAGATATTCAATCAATATATTAATTGGGATTAATCTCAGTTTATTATTTTGAAATTTGTTGATTTTGAAACAATTGGTATAGAAAGGTTTTTTAATCCTAAAGTGGTATCTGAAGTCATAATTTTGAGACACTTTCGTATATCTGTTAAGACTGCTATTAAATCAATCGTTAATGAATGACGTAGCACTTACGTGAACAATGACTATGTACTACATGTCATTATAGGCACATTTGGATATTAAAAAATAAATAAATAAAGTTAATAAAAAATTAAAATTAAAATTTTCTGGGCCGTCTCCTACCTCCCCTGACCCCCCTCCCTCCCTTCTCTCCTCTGCACCCACTCTTCCCGCACACCAACCCTCGATTCTCTCTCCGAAAACCCTCAATTCCCTCTCCCATTTTTGCTTTCTTTCATTCTTCTTCTTCTACTTCTATTTTGTCCTTTTTTCTTGCTTTTTTCAAACCCTACCCCATGCTGCTGAAGCGGCATTTCCTGCACAAACATCTTCGGCTTCCCTGACCCTGGCGTCGTCAGAGTCGCCTTATCCGGGCCGCTACCGCCGTTGATCTGCAACCCCCTGCGCCTCCAGAACCTCGATCTCTCCAACAACTCCCTTTCTGGTCCGCTCCAGAAAGACTACTTGCAGATGTGTGACCGATTAACGGCGAAGTTCCGGCGGACCTCGTAACCCTCGCCCTCACCCCTCGCTCCTCGCTATCAACAGCCCATCTTCTTCTTGCTGCCATCGACGATGATGGTGGGCTAAGATCGAATTAGCCAACGTCAGAGTGATCTAAGGGAATTAAAATGCGGGGAGGGAATTGAGAAATGTCCTAGCCCTAGAAAGTGGATTGGATTGAAATTGAGGTAATTGAAAAGTGGGGAGGGAATTGAGGGTTTGGGAGAGAGAATTGAGGGTGGGTATGCGGGTAGTGTGGGTGCATATTGGTGGGTGCATATTGATATTTTAATTTTTTAATATTCGGACTCATATTAATACGTGATGTCTAGTCATTGTTCACGTGAACGCTACACCACCAGTTAGCGGTTGATTTAATAGTAATCTTAATGGGTGTATGAAAGTGTCTCAAAATTATGATTTTAGGTACCACTCTGAAATAAAAAGAACTTCACAGAAATTCAGGTGTATTTATTTTGGATTTTAAAGTAGTTTACAAAACTCTATGTGTATTCAATTAGTATTTAAATCCAAGTATATTCATTATTTTGAAGTAGTTCAAGAAAAATTACACTTAAAATATACTTTTAATACTTAATTATATTGAGACAACACTTTTTAAACATTTCAAGAAGAGACAAAAGTTAATACATGTGAAAAATGACATAATTACCTTTTTTTTCTCTAGAGTGCAAGTTACAAAATTACCCTTTATAGTGGAAAAGTTTTTTTCACACTTATATCTCTTCAACCGTTGCTCATTTCTCTCTCTCTTCAAAAAATATTGGTTTCATTTAATTATTCAATTTAATGAATGAACTTGTAGATCTACAACCTCTACCCAGTTCCCATCTAGTTTTAATTATTTGTTAGACGGGTATAATTCCCTTCTTTTTTCCCTTTTCAAGTTCCATGTGCCTTGAAATTGGATTGAAGGATGTTCTTGCTGATTTATAGTGTATGATATTTAAATATATGATATTCAAATCAAACACGATTTATTATAGATAACCTTCCATTGACCAATTTAAGATGAGTTTCAAATCAAATAAATTCTGAATTAGAAGACCTGGCCTTTGCCTTGCTTCCCTCACCCAAAATTTTACTATTTTGTTTCAACCTCTGTTAACGAAAAAAATTTCTATCCAAAATTTGAATTTGTAAAATGAAAAAAATTAATATAAGAACTGGATTTTGCAAATGAAAATTTATTGAACACACTTACGACTTAATAAACCAAAAGATGAGTTAGTGAACTTTTGTAAACATTGTCATTTATTGAAGATGGGTTGAACTCATTATGAGAAAATGGTCGAAGATGGTACTAATTCTGCAAAAAAAAACCGAGGACGAGTTGAATTGATTCTACAAAAACGGTCGATGACGGGTTGAACTGATTCTGCAAAAATTGTTGATGATGAGATGAACTGATTCTGTAAACATGGTCGAGGATAGGCTGAACTAATTCAACAAAAATGGTCAATGACGTGTTAAACTAATTCTGGAAAAATGGTCGAGGACGGGTTAAACTAAATCAGCAAAAATGGTCGATTATAGGTTGAATTGATTTTGTAAAAATGATCGAGGATGGGTTGAACTGATTTTACAAAAATGGTCAAGGATAGGTTGAACTACAAGAGGACGAGTTGAACAGATTCTGCAAAAATGGTCAATGACGGGTTGAACTGATTCTGCAAAAACAGTCGAAAAGGGGTTGAACTGATTCTGCAAAAATGGTCGACGACGGGTTGAATTGATTCTGCAAAAATGGTCGATGAAAGATTGAACTGATTCTACAAAAATGGTCGAGGATGGGTTAAATTGATTCTAGTAATAAAGGATACAAACAGATTCTGCATATAGTTTCAAAACTGATTTTGCAGAAATAGTCGAGGATGGGTTGAGCTTATGACACATTAATTTTGTTGGAGTTGTGAAGGTTGAATTCTATTAACAGCCCTAAAGCCTTAGGGATATGACTGATATTTTAAAACATTGTTTCCATGTTTTTAGGCTGGGATTTAGTTGTTTTTATGTTTTTGTCTCTCATTGACATGCTTAAAAACTAATGGAGTTCCTTGAAATATAATAAAAGTTTTTGTCTATATAAATAAAGCTCTCTTCATAAAACTCTATACGTATTCTGTGACATCCCACATCGCCCAGGGGAGTGATCCTTATATGTATATTCTCATCTCTACCTAGCACGAGGCCTTTTGGGAGCTCACTAGCTTCGGGTTCCATAGGAACTCCGAAGTTAAGCGAGTAACGCGCAAGAGCATTCCCAGGATGGGTGACCCATCGGGAAGTTCTCGTATGAGTTCCCAAAAACAAAACCGTAAGGGCGTGGTCGGGGCCCAAAGTGGACAATATCGTGCTACGGTGGTGGAGCGGGCCCGGGAAGTGGTCCCGCCCGGGCTGGGATGTGACATATTCAATTAAAATTTAATTTTAAAGTAGTTTAAAAGATTAAGGATTCTAATAAATTTGGAGAAATTTTATAGTATTTTATAAATTCCATAAATTTATAACTATTTCAAAATCCTTTAAACTACTAATTTAATACATCCCCTTAAGTTAACACAAATAATAAATATATTATTTATCTCGATCACAAAACAAAAATACACTATCCATCTCTACTATTATAACGTCAAGCGTCACGAAACATGCTTTGACAAAAATAACTAAACACAAATGCTCTTGAATAAAAAAAATGGCAATCGATAAGAAAGAAAGGATAATAATTCCTGAGGGCATTTATGTAAAACCAAAATAAAAATAATCAAATTAAAAACGAATGTGTAAAAATAAAATTGTAAATAATTAAAGAAAAAAAATGGTGTTGCACGCCACAAAGTCGTGGACTCCCGAGGAAGATGATCCACGTTAATTCCCTCATATGTCTGAAACACGAGGCGGTACAAAATATGTCATAATATAAATGGAGACAAGTCTATTTTAAGTGTCTCTCCACTTGTATCATAATACAAGTGGAGACAAGTTTTTCTTTTCAAGTTTTTCTCAGACAAAATCCAATATCATGCTCCGTGGATACATAATATTCCCAAGATCCCATTTCAATCTGTGTTTTCCCATCTTGTTCCACCGCCACATCAGGTTGTGAATTGTCATCCTGATAGCTAGTCCAGGTGTTTGATGAAATGCCCAGCTCAGAATTTTCATGTGAAGAGAGAAGACATGATGGTATCTTGGGTGCTCTATCAAGATTTTCCTTATGGGCAGCTTCCTGGGGGATCTTATTTCCATTGACATATGTAATTGCGTGTTGACGGTCATTTTCATTGGCAAGATCAGGATCTGCAGATTTTGGTATGGTTCTCTGCTTCTTCCTTCCATAATGTCTCACTGAACTTGCACTGGATTTGGGTATAGTTCTTAGAGTCTAGTTGCTTCAAGATTGATATGTTTGATGGTTCTACTCAATCTCTTTATTGGGTTTGATGGTTCTGCAAATCTTGATATGTTTGGTGAAATGGGTATGAGTTCTTGGATTCTTGTGTTCATTGTCGAATTACTCAGGTAGTTTTGTAGTATCTAATTCTTGTCTCTCTACTTCACTGATTTTCTGCAATTCTGTTAAGGATTTGTGCAGTATATTCCTTATCATAGCGTATAATTTCATAAAGTCTGGTTATATGTGTCTCAAAAGATGAAGTTAGAAGAAGTTGTTAATGGTAAATCTCACGAAGGGTATTTCCATGTTATGAATAGGTAGTGTTGTGAATCGGTAAAATCCACAAAGGGTGATCCCTATAGACATTAGTGTAGTGTAGTGTAGTATTGGCAGAAAGCCATTAGAAATGGGCATGAAGCCATTAGAAGTTGAAATTTGTTGGCACGAAGCTGTTAGAAGTTGAAATTTGTTGGCACGAAGCCGTTAGTAATTACTTTTGATTGTGGGCACGAAGCCAATGTTAAATGAGATTGTTGACGGTAAATCCCACGAATGGTAAACCCGTAAGAAATTGTTATAACCGGTCTGAGGGTGTGTTACAACTTTATAAGAGGCTGTTTTTCAATTGAAGCTCCTGTAAGAAGTAGAGGAATATTGGATTTTTTGGATGGGAAGATTGTATCTGCAAAAGGTGCAAATTTCTATTTGGTTTGCAAGGAAGATCCTATTAGAAGGCAGCGGAAAGTTGTCACGATTGAAGTATGAAGAAAGATCAACAACTTCAAATTATCATACACGGCTCCAAATTGCAAGTGACAAAGCAATGAAGAATTATTTGCCCGGATCAAGTTGAATGAGTTGATGAAATTGGAGATGGGTTGATAGCATTTGGGCAAAGAAGATACTCATTTTTCCATTTTACACACCCATGAGAATGATGGAAAAGTTGTTTGCTTCTAACTTTCAATCCTTAAACGCAAATGTCTGATTGAAGTATTTTGAGAACTGTTTTCAGTTTTTTCCAGATTGAAAGAAGGTTATTAAAGGGTAGCTGAATGAAAGGGTTTTTTTTTTATTTTTTATTTTTTTATTTTTTTATTTTTTTTTATCACATTGTTCTTGACATGGAATGAATCTAAGGTGGATGAAGTGGGATTGCAAGGTTGTAGATGATTCAACTATGTGTTCTGTTTTCTGGTTTTCATAGCAGTGCTTGCAGATGTTCTTCCAATCTCAAACTGGGTTTCCCAAGTTAAGATTGATGGGGAGTATTAAGGGTATAAGTCAACAATACAGTTAGAAATACAGTTAGTAAGTTGGTTAATATTTGGTTAGAGTAGTTAAGCTTTTTCTTATAAAAACAATTGTGTAACCTTCATTCTATCAATTAATACAAAAACATATTTTCTCTCTCTAAAACTCTATGTGTTCATCTTTCTTCTCTTCATCTTTCTTCTTGATTTTCCCTTCAATTCCCAAACATTGCAATGTAGTTAACAAGAGCTACCCTAGTAATTTTTTTGGAGTCATGCTAGCTTAGGCACAAGGTGCAAGTCCATATTGCAACAGCAGTTAGGGGTGGGTTCAAAAAACCGAAAATCGAAAACCGAATCGGACCGAGGCCGAAAAAAAACGAACCGAAAAAAAAATCGAATCAAAACTATCGAACCGAATTTGACCAGTTCGATTTCGATTTCTGAGGTTCGAAAACTGAACCGAACCGATATATATATATATATATATATATTTTTTTTTTTAATATTTAGAAATAGTTTAGTCATACAATCATAACAAAACAGAACCTATTGCCAAGTTGGTTTCAGTAAAACTTTTCAAGTTGGAGCGCATGGGTTCGAACCCTCATGCCTCCAGGATTTCGGAGAATTTTTTTTATTTTTTATGAGAAATCAAC
Source organism: Pyrus x bretschneideri (assembly GCF_019419815.1). Lineage (NCBI taxonomy): Eukaryota > Viridiplantae > Streptophyta > Magnoliopsida > Rosales > Rosaceae > Pyrus > Pyrus x bretschneideri. Next base: position 3,729,453 of record NW_025999735.1, on the reverse strand, counting down.
AAAACCATTTAACCCTAGCCACTAGTTGTAGTAGCCACACCTTTTCAAATTTTCATTCCTTTATCCCTTTCCTCTGTACTCTGGACAACTAGACCCTCTCCTTCCCACTCTTAGCTCCGCCGCTCTTCGTCTTCTTCCTTCCCACTCCCAGCGACCTACGACCCATCTCATATCTCGTCGATTTGCAAGTGTCGCCGACTCACCGTCTCACTCTCAATCTCTCACCTCTATGACCCGCGACTTCCTCTCGCATTTTCGAGTCTCCACCCACGACTTCCTTCCTTTGCAAGGTAATTTCTCTCATGTTCTATAGATTTTGTTAAAAATTTCATGGGTTTTGCAGATTTTATTTTCAATTTCATAGGTTCTGCGATTTGTTTTGGGTATGCTATTTCTGAACACTATTAGTTGAAGCTAATTTTGGGGTTCTGAAGTAGGTAAGTAGAGAAAATTTCAATATTTAAGTCCATTTGTTGAATTTGCATGCTAAATTGGAGTTGGGAACTTTGCTTACTTGTTACCCAGTTGAATTTTTGAGATACTTTTGTAGTTTCTTCGTTTTAATTTGCAAACAATTTGATCATGTTTGACTTATCATTTTGTTTTTGGGGTAATCTATCAAGCTGATAATATTTTTACCCCATCAATTCGAAAAGTTTTTGATAGATCCTTTGGTATTGGTGCAGAAATCTGTAGTTATATCAGTCAATTCGATCGTCGGTAATTCTGGTAGATGCTTGATTTTAGTGCTGCTGGTGCTGGATACTTAGTCCCTTGATAATATTCTTCAGTGCATGTATCTAAATTTGTCGGTACACGTTTTCGTATATTTTTTATTTATAAATTTTTGAGTGTACTAAAGAGATCAAATGTATTATTTACCTCTTCAAGTTTGATAGTTTTGATATATATGTGTATATATTCTGATGCTTTTCTGGCTTTCCTTAGTTAAAATGAAGATTAATTATTGATGCTTTCCAATTTCTGTATGTGCTGAGTCACATTATGTTGATTGCTCTGTTGAGTCAACAAATAGAGCAACACTGTGGAACTTAGCTTAAGTCAGCTATAATTTTTTTTTAAATCCTAATGAAACATACAGAGCACGACAATGAAATGAAACATACAGAGCACGACAATGAAATATACGGAGCAACATGATTCGGATTCAGGACTACCTTTATTTTCATTGTGTTAGAATGCTTATGTTATAATTGTGTTGGAGATGTTAAAATTTTAGATTTCAATTTTGTTTTCATTTTTCCCACAAAAAAAAAAAAAAAAAAAAAAAAACCGAATCGAAAAAAATTGAACCTAACCGAACTGAACCAAAATTTCGGTTCGGTTTCGGTTTTGGCAAAAAACCGAACCCCAGCCCTAACAGCAGTCCAGTAGCCCAAACAACATTCCTTATAGCCGACACCCAAGACGGCCCAACGTGTAAGCTTAGCACGATCTAGAAGACTAGAATCTCATAAGCCTCCCACGCGCGAGTGTAGTTCACCCTAGCGCTTAACCATGTAGGCTCATCCAAACCGTCCATTTCATGTGGGCCAAATGCCCAATAGCCAAGCTTTCGCAAATCGACCCACTTCACCAACTTGGATCAACACTGGGCGCCCGACCTGGAACCAATCTAACCGACTTGGTCCTAAAACTGGTTCAGCCAAACCATATGAATATCTCCATACTATATATGATTCAAGCCAGATAAGCCGGTCTACTTGACAAACCATAAATCAAATCAGTAATGATTTCGACCCCTAATATGTGGAAACCCGGGTTTCTTTTGCTAGAAGAAGCACAAAAGTGCAGTTCATTCCTTGGATTGTTGTTAGCAAAAGTCCATACAACAACACATGTTTACTGCGATAAATTATCGATTTTTGTGTTTAGCGAAACTTTATCATGTTTTGCTGCTAGCTACGTAACCTATATGATCCATGACCCTAAAAGTGCAGCACATCCTTTAGACTACTGCCCATTAATTTTCACACAATTGCATAGTCTATTGTGACCAGTTAGAGATTTTCATGAACACATTGGTCCTATAATGTTATGCTACTAGCTACGCAACCTATGAAATTTGTGACATATAATGCAGTGCATTCCTTAAGAAGTTGCCCATGAATTTCCTTACAACTGCACATTTTTTATGTGACTAGTCAACTATTTTTGGGTCTCATAGATCTTTATCAAGTTATGTTAGAGGCTACGCAACTCAAAGGATCGATGACCCCCAAATTAAAATAGCAGTCAAGTTTTTCGGCAACTTATGAGAAACTTCGTCATGTCACATGCCTTAGCCATATGAAACATGCATCGGCCTTATGAAGTACAAGTTCTCATAAGCTCAAAGTAACCTCACCTCAGTTGCACAAACAAGTTCTCAAATGTATATACAGATCTTTATCATGATGCGTTACGGGTTACACAGCTCAAAGGATCAGTGACCTCTTATTACAAATGTAGTACGTTTTTTTGGTAGCTTTTAACAAACTTCCTTGTGTCACACACTTCACTTATGAAGTATAAGATCTCATAAGCTCAAAATACACTGTTCAAAAACCTTGCCTTAGTCGCATAAACAGATTCACATATTAGACGACTTTCGTTCAACCAATAAAGTCAATGACCAGCTTGGCAGTGCTAGCATCACATGGTCATGGGCAACGGCACACAATGAATTCAACAACTTAACACCCTAGAAAGCTAAAACTCGCAACATTGACACACATGTTAAGAGCGCCTAATTTTATCAAAGCCGCACAAGTAGTTCACACTTTTATGGCTAAAGTTTTGCATGACACTTCAAGCTAGCAAAGTTTCAAGCACATTCAAGTCAACTGAATAACAAAGATGGAGTAAGCCGAATAAAGCAGTTTATTAAACTTCTAGCAATTGATAAATTGGCATGAAAGCCACCAAAATCTAATACAAGTTAAATAAAAACATACACTAATTAAAAGCTTGGATGACTCCTTAGCAGCCACTTCGCACATAACAACCTCTTCGCACTTAGTAGCTTGCACTTGCACCATTTCATCTTCAGCAGATCCAATCTCATCAATTTCACCCTCAACTGCTCTATCTATAGTAGGTGAGAAATCAAACTCGAGCAGTTTCCTCCTTCTTGGCTGACAACACAAATGCGACAACAATAGAATAAGCAAGCTTTGATGTCTCTTTAGCAGCTAAATCCACTTTCTGAAGTGACAAAATTTCCTTCCCACTTCTCATAATGGTGAACCTTTCAGAAGGCAATTTAGATTTAGCCACAAATAAATGTTTCATTTTATCTCTGAACCTGGGCTCTGGGGGTAACACATAGCTCTTGGTTGAATGATCTTATCAACCAAGACTTTAGCTTCTTTCAGAGTGACAGAAATCACAGGTTCAATAGTTTCCTTTTTATCCTTTGAGGGAGATAACTTGATAACAAGCTTTCCAGAAGCAGGAGAACTCCCATAAGCAATGGAGGAAATTTAGAATTTCTTCTCAATTGAAGGTTCAAGAAGCAGGCCAACCTACCAACTAGGCCCCACGCCTCTCTCACGGCTTCAGCTCACGTTTCTCTTGTGATTCCTAGTTACGCTAGTCATCTGTTCTGCGACTCCTAGCCGCGCTAACTTCCATTATGTGGTTCCCAACCAGGCCAACTTTTGCTTTGCAGCTTCCAGCAGCACTGACTCCTGCTTTGAGGCTTATCCGAACCAATTCAGCTAAACGACTTCTAGCTGCGTTAACTCCAACTCTACAGCTTCCATCAACAACCCAAAGCCCCACGCGTTCAGCTTAAGCAGCTGTAGTAGTAACCCACTTAGCAAGCCCAACTTGTGATGACGCCAACAAATCCTCCAAATAGGCCCCGCAACCCACTTACATACGCATCCCCTCAATGCCTCACCCCTGCATCGCGCTAGACCTAATCCTCTATCACCTGCCAGTTAGCGCAAGGTCCAATGACCTAACTAGCGCAGAAATGTTTTTGCACCATACACATTTGCGAATATCTCGGCCTTCTGATTTCAAATTAAAGATTGTATCAGTTGTCTCTAAGTTTAATCGATTCAAGTGTTTCACCATTTATATGATCAGAAATCGAAATATTGTGGAGTTACCGACAAGGCATTTAGTGCCAAATTTGGAAAAGATGACTAGCATGTGAATTCAACTAAATAGAGGCCCACCCAAACAACTAGGTGAAGATTGTCTTTCGTTTTCAATATTGTTGGGGTTTGTGATGTTTTGGATTTATTGTGTGATTTTATAATCACTTTGGGTTTAGTATTGAAGTATATAACTACAATTTACCAATATTGACTTCTTTTTTTATATAGTTCCACTAATACAGAAAGTGAACCAGATGTCAACAAACACCTACTGCAAACTATTAGCGGAAAAATCTCAAAAGCTATTATCTGCTTCCTGCCTCTTTTTTTTTATTTTTTATTTTTTTTAATTAATTAATTAATTTTTAATCTACGGTCTAAGTTCCTTTTTCTTGTTTGATCGAATTCTAAAGTCTCTGTTCATACGACATTAAAGGGAAAATGAGAGGTACTAGCGAGTGGGTTGACATTGACGCAATTACTCTTCGTTGAAGTGTGGAAGTACAAACTCAGTCTAGATCATTGTCAATGATCATGATAACAAGAAGACGCCGTTTTACTAGTTTTTAGTAAATGACATTTATCTTCTTGCATGTCAATTTCAATAACCCTTTAATGAATTGTGTAAAATTAGTTAACGAAAATAAACAAGAAGACTAATTTGACCAGATTAAATATACAAGACCAAATTAAATGATAGGGTAAAATACATAAACCGTTTTGACATTTGAGCGTATGTTTTTCCTTGACACCTACGTATTAGTATGAAAAAAATGCTATACACGCAATAAAATCTTCACGGGCAGCGGTATGTCATCATAGCAGCGTATATTAGCCGAACCAGTATTCACACACAATCTGTTTCACCATAAGCTATACAAACCTCACTCTCAATGGCGCCTTCAGAGAAAATAACTCCGTTCACCAATAAGAGGTCGCCACGTTTCAGTACATAGTCATTCAGCACATAGGATACCCCTCGTCCTTACCTTTATTTCCGCGTACGATAGCGGAACTTACCTAATAAGGCGCGCAACACACACTCTCTCTCTCCCCTCTTCGTATTGGACGTCGCACTCTCACTTTACCACTCTCTCTCTAATTCTCTCTTTCTCTCTCCCCTTTCTCTCTCCTTCTCGAGCTCAACATCTCTCTCTCTCGGCCACAATACAAAGACGGAATTACAGAATTCACAGCTTGCTTGGTAAGGTTTGATCAAGTTTTATCGACGACTTTGGTTTCTGGTCGTGTTTTTTGATTTTCCTAGGAAAGAATATGCGTGAATTTTATTTATTTTGTTTTTCGACTGTTTTAAAGTTGTTTGTTTTTCGACTTTGATTTCTGGTCGTGTTCGTTTTAAAGTTGTTTGGTCCCATTGTTTTTCGAGGGATCGTCGTTGTCGTTCAGTTGTGGAATTCTGACATGGCCTCTTCCGCTTCCGGAGAAGCCCTCAATCCCTCCGTCTCCCTGAAACTCAAGCAGAAAGAGGTATTTTTTTTTTCTAATTTAATTTCATTTGTTTAATTTAACTAATTCGACTTTTGGGTTGCTTTTGTTTTTCTGGGTTGCTGTTAAATTTTGGATTTATACCTTCAATTGTGATGGGTTTTTACTCGCGGGTTTGATCGATTGCCTTGCAGTTATGGGTTTATCTAGAATTTACTTGGAGGCCCTGCAATTTATTTATTTTTTTCTCTTCAATTTTGTTAAAAAAACGTATTGATATGATTTTTCTTGGTTTTCTGGGTAATTTGATGGATTAATTCTTGGGTACACTAGTGGTTTCTGCGTTTGTTTCGGTTAAAAGGTCGTTTTCTGTTGGCATTGAACTTTTAACAACTTTCGAAATGTAAATATATTCACTTGTGGTTTGAAGAAAACTACTTCCGTAGTCTCCACCCGTTTGTCGTCTGTGGAATTGTACTATCGGACTTGTTATGATCACTGTTAGTGTTAGTCACAATGACCATCTGCAAAGTTGTAAGTTTTCAGTATGTTGTTGCGTGCTTGCTGCTATAGTCAACATTTGTATACCTCTGCGTTTTGTTCATTGGAAATGCTGGTGTTGGTTTGTCCTTTTATCGTTACCCTCACCATTCATATTATTGCAATGTACTGTATTGTTTTCAGTTTTTAGAACACCAAGTTTACATATGTAACAGAAACTGCAAAGAAAAAGAATTTCTTATGTGTATGTATTATAGTATTATAGTTGCAGTAGTTACCGGACAATTCAGCTACTTGAAGTACTTATTTCTCTCCCAGGGAGCTTGTTTCTCAACAAAGATCAATTAAGAATTTTTTATGATGGTATTGAAATTGACTTGGTTGGTAAGGGAAACAGTTAAGTTTTGAAGAATGAGATGGAAGAATAAATTAAGCTGTGTTATCTGCACTAACTTTACAGCAGATGATTATTGGTTCCCTATTCTTATGTCATATGTACCGTTGCATGGTTGTAAATTTATACTACTTTCTGTAGGGTGCTTTGGACAGTGATGCTAAGTACTCAGCTAGTGTAGTCGGATCAGAAGATGACACTGATCTCTTAAAGAGTTCAACATCAGGATCAACCAATGCAAATGTTGTCAAAACTTCCAATTGTTTTTCATCTAATGATGATGATATGAGCATGGACGATGAAGACAATGATGATGACGATGATGATAATGACTATGATTGTGATGACAACGATGGTTTTCTGTATGATGACGGTGATGATTGCATGACTCTGCAGTCTCAGTTTGATAATGTGGACTTGCCTCCTGGTGTCGAAGCAACTCTTCCCTGGTTGAATGATCCTTCACCGAGTGAGAAGCCATCCACTAAGACGCTGGCTATTTCAGATCTACCACCATGTAGTTCAACTGTTCCTTCTGAAGCAAGTTCAACTGTTCCTTTTGAGGCAAGTTCTAGTAAGGAACTGGCAGACGGCAATGATGACAGTATCATGCCAAAGTCTCAACAGTTTAAGAAATTTGATATGGTGGAAGATTTCTCGGATCACCACTTTAGCCGCATGGGATTTTCAGATGAGCAGGTGAGTTGAATTAGTTGAACTTGTGCTTCACACCTGCCCCCTCCCGAACAGTTATGTGTGAGCATGTGCATGTGTCCACATCTCTCTTTATGGATGTGCCCTGGTCTGGCTGTGTGACACAGGCTTGAGTGCACGCATAAACTCTGCATGCGCAAAATGTGGAGCGTGTATGTCTGTCTTTGTAAATATGGACTAATCTGTGTTTGTTTCTTGATAGGCACCCAGATATTGGGCAAAGCGAATTCAGGATGAATGGAAGATTTTGGAGAAGGACTTACCAGGTGAGTTCTACCGCTTTGTATAGGGATTCACTATGCTTGATTATACAAGTGTGATGAAATATTCTTGTGTTTGTAAGTTTTCTTTTAGTGCTACTGTTGTTTTCCCATTAGAAACTTCACCTATTTTTTGAAATCGGTTCCTTTCCCTTCTGGTCATGTCTTGGCATTAGTTTAGTAGGTTGGCTTATTTCTGTTTTTTCTTGCAGACACTATATTTGTCAGGGTTTATGAAGCAAGAATGGAACTTCTGAGGGGTGTCATTATAGGACCTCCGGGCACTCCCTACCATGACGGTCTTTTTGTCTTTGATTGTCTCTTCCCAACTAACTATCCTAAATCACCACCGGTGTGTATATGGTGCTATTGCATTGGTGTTTTATTGTATATTTTATCTTATTGTACATAATTTTGATTTTCTTTTGTCAGATGGTGTACTACTATTCAGGTGGTCTTCGATTGAATCCAAATTTGTACGAGTGTGGGAAAGTTTGTCTGAGTCTCCTAGGCACTTGGAGTGGCAAGCAAAATGAAAATTGGGTCGCAGGGCAATCAACAATGCTACAAGTTTTAGTCTCTATACAAGCTCTTATTTTGAATGCAGAGCCCTTCTTCAATGAACCTGGGCATGAGTCATCGTATGTTGGAGCAGAAGGGCAAAGGCAATCCAGAAAGTACAATGAGGATACCTTTATTCTATCTCTAAAAACGATGATTTATACACTAAGGAGGCCGCCTAAGGTATGATTATAGCAACCATCTCCGTTACAGTACACTGATCTTCTATTTATAATTAACATTTTACATTGTTCCTTGCTGGAGAGTTGATTTACTAGAATGAAGTAGATTGCCAGAACAGTAGGGAGTTTTCTTTCTCACATCTGTGCTTTGTGGGGTTGAAACAAGTAGCCTTGATGTATAAACACCGGTTCCGAGTCGAGTATTATTGTAGAATTTAGTTGTGCTAGGATGGTTTTTTCTGCTTGCTGTTGCTGTTAGAAAACTATGCTGTTATCTAACCCGCCATGTTCCAGAATGAATCTTAGAAGGGACAGAAGGTGGGATGTCAATTTGTTAGGAGGCCTAGGAATCTGTTATTCATCTTTTACTACATTTTCCAATAGCTTTTGATCTTTGGGAATACATTTTCTCTCCTTTTGGGCTATAATAGGTGTTCCAAGAGTCAAATATTGCTTTACTGTCTGGTCGCCAAATTTACAGATCTGGGGGTTACCTCCATTTGTAATCTTTTAGTGTGTTGATGGTTTCACTGCTTTGCTCCATGCTTTTTCAACGGGGATTTGGTGATTGCTTATTGACCCATAAATTAGGGTCTGAATTACGATTTAGTAACTTTGATGAGTATGCGGGTGTATTATTTGTGCCCTAGTGATTCAAATACTCTTTATAGTGGTTTTAGCAGCTTAGATAACGTGTTCTAATGATGGTTTTAGCAGCTTAGACGAAAAAAGTAAATAGGAAGTCAGTTTGTACGTTATCTTTTGTTTTGAAAGGCACTTTCTGTTTTGTATCTCAGGTTTGTAGCCTAGGTCGGTCACCTAATTAAGTGAGCTTTCTTGCAGTATTTTGAGGACTTTGTCTTGGGTCATTTTCGCGAACGTGCACACAATATTCTGGCAGCATGTAAAGCATATAGTGAGGGCACTCTGGTGGGGTCTGATATCACATCCCAGAATGCAGAAAAAGGTGGCTCCGCACAATTCAAGGCAAGTGTAGCTAAGATGATGAATACACTTGTTACACATTTCACCAGAAATGGATCAACCGACTGTGAGAAGTTTAGAGTTGAAGCCTCACATTTGACTAGCAGCTGACTTGATGGGATTGGAAGGTAATAAGAATTATAGATTGGCTTAGGAGAAACGAAATCTTTGGACCTGCGTATGGTATTTTCGTTTCCCATCTGCTTGCCGATACTGGTATTCTGGAATTGGTTAGTTCGTATTTTGGTCTATTTTATCTTTCGGGATTCTCGCTAGTACATATAAAGTATAGTAGGAAGACGTTGATGATGGATTCATGTTGAAGTGGACTTGGCTTATTGCTACATTGATCTAATTGTGAGTCACAATTTGTGACCTTGTTTATAGGCTTTTTTCAATTCTAGCCGAAACAATGTTTTATGTCAGTTGCCCACTACTGCTTGACTTGTTTTACTTTCTGATTCCTGGGTGTACACAATCAAGCGTGAATCTCTCGTAACATGATTTATCACGTGATGTGAGATACAGACAAACACGTAAATTTGGAGTAATAAACCAGGTCTATATAGTAGGTTCCTAGGCAACGTTTCCTGATCTATTCAGTCGTTATTTTGTACACCAACGAGGCATAAGGGATCCACAGATGAGCTCATTGATAATTTGAAATGCCTACCAAAATTCGATAAAAAAAAAACCAAAAACCCTACTAGATCTTGTGGAATGGATAACCATGAACTACAACTCACTAAAACCTGAAACTATTTGACTGTTAAATTAAATGGTAGTCATATTAGTATTTTGAAAAATTGTGTTTGTCTATTTTCTTCATTACAATTAATGTCTTAATGGTTTGGATTCTTTTATTTTGTATGAATAATTTACTAAGATATAGACAATTTGTTTTGTTAAAAAAAGTAACGAAATGAGCAACACAAAAATTATTCGATGGATCCCTTAATGGTTCCGTCTACGGTACCTATTAGAAAAAGTATCAGGACCATTTAATTCTCCTCCCGTACCATTTGGGTTCTTCACCAGAATTTGTGTCCATGATAATTGTTCGATAATTTATAAAAATAATGAGGTTTGTCATAAACCTAATTCATTTAAGATGTATTAATGAACCTTTGAACCGGTAATTACACAAATTTTACACAATTTCCCAGCAACCATGCAAGGCCGTGAGAGAGAAAGAAACCTTGTGAGTGTGGTGGTGTCCCTCAAAGTCAGGACTTTTAAAAAATTACTTTTTCCATATAGTTTTTTTTATTAATTTTATTAATTATGATAAAAATTGAAAATAAAAAATTATACTAATGCAACAATGCTTAACACATGACAAGTTATGAATGAATAGTGTGGTAGTTACACTCAACATGATCTAGTGGCAAGTCAAGCTCCACACAAGTTTTTCTCACCTCTCAGACCCAAATCCACCAAATTGAGTGAAAATGCTCTAAATGAACCATGAATTTTAAATCGAACTATCCTAACCAGATGCCAAATTTTCGAGTCTGATTTAGGAATTAATTTGACTCAAATTTGAACTGCATTGACGCATGTTATGTAATCAATACCCAAAAAAAAAAAAAAAAAAAACAAGGAATTGCAAAAGTCCAATAAAAAAAAGTAGAAAAATAAATAACAACTTCTATTCAATGAGAAATAAAATGTGCGGTAAAAAAAATATAAAATTGAAACTCTATTATCTAGATAATTACCCTAACCGAAAAAATGCTGGTTTAGGACCCATGCCCATGCAAAATATTTCTAGCGATGAACGGCTGTATATTAACCCCTTAAAATGCCGTCATTCTCTAATCTCTACTGTATATACATCCAAAACCCAGTGCATTTGCACCAATTAGTATCTTTCCTTGACTTCCAAGTTTTAGGAAACAAAACCTAGCAGCTGCTTTCCATTTATTTTGCCCCTTCTTGTTTTCATACAACCTGAACCTACAAACTGCAACAGCCGCGCTGTTCTTTCGAGCCTCGAGACGATTGAATCTTGAACGTACAAGCTTCATTACCATGGAGACTGCTAGCAGCCTGGGATTACCAGTCGGATGTCACTTCGAACCATCCGACAAAGAGCTTTTGCTTCACTTTCTTTACAACAAGGAGCACGGTCTACCGCTTTCTTGCAATGCCGTGATGGAGTGCGATCTTTATGGAAACGAAGAAACATGGAGGCAGTTGTTCGATCAAACTAGTGAAAGATGTCTCTACTTTTTCATCGTGTTAAAGAAGAAAGACGGAGAAAGGTTCACGGGTAGAGAGGACCTCATCTAGAGCGTTACATGGAGAATCCAAAGCGATAAGCCTATTAAGGTTTATAGGATTTGAGATTGGAAAGGAAAAGTATGAACGCAAAAGAGTAGAGAATTGGTGAGAATAATTTGTGATTGATTTACATGATTATTGGCATTATCACTGATTGTATATATATACATATTACATCAGTTGACTTTGTAAAGCCATAGAAGGCAAGTATTATAATACAGTACAACAGGGAAGACAGAGACTGAGTGAATCATGCAGTGCAGCAAATCACGTCCTAATGGCAGATTTGTCTGTTTGATTTGCTGGACCTGTAGTAATCTCTTTATACCCCCTCAAGAGAAACGGAAAAAGTGAAGATTGAGCTTGGAAATAAGGAAGGAGAATCATTCACGAGATAGTCCTTTGGTGAAGACATCGGCAATTTGATGTTGTGAAGGAATATGTCGAGTGGCAAGGAACCCGTGAGCAATTAACTCATGAACAAAATGGTAGTCAATTTCTATGTGTCGAGTGCGAGCATGGAAGACCAGATTTGCAGTCATTTGAAGAGAGGAGACATTATCAACATAAATGCATGGTGGAGTATAAAGAGGAAGACCAATCTCACGAAACAAATAGCAGAACCACCGTAGTTTAGCTGTTGTGGTGGCAAGAGCGCGATATTCAGCTTCAGAGCTTGAGCAAGACACTGTGGATTACTTTTTAGCAGTCTAAGTCAGAAGGTTTGTGCCAAGGAAAATACACGCACCACTAGTGGATCGACGATCATCAACAGAACTAGCCCAATCAGCATTTGAGAATTCATGAATAGAGAAGTCCGTTGAGGAACGGAAGAGGAGATCATGCGCAACGGTGTCCTTGATAATATAGCGATAAATGCGCTTGACTGGTTAAAGATGAGTAGTTTATGGATTGTGCATGTATTGACAAACTTGATTGTCAACATCAATAATGTTGAGGCGTGAGAAAGTAAGATATTGGAGCCCACCAACCATACTACAATATGTCTCTGGTTCAGAAATTGGATCACCATCATGTGTAGATAAGCGTGTAGATGAGAGGAATGGAGTGGGACTTGGCTTGCAAAGATTCATCTTAATTTTTTTTAACAAATCATAAGTATAATGAGACTGAGAGAGAGAGAGAGAGAGAGAGAGAGAGAAAGGTGACTGCCATTGTGGATGGCCTCCATGCCAAGAAAATAATTAAGATCCCCCAACTTCTGACTGGCAAAGGTGGCACATAATGTAACAATGAACTGATTAACAGCAGCATAATTCGAGCCTGTAACAATCAGATCATCAACATATACAAGCATATAGAGAATATGTGGAAGAGTGATAAATAAACAAAGATACATCTGGTTATGCAAAAAGGAGTTTAAGCATTGAAACCAAGCACTTAGAGCTTGTTTAAGACCATAGAGTGCTTAGTGAAGACGACAACATGCTTAGGGTGTTGGGAATCGACCAAACCAGGTGGTTGTTGTTAGTATTTAAGTGATTTTAGTTGAAATAAGTTTATGTTTTTACTTGTTTTAATCAGAGCCCTTGGATTACATTCCAAATGGATGCTTTAGATTAAGTTAGAGTAAGTGGTGTTGAGTAACACATGTAACTATCTCATAGGATAGATAACATGAAGGGCTGAGATTGTTTTCATTCTGTTAGAGGAGAAAGAAGGGTGATATTCCCTCCTCAGTGCAACGGTAATATTCGTTTTGCTATGTAAGAGCGAGAGTGAGCAATTTCAATGAAATGAGTGTAAGGCTTCCATCACCGTGAAGCTCTTTGAAATTATTCAATCATTCTTCCAGAAATCTTTCTTAGATCCATTGATTCACGGTACAAAAATCACATAATCTAACATGGCCTTAGAGCCAGGTAGCATCATCTGCAACTGGGCGTGAATCTGTGAAGAGCGCAGCGAAGAACTCGAACTGATCATCGAGCTTTGTTGCTAAAGGAAAATTCAGAGAAGAAATCTCAATGATCTTGAATCGAGTCTCATATGGCTGGGTCAAGTGGTGTTGATCTTCGAGCACCAGTATTCAATGGAGACAACTTCGATTTCTGGTAAATTCGGATGAAGACCATATTCCGATCTCATGAACTTTGGGATGTTGTCGAGAAGGGTTTCGCTACTCTAGCGAAGAAGGATGAAGAACTCACTGAAGCTGAGAGCAAGCTGATGAGGGAGAACATAGTCAAAGATGCAAAGGCATTTGGAATCATCCAAGGGGCGATTTTCGATCAGATCTTTCCGAGAATTGCCATCCAAGAGATTGCACACACAGCTTGGAATGTCCTAAAGCAAGAATTTGTGGCAGATAAATAGGTAGGAGCTGTGAAACTGCAAGGCTTATACCGTGATTTTGAATATACTAGAATGGGTGCAAATGAAGCTTTCTCTGCATATCTAGTTGGGCTAGTCGATTTGCTTAGTCAAATGAGGAGTTATGGTGAAGATATTAGCAATCAAAGAGTTGTTCAAAAGTTGCTGATAAGCTTACCTAGATCGTATGATAGTATTGCTTCTGTGATTGAAAATACTAAGGATCTAGACACTGTTGATGTTCAAGATGTTGTTGCTATTCTAAAGGGGTATGAACAAAGAATTGATAGGCATGATGAGATTCACACTGAGAAGGCATTTGTTAGTCTTAATATTGCTCCAAAACAAAATAAGTACAATGGGAATCAAGGGTTCAAACCACAGAAGATTTGGAAGTCAAAGTGGAAGAAAGGGGATAATGGAACAACAAATCAAGCTGGAAAAGCTGCAGGTACCTCTGAAGGAGCCAAGAATCCTTTTATACACTGTGATAAGCTACATTTTGGTGAATGTTGGTTCAAGGATAAGCCTATGTGCCATAATTGCCATACGTTGGGGCATATTGCAAAAGATTGCCGTGAAAAGAAGGAGAAGGCTAACCAACATGTAAACTTTGTTAATCAAGTCAATGACACTCTTATAATGTTTTATGTCTGCAATAATGCCACAGTGAAGAAATGTGAAGATGCATGGTATGTAGACAATGGATGTAGTAACCATATGACTGGAAGGGAGGATTTGTTGGTTGACATTGGTAGAACAATGACTGCTAAGGTTGAAATAGGCACTGGTCAGCTTAATGAAGTCATTGGAAAGGGAAATTTGGTAGTTGAAACCAAAATGGGGAGAAGATATATCAAGGAAGTGATGTGAGTTCCAGGTTTAAAAGAAAACTTGCTCAGTGTAGGGCAGATGATGGAACATGGTTACTTTCTGGTGTTTGGTGGTACAATTGCTACAATATATGATGATAGATCTATGTCCAACTTGGTAGCCAAAATACCAATGAAAGGAAACATGAGTTTTCCCTTGAAACTTAAACCTGAGATGTAGATTGCTCTAAAAGCTATTGTATGTCAGTCTTCTGCAATTTGGCATAGGAGGCTAAGACATTTGATGTAACGACTCGTCCCCAATTATTACGATTTTTATAATTTTTAAATGTGAATTTACGAAAATGCCCTTCGAGGCAAAGTGTTGACTTTTGTTGACTGCCGTGTTGTGTCACGTAAGATTCATTTTCTTAGCGTATCCTTGTAGAACTTGTCGCTATGGACGTGTGGGCACAAATGGAACGCAATTTGGAATTATAACGAAGGAGTTATTAACGTTTAAATTTGGGGGCATTTTAGTAAATTGGTTAATATCTAGAAAATTTCAGATTTTTGGAGCAAAATTTGGGATGCCACGTGTATGGCGTAGATTAAAAGGAACAAAGGATGGTCGGTGCAGATGGAGTATAAAGGAGAGACAGGAGGGAAGAACCGGACTAATCAGAAAAGGAAAGATGAGAGAAAGGAGGGAAACGAGGGAAGAGAGAAGGAAAGAATCGGCCAAACCCGGTTTCTCCACCTGACCTGCCAAGTTGACTTGCTCATATATCCTTCGTACGAACTTCACTTTGGGTGATCTTGGTGTACAAGGAAAGCCCTTGACGAGCCCTACATCTCTGTAGTGTTAGATTTCCAAATTTCTTACCCAAATTCACAAATCAAAGCCACAAACCCACGGGGGCATCCGGCGGTTTTAACCTTTTTTCGGTGACTCCGGCGAGTTTCACCGTCGATGATCACCACCAAAAGACTCATCTCAACCCCAGGAGCAAGGCCCAAGCTTTGGTGGAGGCATCGGAGTTCGTTTTGGTGGCGAATCAACAACTACTCAATTTTAAGGGTTTCCGGCGGGTTTTCATGAAATTGAGGCTTTTCCTAGGCAAGTTGGCCTTAGTCACAGGTACGAAAGTTGCTCCACTCACTGAGATCTTCATTTCTATGAAGTTTGAGAATTTTTAAAAATAGTTGAATTTTCAGGCAAGTTGGGACGGCCGACCACCAGCTACGATGGCGCGTGGGCCGAGATGTTCCCTGACCTTCCTAGGCTAAATTTGAGTACCCTGATTCCATTGGTGAAGTCCTATTGATGAATTTCCATCATTTGAACGTAGTTCCATTAAGGTCCGTTGCTTGATTATTATAGCAATCGACGATCCAACCATTGGATCGTCATCAAACTTTGATACGTTATAATACGTAATATTTGAGGATATTAGAAACTTACAGATCAGGACTCCGATGTGTGGATATTCCCAATTAGGACATGTAAGTTATATGTTATATTGATAAGAATTCTAACACATGATTTGATAATTGTTCTAGGCGGCAATCGTTCGTGACGCCTTGATATTTGTGCTAGGAAGTTATAGCGCGGACTCCAGGTGAGTGGGCTTTGGTTTTCTATATATATACGTATGTATAATTTACGTTTTTCCCAGAAATTATTTTAAATGAAATGTGATTGAAATGCCATGTCATACTTGCGTTATATTTAGTATATGCATTGGTGTAGTCATGTATAATGTTGCATGATGCTGTAGAGATTAGGTAAGTTACAGGTGAGTACATTATGATATTAGTGGTTGTGATGTACATGGTTATGCCTAGTTGCATTTGGTACTCATTATCCTGCACCCCGGTGTTAGTGCTCCGCTTGAGGTCAAGGTTAGCCTTCACGTGATCGTTCACCTCCCGCACTGTACGCTCACCTTAGATCTAAGGCAGGTGCCAGCCTATCGTACAGACCACATTAAGTGGTTCTGACTCGTAGGTGACTTGCGTTACTTCACACAGCCTTCACGTGATCGTAACACTTAAGCGTATTTATTTACACCCAGGCTGTCGTACAGACCACATTAGGTGGTTCCGTCTCGTGTGCAGGTTTAGAGCCGTACAGGTCACGTTAGGTGACTTCGGCTGGCATATCATTTTACATTAATTTATTTCACCTGGCTTACTTATTTCATTGCTGAGATATTTGACATGGCATATGCTTGGTTTTCAATACTCTTGAGCATGATTTCTATACACATATGTATTATTATTTTCTGGGAAATTATACGGGTTTTACGGTAAGGGGTTATAATGTTTTCAAAAACGTTTTTATTAAAAACTTTATTTTCAGGCCCACTCACCTTGTTTTTGCGCCCCTTCAGGTTTTAGCTGTTGAAAGTTCGTATCGACGAGGGTATATGGCAAATCTCAGTATATGTGGCTACCTTTGAGGGTATGATCCTTACCCACACTACTGTACTTTACTTATGCTCTAACATTGTGTATGAAACGGGCTCGTTCCCGCTCGCAGTGCACTCTAGTCTTTAGGCACTTTTAGGTTCAAATTTATTGACATTTTCCACATCACTGTACTTTATGGCTTCGTCACTTTCCAGGTGTCGGTTAACACAGCTCAATTTGGAGTCCTAATGGACATTTCGGGTCGGGGTGTGTCATTTGAATATGGGAAGTCTGAGGCAACTTAAAGACCAAGATATGGTAGTGGAAATGCCTGAGCTCAAGTTAGTAGATGAGATATGTGCAGGGTGTGCCTTTGGGAAGCATTGCAGAGATACATTTCCAAAGGAAGTATCATGGATGGCTTCTTTTCCTCTAGAGCTCATTCACTTAGATATCTGTGAGCCTATGCAAATCACTACTAAGGCTAGGAATAGGTATTTTCTTACCTTTATAAATTACTGCACTCGAATGTGTTGGATCTATTTCTTAAGAAATAAGTCTGAGGTGTTTAGCAAATTCAAGAAATTCAAGGCCACAGTTGAATTACAAAGTGGTTACAAATTGAAGAAGTTGAGAAGTGATAGAGGAGGGGAGTATACATCTATTGAATTCAGAGAGTTTTGTGAAGAAATGGGCATGGAAAAATAGTTAACAGTGGCCTACACACCACAGCAGAATGGTGTTGCTGAGAGGAAGAATAGAACCATAGTGGAAATGGCAAAGTGTATGATGGTTGAGAAGGGTGTTCCATTTGATTTCTTGGTAGAAGCTGTCAACACAACAGTGTACATCTTGAATAAGTATCCCACTAAGTCTCTTGATAAGAAGACCCCCTTTGAGGGATATAGTGAGAGGAAGCTAGGAATCAAACACTTAAAGATCTTTGGTTCTATATGTTATGCTCACATTCTAAGTCAACTTAGACAGAAGCTAGATGAAACCAGTACTAAATGCATTTTCTTGAGATATGGCATATGTGAGAAAGGTTATAGACTTTCTGACCTTGTCTCAAAGAAGATAATTGTGTCAAGGGATGTGATAGTTGATGAAAATGCTTGCTGGGATTGGAAATCTCAATCTGAGAAGACCATCAGTGTACCAATACCTGAAGTGGGAATGTGTGAACAAAAGGAAGAAGGGAGTTCAAGTGACAGATGTAATGTAAATGATGAATCAGCATCTAAAACTTGTGAAACAATTGAAAATGGCTCAAGATTGGTTCCAATGCAGAATAACATAGGTCCCCAAGACTATGATCACACTCCTTTGAAGTTCAAAAGCTTGACAGAAATATATGCAAAATGCAACTTGTGCATTGTTGAGCCTGAGAACTTTGAGGATGCAGCACAAGACGAGTCATGGCAGAAGGCAATGGAGGTAGAAATTGGCATGATAGAGAAGAACTTCACTTGGGAACTTGTTGATAGACCATTTGATAAACCAATAGTTGGTGTCAAGTGGATCTACAAAACAAAATTGAACCTAGATGGGTCTATATAGAAGAATAAGGCAAGGTTAGTTGCTAAAGGATACCCTCAAAAGCCTGGGGTCGATTTCAATGAGACATTTCCCTCCTATGGTAAGGCTTGACACTATTAGGACTCTAATTGGGCTTGCTGCACAGAAAAGATGGAAGCTGTTCCAACTTGATGTGAAATCTGCATTCTTCAATGGGGTTCTTAATGAAGAAGTATATGTAGACCAGCCACTTGGTTTTGTAATTAAAGGCAAGAAGGACAAGGTTTACAAGCTCAAGAAGGCCTTGTATGGTTTAAAACAGGCACCAAAGGCCTGGTACAAAGAGATTAACTCTTATTTCTACAATTCTGGTTTTCATAGAGGTCCAAGTGAGGTAACTCTTTACATCAAGGCAATTAAGGTAGGAATTCTCATTGTATCCTTGTATGTGGATGACATTATATACTCCGGAAGTTCAAGTGCATTGATGGATGATATTAAAGTAGAGATAATGAGAAAATATGAAATGTCTGATCTTGGTTTATTACATCATTTCTTGGGGCTTAGAGTGATTTAAGCAGAAGAATGCATTTTTCTGCATCAAAAGAAATATGCAAGAACCTTATTGGAGAAGTTCGGATTGAAGGATTGCAAACCTGTTGCAACTCCACTTGCAGCAAATGAAAAACTCAGCAAAGAAGATGGCTGATGAAAGTCTTTATAGCCAGATGGTTGGTAGCTTGTTATACCTAACAACCACAAGACCTGATATCATGTTTGCTACAAGTTTGCTAGCTCGATTCATGCATAATCCAACTAGAAAACACATGGGAACTGCAAAGAGGGTACTGAGACATATCCAAGGATCACTGGACTATGGGATTACATATGAGAAAGGCAAAGATGTTGTGCTTATGGGCTATTGTGATAGTGATTGTGCAGGGAGAGAGAATGACATGAAAATCACTTCTGGATATGCTTTTAGTTTTGGTTATGGAGCATTTTCTTGGGCTTCAATCAAACAAAGCAGTGTAACACTGTCCACTGCAGAGGCTAAGTATGTCGGTGCTGCAAAAGCAACTGCTCAAGCCATATGGTTAAGGTTTGTTCTCTTAGACTTTGAACAGGAACAAGTGGAGCCTACTCAAATCCTATGTGATAACACCTCTGCCATTGCAATTTCAAAGAATCCAGTAGCACACCACATGACAAGGAACATAAATAGAAGGTTCCATTTCATCACAGATGCACTGCAAAATGGTGAAGTTGACTTGATCTATTGCAGAACTGAGGAACAAGTTGCTGATATATTTACAAAAGCATTGGCAAGGGATCGATTTAAGTATTGAGGAAAGCTTTGGGAGTGATTTCAGCTAAATACTTAGAAGGGAGTGTTAGTATTTAATTGATTTTAGCTAAAATAAGTTTATGTTTTTACTTGTTTTAATCAGAGCCCTTGGATTACATTCCAAATGGATGCTCTAGATTAAGTTAGAGTAAGTGGTGTTGAGTGACACATGTAACTATCTCATAGGATAGATAACATGAATGGTTGAGATTGTTTTCATTCTGTTAGAGGAGAGAGAAGGGCGATATTCCCTCCTCAGTGCAACGGTAATATTCATTTTGCTATGTAAGAGAGAGAGTGAGCAATTTCAATGAAATGAGTGTGAGGCTTCCATCACTGTGAAGCTCTCTGAAATTATTCAATCCTTCTTCCAGAAATCTTTCTTAGATCCATTGAATCATTGTACAAAAATCACATAATTTAACAGTTGTTTCATATAGACCTCTTTAAGCAAGATTCCATTCAAGAAGGCATTACGAATATCGAATTGTTGTAAAGTCCAAGTTTTGCAAATCGCCAAGGCAAGGATTGTACGAATAGTCCCTGGTTAGACAACAAGACTAAAAGTTTCTTCGTAATCAAGACCTGCTTGTTGGTTGGAACACTTAGCGACAAGACGTGCTATGTGTCGATCAAAAGAACCATCCACTTTGCGTTTCACTCGAAAGTTCTTTGTCTACTTGATTTGCTGGGCCTGTAGTAATCTCTTTAACGTTAAACTTGATACTCAAGCAGCGACTGAGACTCATATCGGGTTTAGCGAAAATGATCCTACGTTCCGAAAGAGGGTTTGACTTCTAAGCTATGATGCATGGACACAGGTAACAACCAGTATATCCCGTATCTGACACGCAGGGATACGGATACGAATAGGATACGCTTGGATACGAGCCCGATACGTATCGGAATGAAGGGATATGTTGTTTATTGATGAGATACGCGTATCAAACTGTCGAGATACACATATCACACTTTTCGGATACGTTTCCAACTAACTCAGAGGATAATCAGAAGAAAAAAAAAATCAAAAAATCCGCACAGAATCGTGATTGATTCCAATTAGCTAAACTGAAACGATTGTTTGGCTAAAACCCAAAACGATTTTGGGTATAAAATAATGATTTACCTATTTTTCTTCACTCGAACCTTAGAAATCAGACTTGTCGTCTGCAACTGCTCCATCGTCTCCGTCTAACTGCTTCGTCGTCTTCGTCCAACTGCTTCGTCGTCTCCATTGTCTCCGTCTGCAACTGCTAGTTAGAGCTTTCGACTTCATTTTCACTTTGTTAATTTTGAAGCTCAATCTGATTCCCAGAAGCAGAACCCATCTCTGCAACTGAAAGGAAAGCCTATTTTTCTGTTTTTAATTTCGAAGCTAAAAGGCCTTTTGCTTTGACTGATTCAATGACCTTTAGCTTATCTGTTATATAGATTGGAAAAGCCAAAAGCCCCTTTTGCTTTTTGTATATAATATTATTATTGTATTTTATATATTATATTATAATATACTATTGTGCTTTCATGATATTTAGCTCACTGGTCTAGATATTATTGTGCTTTCATGATTTTAGCTTAATCTGTTATGTAAATTTGGAATACAGTGTTCTAGATATTTAGATTATAATATTTTATGTATATGCTTTCATGATGCATTTTTTATTTCTTAAGTTAAAATAAATTTTTCATGTATTAGTCTTTGTCTATACGATTATACGATGAATTGACTTTTATTGTTTATATGTTTGTTAATTTAGGAAAATGAATCACCCTGATATTCATGTGAATGATAATGCTAATCTGGATGAGATTGTTGAAAATTATAATGCTCTGCTGTGCAAGTATGTCAAAAAGCTCGAAAAAGTGGGAAATAGAGGAGGAGGAAATACTAAATTTGAGTGCAATTATTGTCAAAAAAACTTATAAAGGATCCTACTCTAGGGTCAAGTTTCATTTGTTAAAAATGTCTAGAAATGGGATCGCGCCTTGCAACAAGGTTACTGATGAAACTCTTGCGGAAATGAATAAGTTAGTTCGAGAGTGTGAATACAAGTTGAAGAGTTCTGCTCCTAAACATGTTTCGTTGCTCAATACTGGTTCATTCTGTTATGATCTACCTGAAGCAAATCTTGATCCAAAGAAGAGAAAGGGAACAAGTGGGCCTCTCAGTAAAGCTTTTAACAAGGAGGCTCGAGATCAATGTGATGCCGAAGTTGCAAGGATGTTTTATACAGGTGGCTTATCATTTAACCTTGCAAGAAATCCGCACTATCGGAACTCATATGTTCGTGCTTCTACACTTCCAGGGTATGTTCCACTAGGTTACAACGCACTGAGAACTACTCTTCTGCAACAAGAGAAGAGTCACATTAAGCGGTGCCTCCAACCAATCAAGCGCACATGGAGCACTAAAGGTGTAAGTGTTTGCAGTGATGGGTGGACAGATGCTCAAAGGAGACCACTTATTAATATTATGGCAACTTGTGAAAGTGGGCCAATGTTCTTGAGAGCAATTAATTGTGAAGGTGAATACAAAGACAAGCATTGTATTGCCAACTTTCTTACAGAAGCTATTAAAGAAATTGGTCATGAAAATGTTGTTCAAGTGATCACTGATAATGCCCCTGTTTGTAAAGCTGTTGGGTTACTTATTGAGGCCCACTATCCCCATATCTTTTGGACACTCTTTGTTGTTCACACTCTTAATCTTGCTTTGAAGAGTATATGTACTCCGAAACAAACAGAAGTTTCCTATGATGACTGCAATTGGATTTCAACTATTGCTAGTGATGCTTGGTCCATAATTTTTTTTATTATGAACCATAGCATGAGATTGTCCATGTTTAATGAACATTGCAAACTAAAGTTACTTTCCATTGCCGAAACAAGGTTTGTTTTCTCCACTTTTTTTTTCTTTTTTCCTTATTTAATTATAAGTTGTCCTAATTTTTAAATTTTTCAGATTTGCTTCCACACTTGTGATGCTTAGAAGATTTAAGGAAATAAAGGAAGGTTTACAACAAATGGTGATTAGCCCAAATTGGGCTTTGTACAAAGAAGATGATTTGGTTAAAGCAATGATAGTGAAACAAAAGATATTGGATGAGGATTTTTGGGAGAAGATTATATTCTTTTCTTTGCAGCTCCAATATATGAGGTTATTAGAATGGCTGACACAGATAAACCTTGTCTTCACTTGGTGTATGAGTGGTGGGATGCTATGATTGAAAAGGTGAAAGCTGCTATATACAGGAATGAGCGCAAGGCATTACATGACAAAAGCAGCTTTTTTGATGCGGTGTATCGCATTTTATTGGAGCGATGGACTAAAAGTAGCACACCACTTCATTGTTTGGCACATTCATTAAATCCAAGGTAATGATTTTGCTAACTTACTTATAAATTCTTCTAGATTAATTTTTAGCTTTATGAGTACATTTTTAAACTTTTATTTCTTTTATTTTAGGTATTATAGTTCAGAATGGCTCCAAGAAGACCCTAGTCGTCTTGCTCCACACCGAGATGTTGAACTTACAATTGAAAGGAAAAAGTGCTTTGAGAGATACTTTTCCAATGAGGAAATTAGAAGAAATATCAATGTGGAGTATGCCTCTTTCTCTATGTGCTTGAATGACTTTGGAGCTATTGATTCTATGAATGATAGATTTCATTTGGAACCAGTGATGTGGTGGATTGTCCATGGAGCTTCTACACCTAGTCTCCAATCCATAGCATTGAAGCTACTTGGACAACCTTGTTCCTCCTCTTGTTGTGAAAGAAATTGGAGCACTTATAGTTTTATTCACTCTTTAAGAAGGAACAAGATTACACCACAAAGAGCTGAGGATTTGGTATTTGTGCATAATAATCTTCGTCTTTTATCAAGGAATAGCTCAACCTACAAGGAAGGTATTACTCAATTGTGGGATGTTGGAGGAGATGGCTTTGAAAACTTGGGTGAAGAAAGTGTCGGGATGCTTGAAATAGCTAACCTTTCACTTGATGAACCGTCATTGGAGACTACTTTAGTTACTGGAGGAGACATCATGAATGTGGAAGTTGAATGAGACTTCGCTTTTTTTAATTTTCGTTTGGATGTTCATTTTAATTTTTCAAGTTTGAAGACTAATTGCTTGTTGGATGGACTATCTTTCTAATTGTTTGGAGTTTATTGAAATAAATTTAAACTTGAGTAATAAATTTGAATGTTTATTTTATAATATTTTAGATATATTTATTTATTTATATATATTTTTAATTGCCGTATCCTTGACGTATCGTGTCTTCATTTTTAGAAATTTGACTTGTCCCTGTGTCGTATCGTGTCGTATCCCCGTATTCGTGTCCATGTCCATGCATCCTAGCTTCTAAGGCAAAGGGAGATTGGGTTATGCATGAGTTTCGACTTGACAAGCGCTTTCTGGACAAGAATAACAAAGTAATTAAGTAATATTAAATACATGCTTAATTTTCAGTCTTAAATATACTATATGATTTCTTGTAGTCTTACTTATTTCTTCTTGATTTAATTCCCAGACTTATCCTTCTTGTGCATTGTCATTGTTTATCTTCTTTTTGTTTTTAAAAATCCTTGTCATGCATGTTCAACATTGAGTGATTTGGTTTTGCTGTGGCTATCTTCGATAAATTTGGGTTCCATCTTTCGTCTTAATTAGTTTCTGTTTTAACAGGGTTTATTTATTTTTAATACTACTTATGAACGCTGTACGTAATTTTTTTATCAGGGTTTTCATGAATTAGAATCACCGTTGAATAACTTTGTTCTTCTTCGCATGAATTAATATATACATATATATACACACATATACATAGACCACTTAGCAATCTTGGTTCTTAAAACTTATTTGTTAATTAAAAATCCAAGAGGCTATCCGCCTCTTAGAAAGATTTCAACTATTGCTAACTATAACTGCTAAATATCCTTAGATCCAAAGTTCAAAAGAATAATTTACGATCTAAATTCTTCATATTTATAATCTTAATGAATCAAGTTATCTTTCAAAAAGTTTCTCAACTGAATATTGATTAATTTATTTGTATTTTCTCCATAACCAGTGGATTAAGAACTATTTCAATCATTCTTTGGGTGGCAATGAGGGGGATTAATTGTGGGGGATCGATTCAAATGCTTTATTATATGTTGATTAAAGTAAAAAACAGTTCCCTAATCTTGTACGTGCGTTTCATGTTTGCAGGCAAACTATGTTCTTTGTCGTGTAATAAATAAACAAAAGTTACAACCATGGAGGCAGCCGAGACTGATCAGAGGGAATGTCAACCAGGAGATCAAATCCAATATTGTCAGTGAAGTACTATACCATGAGGAGCAGAACGATGGTGAGGAGGAGGTGGATGGTAGCAGTGAAATCTTAAAGCTTTTAGACCAAGACTAGGGCACTAATGATCAGCAGAACTATGGTATTTACAATTTCAAGCGACTAAAGTTGAAAATTTTGTGAAACAGAACACGTCATTTTTGTTAATTATTTTTCAGCGGGAATTGGCCTAGTACCCCTGCTTGTTTTACCTTTTTTTATTTATTTATTTAATTTTCTTTTAATATTATTAGTTGGGAGAGAGTTGGTGCCTCGCATATGATTGTTGACAAAGAGCTAATCTCGCCTTATCCTTCTCTGAAAAAAAATTAACTGAATGAGATAAGCACAATTGAATTATATATGTGAACATATTTCAAGAGTATTTTAGTCAAAGAATTTGAATTACTAGCTACCACCTATTTCTCTCGAATATTTTTAAAATTCCAGGTAGGAAAAAAAAAAAAAAAAAAAAAGATAGAGAGTAGCCGGAAACTGGGGGGATAAAACCCAATTTCTAGGACCGAAATGTTCTTCAAAAAGTCATAAAGCGCCTGACATATGACTCTTTATGCCAACTTTTGTAACTGATACCACTATTTTTCTCTTTGATTTTAAAAGTTAATAAATCAATTTGGAAAAAAATAATAATAAAAAAGGGGTTAGGGATTAAAACCATAAAACGCCACCAAAATGTACAAACCTCAATGCCAAACACAATGTTTATTTTTGTTTTCGTTACGACATCAACATTATTGGACCATCTTGTTCCCATTTGTGAAAACAAAGAAAACTAATGCAACAGAGTCTGGTACACGCTTTGCGTCTATCTGTCCCCTCATTTGATGTGTAATATTAAGAAAGAAATACCGACAAAGAAGCATACAACTCACTGCACCAAAGTCTCTCTCCATTTTTTTAGGCTGAAGCAAACCTATCAAACCACATGAGAAATGCAAGAGCAGCATCTCTTGCCTTCTCTGGTGGGGGAGTTGTTGGGATCAGTGTCTCGTACTCAACTTGCCATTTTGCAATGCACATCTCTTCGTCTTTTCCTTTTTCTTGGGCAGGAAGGAATGAGAAGGTGACAATGTATGGATCGTACATTTTCTGCAGTTCACCTCCGATGACGCAGTAGGTCACAGACCAACCGTTCTCTACCTTCTCTATCTTCTCCACTGATTCCTTTACATAGTTGCGCACAGCTACATGTTTAAGACATGAATATTACCGTAAGTTATTGCTGTGGTCTCACACATGAATCGTAAAAGTGTTTTATGACAACAGAAAATGTTTTTTTATTACGTTGAACAGAAAAACTTAATAGCACTTATGGATCTTAAATTAAATTGAAAACATGTGTTGTGTTATTCTTCACATGAAGCACTTTCAAGTTCTTTCGTATGGAACCCATCCAAGTTCTTTGTCACCAAGCACTTGAATTTTTAACAAAATTTTCTACAAGTTATAATAACAGAACTTTTAGCAAAATAACTTATGAGCAGAACTGTTTCTTATTAAATCATAAACGAGCCCTAACTCGCTAATAGGTTATCAATATAATATTTACATGCTATTCAAGTTATTTACTTTAGTGACGATAGCCAGCTCTACCGTATATCATCCATATTTTTCTCTTTTCTTATCAATAAAACAGGAGATTCGACCTTTAAACCTCTTCGAACATTGGGAAAGAAGAGAAGAGAGGCTAGAGAGGTACCAGAACCGAGTTTGAAGAGTATGAAACTTCCCGGGTGACCGTCGCCTTCAGGGCGTGTTTACGTGTCCGTAATTGGAATCAAAAGTCGGAGTGTGATTTCAATTATGAGTTATTCTTGTGTTTACTAAAATTTGAAGGAATCAAAATGGGTGGGGTCCACTCGAAAGATAGGAATTGAATTCCGAATTTTGGAGGAATTGAACTCCTGAGTAGGAGGTGTCATTTGAGTTCCGGGACAAAGGGGGAATCCGGAATACAAGTTTCTACCCATTATAACACCATCTAATTCCTGAAAAACTCCAAATCTGCCACTCAAATCAACAAGCCCAGACCTCTCTGCCTGCCTCCCTTTCACCTCCCTGTGCCTAGGGAACCAATCTCAAGAATCCTAGGGTGTCTTCAGATATCGTAGTGAGCTAGTTGTTCTTTGGTTGTGGCATCGTGGTTGTGTGGGGATGGAGGTGCGACGCGCAAGACAGATCAATGGATGCAAAGGAAATGATGATGAAGGATCCACAGAAAATAAAATGGAGGAGGAGGGAGAGAGTGGTGGCGGTAGTCGCTGGTGAGGACTGGCGAAGGATACTGGGGAGAAGAGAAATGACTTTAAAAATTAAGTTTCAAAAGGTAGAAAACTTGGGCTGCTGGCTTGGGAAGTTATGGGGTGGGTATAAAAAAATTAGGTTTGAAAGGGTCAAAATAAAAATGTTAAAAAATTAGTTTATAAAGAGATAGAAAATTCAATCATTTATGGGTTAAGATTGTATGAAAATTAAATTATACTAATTATCACATAAAATAATTCATTTAGACCAAGGGCAGTTTAGTAATCAAATGATTTTGATTCCAATTCAGAAGTGAATTGGTAAACAACTTATATGAAACCAACATCATTCCTATTCTGTTTTTTGACAATTTAGTAAACACATTTCATAGGTATCTAATTTTGATTCCTTCCCAATTCAATTCCACATCAATTCAATTCCTCCTCAATTCAATTCCCCCTATTTTAATTATGTATTAGTAAACGAACCCTCAATGTATTCAGCACTTGTAAGCATTTCAGGGTTTATTTTGCTAATGATCTCATTGTCTCTGTACATTTCCCATGCTTTCTCTGCAGGGATATTGAGTTTTACCTCTCCTTCCATGCTTATCATCTCCTCTTCCTCTCTCTCTCTCTCTCTCTCTCTCTCTCTCTCTCTCTCTGTCTCTGTCTCTGTGAAGTGTGAAACATGCATACTCGCAACACACATCCGATACTTATATGTACACACATCTATATAATACAAATGAATTTGAAGTGTAATATTTATGTCCAATATCTATAAAGGAATATGCTCGGGAGACCATATTTTTGCAAATACCACATCTTTGATGTATTATCTCATTTGGCAAGTGATGTGTACATACCATGTCAATTAAGAAATTTATCTGATTAAATGTTGATTGTATGAATTATTTGTCACATAAAATGGTACACAAATACAATATACATATGTGATCTCTAGCATTACTCATCTATAAAATACAACTTAGGGGGAATCCACAGGAGTTAATTCAGCCATTAAAAGTTGATGCCAGTCTCTCAAATCACACATTAACATGCATATATATACTTTCAAAGGGCAAGATAATTCATAGATGAGAGGTCCACTAGGTTAGCTCCTATAAAAAGTAGACGCCAGTCTCTCTATATCTTCGTATGTAATGTAATATTTGATGTCATATGCTTTGTGACTTGGTAAATAAAACAAGATTCGTTAATTTACTAATGGAGCGACAATATGCTCCCACACTAATGCTAATGTTCAACTAATTAATGGTTTGACGTCCTCGTTCCAGAGATTAAAATATTGTTTCGTTGTGCGGCTTGGTTATGAGAGATTTTTTCATGTGACTAGAACATGAGTCGGTACATCATATGTCAAAATGTATGTGGAGAGAATTTCTTTTACAAGTGTTTCTCCATTTTTATTATGACACGTGGTGTACTGGCCCGTATTCTTAGTACACTAAAAAACTCTTCTTGGTTAGGCCTCGAGTAGACTTGGAATCAGTGTTCTAAAAAACGTCCTAGGTGGCGCCTAGACGTTGGGCGTAGGTGTGCCGATCCGATTAGGTCCAAATCGTTAAGAAAAATCAGGGAGCTGTTAGGCGTCCGCCTAGGCGCTCTTAGGCGGCCTGAGCGGTCTAGGCGGCAGTCTAGAAGGAGTGAAATGGTTTCCTAGGAAGAAATTCCAAACACATACTTAGAATCGTAAAAGCTTTCTCGCCGCTTCGACTCCCTCTCTTTGTGCACCACGACCTTCTTAGCTTTTGCGACTCCCTCTCTGAAATCAACCGAAGAAGAGGAACTTAAAAGCGCAAAACAGAAAAAGAGGAAAAAAAGAAGGGAGAATTTACAGAAGGAAAACGAAAAAAAAAAAAAAAAAAAAAGAACTGAGGAAGAGGTAACAGAAAGATAATGAAGACGATGAAGAAAAATGAAAGAATAAAAAAGAAGAAAAGTTTTCAGTTTTGTCAAAATAGTCTGGGAGCCTCTAAGCTGATTTGAAGGATGGAAAGAATAAAAAAAAAAGAAAAGTTTCCGGTTTTGTCAAAATGGTTTGGGAGTCTCTAGGCTGATTTGAGTGATGGGACTATGGGTGGAAGGGAGGGGTCACGTGTGGTGTGCTTTATGAAATGGTGAAGGAAGGATGCATGCACCTCTCCATAATTGTCTTTTTATGATTTCTGACCTCAACAAACTAAACTTTCAGACCGGTTTTTGGTGGGTTTTTACTTTTATGTTTCAAAAATAAGATATAACCATTTAAAATGTCTTAAGTTATATAGCATATATGTTTAATGTGTTTTTAAATTTTGAACACTTGTTGGATACTATTTTTGTATTTTATCATTCTTTTATTATCTTATTCATGGATTTCATACAAGTATAATTTTTTATGTGTACTTATTTACGAGATATACAAGAAATTTACCTAAATCCGCCTAGGCTGCCTAGGCGCTTGCCTAGATCCCGCCTAGCCGCCTAGGCACTAGGCGCTAACCCACCGCCCGACTAGCGCCTAACGTTTTTTAAAACCTTGTTTGGAAACGGATCAACTTTGATCTGTTTATAATCAAATCAGTGAATCCGGATCGTATTCAAATCATGGGATCAAACTTGTCAATCCATAAGTATCAAATTCAGATCGGATCCTTATCATCTAATTTAAGGCTAAAACAGATTAAAGTATAATTAGTAACTTCATAGTTAAGGTTTTAGAAGCAAGGCAGCTTCCCTTTCCAAATGTTTGCTAGCAAAGAGTAACAAATTGCCCAATTTGTAAAGAACATTTTCAAGAGTTGAATTACGCTTGCTTTATAGCTTATAAGAGTTGGTAATGCTTGAACTGACCAACCATGGACCATTCTTCCTTCTGTTTTATTTTCCTTCCAATTTCTTTTTTCAAATGAGTCCCCAGGCGGACCAAAGTGTGAAATGGACTGCAGAAAACCTTAACATGCATGCGCCGCACGTTAAAGATCTTTTTTCGGTTAAGAACAAAAAGTTTTACAGAAAACCTTAAACTACATGTAAGACGCCAAAGATCGTTGGCTGGTTCAGTCATTACAAATTTACATTACGTCTTAAAAACTAACGGGATGTAGTCAATTTGGATTTCAAAGTTTTAATAGATTTTTTTTAAGTGACAAATTTCAAGGGATTTTAATAGATTCAACAAGTCTATACAGATTTTGGTAGATTTATATGAATTTCTATATTATAGATTTGTATGGATTTCTTAAGATTTATGTAGACTTTTTTCATGAATTTTTATCAAAGTTACAAGTGGCTAATACATTTCTTCCCAATTTGTTCTTCCACCATTTCAAATTATAAGTTATACATATCAACCCAAAATCTAAGCAACATCAAATTCATGTAAAAAATTGCCGCAACATTACAAATATTATACAAAAACCAATTAAAACCAACATGAACTTCATTAGACAAAAAAGAGGAGCAAAAAAACCCAACTGATTCATCAGATACTTCTTTGAAGCATTTAATCAAACAACCTACGGGCCAAATTTGCGTAACCCTAACTCACCAAACCAGCAAAGGAAATTCCCCAAAAACAATGTCTTTCCATTTTCTAATCAAACAAAAACAAACATAATTGGCAAATTCACGAATTGAATCAAATCCAAACGAAAAACCCAATATTTTTTTCAATTGCATGCGTCTAACCCACCCAAAAATTGTTACAATTTTGGTAAATTCAAATTTTTCCTACACCCCAAAAAATTCAAAATTTCTCTCCTATTAAAGAAAAAGATTGTCTTGGTAAACAAAACAAACATATTCCAAAAGAATAATCAAAGTAGAAACTATGAAGAAAGAGTGAACTGAAAAATCAAGAGGGTAAGAACATGCCTAGGCTGTGAATATATGCAACCTTCCTCCTCTAAAAAGACTTTCAGAAAAATACATCCCAAAACGAACTCTGAAGAAAACAAACCCTAATTCGACAAAAGATTGACATGCAAACAGAAGAAAGAAGGAGAAGGCAAACCTAGTTATGTCTTTGGTGGAAGACAGTACCACGAAAAGAAATCAGAGGTGTAATGGCTGGATTCTTGATGGCATTTGGCATTTATATACTAGGGGTGGGCAAACAGGTCTTGGATCTGCGGGTAGGGACGGGTACAGGCGAGTACGGGGTGGGTCTAGTGTTTTAAAATATGAAATGGGGCGGATCGAATTGGGTTCATGTTAGTTGCGGGGCAAGGCGGGTCTAAATTGCTAAGAAAACGAGCCCCTGGCCCGAACCGTATACCTCGTCCAATATCTGGAGATTTGATCTCCTAGTCATCTGCAGATGTTTTCTCAGTCTCTGGAAGACTCGTTCCTCTCCAGACTAACCTTCCTCCCTCTCAACTCTCAAACATCTTAACTTTGGACTCTCATCCATCTTGATCTCTCTCTCCCAGATTGACTCTCAGTCTCGTCCCCGTTAGGGGATCCAGATCCTTATATAAACGAGGGATAAAAGTGGCGGCTCTGGTTGTGTCTCTTTGCTCCTTCCTTTGTCCCTGTTTTCGTATTCCCAAGCCCTCATCGCATCTTTTTCTTCGGTAATCTCTGTACAGTGCATTTCAATCAATGGCTGCGAATCACTGGTTGAAGCCCGAGGTAAACGCAGATCTACCTATAATACTTGATCTTTTCCTTTCGTTTTGTGCCAGATCGGCTTTGATTCTATTGGCTCGGCTTTCAATTCGGCGTCGTATTGTATGCATGTAGGTTTATCCATTGTTCGCTGCCACAAGGGTCACCGTAGGGATCTGTGGGTTAAATCTGTACCGCCATATCACCATCAACCCTGAATGAGGTCCCTCCCACCCACCACCTGATCACCATCTCCGTATATCGAGGTCCCTGCCACACACCACCTGACCACCATCTTCGTCGAATGAGTTCATCGACGCCAAGAACTTGAGTTTGTTGAGCCCCTTGTTGCGATTATGCTTCCAATTTTCAAAAAACCCAAATTGGTTTTGATTTGGGTTTCCCAATGGTTTTGTAGGGGAATTTAATTTAGGTTTTTCTGGGTTTTTTAGGGGTTTGGGAAAATTTTGTGATATGGGTTTTGCAGGTATTTTTTTCTTTCCTAAGTAGTTCATCGACCATGAATTAGAAATCATGTAATTTACTGGTTTTTGTTGAATTTGTAACAGAAATTTTACATGATGGACGTAACTTGCTCTTTGGTTCTACAAGCTTCTTCCTTTTTGATCGGCAACGGAACTACTCCTCATTCTGCTTCAATGTTAGTATGCCCATAACTGGAAAAAGAAAAAAAAATGTTATTGGACCTGTGGACCTTCCTGAACCGGCCCGTTTGATACGGGTCGGGTTAGGTCCGGTTCCCAAACTTAAATCCCTATACCTGACCCGACTCGCCCCGTTACATTTTAAAATGGGTAGGTCCAGTTCTTCCAAATTTGGGCCCGCCCCGTGCCCAGCCCTAATTTATACCACCACCCTCAAATCCATCAAAATCCCTCTCCCATTAAAATCCTAGCAAATCTTTGGAATTCTCACTACCTTCAGAATTGTGTGGACTTTTTTAAAATCTTAATCGACTACCCTTAAATTTGGATATATTCTTTAAAATCATCTTAAATCCTAATTTGACTACAATATGATTTCAAAGTCTTAAAATCCTCTTTCAAAATCATGATTGACTATCCCTAGATTTTAAAATCTATTAAAATCCTACGTAATCCTAATTTGACTACACCCTCCTTAATGGACTTGAGTTTTTCAATCCCCTCGAAAGGACTAGGAATAAAAATAGGGAAAGAACCATAAATAAGACACTTTCTTAATCTTGGAACAAAAATAGGATTTTTCGAATATGCATATGCCATGCACAATAATCAGACAGAAATATGATTTTTCTTTACACTTTAAAATGACTTAATTGCCCTCGTATATAAATGGGTTATTTCCTCCCATTTTCTTAATTTTTCTCTCTCTACTCTCTTTCTCCCTCCTCTATTCTCTCACTTTCTCCCTCACGCACTCTCTCTCCTACTCTCATTGTGCACACACAGTGCACAATCATCCTGACCAACACCGTCTAAAACGAAGCCACCACCAATTTCATCTCGTCCTCACCAGTCAAAAACACTTAGCCTTGTCACAAATCTCATTCCCGATCGTTGGGATCGAAACTCAAGTAGGCTGTGAGTTTTCTGGCCATTTTCTGACAACATGACAAACAATCAAGGCTTGAGAGTTTTCTGGACATTTTCCAACAACATGACAAACAATCGAGGCTCGAGACCATCACCACTGGACTCACATCGAGGGTGGGAACAAAGCCCAGTCATTAAATGATGGTGCACACACGGTGCTTCCTGGAAACAAAGCTCTCTCTCTCTCTCTCTCTCTCTCTCTCTCTCTCTCTCTATGAACATCCTGAACATGGGTGGTCAACACCACCCAAACAAGAAAACTCATTTGTCATTGACCAAAAATAAGAAAACCCAATTTGTTATTGACCAAAAAATAAGAAAACTCATTTGTTGTTTGCTCTCTTCCTTCCAATATTTGCAGATTAGTGGGATTAAAGAAGTGAGCGTTTTCATATTTGGGGAAGGGAAATAAACCCAAGAGTTGTATGAAGTAATAGTGAAACAAAATTTAATCAATTTCTCCCTCTTCTATATCATGGGATTCCTTACCTTGTTTGAATATTGTGATGGTGTTTACTAAAAATTGGCAATTTGTGTTTTGTTAGATGAATTTTTCAGGATATGCTCATTGTATGTACATAACATGCACATGATATGCTCATAGATCTGAGCCAACCCAAAAATCCAGAGCTCACAGCTCTCTCTTTGAAATCAGAAAAATGACGTCATCACCAGTGACGTCACAACCATATACAATATATGCACACCACATGTACATCATATGTATAATACATGCACATGATATGGACATAATTGGAGATCGAGCAACGAGCTGCTTTTCGCATTAATAAGAAACTTTAATGGCAACCTATTGGTATAGTGGATACAATTAAAACATAATTGTAGCATATATAAGATTACAATGGCAGTTTGAAAAGTCTTGTTACGTATATCAATCACCGCTTAACCATGCACGTGGAAAACATGATATTCGTCGTTATTTCATGGACACCCATGACGCTTGACGTCCTCTAAGCTTGGCGAACTAGGTTGTGGTCATACTCGCTAAATTCCGGGCACAACATACGTACACCATCACTAGTGAACATTCTCGCTTCTCTTATTAAGATGTAATCATGCACATTGGATGCACACCACATGAACCAGAAATTGTTTCATCCCAGTTTTGTAGCATTTTAAAACTTGGAATTTATTCCACTAACCCATAGGCCCCAACATGAAACACAAATCCTAATTTAACTTTCAAATATTAATTCATCTTACAAACAACCCATTTATTCCACAAATCGTTGATGAAGAAACATGACGCTAAACACCCTACCTTGTTATGCTTGCCAAAGCTTCAGTCGCCGAAAAAATGAAACTTTCCAACCAAAACAAAAAATACGGTACAAAACCCAACTCACTCTTCTCACCTTTCTCTCGCATCCTTTTGTTCAAAATCAGAGGTATGAGGTGAACCCAAAACCCAGCTAGCTCATACTCACCTCTCTTCGGACTTCCCTCTCTTTGAAATCAAAGCTAAGAGATATGAGCTCAACCCAGAAACCCAGAGCTCACAAAGCTCTCTCGACATTCCCTCTCTTCCAAATAAGAAAAGTGATGCAATGGACTGATGATTTTTTATGTGAGTATTTTAGTTTTCGGTTTTGTGCATAGTGTGCATGGCTTATGCATGGCCGATTTGTTCTATTTCTGTTGCAAGATTAAGAAAATGTCATGTACATACAGGAGATGCCATTGTGGTTTTGTTTGTACAATCAACTAACAATACAAATACGATGAAAACGAGCGTATCATCAGTAGCAAAAACTGTAATGAAAGAACAAAATTATTTACCAGAAACAGATACATGGTAAAATCACTGATTGATCGAACCTCTACGGCCAAAATATAGTGCATGAGCAACAAACAACTATGTAATCGAATCCAGCAATGTCTCACTTCCAAAATGATTTGAATTTAAGCACAGCTGGAGAATCTGAACACAAAGGCAGCTCGCCTCTTGTTGATATTACTTTGCACCGTTTTCTTGCTCCACAAAGACAATCTGCCAAGAAGCACATAAATGTAAATGGTTAATTACCCCCTACCATCATATGCCACATTCCCTCAAATTTTCCTTCCCTAAAAGTCACATACTGGTCATTTAACGTTAATTTTTACTATAGACGGAGTGCCTGCCAGACACAACGTCCAAAAAGTGCCGAGAGACATGCATCATAAAAAATCTAACACAACTCGACCAAGGAAATTACTTTAGCAGAGGTCAAGGGTTGTAACAAGTCCTTTCAAAACTCAATAGTCTACGAAAAGCAAAAAGGGTTGTTCGTTAGATAGGCACCAAATACGGATAACAATCTCAACTCACAACAATGACTCCCACCACTGAATAGGATGGTGTTTTCCATAAAGGCGAGAAAGGGAGAAGACTATTGAAGAACAGGAGAAGAAGGGTCCTTGTGGGAAGATGAAGACTTGGTTGAACAATGTGAGAAGGAAGCTCAGCCACAATCAGAAAACCAACAAGGCATTCTGCATTAAGTTAGTTACCGGGGGACGCACAGTCGAGAAAGCAGAGGACAGGTGGTAGCATAATGGCTGGATGCATGGCAAAGATGACAAGAACCAAAGGGTACACTGCCTAGAACACCAGGAGCAACTGAACCAGAACCAGTGATTACAGTGGGTAGAGTCTCATCTGAAGACCTATAGGTAACAACTTGAGCATCCATTCACTAAAAACAACTTCCTTGCAGCAGTGTGAATTATGAGTTGTGGCTTAGGGTTTACTAGCACCCATCACACCAATGAGTGAGCTTTGTGAGTTTAAAGAGGCTTAGGGGTTTACTTGAGTGTTTTAGGGTGAAGAAAATGTGTGCCAATAGGGTTTAGGTATTGGTGAGGTGTATAAAGAAGAGCAAGTAAAAATTTTTTCTTTTTCTATAACCTTTGTTATTATTACTCATTTGTTTTATGAACCAATAAATTTGACAGTAACTCAAAGAAAAAGGGAAACAAACTTGACATTCAGAAGAGTTTTGGTGCTGTATGAACAGAAGCGCAAAATATAATTATTGATCCGGATATTGTGCATTCATATTTAAAAGTTAGATACTTAAAACGAAATTTTGAAGGAATTAAATATTTGCAGTTAACTAAGGTAAGAGCAAATAACAAAAATAATAACAATTATAATATAGTAATAATAGTTTTTTTTTTACCTTGATGAAAAGGAAGGAATCTCTATGCTGTATTGGAGGGTTGTGTCTGAGTTAGCTCTGAACTCAGCATATGGTGAAGAAGAACATCAATTCTCTGGCTCTGAGTTTTGGAGCTGCACAAAACCCAAGATTTGAGTTTAGGCTATCTAAACACTTTAAAAATAGGGTACCAACTTGACGCATCCACAAATTTTTAGAAATACTTACCCCAAAGATCGACGTCGATCTTTTGCTCCTCCCTCCTAAATTAATAAAACAGGATACAACTTAATCATTCGGTAACACTGAATTGTTAGTGGTCAGATGCCTATTTTACATGACGCATGATAACTATAATTTTCAGGGATGGCATGAGATAAAATATTTTAATGCTCCAAATACATTAATGAAAAACTCCGTACAAAAACCAAATCATGTAAAAAAAACTACTTTTGCTGGTACTTAATAGAGTGCATCAAAATAAATTAACCAGCTGTCAAATTATCCATTTCATGCACGAACAATATTGGGAAACATCAACATTTTAAACAACACAGTGGTGGTATTAATTGGTTTTTATTTGAAAATGTACATTTGATATGCGTGCACAAGGAGTCCCCACAGCAGGAATTAAGGGCAGCCCGAATCATATGAATAATAATACCAACCCCCATAAAATTTTCAAAGTACCCTTAATCCTGCTTTTGTATGCTAAAAAAAATTGATTTTCAAATTTCAGAGTTACATGAAGACAAAGATACCACTCTCTTCCCTGTTAATTCCTATAAAAAGTGAAATTTTTTCATGAATTGGTGCCGAAGTTGAAAATTTTCTTTTCAACTTGGAGAATAAATTTTCCCAAAAGATACTGACCTCCCCACATTTTTCTGATAACTCAAGATCCATTTCAGCAAAGAACGCCTCCAGGACAAAAGCCATGACCTGAAATTACATGGAAACAAAAACACGAAAACACAAACTTACCAGTTTAAATTCTGTAATTTCTTTAGGGAAACTGAGAGATGTGCATAACAATATACAAAAGACCCATGCTAAGCACAAGGAAGCCAGAGTGTTTGAGACCACTTCATTCAATTGTCCAATTAAAGTTTCGTATAAACGCCAAGATCACATCATTTCCGATGATTGATTTGGCACATAGATGATATAAGATCTCATATTTCTTTACTAAGAACATTTGCTAATCTTCATAATTAAATAAAAAACATACCACTCCAACAATATTATATATATAGAAAGTTATTATATAACGAAAATGAATGTAGTGGGAAAAACTAGTACTCTCAGAAACATAATGCTGTTGGATGTGCACCTGCTTGAAATCCTTTAGTTATAATCTAGAAAAGAAACAAAGTTATAATCTAGAAAAGAAACAAACTGAAAAAGAACTTGAAATTTCCTTTTGCTTGCTGATTGGGTTTATGTTATATAGGACTTTATCCATCGTTTGAGTTTAATCCCA
The DNA here is from genome assembly GCF_019419815.1 of Pyrus x bretschneideri. Taxonomy (NCBI): domain Eukaryota; kingdom Viridiplantae; phylum Streptophyta; class Magnoliopsida; order Rosales; family Rosaceae; genus Pyrus; species Pyrus x bretschneideri. Next base: position 3,691,130 of record NW_025999735.1, on the reverse strand, counting down.
AACCATTTTCTTTTATGGCGGCCTTATATGAGCTAATTTAGTCCTCTACTTCGCCAAGTGCTAGGGTATTAGCTGGTTTAAAAGCCCTGCTCAGTTAAATTTTGGGTTGACTCAGGTGATAGCAACCTGTTCCCCTAATCATTGTAGAAAATAACTGACTATGATGGTTGTGCTCTTCAAATAAGAAATGCAACTGGAGCAGTTTCTATAGTTGCAATTTTCTAATGTAAGTTCACAAGAGGGTTAGTGCACAATGCGAAACTTGAGGCCTACATTCATATTGATTTATGTATGATTGCATGTATACCTGCATCCATAATTCCATATGCATATAAGGAGATATTTAAATGTGTGCATGTAATACAGTATTCTGCGTCTACAATACATGAAACAGAAAACAGATGAAACATTTTAGTGGCATTTTTGGTAACTCACCAAGTTCAATAGCAGTACGACAGTTACAAGATAAAAGCTGACAAAATATACAATGCTCCACCAAGTTCCTGTTATTTCCTGATAACCCTGAAATCTTAAAACATATGATTAGGGTCATAATAGCAAGTATTTCATCTATACTTTGGTAAAAAGATAATAAAAACTGATTTAATTTTTAAGACGCTCCTTAAACCATATGGTCAACAAATGAGCTCCATCAACAATATCTACTTTGAAAAGTGGTTAGTATTGCTTAAAAGTGCTCCAATTGATTCCTTACAGCAGAGCAGGAATGTACAATAACAAATGTATGCAAGAATTATGCAAAAGTCAAAAACCTCAAGAAGCAAAAAGCAAAAAAATAAAAAAAAAAAATAAAAAACCTTTGAAATATAAATGGATGAATGAGCACTACAAGTTATATAGAAAAGCATCCTCAAAAGATATGCAAACAAGGGATTATATGCATCATCAGCAACAAGCGATTATTTGCTCTTGATCTGTCACCAACAGATTTAAAGTCTTAAGTCAAGGTATTTAACAGAACCAGTCCAATCCACCATGGTTATATAGAAAAGACTATTTGGATTTGGTTCACATGTATTATTTGTCTATGACAAATTCCCGAGATTTTCCATCTCTGTATTCAGGTCGGTCCTAAGTACCATGTTATTAAGGGGCCTTTCCCCTTGCCCTAACCAGAGTGTGGGGAGAAGGGTCGTGCGTGTGTAAGGGGGGATATATATGCAATATTACTAATAGAAAAGAGAAAGCTGGGACATTTACATACCTCCATCCACAAATGCCAGTTTCCCATGACTAGCAAATTGAAAAGTGTTACCATCCCATTGGGGTAGTCGTTGAAGTTGAAAAGTAAATAGCTGATTTTGTCAAGAAAGCCAATAAATTTAACAAGGAATTTTCCCGACAGTTAACAGTAAATTATGCCAGCTTTTATCAATATTCTACTTAAGGGAATGAAGCTAAAGAAGATAAGAGCCATCCTGTTCAATATTCTACTAAATATCGCAGGTTTAGTGTCCATAGTTCCATCAAAGACAAAGGATACTCATTCTCATAAAGCTCAGATCCTCCCAGCAAGGCATTTCCATCATTAACAATTCCACCAAATACCTACAAATTAAGAAGGAAAGACGTCCTTAGAGACAGATATAACATTAGCATAATGGTTGAAAGTTTGATATAATTTCAGATATGTAAGCATATCACAATGGGCTCGGAAGATTTCACGCCGTATAACTTCTGATGCATTCATTAACCACTGTCTGCCTCAGAAAGGTGTCCCTCAAATAAGCATGGGGTCAAGTGATACTTTAGTGATGGTTTAGGGGGAATTTTGATAATTAAACCTGTGTGCGTGTGTACTAGTCATCAAACAATAACATAAGAAAAGGACGAACACAATGTTCCTTTTAAAAGAAAAAAAGGCTAATGATGACAATCAAATGGTCAAATGATTTTTTATTCAGGTGAAGTTTTTAACGGTTGATTCTTGATTTTTTTTTTTTTTATTTCAATGAAGGTTTTCAAGGATGATTCTTGATGGGGATCTAAATACTAGACTGCATGGATTATTGAAGCTCATTGCAAGGTGCCCCGAACAATGAAACGCTCCAGAGGAATCCCTAAGGGGTCCTATATATTTGTGTGTGTGTGTGTGTGTACAGTAGTCATTAACACTTCTCCTAAGACCCACCATAGGACATAAATGCTAATGAAGAGCAAGATATTATCATGTGGCTTACCTTTTAAGCCAGTTACTTGGCCTTATTTTGGTCCCATTGGCAGAGTCAGGTTTTTATTTGCTAATCAAGACTCTTTGTTTTTGTCCTCTAAGGATTCCAATTCCTTAACTCTATGCTAGGATGAGGAACCTTAGACTACAAGTGAACTACTCAAACACCACAAAGCTAGTACTGAAACACTAGAATTGCACTACAACAATATTAAACAAAGAACGTTCAAGACGACACCTTGAAAGGTGTCTGTTGAAAGTTCTCTCAAAAGAAATGCATCTAGTCATTTTCAAGCCCCTCCATCTAATTTTTTAGTGCATACCTAACAAATTAATCCTCAAGAGTATTACATAATAAGCACATAGGTTTCTCTTCTTTTTTTCCAGAGTCAGTTCTTTGCTCTTTTGGGTTTGGATTTTTGTACTCTCCCTTTGATTTTAGTTGAATTTGCTAGCTGTTTCTGCCTGTGGACGTAGGCCTACAAGCCTAAGCACGTTAATCCTTTTGTGCTTTTTGTGGGATCCTTGTTTTACATATTTTGCCCTAAATTTTGTTCTCTTTGTTTTGGACAATTCCACACAAGACAAGACACCATGAGGGCCTATTTCGAATTGCGCCCATATGAAGCATATTTGTTCGTTGTACACATATTATACAAGTAAAAAGAAAAATTACTTATACAGTTATACTTTTTAGTTTTTGTACAACTAAATAAACAATGGTCTAACTGGAAATCTGGAGTGCGTTAGATTAATGTTGTGGTAGTCAGTGAGTTTATTCATTGAGTTTTGGTGCCTTAGATTAAGTTCTGTTTTTGTTCAACTTTTTCTTTTAATGAAGGTATTTTTCATTAAAAAAATAAATAAATAAATAAAAAATAAAAAATAAAAAAGTTTCAAACTTAAGTTTAGAGTATTACCTGTACACCGAGTGTACAATAGATACACATGACACAAAATATGGTTCCGAGGTATGGCATCAAACTCGGTATGAGAGTTAAAAAGGTAGCAACAAATGCCCGGTAGCGCTGGACATACATCAGGAGCCTAATCAATCTTAACATTCTTGCAATTATAAGGTAGCGAATCCTGTTAACAAGAAAACGAGAAATTCAATTACCATATATTCTTACAAAGTGTTTACATAAGATGATTGGATATCTTTGGAACCAAATACGAATCTCAAATGCTCATAAACTACAAATACATCTTGCATTAATGCCTTGCTTTTCACCGAGAAGAAACCAAGAGTATCAAAAGTAAAACCAATGTAGAATGTACAATCATGTTGATGACAAATGTATACTTGGAGAGGTCTAAAGTAGAAGATATTCATTGAAAAACATTAGGACCCGTCCACAGTAGAAATATAAGAAAGCTAACAGCACAGAGTATAAGAATTTCATCCCTACCATTCTCCATTTGAAAGAAAAGTTTGTCCTTCAGGAGCCACAAAAGTTATAGTTTCCCCAATAACTGCAGAAGTATAATTTGTTACTCAAATACGGTATCTGATAATGCTAAGAAAGATACATATCAAATCCAAATTCAACTCCAACTAGAAATAGCACAAACATAGCCTAAAGTGAATCGCATTAATGTGTAAGTGATCTATTACAGTCAATAAACTAATCAATCCTAGAATTAAGTAAATCGCACTAATCATAACAGCAGTGAGGTATATGCAAAATAATTGCAAGGAAACAGAGTCAAACTGTATATTGACCATTACTTAGAAGAGCTTTATATGATTAGAATTATTTTAAAGAACAATATCATTAGAAAACATAATAATGAACATTTTCTTCAAACACATTTTTGATGATAGGAACAGAAGTTTAATATCAGATCAGAAGATTGTGAACTTAGACTGACCAGTCCTTTATTCCCAAATATAAAACGGAGGATATGAGGATTCAGGTAGTAGTTTAAATTATCAAGTTACACAAAAGCAAGTTGATGAAACCATTGCAAGTGAATGTGTGCATATCTGTACAGAGATTGTGGTGTCAGAGAAGGCCTGCTTGGCAAGCTATATGCCCATGGACATGCAGTTGTAACAAGTGAGACACTTGACTGTGCTTCTCATGATCGTCTGCTTCCACAAGCCTCATTGGGTCAAATATTGAGCAACAATAACCTTCTTTTCTTCAATTTTTTTAATATTTGTTTTTACTGAAATGGTTAAAAAACTTCAGGCAACGACCACATACATGAATTACCAGGAGGGCACACGTGCAAAGGACTATTGTGGTTTACAATTGAGTAACTTCATCCACTATTGAAGTTTTGAATTAAGTGGACAAAAAAAAAAAATACGAATGTTTCACGAGTTAAAGAAAAAAATGAAGTACAATACAGAAGAAACAGGGATGTGACTGTCTGTACTGGTTACCTATTATCCATGTCACCAGAAAATCAAAGCGATTTTGACCATCCCTCCAATAGTTCTCAAATCCAAAAGAATAGACTTTCAGAGCCATTTCCAGTACATATACCCACCCTGTGAGGCACAAAGCAAACCATTTGAACAAGTTAAAGCTAAGGCCCTCGTAAATAGCTCTCAATAACTGACTTCACCCATTGGCTGAGAGAACCAAAAGAAAATGCACCTGATCATCAACAATGACAAGATAATTTACACATTCTGTAGATTTGCAACCAGAAGCTGGAAATTGAAGTAATTATTGGTTGAAAATATGAATTTGCTTAACTTTAGATGTAAGTGACCTCCAGCCACAAGTTCTAGAACATCCTAGAATTTAGCTGGCTATAAACATCTTCCAAACCAAAAGTAGATTTTGTGTGGCAGTCATACAGATCATTATTCAACTACCATTCCAATAAAGACAGTACAAGAAGAGAATGTTGCAGCAAGCCCTTACCAAAAACAAACTCTGCCACTTGCCACACCTCTTGAGCAGTACTGTTTTCTATATCAAGCTGAACGCACCAAATTCAAATTAGCATGCATCATAATAATCGACTTAAAAGTAATCAGATCAATTGATAATGTGGCTTAACATTCCTATTGAACCCCTTGTAGATAATGAAGCATGGTGCAGATCACACACAAATGTAAATGAGATAGTTTTCTTGTATTGACAAGCATATATCTGAATTATCAACACATAAGGAACAAATGCAGGCATGCCATTTGGGTTCTCTCAATATCCTTTTCAATACCAGAGAGCAACTACACAAGCATCAATGTTTCTCTCGAGCTTAACACCAGAAACTGTTCATTATCTTTTCATGTATGTCAGTCAGCGCAAAGTTGCTGTAAATAAAAAATAGTCAAGCCCTTCTTACATAGTGTATAAAATGTTGATGATACTCCAATCCTTATCAGAACCGATAATCTAAAGGGAAATCTGACAAAGACATGGTATACTACAAAAATAAAATTGAAGGAACAAATAAAAAAGTTGAACATTAAAAAAAGGTTCTCCAGCCACGATTAGGTTGGGGTAGATAGGGGTTCCAACATCCCCTGAGATGGGGCATCCAAATGCCGACCAATAGTATTGCCCAAAGCACAAATCATTAATGAGCTTCTTCCTTCTTATATACCCAAGTACATGGCAGATGTGGGACTCAACATATGAGCGCAAGATACACATAAACATTGGCCATCACAATGCCCGTTGAGATGGAGGCCTTGAGCCCGTTGAGATGGGGCCTTGAACCCCTAAAGAAAAGTGGCTCTCAAGGTGTGGCCAGTTTTTATATTACAGAATAACAAAACTCCAACACAAGTAGTTATTAGATTAGTAATGAGTATTACCGTGTTCCATTAAACCAGTTCAAGACTTTAATAAACAGTCTGTGTATTGGGTTAACCACCTAACTTGAATACAAGACGAATTGGCACGCTTAGTAATCATGTAACATTGAAATGAACGTGAGATAATCGTATCGTGTTGACACGAATATAACCTATAGTCTATTATAACTTGACAATTTAAATTTATTATAGTACACATGTATACTATGATTTCTGTAGAACATTAATGCAAGTTATGTTGGATTTCGAGCCATACCGTTGTTTCAACAATAACAGCAGCCAGATTAACTATGAGCATGAAGGATATTATGTATCCAAATTTGGGACTCCGAACGAAGGCCTTCAACTTTTCAGAGAACAATGAATGGTAGATTGAAGGGAACTTTTCAAGCAAAGAGGGCTGCACCAAAAATTTAAATCATCAAAAGTGCAGTATAAGAGCACTTCACCATCATATATTAGATAATAACAAGCAAATTTCTTGTGCTTTGGATTCGAAGAAATTCAACTTACAGAATCCTCCTTCTGGAATCTTAGGGCAATGGCATTGCAAAGATCAAAGAACTCTTCTAAGTTTATCTACCAGTGAAACAAATAAATGTCCACCAAATAAATCAGGGAGATGTAGAGTCCACAAATGATAATAACCACATGAAACTTAGCAAATAATGGAGTTGCAAGACATACAAGATGCCAACATAAGCTTGTATCAAAGAACGGCAGTACAATGAAAAATAATAATAACAAATCAGAAAGAGGCCATCAAAGCTATTTTAAACCCACTCATATCAAAAACTCAAATTTATCCTGCAGAAAAGATACTAAAAAATTAGTCTAATTAAAGGCTTACAAGCAATTCAATCTACCTTGAAGTCTCCACTGTCATCCAGCTCTTCAAATATCAGCTCAAATTCTTCTCTTGTTATGTTTGGCAAAGTCCTAAAAAAATTTAAACAAAGGCATAGTTCAACATCTGCAAGATTTATATCACAAAATATTAAAAAAAAAACACACACACAATACGATTCCCTCAATGGAAACATTTGCATTAGAATGAAACACTGACAGTGTAATAAGAAACTAGTTGGTATCTGAAGCAAACACAAAAGAGGCACAGGACCAAACTATTGCGACTGTTTAAAAATTGTTGTGTAACGGACCTGGGTGAGCCCACAACTAGAACTGATCCGACACAGATTTTGTAGAGCAGCTCAAAATATGGCGAGCAGATAATTTAAAGTAATTAAAAAAGTGCAAATGCATGTTAAAACTCAATGACAGATCCCCAGGTCAGAAATAACCTTCAAGCCTTGTTTGGTGTCTAGGATTGGCTTGAATCGGATAGCTCCCTAGATTCAATGAATGTTGAATGAATAAATGGACGTTAACTTGCATATGTTGTCCAAGTTGAAGATAGAAGATGGACTGTCATTAAGAAAACTTGTCCCTTCAAATCCCCACAGAAATGGTAGGACTGGGTGGGCTAATTTTTCTTCATGACAAATGTATATTCTACTTTTTACTTGGACAAACTATGCCAGTTGACGTCATTTCTTCGTTCAATTTCATGGAATCTAGGAGTTATCCAATTGAAGCCCATCCTAGACACTAAATGAGGGATCAAAGTAATATTTTCACTCAACTAGTTCTCAATGTACCTGTTCTACTTAAAGCATCCGCTTTCACACTCGACCAAAATGACCTCAGGATTATACATGGAACATTGACAGTATATAGATGAGATTGGACAGCAAATACCTGTAATTATTTAGTTCCTCAAATAGTTGAATACACTGATCCTTATTGAGATATCCTACATTCTGTCAAGGACAAATTGATGGAAGACTTAGACCACTTATCACATGGAAAACATAAAAATAGAAGTTATGTCAAACTCAAACATAACAACAACCACACTAAAACACAGAAAAAAACTTCCATGTAAGTGTACTGTAATTGTGATGATTATATTTTACCTTCAATTCAAAGTAAAAGACTAAAAGTCAACTAAGTTGTCATAAATGAAATAAACACTGTTTTCTGAGGGGGTGAAAAAGAGAGAGACAAAATTGATAACAAAGATGGCACTTAACAGAGTTAAAGGAAAGATAACCCAGAGAATAAGGATCATCACCAATTATTAAGCTTTCATTAGCATTCACGAATAGGGATCATCTTTTCAATCCCATTCATAGTCCCATATTATCGGGAATCATTTATCATTCTGGCTGGTGAATAATTTCAAAAACCGACAAGCAGGAGCCCTACAAGTACACAGGAGAAACACCTAAAGCAGAAGTACAACCTAAAGCTCAACAGATCTAAAACTCATGTTGTTGTGGGGGGTGGGGTTAGAAATAAGAGAAGAGAAAAAAAATCATCAACTCAAAGAAAATCAAAAGAACAATTTCTGGAATGTTGAAAGATCAACAGCTGAGCGGTCACTAAGTAATAGTATACAGATGAGAAAGAGAAGAATAAATGTGCAAACTTACTCCTATCTCTTATTTTTCTGTAAGATCTAATCAATGAGGGGAGACAATTACTTACATCCTTGTCTAATAAATTGAAGGCTTTCTTTAGTATAGCTTTCCTCGTCTGGTCCATCCCAGAAACTTGTTTCACAAGCTACAAAAAAATTACAAATAAGCACGTACATTCATATTCTTGTTGAAAATTACAAAAAATAATCACATCAAAACTGTTAAGTGTAGTAAACTCAAGCAGCGGCTAAACGAGTGGATACTAGATATAACTAAATACAAAAGTCATCCCATGTGATCGTTAAGAGCAGACGGTAAATACATGAAATACACCTGATTTTTGAAGCTATCGTACACAACAGCAAGAATCAAGTTCGTGACAAAGTAAACTCCCAACAGCACATAGATAACGAAAAACAAGGAAAACCAACGTGATGCCCTGAATAAGAAGAAAATAAAATTTCATTAAATAATAGAACCAATGATCACATGTGAAGAATAAAAGCTCAAATCCTGTAATATGAAACTTTAAAAAGCTAGAATTCTTCTAATGCCAACTTTAAGAGGACGAACAATGTTCACAAGCTAAAACAAAAGGAAAGCAAAATTCAAATGTTAAACTTGTAGAAATCCTAATATGAAAATTCCATGCCAAAAACAATAAAACTACATTTCTTCGGCTGCTTTATGGTGCATTCCTTTCTTGACATGCTTTTTATAATTTCTCATTTTAATTTTTACTCCTTTGTTATTCTGCTCATTGGTTCCCCTGCATAAGGATTCTTTGAAAATTTCTTGCCAGTATATTTCTCTCTATCCCCAAAGAGTGACATACCAGTCAAATAAACTCAAATTAAAATCCCTACTGGAATCCCCAAATTATGGGGAAAATGTGAAAAGTCCGTAAAAAAATTCAGTTCAACAGTAGGAAAAAAAGGAACCAGACTTTACTAGATGAAATTAAAAACCGAAAGGAAAAAAAAACAAAAAAAAAAGAGCGCTCTAATTCATTTTCATGGTCAAACTTACTTGTAGGCAGGTATCCAGACATCTGGATTGTTTGATGTGGTGAATAAAATAAACATCTGATACAATGTGATACCATACGAAGTAAATACTATTTTCCCCTGCTGGGTATCTTCAAACATGACATAGGCCAACCAACTGGCAAACATAAGAAATAAGAGCCCTAGAGCCTGCAATGGAAAAAAAAAATTAACAATGAAAAGAGGAAAAGTTTAAATGTTTTTATTCAATGAAACTGAACAAAGTGGAAGTGTGCCATCACACAAGCCTTACCAACGGACTTTTTCTTTTTTGATAAAAGAACAGAAGAATTGAATTTAAAAAAAAAAAAAGAAATGCGCTAAACAAAAGTATAACGTTAACCAACAAAAACTAGAATATATGAACAAAATCTTTCAGCAAATAAAAAACCAGAAGCAGCAAACAAAACATTTGAAGCAACAGTTTCCACAAAATACACTAACTCCAACACTCCTCCCCAATCAAGAAAGATTTCACAATGGGAACGGCCTTTAAAATGTTTGGACAAAGAATCCCACAAAGAAACAAAAAATATAAATTCTATCCCGATTTGACCTCCAAACCATCCTCCTTGTCTTAAAAGATATTCTTGTCCCATGCCATTCCTAAACCCTTAACCCATTCAGGCCTTCACCCATGAAAACCCCTGACAACACAGCAGTTTCTAGATAAAACTCAGACCAAACAGAACACCTGCAGCAATCGGAGACAAATCTGACTAATGAACATGTAGTGCAGAAAAATATGGTCTGCATTCTCCTCATCCAGTTTACACCACACACCAATGTGGAGATAATCACGCAAAGGATCTTCTCTAGAACATGTCACAGGTATTTAGAGCTTTCCAAATCAACCAGCCAAGAGAATTTGCACCTAATTTGCACCTAATCTGGCACGCTGGCCATCCAGATTATCTTAAATCGGTCAGAGGAGGGTCCAGTTGTTCTGTAACCAATTGAAAGGAGAAGCTGACTGGACCATGCTCCTTGGTCAATTAGACACGAGCCCAAGGAGACATTACTTATAAGAAAGGACAAGTCTGCAATTATTTTGAGCTCCCTAGCTTTGAGGTTTATAGGAATTTGTAAGTTCCATGAAATAACTACAAGTGCAGAGAACTGCCACTGAAGGGATAGAAGCATTCAATTCAAGGAAGATTGATACAAGGTAGGAAATAATTGTTGGAAAGAGGACTTAACCAACCAAATACCTTCCCCAAATCTGACTCTCTTCCCATAATCAACCACAATAAGATTCAAAAGAGGGAAGAATAAAATAAATAAAGCTATCAGGTAAGACAATCATAAACTAACAAAAGAAATAAGAGCGAAAAAATAGATAGTTAACAAACCACGATGTTTATGTACGTGCCAAGCATTCCAGCCACGATGAGCATGCACGACCGCAATTCCCTTAAATGGAACCAAGCAAGCTTAGTTACTACAGGGAAAAGAACAACACAATACATGCATAAAAAAATAATTAACATAATGAGTTTTGCTTCAACAAAGTATTACCCATATGGCATCATCAATGATTTAAAAGAACCAATTGTCACTATGTAGGAATTTATGCCTGTAAACCTTAATTAAAAAACTAGATAATTTGTCTCCAGTTCTATATTATACGGAAGGGTAAAAATTGAAGGAAATGGACGTAGTTTCCCATGTGAACAGAATCAGAAGATGCATTAGAAAATTTGTCTCCTATATTATACAGAAGGGTAAAAATTGAAGGAAATGGACGTAGTTTCCCATGTGAACAGAATCAAAGATGCATATGACACTGTACAAGCAGCGCTCATCAGCATCTTATGTGGCCTTTAAAATCTTTAGATATGCAAATTCATGTGCATAAAAAAATGGAAAAATGTTAGCAATACCACAGGAACTTTAACCCTGTGACACTTGACCACCTGAACTAAACTTTTATGACAAAATACAGCCAACACTCAAAACTGATAGGATTTCCGTTTAAAAACAAAGAGTCACGTGCGAGTCACATCACCACCATTTTGTGACGGATTGCCACTTGAATTAATTTTTTCTGCAATATTGCACCCTGATTTTTTTGTTTTGGCCATATTATCACCCGGAACCTTACAAATTATCCCCCAACTGTATTCAAGCAATCATTTTATAATTTATTTTATTTTAGTTTTGTTCAAAATAATATCAGGCATTTGGAATAGCATCTTATGGGCCATCAAAAAATAATTTTGAAAGGCCATACAATGTCAAACCCCCAAGATATTTTTTTTGTCAAAACTAAGAAAATACGTAAAATGGGTTTTTAAATTTTTTTTTTTTTCCCCAAAAGCTTGAATAAGATTGAAAGGGTAATTTGGAAGCAAAAGAATAGTTTCAAGTGTCAATATGGCACATATAAGAAGTTCAGGTGGACAACCTTCATAAAAAAGTTCAGGTGGCAGTTTGTCACATGATTCACATGTGATAATTTTTAAACAGAGTGCCTAATGGTCTTCACGATAGGTGTATCTTGCAACAACAGTTTAGTTAGATGGTAAATGTCGCAAAAGAAAGTCCAAGCGGTCAAGTGTCAAGTGAATTGGGTTTTACACACAGTACCTGAAATTCAAGATGAAAAAGATAACTCTGATGTATGGTGCAATCCTGAAAGGAAGGGAATCAAAGGCCACTGAAGACAAATAGAGAGCATAAACCAGCATATCAGCAACTAAAATCAGTAGGCACGTAACCTGAAAAAAAAATACAAAATTGAAAGAAAAAAAAAAAAATTCCTAGAAAGAAGACAACAAGAGCATTTGGCGTTCATGGTCGGTGGACAAATCAAATATTAATTTCAAAAAATGCTTTTTTTTCTAAGCTGTTTATAATGCTCAAGATAGCAATAGTTATGTAAGTCCAAAAGCACAGAACACATATTATAATCTACACATCTAGAAAGGATTTAGCAGTTCACATTGTTGTATAGCACCAGAAAAAAAAAAATATATATATATATATATACCAGAAAGGAACTAAAGCCCCAAATCAACTACTCAAAGGATTTTTGGGTGGAAGGTTATTTGCTAGTTTCTTTTAGTTAGAAGATAACCGATTTCTATCTATACAAAATCCAGAACCCTAGACTATATTTTTATTCCTTATAGACAGAATTTGAATATTAAATATGAAAGGCATGACGAAGATATTGTACGTGATAAAAATGAAAATATTCTTCTGATTTTTAAGTAAATTTCTGTATGGATTATATTGGATTCCCTATGAAGCATCAAGCAGCCATCAGGAGAAGCAATGAAATTTCACAAGACTGCCTAAGGCCAGTGATGCTGAGACAATACACAAGAAACAATGATGCTGAAATTGTTGATGCTAATACAATAAGGACTGCATAACAGTTACATCTGCAAGGTTGAAGGTAGCACCAACCGTAGCCAGATTTGATCACCCCCTCCCCCAAGAAACAAAAAAGAAATCATGCAGATTATTTGGATTTCTGCAACAACAAATCCACTGCACTTTGATTCACATAAAGAGTGCTAGAAGACCAAGATGAATATGATTTATTGATATTATGGAGGGCGGGCAATGGAGGGACCTTTCATATTACAGCCAATAATAAGGCCAAAACCAAGCACCTACCTTAAATAGGGTAAGAGGATTTTTCCAATAGAGATGGAACCCTTCATACGCAATTGGAAAGAAAATGTGCACTATGAGTACAATGAGTGTTATGCCCTGCACAGAAAAGGGTAAAATTTAAAATTCCAAACATTAAAATGGAAAGTAGCTGTCTAATGCATTAACAACAGAAATTAGACCAAAAAAATGAAACCTCAAAAATGCATCTTATAAGCTCAAGTGAACCCCACGAATGTTCTAACAACATCTTTCTAGTAAACAACAAAAACACAATACCGCTATGCGTGTGTGCATGCATCTCTATCAGATACAATTTAATTACACTAAGCCTGGGTAATGTGTCTAATTTACACACTACCCACACACTGATTAATTTACTGAAAACCTTATTTACAAAAGCAGAAGTGTGTGTATGTGTGCATAAGCACAGCATTGTGTGAGTGGTGGGCAAGTTTTTGCAAACTAACGGACACAATGACATAAAATTTTGCAGAACTCCGCCGTCCGCATATAAATTGCTCATCTCAGAAGTTAGTGGAGTACTACAATGGTAACCTCTAAGCAACTAATTGAAATCGTTAAAACAAGTATCGAAACGGCATCGAACATATATGATGAACTTGATCAGAATTTTGAGTGTGAAACAGAAATGAGACTAAAAAAACAAAAAAAAAATACCTCAAAAAGAAGAGACTCCAGAGTATTCAAGTATGGCAATTGGCCAAGATAGAAGTAGTCTCTGTCACTACATGAGTAGACAGCGCCAGTATACCTAGCGCACCACAGAGGTTTCTGCACACAATTCACCAAACACCAAGCACCATAACATAAAATTGGGCCCAAAAAAACTCAAAATTAAAATTTTGAAAAAAATTGCAGAGACGAACCTCGAGGAAATTGAGCAGGATGAGGGCGAAATAGAGGAGAGCCCAGAGGAAGCTGAATCGAACGAAAAGGAAGTAGTACTTTGCGGCACTGTGAAAGTTTGATTGATCCAGTATCTGCTCGGGTAAGCCAACGCCATCTTCCGCCTGCAGATCATTGCAATTTCAAACAACATGCATAACTGCTGTTATAGAGTAACAGCAAGATGAACGATGAGGATTTAGGGAAATGCGAGAGAAAGACCAAATCGACGAGTGCGGCAGCTTTCTGGTAATGAGAGCCGAAGGTGATGGCATCGGAGCGGCGTTTGAAGGCGGGGGGTGGATCGCCGCGTCGCGGGACGCCGCTGCCTTCACCGTTGAGCAGAGGCTTGTCCATGTTCTCCGGAGATGAGACGAGACGCGGTGACTGTTAACACGGCAGTTGCCACTGGTGGTGGCTAAGAATATGAATGGCGGTTTGTTTTAGTTGCTTTTTGAGGAGGAAATGCATTAATAAAGCATTCATTACGTGTAACGTAGTGGATGGAGTTGTGGAGTGAATGCTTGATGGGAAATTTCGCTGGTCCGACGTAACCTTTTTCAGCAGGAGAACGCGGCGAAGCATAAATTGACAGGGAGGCACGTGGTGGTCGTCTAGGTGGTGCCGTCATGCCTGGTGGGTACGCGTTTCAGCGGTTGGGTTGAAAACGGGTGTCGAAAGGACATTTGGATCAGGATAAAATGGCAATATAAAAATAATACTTTTTATTAATGGTCTACAAAGAAGTTAGCGGAGTACAAAGGGAATTTTTGGATCCAAATAATTCTTTTTCTTTTTATTTTTTTTTTATTTAAACGGTTACGATTAAATTACATTTTTATGTTAATATTTTAATAGTTAAAAGAAAACAAAAATAATTTGTGAAAAAAAAAAAAAAAAAAAAAAAAGAGAAAAGAAAATGAGAATAGAATGAAAGCAAATCCCACTTCTTAAATAAAACTAATCATGCTTGATCGTTACTGCAAGCACATCAGTGATTTGGGTGTCAGAAGTATTTATTAATTTATTAATTTGTTTTTAGTATGTCGGCAGGGCAAGATTATATTGATTGGTCCAAAACTCGAGGACAAACCAGGCGATGTCGGCAAGGCAATGGCCCATAGTATTTTTGCTTTTTTAGTTTCTAGAACAAAAATAAGTTGTGATTTGGGTAACTCAATACCGAACTTGTCATTCCTGAAATTGTCCATCATCAATTATTTTGGTTCTTTCATAAAAAATCTTTATTAAATAAGATCAAATAACAAAAATACGCTTAATTTTTTGTCAAATCATTTTGGCCTATTGTTTGTTAAATTGAAGGTATTTTTGTCATTTTGATTCTTATTTAACATAATTTTTCGCAAAATGACCAAAATGATTGATGGTGGACAATCTCAATGACTACTTCTATTGATTTCAAATATCAGAAACAAAAATGAGAAGTTATGCAAATCTCAAATACCATTTTAGCTAAAAAGCCTTTACTATTCATATTCAAAACTAACAAAATCCTTACCCATGAAAGGTCAACTTCAACTCTTTCTTTTACAATTCATTAAATCATGCTAAAAGCTTACCGTGCAAATTGCCGTGTCTACCGGATGGGGGGGGCATGTCCAACGTTACTTTACTGAAGTACTATTATTAAACGGATATGATTCTGCCTTCGTGAAAAAGATCACCTCTTTGCAACCGTTGATGTATGTGCCTTGTGACCCTTTTGTTGATCTGATTTGATCCATTGTATATGTATAGGAAACCGTTCTTTTGCTATTGAACAAAAAAAAATCTAACGGTTAAAAAATTCGAAGGATTCTATACTCTAAACACTAGATTTTTTGTTCAAGAAACCAAACATAAGGTAGTAGGATTCTATGAGAGTTTACAACTCATGAAGTGTTATACATAAAAATATTTTATCAAAAGTACAAACAATAAAGTCCACAAAATGTGCCATGTGTAAGGAGGAATGACTTCTTTAAGACACAAGTCCGAGGATTTATCAAGCAAACATGTCAAGCAGAACCAGCCGATTAAAAAGATACGTCAAGCATAACGCAGGGTGATGTATTGCCACGAAAAAAGCGCCCAAATGCTATAACAAATCTCACAAGCTGCTAAGACAATATGCAGTTTATATGTATGAGCAGTTCAACAGATGACATTACTCACCCGTAACAGAAAATCGCAAGTTAACATTCGCTTACCAGACACATTTTCTTTTCTTTATAGCTAGAGGAAGCCCCGTGCTGGAGAATTTATGCACATATCAAGAGCATAGCATGTTAACATTGAACTGTAAATCATCGCAACAGTCAATGCAGTTTCAACGTTTTCATGCGCTTTAGTATGCCTCGATGCTAAAAGGAAACTTAGAAGAGCGAGCACGTTGTACATCAAGATTCAAGACCAAAAGTACAGCAGGTGGGAGAAAATGAGAGAGGATAACTCACAAAAGAATAAAAAAATGTTGTAACAATCTGGAGAAGCTACCACGGTAAGCAAATTATACTCAATATAGACACAATGCAAAAAGTTGCACCCTCTGAGATGTCGGGACGGTAACTACATATCATACTAAAAGCAAAAGCTCCCCAGTTAGAGGTTAATGGTACCTATGAGATCATTTACTAATTACACAAGTAAATTGGGAAGATGAAGCCAGCGTCAAAGAACACTCCTCCGTGAATGTGAAAAACATCATACCTCCTTGAAACACACGTAAGAGATCAAAACTATAATGTAACCCCTCAACTTCTCAAGATTTTCTACATCTCGTGCTAACATCAAATCTGCAAACAAACAAAAAATGCAATCCTGTTAGTAACGTGGAAAACTGAAACATACAAACTCAGAAATCTGGCATCACAAATAAAGAAGGTTTAAGTAAATGACAAGTTCACCATTTATGCATAAATAGGGGCATCCCAAATTAATACAGTAGATATAACTTCTAAGACATTGTAACAGCATCAGAACTCCAAGCAAGTAGGTGAAACTCCTCAACCGATTTGCAGAGCTCAATGTCAAAAGAGTAAATGTAAAACAATCGACAACAGCTCCAAATCACATATCACAAGCTAGACAAGTTAATTAGTACATCAAATATTCAAAAGCAAACCAATTCACTCTGACAAAACAGAACTAATTATGTGGGTAAAGTGAGACAGCACACGCAGAAACTAGGAGGAAATATGCAAATTACAAAGGTTTGAAACAGTTGCTGACCGTAAATGCCACTCAGAAAACATGCAATCAAAATCAATGGTTGAAAGTGACCTACATTAAAAGACATGTTAAAAATAGAATTTGGATTCATCAGATAAACTGAGCACATATTTAACATAATTTTATATAGTTAAGCCCTGTGCCATATTAAACAAAACAACAGTAGTTATTGTTTATTGTTGAACCGCATAATGTATTGAGTCTGACACAATCATAGGTTTGGACAGTCACTGAGAGTAAATTAGTGAACTCGCATAAATAGAAGATAGGAGATGGCAATACACTCCACAGGTTTCCCTAAAAGATCAATGATTAAATATTTACCTTATCTGATTTGGAATTTTTTCCCATAACAATCTGGAATATACGAAGGCCCCGGCTGAACGCTTCATTAAACAATATCCTAGTCTGCATAGACTGAAAACCAGGAAACCATGATAATACTGCCACAGGTGTCATTACAATCACCCCAAACAATATATCATATAGTCGAGCCACAGAAACAATCACCGCCCACAGTATAGTGCGCTGTAGACAGGGCCGAAATACTTGTGCTATCAATAACAATCCCCACCCAGTTGGAATGAATGCCAGAAGACTAGTGAAAATATCTATTAACTTGAACTCGGTGAATTCCAACAAGGCAATAATAACAAGTAATGCAAGTTTAATGACAAGAAATTGCACCATCCGATAGTAAATGTGATCTTTTGCGGCATATCTGTCCCGAGCATATGCTATCACCACAAAAATGGCAAAAGCCACAAACACATAGATCCAAGACAACAAGTAAACAGCAATACTGGTACTTCCAGCAGCAATACCAAGCTGGTATACAACCCCATATTGGAAAAAGAAGAAGCGGAGGTCTAAAATTATCTCTACAAACTTTCCCCAAAGGCCAGTAGTCCTTAGATGATCCTGCTCCTCATACCACCATCTCTCCCAACTCTGTTCAGCTTTTGCGAAGACACTGCCACGATACCAAATCCAGTTCATGAAGTCATCAAAGTCATCTACAGTCTTCAACCAATCAAAACCAGAAGGATTGAAAACGAAGGGGGCCATAAACCATGACATGACCAGAAACCAACTCGTGATGGTCATGGTAATGTAAATAAAAGTGTCCTTAGCTACAGGACTATGTGATGCATAAACAATAAGTATCAACCCAAGTTCAATTGCTTTCACAAAATGACTACGAGCATAGAGCCTATAATTCTCTGCAAAACTCTTGTGCTGCACAACAAAGCCACGTCCAGTTGCACGATACTTTGCACCACCATGAAGAATAGTTCGCCCAAAAAAGTGGGTACGAGTTCCCATTGAGAATGTGTAGAAAACTGATGAAAGCTGGAGCTGCATTGTCAAGAAATCCCAAATAGCATTAAGGAATCCATGCTCAAGGGAATTCTCCACTATCATTGGAAGGGCAGTAAACACACCAAGTTGGATAATGAACTGCTGATTCAAGACTGTAGCGAGCGCTCTGTTACTAGAATCATTTTCTAAAATAGAACCTTCAAGACCACTAAGAGCCAGATAAAGCCGGCCCCATAGAAATGCGTACACAGTAAGAACAACAACCATTGTATTAAAAAAGAATCCAACTGTAGTATAAAAGAATGATAGCATCCGCAAGAAATCTAGCCTGTGACCCAACCTATAGACATCTCTGCTGAGAACTTGCTCCCCATTCCCACTAGCAACTTTGGCCTCAAACATGGAAACTTGATTGAATCCAACATCCCTTCCCTTACCGACTTGAATGTATTCATGGTGTGTGACGTTTCCACCCCGCAACGTGCAATTAAAGCCAGCAAAAATGTCTTCGCTGATGTTAATGACCCTGGAAGCTTTACTGAGGCCACCTCGAGTCATGAACCAAAATCGGTCAAACACATCTGGATGACCATAATGCATTCTAATTTTCAAAGGGTTCGCGAGCACCCGTTGTCCCAAGGTGACAAAGCTTGTTTCCTGAGCTGACATAAACCAAGCAAGTGATGAGACAGAACCAGTAAAAATATGCTCCCTGACTCCCAAGATAGTAGGCTTCCGGATGCCATAATAGCGCCTGTATTCTTCCAATAGATTCCGCATTTTGAGCGCCTCCTCAAAATAATTGTCTTGGTTCATATCAATCGTCTGAACTGCATCACCACGAGTGAAGATAATGGCATGATTTTGATTCTCTGGTTTTCCCTCTCCAAGCTTCAATGGACCAGGCAACTTTATGCGGTATATTTCCACCTCCTTCTCTAATTTCTGATCATACTTCACAAGAACAGAATAGTACTCCTTCTCCTCCCTGCCAATTGAAACCTCATCAACGTAGGCAACTCGAAGTGCTTCGTTGGTTTTCATCAAATATAAAATTTCATCTGCATGGGGATCTTTTTTCGCTTTTTGTGTTCCGTATATCTGGCATGCAACCACATATGTAAATTTCATCAAAGCAGTTCCATACTCATGACCTTTGTACAATGAGTTCACACAACTGTTTGTTCTACTTAAACTCCGGGAAGGAGGTGACCTCCCAGAAGTCAAGCCATCCAAGCCAATGTCTCGCATCATGGAACCAAGTTCTTGTGATCCTTCCCGAATGTCCATCTCTGATGCAGAATCTAGAAAAGCCAACATCTTAAGAGCCCGATAATAATACATCATTCCCCTTACGGTCTTCGTAAGTGTTTGGCCTCTGTAAGATGCCCAGAGCCTGAGTTCTCTCAACTTAGTTGACCAAATTTCATCATCACTGCCCATTCCTTCTCTGCGCATCCTCTCCATAAAGTTTTTCCACTCGTCAACATAAATTGTCTGTAAATAATACAGGATAGAAATCCCATCTTCATTCTCTGTACGTAGTTGTTCTTTGTTGTACAATACTTCTTCACTGTAGTACGGGGTCAGCACACTGAAGGACATCATTTTCTCAACTTGAGGGGCATGGGGCATGTTCATAAATAAGGAGTTACTGAAGAAGGCAATTCTGCGTCTTGCCTCAAGGTTAACTGGGATATTCTGCATCGAGTCCCGAGAGGTGAGTATTGTGTGCAAGCGCCTAACCTGCCTATAGAACAATACATTATTAGGATCGGGCAACTCAACAGCATTTTCAAAAAGTAGCCCTGCAGAAGAGCCTTGATTATGAGGAGCCAAACCATCCTCCATCAGCTGTTCAGTACTTCTTTTCTCCTTGAAAAAATCTCGAATGGCAATCTCATAAAGGGCCTGCAGAGTATTTACTACACGGTTCGTATCTTGCTTGGGGTTTTTCAGAAGCTCAACAAGTTTGATCAACTTTGCATGGAGCTGTGGAAGCGCCGTCGTTTTAAATGTTTTGGTGAACTTCTCAATCTGAAGAGAGTGATCAATTTCCTGAAAAAAGGCTGTCATAATGGAATGTTCTTTTGTGTTGCATTTGACAATTTCAAGTAGCATGTGCTTGATGCAATCATAAGCTTCTATAACAGCACAGCGCCTATACTCGTTCTTGCATATTTTATACCAGAGCCACTTATCGGGAGCATCTACTAACTCTTTGGCCTGACTAAGTGCCAGCAGTAGTTCATTGCAAAGAAGAAAACAAGGCCAGCGAATAACCCTGACATTCCAAGAATTCTGTGGCAGCTCTAACAGCTCGAGCTCACCGTCAGAAACTATATCTTCTTCCCTGAAGATCAAAATGATCTCATTCCATAACAACGCAAACCTGGTTGCCTCAACCTGGTTGGATTCAAGCTTCTTATAAGGTCGTCCAAGCCCATACCTCAGTTTCAACCGGTGGATGGCATCATTAAACTTACTCCTCAGAGTCCCCCTTGCATTTAACAGTTGCTCTTCTGGCATGAGATTAAACTGAATTGCACTAGCAAAGAACTGGAATCTCAGCCTTAGTTGCCCGATATTTCGTATCTCACCCAAATGTGCAAACAAGCCCACTCCTGCCCCCACAAGAGAGGAGTAAATCGAATAAAACAGCTGCAAATCCATGAGATATATCAAAACGACTGGAAGCCACAGCAATACCACTGCCAATTTGTTGCTGTTGCCGAAAAACTGGTACATTTCATAGTTCACATTCTTAAGTTTTATGAGTTCTTTTGAGGGGCGAATCAGGGGTTTAATCTGCATAAAGTAACTGAAAGAAAACTTCGTAGCAAGCAAGAAAATCCAGAACAAAGTGTACTTAAAATTGTCCACGAGGCCTTCTCTCAAACCACGGCCAACAAAAGTTTTGCTCTGAAACCACCAAGATAATATGTAAAATATCTTCCAGTTTGAGTTCTCAAGAAAATTCCGAACCCAAGGAAGAATAAAGAGGACCAAAGCCAAAAGCTCAGGTAGAAGGAAAACTGCCGCCACCGCAAGAAAATTCACCACCCGATTATTTGCCTGGGTGGACCAATTCCCATCCTGAATTCTCTGCGTCCATATCCTCCCATAGAACACCCCAAAAACCACAATCCACCCGGCAGCAACTATGCTCTTCAACACCATCCTCACGCTGAGCCCCAAAGTCTCCCTCGAAACCAGACTATACTGCATCCCCACATCAAGCAACGACTGCAAAAACCTCAAACCAGCCCAAGTGAAAAACACAGTCAAAACCTTGACCTGCACTCCCCTCTCCTCCAACGCCTGCCATGGATACTCCCTCTCCTCCCAAGCAACAATAATAGCAGCCTGGAGGAACATAATCAACATGATCCAGAGCTTGTCGAAGCTCCGAAACAAGTTCCAAAAGGACCTCTGCTCCACAAACCCAGTCTTTCCCACATGCCTACTCTTACTAGAAGTAACAAAAAAGTTACTCCCAACATCAACAGGCCACCTGAGCTTGTCAAAACACCTCTTACTCCAGAAATACTCATTGATATCATCATAGTTTCTCCAAACACTATGAGGGGCAGTCCCATTCTTGCTGCTCTCGACCTCGGCTCGAATCGTCTCGTAAATGGGTTTCACAACACCATTCAAGAACGCATTCTCCCCCGAAGTCGAAGGCATCACGGGCTGACCCGTCTGCTCATCAATATAATCCTCCAAGATCTTATTCAATTCCAAGGCCATGTTATGAAAAATAAAGCACAGGCACTCAGGGACAAACCTCAGATTCGCCGCCTCGCCCCAGATAAGCAGGTACAGCGACACGTACAGCAGCTCCCGGCGCTGGTCGGCGGCGGCCTCGCGCGGCAGGTCAGATATCCAAATGCTAGACTTTTTCCCCAAATAGGAGCACCAGCTGGTGTAATTCTTGAGCAGCTTCTTCCGGAATTTCCTCACAACGGCGCCGTCGAGGGTGTCGATGTTGTCCGGGGGAGGATTGAGGCGCATTTGAGCGTTGGCGAGGTGGAGGACGATGTGCTCGCGCTGGTTGCGGACGTTGTCGTATTGGAAGCCGAAGAAGAGGGCGAGCCAGTCGAGGAGGTCCATGTGGGGCTGCCATTGGGCGTAAGGAGGACGGTGGAGGTTGCCGACCGCGTGTAGGGAGACGGCGGCAGCGCGCACCTCTGGGAAGCGAAGGGAGGGGTGGTCTGCTAGGAGGTTGTGGACGGGGATGATGTTGTAGGGCTCCGAGCCGGGGTCGGAGGCGGATGATTGAGTACCCTGCCGGATACTCATGACATGGAGGATTGGTAGCACTGAGGGTGTGTGCGATGGAGGGTGGTTTTAGGTGTAGTTCTTTTTTCTGGATTCTGATAAGGGGAGAGGGAAGACGGGGACAACCGGGGGAGATGGATGTAGAGAGAGAAGGGGCGGGATAAAGGCCGAAGAGGAAGAAGGCGGGAGGGAGCGCGTTAACGTCGTTGCGTTTTCCTTTTCTAGTCGTTGCTTCGAAAGTTAGTTACCGTCCATTTCAAATTTCTTGCTCTTTCAGTTTGCTTTGCGCTTTTTTCTTTAAGGAAAATTTATTTGAATATGGTAATCTCTAAAAGCTAGAAGTCAAGTTTGGTGTCTCAAGGTTTCATCAAAAAGTTTTGGACTAAAAAGCCCCCCAAACAAAAAAAATTACAACTACCAACATAAAAAAAAAGGTTATAATCTGCAAGGGCATTTTGGGACAAAAAAGTGTCAGATAATTAAAGGAAAAAAGATAAAATAAATAGATAAAAGATAAAAACCTGCGACTTCATAGGAGAGAAGAAGTACGTGGTGTTGTTTGAAATTGCTATGAGCAGTTGTGTTTGGTTTATCTCTTTCTTCGGTCACGCAAAAACTGATTCGTCGGTTTCTTAGGTATTTTTCTTCACTTTTTTCTCTCTTCTTTGGTATTTTTGGTGTTTGATTTTTTTTTTTTTTTCTCTATCATGTGCTTTAATTTCAGCTTCCAAGGAACTATTGGTTATGTTAATCCAATTTTTCCATTGTTCTGTTTTCATAAACTTGATGGCTGAGAAAGCCAATGGGGTGGTGGACGACCAGCAACAGGTGGTGAGGCCCTATCCTTTCCACGAAATCGAGCTCAAATGGCAGTGTCACTGGGAGGAAATCGGACTTTTCGAACCCCAGATGAAATTGATACCTCGAAGCCCAAATACTATCTTCTTGATATGTTCCCTTATCCCAGGTAAACTCTATCCCATTTTTATTTATTTATTTTAAATTGCAAATGCAAGTGATTGTTTATGTAGAAAATATGAAGACCCAGTTTTATTAAAAAAGTGAATGTTTGAGCAATTGCAACTGAGAAACTTAAACTTTATTAATTCATATGCCTTAAGGAAATTCCAGGGCGAGGGTTCTATGCGTTGTTCCGGCGGATGAGGATGCCTTCTGAAAATTCCAATGCGAGGTTTCTATGTGCTGTTCCCATGGATAAGCAGGCGATGCAAAGGTACGATTTAATTTTGACGATGGAGTTCGTTTCTTTTTTCTATTTAACTCATTTATGTTTGACTGGATTTTGATAATTTGATGGTCTGTCTTTCGGTTCTATGTGTATGCTTCGTCTCCATGACTTAGGTTTGGGGAATATTTGTCTTTTGGTAGAGAAGAATATAGCTCTTCGAGGCTTCAATCACCATCTAAATTTTCTGAAGGTCCATTTTTGAATTGGTGAGTACTTCAATCACCATCCTCATTTTCTTCTTTCTTTGCAGAATTACGAACAATGATGGGGCCTCTAGAGAGTAACTGCAGGCTCTGCAAAAGTTTGAATCGCTTTGTTGGTGATTCCATTACGTGCACACACTCTTATTCCAACAAACACTGCAAGGGACAAAAGAAACAGAAAAATCTGCCCCTTCAGTAATGCAAAAAAATAAAAAATAAAAAATCTGCCCCTTCAGCAATGCAAAAAAATAAAAAATAAAAAATAAGACAAGGTAGACTATTTGACTGAAAGTTCAAAAAAAAATTTAACCTATTTGACTATTTGTGAAATTTTTACTTTCCGGAGTCTATTTCATGTTTATGAGTGTTAGCCGAAATGGTTTTTGCATCCATGATGATGGCATATGGCGTGTAATGTACTTTGTTGGTCCGATGAGAAAGGTTTCATTTGATGCCAACATTATAGTTCCTCTACCCTAACATCTTTCCAAATGTTATTGATAAAAAAAACTAGGACAAAATGGTAAAAAAATCATAACCGAACAAAAAAACTGTATTGGAAAAGAAAAAAATTCAAAAAAATTCAAAAAAAAAAAAAAAAACATTATAGTTATCCTCTAAAATTTAGCAGTATTGCGGTTTAGACAATAAACAAAGAAAAAGTGCGTCCAGTTCCTCATTTTCTTTTAAGACCCTAAAATACAACAATTTAATTAAAAACAAAAATCAGCACTTTAATAAAAACAAATCAATTTAAAAATAAAGTCGAGAACATCGTTTTAGAAGAAAAATATTAAAAAATAAAGTAAAAAAAAGGCCACATGGTGAATAACTGCTCTCCATTTTAGGAGAGAGATATTAAACAGAAAAATTCAAATTTGTTATATTGGAAAAAAAATAAAACAAAATAAAACAATAAGAACGGAATAACTTCTCCTCCATTTTAGGAGAAAATATTAATATCTATGTTAAAAATAATATCTAATAAATTATACTAATATCTGCATGTGGTCCGACTAATTTAGACGGATTATGATGTTTCAACTAATTTCTATCCATTTTAGGAGGAGATAAAAAATCATGATAATTATCCTCTAAAAGTTAGCAGTTATGGAGAGGAGAGAGATAAATGATAAAGGCAACAAAAACAAATTAAAAAATAAAGTCGAGAACATCATTTTAGGAGATAGATATTAAAAAATAAAGTTAATAAAAAAGGCCACATGGTGAATAACTGCTCTCCATTTTAGGAGAGAGATATTAAACAAAAAATTCAAATTTGTTATATTGGTAAAAAAAAAAAAATAAATAAAATAAAACAACAAGAACGGAATAACTTCTCCTCCATTTTAGGAGAAAATATTAATGTCTATATCAAAAAAATATCTAATAAATTATACTAATATCTGCATATGGTCCACAATTAAACGGATTAGGATGTCTACAACAAATTTCTATCCATTTTAGGAGGAGATGCTAATATCTTATAAAATTATATATAGATAAATAAATAAATAAATAAATAAACGAAACAAAAGTGGGAGAAAGAAAGGGGCATAGGTTGCCGTGGGTTTTCAAGAAACCATGAAGCTCGCCCACTACAAGCGCTAAATTCCCAATTCGTATAATCCCATTTTTTCCGTTCCTACTCATTTTCCTATATCCAAATTCAAATGTTCTAATTTTCCCCTCAGTTATGCAACTGCTATCAATAGTTGTTACTTGGTTTTACAGACTCTCACACTCCAACGTGGGATAAAATGGGTATTAAGCAACGCCCCGAGTCATCATTCTTCTTTATTTCAATTTTTTTCGCTTTTTTGCTTTGCCATTCTTCTCCCACTCCCTCTCCCCAGGCATAAAAAGGAAATTAATTTAGGTGTAAGCTTCTTTTTTTCACTTCTTTTTCCTGCATGGTTGTACTCATTTTACACATTTTCATGTAAGCATAATATGTAATTGTATGAATTCCCAGGTTTAGCTTCATATGGGTTCTTTTTGAACTTCTTCCTTTGAAATCTTCGTTGTGCATTTTTTTAAATTTTGGTCAGATTATGAGTTTCAATTTTGATTATCTAATGTGCTATACATGTGCTATGGTAAATTTAAAAATTATTTGTTTTCATTCTTAGGATATTTACAAGAATACCCACAAAAAATGAAGAAGGAACTACCTATTGATAAGATCCCAAACAGACGTGTCTCTATTTTTACACCTGGTTGGGAGATATCTGTCGGAATAAAAACTACGAATTTAAGCCAACTGATTCTCAAGGAGTGGAAAAAGAAGAAGCATGAGTAGTATGTATCCTAAATTCTACGCTAAATTTGTTACAAGAAATCTAACATCATATATACCTTCAATATATAGGTGGCGCATGAAAAAGGCTGTAGAAGAATTAAAACCTTCAACAACTCCTCAAATCATACTTTATTTGGAATAAAGTCCAACAATTAGGTACAACACAATTTCTTACCTATTTATTTTTAATGGCATTCTCTATATCATTCTACAAATTAATTATCTCAAATTATAAAATAAAAAAAAATTCTACAAATTAAAAAAAAAAAACAATTTATGGGTGCAGGAAAAATATTAATAGTGACCAAACAACTTTTCTAAATACGGTAAGTCTTCTCATATTTTCATACGAAAGTATACTATAAATTCAAATTGCATTCAATTTTCAAATAGAAATAAAATTGCATTTTTTGTCTGTTTTACAAGCATCACACACGTCTCAAAATACAAAGGTTGAAGTACAAGATTAAGGTAATATTTCTTACTATTTAATTTTGTAAATATGATTACAGTTTGTTACCTCAAACTTGACAAATTATTCATCTTTTAGTATTCTACAAGTAACTGTAGTAAAAGTATTGCCATGAGAAAATTGTCAAACTTAAAGGTATTTAGGTTAAGTTGCTTACAATCTTTATAGTGGAGATTGTGCATTATAGTTAGACTTCTTATTTTATCATCATTGCTTGCAGATTAACCATAAAAATCTAAAGCATCAAGTGCAATGGCAAGCATGGCTTTGATTTCACATGTAGACGCTATGTTTACATATGTACATGATGTCCGTATTTTGCTTTGCTTCATATATTAGGAGTTCATCCCTAGCTAGCCTATAACTTTGACTGAAAACTTATGAATCTGAAACATTTTGATTTAAGGACATTAAGTGTTGTCAATATGTATTTAGAAATGAAATTACATGTCATATTTTCAGATTTTTTTTTTTAAATAGTATATGTTTTCCCATTTTATCTTTGTTGTTGTTTTAAAGGAAAAATAGTAAAAATTGTATGAGAGATTAATCACATATGTGCACATTGGATGGAATATATGCTCCTAAACTCTTCAATGAACACGGCAATATGACAATATGGCATGCGATAACACCATTATCACTTTGGAATAATGGGATGATTGTACGCTAACACCACTATCTCATCAATCTTTCTTTAACTCAAGCAATTGAAACTACGTAGCCTGGCCCATACTCTAATGTTGAACATCTCAGTCCCAACCCAAAATGGCACACCCATAATTATGTACTCACTCCTCTAACCGCATCAACTATCCCATTCACACAGCCATTGAACAAATGATCTGCCACCTGCTCGAATGACGCCACTAATAATATAAAAATGTCGTTGTGCACCCTTTTAATACAGCCACTAATCCTCATGCTACAAAATATATTGATCGGTTCATATTTTCTATACAGCATTAAATAATTAAGCATATTTTTTTTATATACGAAAGTTAAAGGAACCTAACTCTTGATCTTCTTCTGTACAATATATAAGGGTAAAACGGTACTAATGAATATAACAGAATTCTAACTACACTGAGTAACTTAATTACCAAAGTCATAATGATCAAGCATAGCTCAGTTCGTGAAATCAATTTCTATCAGTAAAAAAAAAGCTGGAATGGTTAGTGTGCAATTCATAAATTTCATTTTTTGTGTACAATGGGTGGGTGCAAAAAGACTAAGTTAGATGATTGAACATAATAAAAAAATTGAAAATAATAAGAAATTGTTGTGATGGACACAAACACAATTTATAAAATAATCACTTAAGAAATATAAGAATATTTAAAACAACACGTCTTTGGGCGCGTAGCGCCCATGATGCAAAAATGCCTCTCGCATGCACGTTAGTGTGTGCAGAGAGGCTAGTCATTTTAAATAAGAGACTTTTAACAAAACATCCTCAGTACTGTTCACTTTTAACGAAAATAATATGTTTTCTTTAAAAAGTCACTTCCAAGACTATTAACTTACAACACCTTTTCGTTATTTTGGTTAAAACTCAAAGTTTTCAAGTATTTTTCATTAATTTTCCTTTTTAATAAAGAATGCGAATTGAACTATATTATTGCTAGCACATTAAAACATACCACACTCGCTCAGCCCCTTGGTGCGTGTAGATAATATCAGTTATTCAAAAAAAAAAAATCTAAATTTGTATGAGTGCTAAATACACAATTTGCTCACTTGCTTATTAATATCATATACAAAGTTACGCAATTTTTCATATTGTAGTCAGTGGCGGTTCCAAGATTTTAATTTTGGGTGATCCTAATCAAGCGACATTAGATGCTAGTCTGACTGAGAGCTGGGCCGCCTATACACCTAGATGGGGTCTAGGTGGATTTAAGTAAACTTACTATATCATACAAGTAATTGCCCATTCACTTACAAAGAACTATATTTGTATTGAGAATTTGAGGTTTATTATTTTAAGTAGGTTTACATAGAACATTCGAAAATATCATAATTTTGCTTTGGTAATTCAGTGAATATGATGGTATAAGATGAAAGTGCAAGCAACTATGAGTTCAAAGTACTTTTCGAAATACTTTTAAAGGTTGTATAATATTTATAGATAATTTTTTTTTTAAAATAACGGTGTCAAACATATGATATAAAATATTGATTGAGTAATATATCATCCTTTTGCTAATTAAAATGTTAGGATGACACAACCTAATTGGATAACAATTTTAAAAAAAAATGAGAGTTGCTCATGTGAGAAAGGGAGATAAAAAGTATTTTCTTTTTCGTTGTAACCAAGGCCCAAGAACAGCAAAGCCAGGGTGGTCTCTTCCACCACACGTTCAGAGTCTTCAAACCATTCAGTGATCCTCAGAGATGTAACATACCTAATCCAAGAGTGGATCCGCCCCTAACCACAGGTATATGCAAGATTTTCTTAAGAATATCACGACATTGCTCAATTCCTTGATGGCTTTTTATATTAGCACCCAACAAGATGTTGAATGCACCCCACATTAAAATTTTAATATTGAATAACTTATTTACCCTACTATGCAATGGCAATTTTGACCTTATTAGGTTTTAAAAAAAAATCTAAATACACCCCAATTCACTTTTAACGTATTATTTATGTTCTTTTAAGTATCAAAACCCTCTAATTCCTCCATTGTTGAATAAAACCCTAACCAATAAAACTACAAGCATGTTGATTGAGAAAAATTATTTTTGACGAATGAAACACGAAATCAATGTTTTGGAAGCTTCACATGAGGTAAGACTTCATTTTTTTTTTTTTTTTTGGTTTTAGTGATTTTGATGACATCGATAATTATTTAATCTTGTTTTTGCTGCGTTATTCAAGCTTTTATGTTTGTATGCATCTTTTAGGGATCACATGGATTACATGAAGAATTAAACACCTAAAATTACCACCAAATATTAAAAACAGACAACATGTGTTTTAATGGTGGAATTGAAAAACCCACATATGCTTTAAATCCCAGGCGGCATGTTTTGTCAAAATTCTAGTTAGCATTTTTTCTCCAAATTAAAAGTTTTATAAAATTTGAGAAATGTAGGGTGTATAGAAAATATAGGGTGCATGTAAAAAATGTAAGGTGTATATTGAGAGCCTGGGGTGTGAAAGTATTACGAGGAAGTATGTGGGGTGTATTAAGATCATTTTTAATTGAAAAAGCAAATGTGAGGTGTATTAAGTATGTGGGGTTTATTCAACAATTTATGGGTGTTAATATAATAAGCCTACCTTGATTTGCAATAAAAATCCAATTAAAATTTTGAAAATTGAAAAATTAGTGTCTATAGCATAAATCAATTTTAATTTCTAATTTCTCTTCTCATCATAATTTTTTTAATACAAGAAATAATCCATCACGTGCTCATATAGTAAAACACCTCTAAAGTAACACTCTATAATAAAATAAACTAAGTCATAAAAATTCTGGTTCCAACTTGGGACCAGTTATGCATAGAATAAACTTCATATTATAATAGGTTATAATTTTTATTGGTCTTATTTTAAGGAGACGTCTCTCTACATAGTTATAATTGTCAATGAAAATAAAAATATGCAAGAAATAAAATACTTGACGTCCAAAAAATTCTATTTAAAAACACAAATGAGAAGCATAAAAAGAGAATTTCAAGTTATCAGCTTTCAATTTCCAGATGATATGAATCTACTAGTACAAGTTCAGATCTAGAGAGATAGAGAGAGTCCTTAAACTATGAGGTATTTTTGTTTTAATATTTTGGGGTCAAGCCTTCGAGGGGAAGGTTAGACCATCTCCAACCGATCTGTCCAGAGGGTTATAGGGCGGAAAATAGCCCAAAATGACTCAAAAATTGTCTTCAACCGAGGACTAGACCAAAGGGTTTATGGGCCCCACCGAGCCAAAAGCACAAAATCAGCCCAATGAGCTGGCCATCTCCAACTAGCCAGCTCGATGAGCCAGGCCTTTTTTTTTTTTTTTTGGACAATGTTTTTGGCCCAGCCCACTTTTTTTTTTTGGACACGTTTTTTGCCCAACTCACTTTTTTTTTTGGATGATGTTTTTTGCCCAACCCATTTTTTTTTTTTTTGGACGATTTTACCATTTCTCACATACTTTTCACAATTTCATACTATCTTACCTCATTTCTAATAATCTTTCTATGTCTAAAAATCTTATTTTATTATGGTAGTTTAATTTAATTAAAATAATAAATTATGTTTGCCCTATGACCCTTTGGTTCCCTTGGTTGGAATGTTTGGCCTATAGAGCTTTGACCATTTTTGTTGAAGATGATATAAAATATGACCTGACACTGTTCATTAAAATATAATTTCTTCTTATGAGGCAGTTTCCCACCCGCACCAAATGCAACCGTTTGAATTTGAGCGCGAGCGCTACGCGTCTTCCTGTTGTAGGCTAGTGCCCCAACGCCAACGTCGCTCTCAGATATACCTATGACAGAATCCAACATTAATTTCATTGGTATATTTTCTTTTTGTGAAGGCCAAACGTGTTTGGTGTCGGGATATTTTTCACATTTGGGTTTTGGTGCTTTTGGAATGTGGATCCGCAAGGTCCATTTTTGGTTTACGCTTTGGATGCGACTCTTTTAATAACTATTTCGGGTTGTGGTTTTCAATTTTTAATATAATGATAAATATACATTTTAAAGCAGAAGCAAAATAAAAAATTTAAGTAAAAAGGGGCACCTTAAAAATATAAAGCTCTTTTTTGTGTGACAAAAAATAGAGCTAATGTTTACAAATGCTAAATTTCCTAATTTTGTTAACAATCTAAGACTCATTTAAACTAACAAATTATAAACAACTTAACAAGGTTTAGACATCATTGAGTAAGAAATAAAGAAGGGAGGAGGGGCTCTTAAGAACCAAATAGGAAATTTTCACTGGTTTAATAAATTAGTACAATAATTTTTTGGATTAAGCACCAAAATCTCCCGCCTTTTAGTGTCATTCCAAATTGATCTCAACCTGTTTAAAGATTCCAAACAAA
The DNA here is from genome assembly GCF_019419815.1 of Pyrus x bretschneideri. Lineage (NCBI taxonomy): Eukaryota > Viridiplantae > Streptophyta > Magnoliopsida > Rosales > Rosaceae > Pyrus > Pyrus x bretschneideri. The sequence goes on along the minus strand of NW_025999735.1, from coordinate 3,658,975 downwards.
TACTCAACTTATTGAAAATATCACATCCATTAAGCCTCAATTAAAAACATGGTAGATTAACTAGGCTAAATATCACATCCATTAAGCCTCAAATAAAAACATGGTAGATTAACTAGGCTTACTTTGTCTCTAAAATTAATAGAAAGTCAAGGAAGCATAGTGGCCACCAACTAACAGTTACCACCACCACCATCAGACCATCACCTCCAAACCCAATGCAAAACCACCAACTCTACCTAACAAATCAAGCCTCCAACATCGAGAAAAAGGTCATGAAGGTTGCTGAAATGGTATGCACTACCATGATGCATCCACCACCATCTTCACCACCTACAAAGAAGAACTGGAAGCTTTACAACCCGAGAATCAGCAAGAAACCACATGAGCAAAAACAAGCTCCTTAAAACCCTATCTAAAGTCTTAAACCTTTTCTTTATTAAGAGATTGTCCCCCTAATATAATTTCAATTTAGGTCCATTTTCAATTCGATTCAATTCAATACCTGTTTGATCTTTGTGTTCCATATTATACAATCTATGTGTGAAATTTAGATTTTGAGGCAGTTAATATTACTTTTGTAGATGATATACCCAATTGGTGCATTTTGAATATAATCTATGTTTGAAAAATTAAGTGGGGCTTAACAGATATGACATTTTTAAGTGCTTGTTTGGAATGTTTAAAAATGTTGAAACCAAATTGGAATAACACTAAAATGTTTGGGGGGGTTTAGACACTTAATCCATAATTTTTCATCATGAAATTGGTGAAAGGAGAAACGTGCCCCCCCCCCCCCCTCTTTCCTTTTCTTTCTTTTTCCTTCTCCTCCTCCTCTCCCAAGGGCATCCCCTCCTCACCCCCCCCCCCCTCTTTTTTTTTTTTTCCTTCTCCTCCTCCTCTCCCAAGGGCATTGCCTCCCTCCACCATGCACTAAAGGTGTATGAGATTTTGAGTAAATTCACTCAACATACTAGTTATAATAAATTGGTATGAAATTCGTTATCCATATGTCTTATTTACAGTTGAAGAGAAATATCACTAAAATATAATATTAGTGGTTTCAAGTTAAAGGGTGAGATTAGACCCCATGAAAATTAAAATGTCTTATTTACAATTAAAGAGAAACATCACTAAACTACAATATTAGTGGTTTCAAGTTAAGAGGTCACCATACTAGTAACAACGTATGACTCCATTTTTAAGAATGTCATAATCAAAGATGTGTCACTACTGGGGAAAAATATTACTCAATCTTTCTCTTGTCAGAAGCCTTTTCCTTAAGACCATCTCCAATGGTTGGGCTAAAAGTCAAATTTTTTAGCCCGAAAAATTTAGCTTTTAGCCCAAAAACAGCTTTTCTACTCCAACCATTTTACCCTAAAATTTTAGCCCGGGATTATTAAAGAATGAATTTAGGCTTTTTTTTTTGTTAAATTAATTTTTTTTAAAAAAATAAATATGTAGACTATCGTAAATTAATTTTATGAACATTTTAATCTAAAAAAATTTAAATTCCGATAAATATTGGGTAGAGTCCACCCCGACTTCTGGGCTAAATTTCGGGGGGAATTTGGCATTGGTTTAGCATTTAGCATTTAGCTCAAAATTTCCCCTTGGGTTGGAGTGTGTTTGGGGGGAAATTTTGGGAGGGTAACCGAAGATTTTTGCCTTGTGAGAAACATTATAGATTCCAAAATTTATTTAAAGTTTTTGGCTTTATGAGGATTATTAATCTGAATTCAAGTTGCAGATCTTAACAAAAAAAACATCCCTTAGGACTAGGTCCCCACATAAACTCATAAATTCAGTTCTTAATTTAAATAAATAAACACACACACACACACACATATATATATGAAAACTGAAAGCAAAACTTCAAAACTTTTTTATGAGTTTTTCTTTAAAATTTAAATCGATTTTGATTTCAATTAAAACAGTTATCAAACAAGTTTTCATAAAATTAAAAATCGAGAGCTGAAATATAATAAAACTGCAATAAATTAAGGTGTAGATCAAAATATCTGAAGGGTGGTGCTTGTACCTTATTTATACACTTTTGTTACATGGAGACCCACTCAACCATTATTTAGACAATGTATAAGTCGACATTGTAAGCTTAACCACTTTGATTTTTTTTTACTTGATCCAACATTATTTTCATTAATAAATTAGCTAGTGCAAGAAAGAGAGACCAAAAGGCCTTCCATAAACAACAGTAGGTAAGGTAAAAGACTCAAGCAAGATGAGTGTTGCAACCTAAGATACAGTTGAAAGCCCACACAAACTTTAGTCCGTAAGTAGAAAAACAAACAACAAAAAGACCCTAATCTGGAGCAGCATAAACCAAACCAATGTAGCTGTCACATCCTCAAAAGAAGCCAACTTCGAACTGAGAAAGTAGACACCATATCTAAATCCTCTTCACAAACCCCTGTAAATATATGCAAGCAAAGTACCATATAGATACAAGGTGAGGTTAAGGGGTATGTGAAATACCTTTACTATGACGGAGGCCACATAACACTTGGCCTCGATGGGGATTTAGCATATGTCAGTTAGGAGAGGGAAAGTGAGGTAGGGAAATGAATCTGATATCCAATTTCGAATCAGGCTCGCAGATTCGAGCACATGATGGGGAAGGGAAGGAATATCATGGCTAAAGAAGAGGGAGAAAGGCAAAGTAATAGACAGAAAATAGTAAAAATGATAAGGAGCATGAAGACCAAATCTAAGACAAGATCAGGGTCATTGAGACCAAACTCAAGGAAGCTTGGAAAATGGGAAGGGAGAGGGGATATGAATCTGTAAGAAGAAAGAGGCAGAGGAGATGTCCTCACCTTAACCTCATCCACTGCAAACCCGAACTATACCTTCTCCACCGTCTTTCCCCACAGACGACTTCATGCCCCTTTTCCAATTGGAACCACCATAGGCCGTGCCTCTCGAATTACAAATCCCACCACAACCTCAATCCCAACAAACCTATTCAATGTCGCCCTCATTCACTTACGGTGAAAAGTAGCATTCGTTTCGTCGCGGAAACCTCAAGGCCACACTGTAAAACAGGTTCAATACTGTCTGTCGGCGATGCCCAACTGCTTCTCCGGCAAATATCGTCATCCAGTGTTGTCGCAAGCGGATGAACCTTCTCCAGTAGCTGGGAAGAGGGAAAACGAGTCTTGGTGAAGAGGACGAGAATGAGGAGAGGAGAACGAAGAGACCGATCAGGTTCACCGGAAGCAATGGTAGATTCAGGAAAAATTATTCGGAGGTCACATGTAAAGTTCACAAACATTTCTTAGACATATAATAGTCTTAAAAGTTAACTATAGTTCTATCATTCAAAATTTATAGAACAAATTATAATTGTCCACAAGGCATTGTTCATATTTTGAAGATGCATTAATTTATAGTTTCATTATCAATGGAAGAAAAAATATTGCTTTCAATATAAACCACCATGCTCCATTCAGTTATGCAATTGACTTTTAACAATATTCATAGCGAAAAATGTTTTCCGCACTAATGCTGTAGCAATTGGTAAAATCAAAGTCAATGTGATTAGCAAATACATATAATTATATACTATATTCCTTCCCGTCTCTGCCATTTTTTTTTTGCAAGACTACTAATTTTTTTCAATTGAGAAAATTCATTACTTGAACGCATATCTAAAATCTAATGCCCAAGTTAATTTTTTTTTTTAAATAATAAGAACGGCAACAACTCATTTTGTCAAACAATTGAATGACATGTATGAATAACAATTCTTTCAAGAGGGCAGAACTCAAGTTATCCATGGATATTCACTGCAATTTCGAGGATCAGCTTCCCTTTGCCCCTTAATCGATTCACCTGTGGGAGGAAGAGAGAGTGAGATTCAAGAGGGTGGCGCTGTGCGAGGTGGTCTTTTTATTTTTATTTTTATTTTTTTAAAGTTTATTTAAATGAATTATTCTTTAAAATTTGTTTAAATTATGTGGAATTTGGTAAGCCAAAGTTACACCGGTTCACCAATTAATGGAGTAGGGTTTTTTTTTTTGGTCGAACAATTAATGTACGTATGGTGACCTTAAAATCAAACTATAGGTCTGAGCAGGAGATGAGAAAAGTAAAAGGGTAAAATACAAAAAACTACCTCAACTATTGGTGTCACGACACTTGCATACCTTATTTTTTAAAATTGACAATGTCATACCTCATCTTTAAAATTTATGTCAATGTTATACCTTCCGTTAGCTTGGCCGTTTATTTCTCAGTTAAATGCTGACGTGACTTGATCCGGGATCTATTTTTTATTAAAAAATTAATAAAAAATTATTAAAAACAAAAAAAATTATTTAATATTATTTAAATATTAAAATAATAATAAAAAGTACATAAAAAAATAAAAAATAAACCTCCCTTTCGTCCCTCCCTCCTCTCTCTCTTCCCCTATCTTCCTGCAACCCCAGAAAGAAGAAGGAGGAAGAAGAAGAGGAAAAAAAAAAAAAAAAACCCGAAACCAAACCCAGTTCGTCCCCCCAACACAAACCCAACCTCCTGCAACCCAGAAAGAAAAAGGAGGAAGAAAAAGAAGAAACAAAAAAAAAAAAAAAAAAACAACCCCAACCCAACCCGAAGGAGGAGGAAGAAGAAGAAGAAAGAAGAAAAAAAAAAAAAAAAAATTGGGAAACTCGTCCTCCCTCCCCCCAAGGCCCCCAAAACACATACCCACCCACCCTGCAAAAGAAAAATAAGAAGAAGAAGAAGAGAGAAGGAAAAAAAAAAAAACAACCCAGTTCGTCCGTCCCCCCCTAGGAGGAAGAAGAAGAAGAAGAAGAAGAAGAAGAAGAAGAAAGAAGAAGAGGAAGAAGAAGAAGGAAAAGAAAAAAAAAGGGAAAACTCAATTTGTCCCCCCCCCTCCCCCACATACCCACCTTGCAAAAGAAAAACAAGAAGAAGAAGAGAGAAGAAAAAAAGAAAAAAAGAAAAAAAAAACCCAGTTCGTCCGTCCCCCCGCACCTACCCTCTTCCCTCCACACCCATTCCCCCCCATTTTCCAGATTCCACCTTAACGGATTTGGGTTTTTTTTTTTTTTTTTTTTTTGGATTGCAGGTAATGGGTGCGAGGTTGGGTGCAGAGGGTGGGTGTGGAGAGTGGGTGCAGGGAGAAGAGGGGGTGGGGAGCAGGAAAACAAATTGGTTTTTTTTTTTTTTTTTTCTCTTCTTTTTTTTCTAGGTTGCAGTTGTAGAAAGGGGAAGAAGATGAATATGGGGAGAAGAGAGAGAAGGGGGGAAGGGAACTGATGTTGTGACGTTGGTTTTTTTTATTTTTATTAATGTACTTTTTTTATTATTTTAATATTTAAATAATATTAAATGATTTTTTTTGTTTTTAATAATATTTTATTAATTTTTTAATAAAAAAAGGGTTCCGATCAAGCTACATCATCATTTAACTGAGAAATAAACGGCCAAACTAACGGAAGGTATAACATTGACACAAATTCTAAAGATGAGGTATGACATTGTCAATTTGATAAGGTATGAAAGTGTCGTGACACCAATAATTGAGGTACTTTTTTGTAATTTACCCAAAGTAAAAATAATAAAATGCAATTTTTGTAAGACTTGAGTGTGGGTATTGAAACTTACCTTTTTCAACAACTTAATATAAGTTATAAAATCTAGTTGACTGAATCACAGAGTTAGATCAAGACATCATCTTTTTTTTTTTTTTTTTTTTTTTTATGTTTTAACAAACGATAGTTCTATACTAAGAAAAGATGATGAGTTTAGTCTCACAATGTGTTAACAATAATGCGATTTAAATTCGTTTTTGGTAAGAATGAAACCTAAGACCTCTCATTTACAAATGAAGAGAAATAACACTAGATCGTAGTACTAAATAGCAAGACATAACTTATTAAGTTTTTTTTTTTTTTAAATAAAAGAATAACTGATGGTAAGTTACGGTTATCTATCTTTTCTGAAAACCGAAAAGATCCACGTAACTTATTAAGTTTGAATATTATAATAAATATCTATTTGGCGACTAATCCCAGTTATTAAAGAAAGAAGCGTACAATCCCGTAAGTGCTGAAAGAATATTTCATAGAGTGACAAGGACCTAAGTATCTATTTGACCAAATAAAATCTTCTAGAGCGGGGCCCTTATATTTTATTGAGAAAAATACAAATTTTGGCGTTTTGGGAATCTCCGTCTTTAGGAGGGTTGGCACGTACCTGTCGCCTTCAAGGAAATCAGAAAGAAGAGAAGAGAAGAGAAGCAAAGGAGCAACAAAAGACAGATATCGGTTAGAATTATATGAGATTTGTAAGTGCAGCACTACGACTTAGTTTATATTATCCCTGGTTCGATTTGTATTTATTTCTTTGAACTATCAAAATCCCAGTTACGAGCAACATCCGTAATTCGATTGAGGACATTTCCACAGATCCAAATTATTAGCCCTGGTTCAATGACATCCTAAATTAGGGGATTGGTATGATTCGGTTTCACACAAAAAATTGGATTGGTCCAGTTTTGACCAATACTAACATTAAAATTAAACCAAACCAAATCATAGTTAATTGGTTTGATTCGGTTTAGTTTGGTCAGTTTAAACCTATTCAACACATAAATAAAAAAAGATTCAACATTTCAAGAGTTTTAACCTTCTAAACGCCACACATCGCATGCATTCTAATTCTATTGAAAAATTAAGCTTTTTAGAATATAAAAAGTTCGTCAAGTGGATAGAAAGAAGTTCCAATTAAATAAAGTCTCATGCCAGAAAACGATTTTTTAATTATAACCTCACATAAAATTCATTTAAATCACCTAATTTGATAGTCATTACAACTTATAATATGTTGAGTTGAGTCAATAGTCAATCACGAAAGTATTTATGTTCAATTCACGTTAAATCCAAACTTTTATCCAAATGAATTAAAAAAAAAAAAAAAACAAATAAAGAGTGTCTAAAAGGTAAAACGAAATATGTGGATGGCACCACCACCTTATTTTAATGGGGTTGTGCGCAGGGAACAGACTCTTCTTTTTTAGACACAAGTCTTCTTGGGCATGCACTTTGATTACAAATTCACAAGTTCTCTATCTTCCTCACGAGCTTAGCCCGATATACGGCGGACAACCGGGCGGAGGCTGGTGAGGGCAGTGTCATCGTAGGTTGCACCCAAGAGAGGGAGAGATGGCAGCGGAAGGTAGGAGATTTGTCGGAGTCGGAAAAGATTGCATCGAGCGATTGTGGGAGCAAAGCTCGCAATCAACACAGTAAAGAACAAGCATGGCAATAAAGATATAACAACTCTATCACAAGCAATCAAAGTCAAAAGCCATAAGATACTATCTATACTTCGGCGCAGACACCGAACGCTGCCGGCCACAAACCTGCAGATCCAGATTCCACCATCTTATGGCATTTCTAAGAAATTATCACTGTTTGCTCCAAACCAGTGCATTTGATTTGAAGGAGTTTCACAAATCATAACAATCTAATCTCAAAGTTCAGCCTCATGAAAACATCAACGAAATGAACGGGATACCGAAGGGCGTTCATCGCTACAATTAACGATCCAATCAAACCACGTATCTAACAGCAACATAACATGCTAGATTCAGTAAAGATGCATAAGTAAGAATGCACCAGTATAATATGCATACGCTCCAAACGCAGAGAAACATTTAGATTTCACATTACCTACTACTTCCCAACATTTGTTCATCATACAGGCACAGAAAAATAAGCAGAAAGCACTACAAAGACGAAAATTTTGAACAAAGAAGAGTAAAGGAAATTAATTTTGTTAGACATCAGAGCATGACATAAAACAACCCCTAAAGTCTTGGACGAGAGCGGAGAGAGAGATCTAACTCAAAGTGTTTCTGTTGCTAGACAGCCAAGTATGGCATAAAAGCGCCATTAGTCTAGGAATTAGGTTTACAAATATACAGAAACCTTAGCATCTCTCAAACCATATATATGAGGACACCATACACATCATATAAGCCTTTATTCAATGCGTAATAATAAAACACACGCATAACGGTCACCCAATTCGAAGGTAGATAGTTAAGTAATTCTTTTACCCTGACCATCCTCTCTGAGGAACCCCAGATGGATGTGCATTCAACCTGTCAATCACTGCATTAAAATCAACGGGTTGACCACTTTCTTCCATCCTCTGAATCACACTCGCAACGTGATCACTCCTGAACCCCATGGGAACCAATTTCTCAATCAACTCATTGTAAGGGTGGTTGTGCGGGAATTGTGGATTCCGAGCCATAAGATTTGGAGCCGTTGTTGGCTGTGGCGTATGGTGAGAGATACTCGTAGGAGGATATCCATAATGGGCAGAATATTGAGTTCTACCCCCTTCACTGTCATAGACCATATATGTACTCCCAGGAGGAAGTGCAGGATGAGGGCCAGCAGCACCATATCCCTCACCAGGTTGAGCTCCAAAAGCCCCCTTGATTTGCTGAGGTGGAGGCTGCTGTTGCATTGTTCGACCAGCTCCACCATATCCAAAAGGCATGGGATCAGAACGACCAGATCCTGGTTGAGGAATGTTGGAATATGGCACTTGCATCGGCATACTGTTTGGTGCAGACTCTGGAGGAGATGGGTTTGTTTGTTGACCAGGCGGATAGGGGTAGACATTTGTTGGTGGTGGCCTCATCTGGGGTTGCATAGAGGGCTGTTGTGGAAATTGCACCTGCTGACTCTGTGGTAATTGCTGCTGATACTGAGGGAACGACTGGACTTGTGTCTGATTCAATTGCGATTGTGTTGGCTGTGGTGTCACCCTTGGCATTTCTTGCACTTGGGGGTTTCGATACTGAGAATCAGGAGGCAAATATTGATTCTGTGGATGTGCTTGAGGTGGTGGATTTTGTAGCTGGGTTGGTAAATAATATGATTGTTGCTGAGTCACATTCTGAGGTGGGGGCTGCGTGGGAGCTGCCACAGGCTGCTGCTGTGGTGCCACTTGATGGGGCAGGGCTAGAGCTAATTGCTGGTTATGTGTTTCAGACGGGTTGTCAGCCTTTTGAGCATCAGAGGTATGTGGTGAAGCTCTCTCCTCATTGGATTGGGAATGGATTGATGATCCAGATCCTTTCTGTGCAAGCTGAAGCTTAGCTAATTCTTTCTGAGTCTCCGCAAGTTCTTGCTTGTCCCTTAGGATCTGGACAGACCTATGGACCTGAAGTCGGCATCAGAAAAAGTTCAATGACTGCTAAAATCATCTCTAAAAAGCCAAACTGATAAACAGTGGGTGGAAAGATGCACTACATGTTAAGAAGATGTGAACAGCCTGGCCCAGTTACTAACAACATAATAGAGCGTGAGAGAAGTAAAATATGCAAAATCCTTGGGTACAGAAGAGAAAAATCAAGATAAGATATACTGGGCAGGAAGAAAAAGACTAGTACTCATAAATTGACTTTGAACATCTCACATTCAGATTTCATCCGAACTCTTATTCCTAAAAGACCTATAAAATCACATTCCAAGCCAAACAAATTGACCATAATACCATCTGAAATGCTTAATTTAGAATTATAACTCACTTCTTGAAGATGTTTCTCAAGAGACTTGAGCTTTGAATCTGCTTCTTCATGATCACGACCTAAATCAGACCGCATCTCACCAATTGACTTATCAAGATTGTAGCAATACAATTCCAGCTGCGAAAGCCGTGAACTAATTCCTTCAAGAAAGCGCATGAGATTGTCGGCATACTTTTTCATGCTCTTTTCGACAGTAGCAATTACATCCTGGTGAAGAGATTCTTCCGGCTGGCTATAGGCAGGAGAAGAGAACATTGATTGTCTCGACATTCTACTTTTATGAAAATCCTGCCATTGGTATAGTGCAACAGCCACTAGTTAGCAAATCGAATAGGTTCAAACCATTTTAAGACTCGATAAACAGCGCGTATTAGGGTCCAAAGTAATGGCTCAAGATTTATGATTACAATATATCAACACGGAACTTCGAGTTTAAAGCGTCGTCGAACAAGAAGTTTGTTAATAACGAATGGTTTCCCAATGTGCAAAAATTAATCTTTTGAAGGGAAATCAAATAATTTTCAAAAATCTTAAATTCCTTTCCTTCCTTGGTATTGAGTTGCAACTTCAAAATTCAGAGCCTTACCAATCCAATTCATACCCATTTAATAAAGTTCAAAAAATTAAAAAGTAGAAACAAGAACCATCTAAAAAGATAAAACAAAACCCAGAATTTACCCAACTCCGCATACGATTCGAAACCCTAAATTAACAAAAATATAAACCTTAAAATCCCACAAAATTACTGCTCAGTCAGCTAATCTCTAGATCCATCCAAAAGGTAAGGGCAGTAACAGTACCTTCCCGGGATTATTCCCCATGACTGGTTCGCTGTGGTTGCCATTGGAGGAGTCCTGGTTGCCGTAGTCCTCGTAGGAGCAGAGAATGTCGTCCGACCCGAAATCGAATCCCTGTGACACCGGGTTGCCCCGACCCGATGATCCAGTCGCCATATTGGAAATGATCGCAAGTGTAGAGAGAGAAAGTAAGGGTTTTCGTAGAGAGAGAAAATTCGAGATGGAGAAGAAGATAGGAATGAAAAAAGAGATAGAGACTTAGGCGTTTGGTTTTGGTTTAGCCTGCAGAAGCAAGTTTCGTGGAAATAATCCAAATAATAAATATGATTTAATAAAAAATTATCCATTACTTTTATTTTATTGATATTTTAATTTAAAATAAGAAACACGAGGAGTATGGTGTTGGAGCTTACGGTAAGATAAGGATGAGTTGAACCGACCATGCTTTTTGATTTTACAGATATGGGTTTATAAAAAGTCCACTTTACAATATGGTCCTTTTATTTTCTAGAAATCCCAAATCTCTCCATTACTCGAGATTCTAGACTTCCACGAGTTTCGGCCCACAAAGCACGAAACCCAGCAGGCTTTAGACAAACTATTAATTCAGCCCAATTTGATCCAAATGGGCCGTTGAACTTAGGGTAGGCCAGCATTCAGCCTATTTCCGTTGGGCTTCCCACTGTTTTTATTCGAAAAAATTCTAATTCTTGTCGCTGGACATCCTAAATTTTTTAATGACCAGTTTATCCCATGTTAAAGGGGAATTTAATAGATTATAATTTATGGATTTTTATGAAGTTTAATTGATTTGTAGAGATTCCATATAAAGTTTTGATTCAATTCCCTTGAAATCTCATAGGAAGAGATGAGATCTGTGGATGCTTAAAATACACAATGAAATATCTATAGTTCCCTCAAATTCCTCAACTTTTTCAAATTATTTGAAATTACTTTCTAATTGAATACATCTGGAATGTTATAAACTTTTTTAAAATTGTTATTGAATACACCCGGATTTCTAAGGATTTTAATAAACTATTTCAAAATCTTAATTGAATGCACTTTGAATATCAGAGAATCACTTAAAATTCTGATTGAATACCCTTAGATTCATTAAAAGAATTGAAATCCCTCAAATTCACAATTGAATACACCACTCTTAATATTTCTTAGTATTTAACAAAATAGAAAATGTAAAATCAAAAAATGAAAAGAAAAGAAAGAGGGAGGAAGTTGTTGTCCAGAAACCTAAACCCAACCTTCCCCTCCCACGTTCTCTCTCTCAAATTTAGGTTTTTCTTAGGCATGTTTTACTCGTGACATTCAAGCTAGAACGTATCTTTAACATCCAGATCAAATAGAAATATTGTCACATCCCGGCCCGGGTGGGACCACTTCCCGGGCCCGCTCCACTACTGTAGCACGATATTGTCCGTTTTGGGCCTCGACCACGCCCTCACGGTTTTGTTTCTGGGAACTCACACGAGAACTTCCCGATGGGTCACCCATCCTGGGAGTGCTCTCGCGCGCTACTCGCTTAACTTCGGAGTTCCCATGGAACCCAAAGCCAGTGAGCTCCCAAAAGGCCTCATGCTAGGTAGGATGAGAATATACATTTAAGGATCAGTCCCCTGGGCGATGTGGGATGTTACAATCCACCCCCCTTAGGGGCCCGACGTCCTCGTCGGCACATTTCCGGCCAGGGATAGGTTCTGATACCAATGTCACATCCCGGCCCAGGTGGGACCACTTCCCGGGCCTGCTCCACCACCGTAGCACGATATTGTCCGCTTTGGGCCCCGACCACGCCCTCACGGTTTTGTTTCTGGGAACTCACACGAGAACTTCCCGATGGGTCACCCATCCTGGGAGTGCTCTCGTGCGCTACTCGCTTAACTTCGGAGTTCCCATGGAACCCGAAGCCAGTGAGCTCCTAAAAGGCCTCGTGCTAGGTAGGGATGGGAATATACATTTAAGGATCACTTCCTTGGGCGATGTGGGATGTCACAATCCACCCCCCTTAGGGGCCCGACGTCCTCGTCGGCACACACGCGACCAGGGTTAGGCTCTGATACCAATGTCACATCCCGGCCCGGGTGGGACCACTTCTCGGGCCTGCTCCACCACCGTAGCACGATATTGTCCGCTTTGGGCCCCGACCACGCCCTCACGGTTTTGTTTTTGGGAACTCACACGAGAACTTCCCGATGGGTCACCCATCCTGGGAGTGCTCTCGCGCGCTACTCGCTTAACTTCGGAGTTCCCATGGAACCCGAAGGCAGTGAGCTCCCAAAAGGCCTCGTGCTAGGTAGGATGGGAATATACATTTAAGGATCAGTCCCCTGGGCGATGTGGGATGTTACAATTCACCCCCCTTAGGGGCCCGACGTCCTCGTCGGCACATTTCCGGCCAGGGATAGGCTCTGATACCAAATTGTCACATCCCCGCCCGGGGTGGATCACTTCCCGGGCCCGCTCCACCACCGTAGCACGATATTGTCCGCTTTGGGCTTACCATTCCCTCACGGTTTTGTTTTTGGGAACTCACGAGCAACTTCCCAGAGGGTCACCCATCCTGGGATTGCTCACGAGCAACTTCCCAGTGGGTCACCCATCATAGGATTGCTCTCGCGCGCTACTCGCTTAACTTCGGAGTTCCCATGAACAAAACCGTGAGGGAATGGTAAGCCCAAAGCGGACAATATCGTGCTACGGTAGTGGAAGCGGGCCGGGGAAATGGTCCCACCCGGGTCGGGATGTGACATTGGTATTAGAGCCTAACCCTGGTCGCGTGTGTGCCGACGAGGACGTCGGGCCCCTAAGGGGGGTGGATTGTGACATCCCACATCGCCCAGGGAAGTGATCCTTAAATGTATATTCCCATCCTTACCTAGCACGAGGCCTTTTAGGAGCTCACTGGCTTCGGGTTCCATGGGAACTCCGAAGTTAAGCGAGTAGCGCACGAGAGCACTCCCAGGATGGTTGACCCATCGGGAAGTTCTCGTGTGAGTTCCCAGAAACAAAACCGTGAGGGCGTGGTCGGGGCCCAAAGCGGACAATATCGTGCTACGGTGGTGGAGCAGGCCCGGGAAGTGGTCCCACCCGGGCCGGGATGTGACAAATATGCAAGACTGATTAAGCTTTGCGAAAACCTTATGAAAAACCATGCAACCGTTGAGAGCGTGACATTCGCCTTAAGTGAACTTACAATTCTGAGCCACATGTAGCACTACTCAATTTCAGAGTGACATTACAACATAAATTACATCCAGTTAATTGTCTAAACATCCTAATGATGATCAAGCACTAAGATATAAAGATAGTTTAAAATAGTGAATGACAATTTAAGGTAAGCATGCATAACAACATAAGTAAATTGAAAAAAAAAAAAAAAAAAACAAACCTACATATTCATGCTAAGGCTCTTAGCCTCGTCTTAGAGAAAATTAGTTAGAAATAATTATAAGGGTAAATTACCGTTTGATCCCCTGAACTATTGGTGCAGTCCAAATTGACCCCCTAAACTATTTTTTTGGTAAATTAGCCACCAGAACTATTTGAAATAAGTCTATTGACCCATTGTCATTAGATTTTGTCCACTATTATGTCAAATTCAAGGGCAAATTAGTCCTCTTATCATCAATTCTTACATGTCACTTATAACCACCAATAAATTCTAACATGTGGAAACATAATAATGTGTAATGACAATGTGAAATGGTACGTTATGCAAACATTTGGTTTCTTTATGTTTCTTATTATGATATAAGTTTTTGAATTATTCCGTGTCCACGTGTCATTATTTTATTGGTAGTTATAGCTGATAAGTTAGAATGGGTGATAAAAAATTAATTTGCCTTTGAATTTGACGGAACATTGGAGGAAATCTAACGACAAGGGGCTAATTGGCTTATTTTAAATAGTTCAGGGGGTTAATTTATCAAAAAAAAAAAAGTTCAGGGGATTAATTTATCAAAAAAATAGTTCAGGGGAACAATTTCAACTAGGATAATAGTTTAGAAGGTCAAACCGTGGTTTACCCTAATTATAATGGAATATCAAAATTGTTATTAAGATGAAAAGAGGGAAAAACCCCTAGTGGTACAAAGTTGCAAATCGTCAAAGCTCTCCTATTCCTAAGCCAAATTCCAAAGTAAATTTGTCTCTGGTTTACAAACTTTTGTAATATATGGTAGACTAGAAAATTTAACTCTTACTTAAATTAGGTTCCCCACAAAATTTTGAAAAAACTAGTACAATAATGTAACATAATAATAAATCCTAATTCAACGCATACTCAAACTATGAAGATTCTTTCCTTTTGACTAACCAAATCTCCATAGATTTAGTCCTATGAAGTGTCATTGGAAATCTTAAGATGTCCTATTCGAAGTTGTAGAAGGAAATTTCCCCAGCAAAAGGCATCTTTAATAAATTTTCACCCAAACAAGTATGAAAGGTCAATCTGTCCATTACTTCACACATGCACTCTTTTAATCACTACGACCAAACGACTTGGATTTACAGCTGAGATTTTGACACATTCAACTTCAATGCTTTGAGAATTTGCTCTAATTTGAATTACTCAAAACCTCCATTTTTCATTGCCTGCCCATCAGAATAGATTCTGCTACACCTTTAATAAAAAAATACAAAAGGAATATATCAAAACTCTCCAAAAGTACATACAAAATCCACTTACGAATAGGGTAATATATAATATAAAAATGACTCGTCAATAAGCATCAAATCTTCTTCCTTTATGTCCAATTTTAGATAGAGTTTTCTTGTTCATCGTCTCAAACCTATGAAGCCCTGATTCTTCACATCAGTGTCGATTCACACTCTTAGATTGGGAGTGGGAGTGAGAACGACGGATGTCCTCGAAGAGCAGTGGGTTTGAGTTGAGGAATGTGTTACGATTGTGATTGCCTTGATCACAATTAGAAGCTTATGATTACTTTAATTAGTAGTTAATCAAGTTGTTTAGTTATATGGCCAACTGGCACCTTGTGACAGTGGAAGCATACATGTAACCAATTGGGCGTGTTAGTTCCTAACAGTCATTTGAAAAATAAAATACAATATTACAAAAACATTTCAGCTTTCTCTCTCTATCTCTCCCTAATTCCTTCCTTTTCTCAATTGTTAGCTGGTTAACTTGTGAGTTGAGAAAAGGTCACAAAGTCTTGATTCAATCATTGGTATCATCCTCTTCACCTTGGACTCCTCCTTGTATGAACCGCCATACCACAAACTCTTGCTTAATCACCATGGATGCTCGTTTGGAAGCCATTAAAGCTGTTTTGGCTGCCATCCCTCAAGTCATTTAAACCTCAATTGCTACCAACAACACTTCTTTGACTATGCTCATGGACTCTAAACTCATTATGGGTTTCGAACAATTTCGTCGAGAGCAAGCTTATGTCGACAAGGGCATTTCATCATCCGATTAGGCAGCTCTCAGCCTAAATTTCGTCAATCCACCACATTTCACTACTGAGGCGGGTGATTTTCATTACATCAAAACATCGCGACAGCTCAGACGTGACAATTCTAATGCAGGAAGCTTTGCACCCAAGCCTTAGTAGCAACATCGCCCCGATTTCCCATGATTCACCAATGGCGAGAATCTCTTAGCTTGGATCTACAAATCTAAGCAATATTACACCTATTACCATGTCCTGGAGTAGCAAAAGGTAGTCATCGCCTATTTCCACCTGGAAAATGAGGCATTGCAATGGTTTAAGTGGTGCGACTGTATCCGCTCCACACCTACATGGGTCGAATTTACTTGAGCTTTTTGCCAAGAGTTTGGTCCTTCAGAATTCGAAGATTACACTAAAGAACTATTTAAACTCAAGAAAATAAGTATTCTTAAGGATTACATACTTGAATTTCGTAGGCTTGCTAATCGCACTACTGATGTTGGCCATATTCTATTAAAAAGTTGCTTTATTGGTGGGTTAAAAAGAGAATTGAAATATGATGTTAAGCTGCTGAAACCCAATTCTATGCATGATGCAATAGCAATAGCAATAGCTGTCTAATTAGATGCTAAGCTTATATATCTTAAACTAGTGCCTTCTAAACATGTTCCTCTAGTTAAGCCTCCACCCTTACCTAATCATGTTCTGGTGAGAACCTGATACCCTGCCTTGCCTTACAAGAAATTAATCCCTGAGGAAGTCCACAAAAAAAAAAAAAAAAAAAAAGGGTGAGTGTTGGTTTTGTGATGACAAGTGGGGTTAGGGGACACAAATGTGCTCATAAACAACTTCTCATGTTGGATATATTGTCTGATGATGAGTTAGGGGATGAAGAAACAAATTTTATTCTTGTGGAATTGCAAAACATGGCACTTAGCGAGTGTGCTTTCTATGATACTAGTGCCAATCACTCAGTTCAAACAATGAAAGTTGAGGGTCTGGCTAATAATCACACTGTTAGGATGTTGTTGGACTCTAGGAACGCCCATAATTTCATAGACTTTAAACTAGTCAAGAAATTGGGGTGGTCATTACAACCAACAAAACTTTTTGAGGTGATGATTGCTTATGGAGGCAGAGTGAAAAGACAAAGCTGTTGTAGGCAGGCTCCCTTGGTGGTGGGGAATTACAGTTGCCAAATTGATTTGTTTGCTTTACCCTTAGGGGGTTGTGATGTAGTCTTAGGGGTCCAATGGTTGTCCACAGTAAGCCCAATACTACAGGATTTTCAACATTTGACTATGGAGTTTAAGGTGGGACACCAGCAGTTCAAATTGTCTCATTGTGCAGCTTCACAATCACAAATACAAGACATTTCAGTGCATCAGATGGACAATAAGTTCTCCACTTCCAATTTAGGACTAATATTGTACTTTTATGGATGTTGGTAATGTTAAACCTCTGAGCTTACTTCTTCACAATCCACTGAATTACAGGCAGTTTTGGGAAAACTTGAGGAGGTCTTTGCCATTCTTTCTACATTACCTTCTTCCAGGTCCCAGGACCACAAGATTCCATTGATTCTAGGAGCAAGACCCCCTAATATAAGGCCTTACCATTATGGTCCTTTACAAAAATCAGAAATTGAAAAGGCAGTTCAGGAGTTGCTGCAATTTGAATTTATAAGACCAAGCCATAGTCCATTTTCCTTTCCAGATTTGCTAGTTAAGAAGAAAGAATGAACTTGGAGACTATGTATGGATTATAAGGAGTTAAACAGCATTACCATCAAGGATAAATATCCAATACCACTTATAAATGACCTATTAGATGAGCTATTTGGGGCTAGGTTATTTCCAAGTTGGATCTAAGGTCTGGTTACCACCATATTCGAATGCATAAATAGGATGTGGAAAAAAATGCCTTCAGGACACATGAAAGATACTATGAATTCTTAGTAATGTCATTTGGGCTTACTAATGCTCCTGCAAGCTTTCAGAGTTTAATGAATGATATCTTTAAACCCCATCTCAAGAAAGTTTATATTGGTATTTTTTGATGACATACTAGTTTATAGCAAAACTTGGAAGGATCATCTCTCTCATTTGCACCAGACTTTGGAGTTATTATTGCAGCACCAATTGTATGTGAAGAAGTCTAAATGTTCTTTTGGTCAGGAACATGTTGAATACTTGGGTCACATAGTATCTAGTGCTGGAGTTGCTACTGATCCAACCAAGATACAAGCTATTCTAGATTGGCCATTCCTTAGGAATGTGAAGGAACTAAGGGGATTTCTGGGGTTAACAAGTTATTACATAAAGTTTGTACAAGGCTATGGCAAAATATGTCAGCCTTTGTATCATCTCATAAAAAAAATGGCTTCATGTGGTTTGAGTTAGCTAAATTAGCCTTCCAATAGTTAAAAAGAGTGATGACCTCCCCTAGGATATTACCCTTACCTGATTTCTCAATTCCATTTGTTATAGAATGTGATGCTTCTGCAAATGGGATAGTGGCAGTGTTACAACAACAGGGAAAAAGCCATTGGTTTTTCTAGCAAGGCCTTGGGTCCGAAGAATCAGGCTATGTCTACTTATGAGAGGGAACTTATAGCTGTGGTGCATGCCATCAAAAAATGGCAGAACTACCTTCAGGGACAACATTTCACAATCAAAACAAATCACAATAGCTTGAAGTATTTCTTAAATCAAAGAGCTATTACCCCATTTCAGCAAAATTGGGTTTCAAAGCTATTGGGCTTTGATTATGAGATACAATACAAACAAGGTGTGGAAAAATGTGGTGGCTGATGTTCTATCCAGGGTACTTAGTTCAACTACACTAAAAGCACCCCACAATGAAGATTTAGGAGGATGTGTCAGTATTACATACCCTTACTTTGGGTGATTGGATGATTTAAGAAGATAATTGGAACATGATGTTTGGGTAACACAAAAGAAAGAAGAATTGATGACTGCCATTCACTCCAATGTTGTCACTTCCCATTTATCAGAGTACCATTGATAATGGGTTCTTAAAGCACAAAGCTAAGATTGTGATTGGTCCATATTATAATTGGAGGCACAAAATTTTTGAAGAACATCACTACACTCTCATGGTTGGTCATGAAGGTGTTCAGAAAACCTACCACAGATTAAAGATAAGCTTTTATTGGGTAGGAATGAAAAAAGACATCAAGTCTTGGGTAGCTGAGTTAAGATTTGTTAATAGAACAAGTACTTCAGCCATTTCCAATTCCTAACAATGTTTGGAGGGACATTAGCATGGATTTTATCAGTGGCTTACGCAATTACAAGGGCAAATATGTTATTTTGGTAGTTGTGGACATGTTATCTAAATATGCTCACTTCATTGCTCTTGGACACCTTTATACTGCAACCATGGTAGCTCAGGAGTTTGTAGAACGTGTGTTCAAGCTGCATGGCATTCCAGTAACCATAGTAAGTAATGAGAGATAATGTCTTCCTCAATGCATTTTGGAAGGAATTTTTCAAAATGAGTGTATCAAAGTTGTGTATGAGTTCTAGATACCACCCCTAGAGTGATGAACAGACTTAGGTGGTTAATAGGTGCTTGGAGACCTATCTTAAGTGCTTCATAAGCTGCCAACCCAAAAAATGGCTCTATTGGCTCCCATGGGCTGAATGGAGTTACAACTCTTCATTTCATAGCTCATCCAAGTTCTCTCCCTTTGAAATTGTTTATGGTTTTCCCCCTCCACACATTGCTTCTTATGAAATGGGCATTGCTAAATTAGAAATACTTAAGCAAGGATTGATGGCAAAAGATAAGCTCCTAGCTATGCCCAAGACTAATCTATTGGTGGCTCAGAATAGGATGAAGGCTCAAGCTGATAAGCATAGAAAGGAGAAAGTGTTTAAAGTTGGAGACTTGGTTTATTTGAAATTGGTACACTATCAATTGCAATCCTTGGCTGCATATGCTTATCACAAACTACATCCCTGGTTTTATGGACCTTGTGAGGTTTTAGAGAGGATTAGGAATGTAGCACATCATGTTTTCCATGTTAGCTGTTTGAAGAAGCATTTGGGTCCGGGGGTTAGTCCTCTATCAGTTCTACCAGTGGTAACAGAAGATGGGTTGCAGTCACAAGAGCCAATGTTAATTCTGCAAAGGAGAGTGTACAAGATGTTGGAGTGCAATTACTCGTACAGTGGAAGAACAACAAGGAAGAAGATGCTACATGGGAGGATTATAATGAGTCTGTTAAAAAATTTCCAGATTTTTCTCTGTGATTACAACCTTGTGTACAAGGTTTATTTAAAGGGGTGGGTAATGTTACAATTGTGATTGCCTTGATCATAATTAGAAGCTTATTAGTACTTTAATTAGTAGTTAATCAAGTTGTTTAGTTATATGGCCAACTGGCACTTTGTGATAGTGGAAGCATATATGTAACCAATTGGGTGTATAGGTCCTCAATGGTCATTTAAAAAAATAAAATACAATATTACAAAAACATTTCAGCTCTCCCTCTATCTCTCGCTCCTTCCTTCCCTTCCTCCATTGTTATCTGGTTAACTTGCAGGTTGAGAAAAGGTCATAGAGTATTGATTCTATTAGAATGGCGAGGTTCAGCTGGGTTCGACAATTTTGATAAAAAATATGTGAGTATCATGAAATCGGGGAAATTGAAAGAAATTTCAATTATTTCGATACTCAAACTAGATATTTGATAGGTAAATATGGCACTGCAACGCTTGATTGCAGAGGCATCCATGGTGCTTCGTTTCCTTTAATTTTTTTTTCCTTGCCCTTCATGTCTCCTTTTGGCTACTTCATTCTTTGATGCATCCCATTTTTCTGAAACCTTATCTCAACCACTGGTTTTCATTTTAAAAAGTGGAATGCCGATATTTATCAAGCCTACTCATGCGCAAACCATGTGCAAGAGAGTAAGAGGTTCGGAAGAGATTAGCATATGGAGAAATTCACAAAGGCAAGGATCAAGGTCAATCAATACCAAAAGGATGTATATTACAAAATGAATTGATACATCATATTGGAAGACTAAATTTATAAACTAAATTTGCAAACTACATGATGTGTCACTAATAGGAAATGAGCACGTTTATCAACGTTTAAGTAATAATTCAATCATCAACTTCAATGTCATTTAGTTTACAAAATTTAGTTTACAAAATTTAGTCTACAAATTTAGTCTCCCTAATATTACTCAGACTAGAGCAGCCGCAACAAGGTTTTTTCAAATGGGCAAAACTCACGGGCAAGTCAAATGGCCTATCCAAGGCCAATGTTGCTCTATAAATATGAAGATTGAAGAGAAGGATCTCTGAATCAGCACACAAAGCTTCATATTCTTGCTGTCTTTTACTTAGTCTAGGTTTTTTATTTCTAGCTACTGGCTGTTTACCTTTCAAATTCTTAGTTCATGTAATTTTATTGCATTAAGCTTTATTGTTTTACACACTTCTAAGTCTCACTACAAGAAAAATGGGCTATGGATACAAAATTGAGGACACATAGGAGGAGTTTGTGTCCCTTTGAACACTAATAGGGTGAAACAATGCGCATTTTATAAAGGGCACCAAGTATTGTGCCCAAATGTAAAAAAAGTGGACACAAACACATTATTCGGCACGAAAACCGAGACTTTTTTGCCCAAATGTCCATCCAGCTTTCACGTGTCCCTTTAATGTCAGAAATGAAAATTTAATATTAATTTTGCAAAGACACAATAACAGTTTTCGTGCCCTCTAATTTAATATATTTAAATGAAAAGTAGGTTTTTTGTGTCCTCTACATATTTACTTTTTCCTATTCCACAATAATAAGGTTATTTATTAATTTCAAACTGACACAATAATATTTTCGTGCCCTTTGTTTTAAATAAAATAAGAATAGACCGAAAAAAAAATACCGCTCTCTCTCTTGTCAATCTTCACTCTTCACTCTTCTCAATTCCTTCCTTCCGCCTCTCCTCTTTCCCTTTCCCTTCATTTTCAACCCCAACATTTCCTCTCAATTCCTCCCGCCTCTCCTCTGTCTCTCCCTTTCCCAATCAACCCAAGCCTCTCACCAACCTCGGGCTCTCCTCGTCAACCACAACCTCACTTAAACTATCCTCCATTTCCTCCTCAATCATCTTCCTCCCTCTCGTATCCTCTCTCTTCCTCTACTCTTTCACGCAACAGCGCCGCCGTCCACTAGTCACCAACGGCCGCCAAATTATACCTCCAGAATCATCTTCTAGTCCTCTTTCTAACCCCTAAGTTTGTTTCTACAAATTCGTAACCGAATTTTCTCAATTTCAGATCTAAGAAACGGTGACCGCGGGTTTTCCGGCCAATTTCTGGCCAAGCTTGCAGGAATTGGACCTCGACCTAAGAGGTAAAAATGATCTTCTCCTCGTGGGCTGTCCTCTAATGTAAGTGCTTTTCCAAAATAGAAATTTCAGTTTTGGGATCAATTCTAGATTTCAAATTTTAATTCCATTATAGATGTCAATTAGTATTGTATCCCATATTTGAAATGTTGTAAATTGCTTCTGTTGATCCCAGATTCAATAATCTGTAATTTTTTTTAAGATTTGCTGGTGTGAATAAGAAATTTAAAGTCCGTTAAAAAAAAAAAGTAAAGCACGAAAATAACGAATGGAGTATTGGTAGTCCATCTTGTGGGAATGGTTTTGCATGCGACTATATTTGTCTTGGTTTCTGATGAGTGATGGCTATAGAATCCATGTGTACCCGATGAATATTGTAGTCTGTTAGCCGCGTGGCTCTTTTAGTCACTAAGATCAAGCATGAAATGATTGATTGCGTTTGAAAATTTGTATGAAATGATTGGTAGGTTTTGGAATTGTTGATGGAATAAGTCATGGGTTTATGAATTTGGGGTTTATATGTTGTCAGTTTCTAGCGTATTTTGATTATATATGCATTGGTATTAATGGTGGGAACTGGAAGGTCCATTTCTCCAGTCCAGATGACCAGCTGGATGACGACAGAGTTGCATGGAGGACAACTTCTCACTCCTCTCTTCCTCTTAGACTTCGATGTAGTGGCAAGGCTCTTCATTTTTTCATTATAATCACCCATTCCACTTCCAAATAAGTCATATTTTTGGGTATTGTGTTTATTCATCTGATTGTTTTTGTTTTTTAGCTTTTAGCTCATTTGTTTCTAATATAGGAACTGGGATATAGTTGGACTTAATTTAAGTCTATTCTGTTTTAAATTTCGAGGTTGAATTTGGGGCTTGTGTTTCAGAACTGTGATTTAATATGTTGTCAAATTAGATTTGGGAGTTCCTGTTCTGGCTTCGAAGTTCAAAGTTCTTCTTGGAGAGGTATTAGTAACTGTTAAAAACTAAGACTTTTCATTAAAAAAGAAAAGGTTGTGATCTGTTATTTGGGTGTTTTAACTTTCTCTTTGCTGGTGGGGAATTGTTCAGCTGGTGGAAAATGTGTAAAATGCTTTGTGTTATGTTTCTATGAATTGTTCCTCATTTTGTATCATAGGTTAGTTTAAGGATGGTAATAGGATATTTCTTAATTGTTCTTAGACCTGCCTCAAATTGATAATGCATTATCCAAAAAGTAATAATGTCCGAGTAATGGAGTAGTCTTGTAAAAAAGAAGACGTCAAGCAAAAAGAAGACGTTGTCAAAAAGAAGACTGCAGTTATTCAGGTTAATGCTTGAACAAAATGAAATAGAAAATGAAAGCATTAAGTAGTCATCATGTCCCAATCCTGTCAATGATAACTGGATTGACATGCATGCATACAATGTACGAGATCAATACAAACATCCAAATGTCTCAAAAACTACATCTCACATTTAATTTTAGTTCAAATGAGTACACATTTGACATAAACTAAAGTATTTTTTTCTTCCAATTTTTCAGGCACAGCGGTTTATTACTCTCATTAATGTTTGTGTTTATATACCGTGCACTATATTTTTAGTCATTGTAACTATGATTGTTTAATGATTGTGGTTGTTTTTGGGATCTTTTTTTTGTGTCTTAGGCTGAAGAACATGATGGAAATGAACTTGATCGTGTGACTTTTTCCAAAATGACACACACAAGAGGACCTAAGCAACTCCTAGTTGATGATGAATCTGCCAAAATGATGGTAATTTGTACATTTTCACTTGACCAAATTTATTTCCAGCAATCTTTAATGAAATTTTATGCATTTACGGATGATTAAGGCTTTTACAAACAATTGGCGTTTGGAAATCTGGAAGTGGAGGTTTGTGAGCGTGGTGAAAAGGTAACAACAAATGTTCGCAATAGGATTTATGCAGAAGTTCTGGGCCTAGAGAAGCGAAATCAAGTGCAGGGCTTTGGCCTTGGAGTTGGTTGGGCAGATGTACCAGGAATTGTTACTGAATAGCAAGGTATTTCTAGGGAAGTGAAGTATCTTCGGGAAGCTTATGAAGCTCAGAAACAAGCCACTACTGCTACAGAAGCAAAAATGACTCGCATGATGCACAAGGCAAATGAGAAAGTGGAAAAAATGAAAAGAGAGCAAGAAGAAAGCATATAAAGGCTTAGGGCCGAACAAGAGGAGAATTTGAGGTTAGCAAAGGTGCAAATGGCTGAGCAATTGAAAGCCATGTTGGCACATTTTGGTACATGTAGGCATCAACATTGGTTCATTTGGAGTAGGTGCTCTACAAAGTACTTCAACTCAGCAGCAAGGTGTGGAAGCTTACACGCTCAAATTTCAACGCGTTTCGAAGGTGGAAATGACAAGAATGTGCAGTGTGGACCTCCAATTTCTAATGCTATGATGCATGAGGACTGCCAAAGTGAGAATACTGGTTAGTTGTCATCAAACAGCCCTTGTAAATGTGTATTTTGTTTATATATTGCTGGTTTAACCATTAGTACGTTTGAATTGGGGATACAAGCTTGGATATGTTATATTTTGTTGTATATAGAGAATCCCGGGTATGTCCAACATAGGATAACATATATTTTTTGGTTTAACATTTGGATGGGTTGTATTGTTAGGTTGCATGAATCGGTCTTAGCCAAGAACATGGGTTATGTAATATATTAACTTCACTATTTTAGTGCTAATGTTGATTTATGTTTAGTTTGTAATGGATGATTTGTAAGTTCCTAAAATTTGGTGGAAATTAGGTTCTGTGAGCAACCTGATGATTTCTATATTTAAATAAAAATATCTAATTGTACCACAAATTTTCAATTGTGCTGGAGTTTTATTGTATTTTTTAAAATATAATAGTGGCACAATTTTAAAGTTGTGCCCTTGCTTTAACATTTCTACAATAATCTAAGCCTTTAAAATAGCAATTGTGCCCATCTTACACCATACATTCAATAGCCTTTATTAGAGGTGAGACACAATAAGGGTTGTATTTGTGCTTAGCTTTGGGCACAAAACATCATATGCCCATAGAGGGCACAGATACAAACTTAGTTGCTGCACTGTTGCTATTGCTCTATGAGCACAAATGTTGGTGCTTTTTGGCCTCAAAGGGCACATATAATTTATTGTGTGCAATGCTCATTTTTTTTTGTAGTGTCTCTTGTTATTTCAATTTCATTTTAAGATGAGTTCGTTTATTTCAATTGCACTGTACTTTACACAAATTACCTTCTTGTTCTTTATGGTATTGTTTGTTAATACACAAAATTAGTAAGACCTTAGAACAACGTAAAGTGTCAAGTTTGAGACTTCGCAAGGTTGTTTTGGTTATCTAGTGAAGATAATATGTAAATAGATGGAGATAGGAAAGCAACCACAAGATGTACGTGGTTCACCCTAAGTTGGACTATATCCACGGGGTAGAATTCTCATTAATAGTGAAGAGTTTATACAATACATAGGTTCAAGCATAATCATCATTAGTGAGTTCTAATGACGAGTTTAAGTATAATAATAGCATTAGTCGCTCATTGTAGGAAGAAAAACCTCTTTTTATAGTTAAGGAGAGTCTTCGTCTTTCGTTCACGGTCGATATGGGACTCTAGGAGATTTATTTTGATGTTGACAAATGTCGTGTTGTGATTGGAAAGGAACTCGTGTGCTTCGGCATGGGTGCCTCAACATGAACTTTTAAGTGAGTCCTTAAAGGTATGGAGTTGATCAGTGCTCGGTAATTTCGAGATTTGTGAAGTATGGTACAAACATTGTTCATTATATTATTGCACTTTATGTTCTTACACTTTAATTCCTTGCTTAGCTGTTCAATTGTTTGGTTAGAAGTCAAATTCACGGTGCACAACATCACTTACACATTCCATCGAGACCAATTTGTGGTTTGCGGCGGCATGCTTGCATAATCCAAAAAGAAGGAAAAAAAAATCCTTCTCTTGGCCCTACATGGCTGAAAAGAGGGAAACATAATTTCAAATTAACTTCCTCAATCGCTTCTACATTTGCATGAATACTTGATGCGGCTACTTCTTAAGTTGTACACACTCAAAAAGGAGTGTTGCAACTAGAGTTATTTTAGTAGTGAGATTGTCTAAAGTTAAAGTAGAATCCAATAAGTTTTAGGAAATCTTGGCCTATTAGACTTGTATTATTTGGTGGTCAAATTTGGGGGTCAAGTAAAACCCTGTCTATGAATATTAGTATAAATAAAGGCACAAGACTAAAGGAAACATCATCTAAAAAATAATTGAGGCCCTTCTCTCTTTCTAACCGCACCTCTCTGTTTTTAACTCTCAAATTATTTTATTTCAGGACAATTTTCTTGGAGTGCCTAATTATAAGCACATTATTTACAAAGAAAGGGTACTAACTAATTATATTTGGCCTTCAGTGGACGACACACAATTAATAATATTTACGACAAAATAATTATTGTTTATTTATTTATTTTCTTCAAATGGTACAAATTTGACGGTCACGTCAATAAATATGTGGAACCCGCAGTTACTACATCATCTCTTTATAGTCAATTTACGGATATATGACATTGCAACTAAAACACAATTTGTGTATGATATTGTAATGTTTTAAAATGAGGTATGGTATGGTTAAACCTAAACTCAAGGGTATAAACTATAATTAATTAACCCAAGAACAAAGTAATTACATACGCACTGGAAAGACAACTGATGAGATCCAACAAGACATTTTACTCCTTGAGAAGTTAAGTTTTTTTCAAGAGGAGAGGATCCAGGACAGTGTGGATGGCATACAGAAGCAGCAGCAAATATATTATGAGGCCAACAAAGCTTGAGATTAGGGCTGCCTTTACATGGTCACAGTATTTGGGGACTTGCCCGCATATGGGTAGCCAACCTGCATATGAATTTCCATGCTTCCCCACATCACCAATAGCCAAAGCTGCTGAAAAGCTTGAGCTCAGTAATACAGTGATTACCTGTTCATAGTCCAAACAAGTCATTGCAGCTCTTATTGTTAAATTAAATTGTTTGGAATTACAAAAAAGAATTACTGTGAAACATAAGCAACCTTCAAATAATTAAGAAAAAAGAAATCTAGCTAGAGAGTTTAAGTTATTCATATGATTACCACATCCAAAGCCACGACTAATCTCCATAGCTGACTCTCAGAAGGAAGAAAAAGAACCAAAAACCCGTATACGGTTGCAATCGCATTTGCGATCGCAAAGTACCTATAAAGATAAAAAGTGTACGTTTAGCAACAAGCACAGGTACATACATATATACATATACACACGTACATACGTAAAGAAAATGTACAGAAATTATGCAAGTAGCAATGCGTGACTATTATTAATCCGAACTATTGGTCATCATGATGTTTTTTGTCTTAGCAAGAAACCCACCGATCCTCTACAAAGTATATGGCGTATATAGCGTGCGCCGTGCATTGAAAAGGCTGAATAAAAGCGAAATACAAAAAACTTACTGGAAGGCTGGTGTGTGGTTATACTTGACTTCAAAAGATATTCCAAAGTTGCTGGTTCTCTGATGGCTTGTAACCATGACAATTGCAGCCAAAAGGGTAGCGGCGACGGCCATCAGCCGTAGTACTAAGGTGCAGAGTCTCTTAGTGATCTTGGCCATGGATTCTGCACTGGAGTTTGGGCGCATGCACGAGCTTGCCCTGTAATGTGCAAATTAAGAGACTGATGCATGCAGGTTTCTTTGTACGGTAATAAGCATACGTAGGGTTAGATTGTTGGGAAGGAAAGTTGGTGGCGTTTGGTTGCACTTCTAAAAGTTATTCATACTTGTTTGTCTTTTGTTAGTTGAAATGCTCAACGGTCACCACCAGTACAGTCCACTAGAAGCTCATCTACCTTAGGCTTCAATAGACTTTTGAGCCATTTGTGGTTGTTTTACTGTACTAATTTTTTTTTTCTTTAAAAAATGTTACCCTTAACACATATTTGTATCGAGTAATGCTACAGAGATTAAATGTGTAAACTAAGTTTACAAACTAAACGACATGTCATCAATAACAAATAAGCATGTTGATTAATACTTAAGTAATGTTCCAATCATCAACTTTCATGTCATTTAGTTTATAATTTAGTCTACACATTTAGTTTTCCTAGCATTATCTATTTGTACCACCATCTATATTATCTCATAGAGATGGGACCCACATATATTGGTGGGTCCTGCCTCTATTAAAGAGATGAGACAAATATGTGATAAGTGTAGCTTACTCTTTTTCTTTTGTGTGGGTAAATATGAAAAGATTTGGAATCGAAAGTAAGGCGATAATCAATCCGTTTTAGTTATTAGTTTTATTTGTTGGGTGTAAATAAAAAGGAAATACAAGGAAAAATGACGGATGAATAAGAAGAGGAAGAATTGTGGGAAGGGTTGAAAGAAATGCACATGGAAATGTAATTAAAACTACAAAACAACTTTAACAAGGTTTCCTTTTCTAATTTTTGTTCTCATTTTGTATACTATTTCATATGAATTTTCCTTCTTAGTTCATTATTTATTTCATCTATATTCTCTCTATTTTTATTACAAAAATTGAAAACTGAAACTGAAAACGATATGTTTATTATGACACTAAAAGTAAAATATTTACATTTAGTGGCGGAGCCAAAATTTTCAAAGAATGGAGTCATGATGTCGACCAAAAAAAGTTTGTTGGACCATTTTGTTGAACACCTGGTATAAACATGTCGATTCGTGCCAATATCTGTTGAAAGCTTATGCCAACATTTGTCAACTACTATGATATAGAGAGGCTTGTCAAGGGTGACTACAGGAAATTGTAGAGTAATATTGAAGACTGTCAAAAGTTGTTAACTAAGGCATTTCATTGAGCATTTGGTGCGCACAATAAAGTCGCACACAAGAAGAAAGAAAAAGAAAACAAGGATGATAAAGAAAAATGGACGAAAGAAGTAGGAAGAGGGTTATAACTTCGTTTGCCCTAATTATTTATAGAATCAAGTACAATACACATATAAATATACATAGTTTTTGAAGTGGTTGACAACTCTATGTAAACATTAATCCATACAAATATACATAGGTTGTTGTATCCATCAATGTAGACATTAATCCACCAACTCCACGCTTACTTTCTCATTTACGACAAACGATTCATTCAACTGTCTTAACAATTAATCTCCTGCATGCTTCGTTTAGGCTTTTCGGGTTATCAACCGTGAATGACTTCTTAACTACGTAATAAAATAATTAACTAATAAAAAATAATGATTATATAATTGGATGCTTATCATTGTGAATGAACAATGCGATTGTACTTTTAATTATGGCTTATTATATTAACACCTCATACATTGTTGAATACACTTTACATACTTAATAAACCCCATATTTTCTTTTTCAATTACAATTTGTCTTAATACACCTCACATACTTTTCCATAAACACCTCACAATCCACACTCTCAACATAAACCTTAATTTTCTCCATTCACCCCACTTTTCTTCCTACACCCCACACTCTTCACAATGATTTTGTTCTTTTTTTTTTGTATGTGCTATGTACCATTTGATACAAAATCATTCATGTCATACAAGTATTTTCTTACTACTACAGAGGATTCAAATAGAGGAAAGTAGAAGCTACTTGGGAAACCTTATAAAAGTGAAAGGGCAGAAGTTTTGACACGATAGAGAGGGTTAAGAGCATAGATGGTGAGAGCAATCTGTTTGAATTTTTTTTCCTTAACCTTTTTCCATCTAATCAACTTGATCTGCGAGGGGGTGTATCTCAAAAATGATAATTTAGGAAATAAGATGATGATGTGAGGAGCTTAGGCTCTCTATGTCCATTTGGTAGTCAAATTCGGCAGTATCAAGTATTGGCCTTGGCTGAGATGCACACTAAATGATATTTTATGCATCACATATCATACTAAAACACCATGTTGTAAATGCAAAAATTGTGTTTTAAGGCACAAATGCAATTTAGCATTATCTTATCATTAGATTATTTTTAGAACATGGCTTTTGTAAAACAGCATCACCATTATCTTATTTGCGAAAGAAGGGGAGGACTGTAATCTGACACCAATGAAGTTTAACCTTCATCCACCTGTGACAGTACATTTTGAACAAGGTGAAGCTTCCGAAACGTCAATTTCATATTTCGTTCATCAAAAATAAGTTTTCTCAATCAATGTGTTTGTAGTTTCATCGGTTAGGCTTTTGTTCTACAATGGAGAGTGAGAGTGCTTTAGAGAGTTGAAGAAGATAAATTATCTTGTGATATACATGTTAACAGTGATTTGGGGTGTATTTAGTATTTCCTTAAAAAAAAATTTAAACCTTATAAGGTTGAAATTGTCATTGCATAATAGAGTATATAAATCATTTAATATTAAATTTTAATGTGGGATAAATTCAATATTATGTTGGGTGCTAATAAAAAAAACCTTAATTATTCAAACACTGGGGTTTCTATTTTTAATGGTTCGAATGCCCTTTTGAACTACTAAATTATAAGTTTATTCAAGTTGTATTTCTAAATTATATTGCTACGTGCCTTTTGTAGGTAATTCCCTCTGGTTCTTGGATAGGGTTTCTATTTAAGCTACTGTAATTACAAAGAAGGCGCTTGGTCTTCCACCGTAATAGGTTTATATCGAGTGTAACCAGCAGTGGACTGTCTTCCCCTTAACACGAGGAAGGGAGAACAAAGTATGTGTTTATATATGAGCGAGTTTATGTCCATACATTACAATATTACATGCAGTGAAGGTAGATAATGAGTATGACGCTCTCATATCCTACTAAGTTTTCATTAAGTTTTCATTTGATGTACAGACCACATTTTTGAGTGGGATAGGAAATGCTCTCGTTAAGATACTTGACAAAGTCTTAAAGACCATATTTTTGAGTGGGATAGGATATAAACCTATTACGGTGGCTTCATCTTGTTCAAAATGTACTGTCACAGGTGGATGAAGGTTAAACTTCATTGGTGTCAGATTACAAAGAAGGCATTTGGTCTTCCACCGTAATGTGTCTTAAAGACCACATTTTTGCATCGTGGTACCACAATATCAAAATACCCTTGATCATGGAGAAATCATTTTTGCTAAAATACGTTATAAGCCCCCTCCTTATTTTCCCCCTGGTAGTAAGGATACTCAAGCTATGTTCTACCTTATGACTTCCGCATGAGTGAGTGGCTCCAGAAGCAGCATGAGGAGATGAGCAGTACACCTCCATAATTCTTCACTTGCAGGAAAGAGGAAACATATGGTGAAAGAACGTGTAACCGTTGTATCACCAACATGGACTGAAGACGATTGGATTCATCAAACAATTAAAGAATTTGGGAACTCCACGGGATGGGGAATTGGCCTAAGCCTTCATCTCCACGTCCCACTCTTATTTATTTTCGAAGTTCTTTTCAGATTTTACAATACGAAGAAAATGGATCACACTCTGTAAGAGATGCTAAACTTTTGTTAGTCATTGTTGATAAGACCGTAACGGAGTTTGTGTGGGGGTCATGGTTGCTATGGAATGAGGGTCTTCTACTTCTAAGCCAATGGTGGAGTCGAGAAGAAGTTGGCGATGGAACTCAAAGAAACTTCCTCAAAGAAACTTGTAGGAAGAACTTGCACTGAAAGTGGAATTGTAGGAAGAAGCCACCTTGTAACTCTCAAGTACAAACATAAAGGTACAAGTTCTTCATAAGTTGAAATTACCGGAACTGATCGAAACCAGTTCCTATGGCGACTACTGGTGAATTTCCAAGCAGAGGAAAATAGAAATGCTACTGATTAAACAGAGGAAAGTAGTTAACATATTCAAGCAGTTGAAACGACTCTTACTAAACTTCCGACTTCCATAGATAGCAAGTTCTTATGTGGCTTAGCCAAACTCCAGCACCCCATTGACGTAAACGTCAGTTTATTAAAAAGACAAGATGAAGCAGCGAGCAAATTATTATAGCTGACCTATTATGCTGACGTCAAGCATGGTTTTATTCCATCACGATGCTTAAATGAAAAATGGCCTATTTATCATATCTCAGTGCACAACAAAGCCTAATGAATAAAAGGACATGAATATCCACACTTACACAACTCATGTTACAAATCACTTTTTTTTTCACCATAATAATTATTCTAGTTTGTCACATAAAAATGAAGAAAACGAGAAGTTATTCAATATTAACGGAGGAAATGGATGAAGTAATTGCCTTGGTTCGTGGATCAGCATTCTCCAAAGAAACTCCTTGAGGATCTTCTCTAACTAACAAGGCCAAAACATTGAATGAACTCCAAGAATTCGACACGTTGCTTCCAGCATCCCCTAAGGTAACAGCAAATACCGCATCAAACCCACCTGCTCCAGGAACTCCAGCCAACAAAACTCCTTCCATACTCATCGTAGCATCCAAAAGCTTTGTTTGTGATTCTGGTTCTATCTGAAAATTTGTGAAGCAGAGAAATCAATCAGAGAATAAAGTAAGATGAAAGAGGAAGTATGACAAGAAAATAGTGTGAATCTTGATGACGAGAAACAGTTTGAATTTAAATATTTGGATTGACATCATCTTATTCTTTGTTCAAATGACTGACATCGGTTACTCCCTGTTGTGATTCTAGTTTCTGGTTTATTGTCTTTATTATATTTGAAGCATCAGTACCAACGTACTTAAACTAGTTTTTGTGGTCCACCTCAAGGCCAGCGGAAGAATAATGCTATAATTTGTATTCTGCTAGGGGGAAAAAACCAAATTACTTGCAATTTCTCTCACTGACAAGATTAATGACTCCCAACATTCCAAAACACTAGAAAGGGAATTGTTGAACTGTATCGATTCCTGTAAAATATTTTCCTATAATGTCTGTTGTTATTCTTCATTTTAAAATGGGAGTTTTAACGAAACACTTCCGGTACTGTTCACTTTTAATGAAAAACCACATTTTTACCTCTCCTTGGTACTATTCACTACACCTTTATTTGTCCTTTTTCATTAAACTAAAGTTTTTTTGGACTTTTCGTTAGTTTTCCTTTTTTAAAAAGCCATATATTTTTATGTAAGAAACAAGAATCCCCAGTTCAAAAATGAACATACCGGAACACCTGCAGCCTCCCCCATCTGATGCATACGATACCTGATCCCAAGCATAGCATCTCTTGCTCCTAATAATGCTTTAACAATTATTTCTTGGTTTGGTGTAGTGACCTGCCGTGTCCACTGTTCAATTTTGTAAAAATTGTAACAAACATCAATATGAGAAAAACAAGCAGCAGGAATTTATAGGGTAAGGAAAGTATTGACAATATATGAAGAAGCAAAAAACTCAGAACTTCATGATGGGAACAGTTAAGAGGTCTAAAAAGGCTACAGCACGTTTAAGATGGGTCTCTCATAACACATCTATATTATGTTGTTCCAGCCAAGACATGATACAATACGAAAGTCCAATTATTCTAAACTGAGTCCCATGTTTCCATTTTGATTTTATCATAATAAATTTCGTGCTTTTGAGAGAAGATGCGACAGAAATACCTTTTCTGATTTGAGAATGCTGCAGCTGTTTATCAAGTTTTTGTATTCTTCCCAGTGTTCTTCTGCCAATTTGCTTAATGTATTGAGTTGCATTTCAAGTGATAAATTGGCCTCTGACAACTTTTTCCATGTCTCCAGGGATTTTTGAGGGTCAGACTTCTGCCACTTTTTCACAGCACCCACCATTGATGGAGTGGACGATCCTCCAGTTCCTGGTTCTCCAAGTAACTGCAAAAGGCATTCGAATCACTAAAGAAAAAAGAAACCCTTAATATGATTGAGCCATTGTTTTATGAATTATGCACAAAAGGATGACAAGAGGAAGCACAAAAGCTACACTTCAATTCAAGCATCTATTGTTTATTTTTGACATTTCATTAACAAGTAATCAACCTTCAGTAATGCATCATGTCATGTCATGTCCACTTAACAAGGAACCACAAGGATCCATGAAGGAGCCACTCCATAATGCTCATATGCTACACGTAATAGTTAAGAATATACAAATGAAAATTACAACCTACCATGCATAAGGTCGTATGATGAGCACTTTGCAGATTTTATTTTACAAAGTTCAGGGTTGGTTTGTGGATTTATTGTCTTCATGCATATGATACTCTTTTGCATGGATAACCATATTTACAAATGTAAGCAAGCTATAAAATGGATCTCGACATGCTTACAAGAGTCATTAATGGTGGCAAGGAGAACTTAGTCCTATCATGGTCCCACTTTCCTTTTAAAATTTGTGGAACGACTTCTTGTAGTGGAGTTCCCGTCACAGCAACCTGAAAGCATGAAAAACTGAACTTACAAATTGAAGGTGTTAAGAGATCACTGACAGTATCTGCTATGTGGCCATACGAAGAGCAAAAAGAATATTGAATCAAAATTAATGAAAATGGTCTTCGATTTTACAGCATGTCCTGAATGGAAAACGGTGGATATTGGTATATCTGAACGTGACAACAAGATCAATATGTTTGAAAGGTAATCTAATGAGGCCACGTGACAGTCTTGACACCAAAAGTAAAAAAGGACAGAACATGGTAAATGGGGATATTTGGCAACCAATGTTAATATATTCAGAGTGGCCATTATGGGAGAGTAAAATTTAACCACAGGTGACCGGTAATAATTTCATAAGCTTTGATTTACACGTAACTAACATATGCCAAACTCCGTTTTGGACATTTAGACAAATAGGGACTTCTAGGCGCACTCGTTTGATTCAAATTGAATGCTCTAGCGCAGAGAGAGAGAAAGAGAGAGAGAGAGAGAGAGAGAGAGAGAGAGAGAGAGGGAGAGAAGGAGAGACCTGAGCAGAAGAAATAACTTCTGGTGAAAAGCGGACATAACGTTGACTTCCATAAACTGCAGAACTAACATCAAACCCGCTGCCCACTTTTCCCTGTGCAATACAGTGAGCAGTTTGAGCTATCACATGCACCAAATCAAGATCTGCAGTGTGCTTTTCATGCTGATGATCTTTACGCATGGATGAAAGATCAACAACTCCAAGGTAATGAAGCAACGCAGCAACAACAGCGGTTGTCATTGCCGCAGACGAACCCAATCCAGTTTTTGCAACTTCAGGCTTACAATTTTTCACATTTGATCCTTCATCATTGAAGGTAATTGACGCAAAAGGAGGTAGTGCAGCCAATGCATCTGGAGTCAAAGGCAGACCACGGGCTTCAATCTGAGAGGGCACAACTCAGCAAAATTAGGAACTTGGATTGCAATTAATAAAACGAGAAACCTTGAAGTTTCAGCAGCAACTGGTTATTGGAAGGTGAATGCTGTAAAGTTTTTACTTTTTTTCTTTAATTTTTAAATTACATTTTGACTCGAAAAAAATGTGGGCTTTTGGTAAGAAAATTAATATGATACTATCACCAATTAAAGTAAAGAGAGCAACAACGACTGCTCAACTGAATTAAAAACAAAACTACAGAAATTTAAAAGGGATAACATACCTGATTCCGATAAGAATAAAAGTCATTGCTACCTAAGATGGTGATATCAAAACCTGCATGACAAACCCAGTTGAAATATTAGAACTTTCATTGATATCGAGTTTGTTTATCTATTTAAATGATAGGAAACATATGGAGAATGAAACATTACCATGCAATAGTAGTTTTTCTAACGAATCCTTGTTCTTTTTGTCAACTGTTGCACGGGCAGCAGCTACACAGTATTGCACTGCTTGTTCCACAAAAGGGTTCCTCGAGTCACTGGAATTGTGTTCATATGAACTAAAATTAAGAATGTTTGAAGCAGAATATTTTTTCGATATAACCTCAAAAGTGGTTAAATAAAGATGAATGATGATCGCATAAGTTGATAACTGGTAGCATTGTTTGAAATTGACCATCATTCAAGAAGCTTATATCGAAAATGAAAAAACTCACCCAGAAGAAACATAATCAAGTGATAAATTTTTTAGGGAGAGCTTGTAGATGCTTTCTCTGCCGAGCTGAGGAGACGTCAATTTCACATCGGTCCAACCCTGAGACACATAACAGATACGCATCTCAATTAATCAGAAGAGAGAGAGAGAGAGAGAGAGAGAGAGAGAGAGAGAGAGAGAGAGAGAGACTCACCCAGGCCCAACTATCAGGCTTGAGAGGTTGGTAAAGTGGTTTGACAATGGCGAAGAAACGGGCGTTGGTGCTGAGTACAAGGCCTGCATTGGGTCTCTCCAGAATTAGGTAACCTCCAGTCAACAACACCTTCCCTGGAGCTGAAGCAACTCTGTAATTCAACAACAATCAATTTCCAAATCAATCAATCAATCAATCAACTTCCTTTCTTTCTTTCTAATTCAAAAAAATTCATACAAGAACAAATATTTGATTCAAAATCCAAAACTTACACGGCCTCCATTGCAATTGCAGACTCAGATTCTCTCTCTAGCTCTCAAGTGTGAAGTAGGTTTCTTGTTCTCTCTCAGCTATGAGTTGTTGGGATCTGAATGTTCAGTTGCTGCTGAATGAGATTAAAGAAAATAAATATATGAAAATAGTTGGGTAGAAATTCAAACAAAAGCCCAAACGGTTCTACTGATACTAAAATGCCTCCGTCTTCCATGGAAGAAATTGAAAATTTAAACCACCCATCAAAGCAGAAAATTACGAGGGAGAAAATCAAATAGTTACCTGAGACCTGAGGAGAGAGATGCAGAGAGACGCGGGAGAGTGCGAGAAGATCAAGTTCTAAAGTTGCTGGCAGGGAAGGTCGGTGGTGTGCGCGAGGGGAGAGTGAGTTTTTTCTTTTTTCCTTCTTACTTTCAAAAACACTGGCATATACCCCACCTTCTGTGTAAAAATAATTTTTATTTTTATTTTAAAATGGGAAGAAGAGAAGCAGAAAAAATAAAATTATATTTTCACTCACTTTTGATTGACAAAGAAAATTTTATTAATGTAGTTTAGATTATAGACCGAAAAAGACATAATTAGACCATTTTCAAAGATAATACCAAATCCTAGTGAAACATACGTAAAAAAGTTTGCGAATAACAATAAATTATAATCCATATGTCAATTTTACGTGAATTAACATATAATTAACGTAATTAAATTTAAAAAGTACAAAAAATAGTCAAGTGAGCTTAGTTTGACTAGCATGAAGCAAGTGGAGATGTGAAAAATCGCGGCACCTCTTTTTGTTCTGTTTTGATTTGCTTTGTTTTGCTTTGAGAGCCCTCCAAAGCTGACCAAGTTTCGATGGTTAGGTTAGGTATAAATATTCGTTTTCAACAAAAAAATAATAAAATGAAGGGTACATTCGTCGCAGTAGAATTTCGAGAGGGAAATGTCCTTTATCTAGGATGTTGATACATAATATTCGATCGATTTTGGACCAACTTAGATTCAGTTTTGAATCGCGCATAAGAATACAAAATCTTTCGTGGTTCATCCCAAATTGAGGTTACGTCAACATTGGTATATGTATGTATCCACAATGTAAATGTGAATTACATTGTACAAGAGGTTGTTGCCAAGACTTGAACAACCAAACAAAAGCATTAGGGGATGAAGGCACGAGGAAGAAGAGTGGCTTTTGTAACCCATGGGTAGTGACGGGTTACAAATACCATTGTACTATGCACTTGAATTCAAGATTTGGAATCCAGTCTGTGTGACAATTTTTCTTGTCAAACATGGGCTAGGTTACAAGTCCAATTTAATTGGACATAACCTATCTCATCCAGACCACCAAGTGAGAGTGTTTTCACTAGAAATTAGCCCACATCCTGGTAAAATTGATTGCCCATAATGATTTACCCTCACGAATGAAGCAGATAGCATACCATACTTTTTCGTTAAGTATGTCGTGGCAAATGTAGCATCTCCAAATTCACTGTACTTGTATGTGCCTAAATACATTTCTTAATCGACTTTCTTCATTAAATCAAGGGTTTTTATCACAAATGGTCCCTAAAATTGATCATCACCATCAAGATGGTCTATGAACTTCAAAATCAATCAATGTAGTCCATGAAAATAGGTGTCGGAAATCAATGTGGTCCTTCTGTCACAATTCTGTTAAAAATTATGTTAAGGGTTGATGTGGCACATAAATGGGCCTCGCAAGATTTACGAATTTTTATCACAAATGGTATTTGAAATTGACCCACATCATCCAGATTGTCCCTGAAATTGACCCACACCATCAAGATGGTCCCTGAAATTGAAAGTTGATCAATATTGTCCTTGAAAATAGATGTCGTAAATCAATATAATCATTTTACCACAATTCTGTAAAAAAAATTATTATATGCTGATGCGGGTTTAATAATTAATTAAACAAAGTAGTCTAAGTACCTTTTAGCACACTGATTTTTTTTTCTTATAGTAGGGCCTACTACTAAGAGACATAAATTCTCAAAGGCACAAAGGCTTAACCAAGGCCTAAGAGGGGGTGTGGAAATAGTTTTCAACCAACAATAGACGCACCTCGGTTATAACCTCATTATCTCAAGGAAGACTTTGTCGTTCTTTGTATCACCAGACTATCAGGGAAGCACCAAACAAACTCTCCAAGATTAAGGTTGTGAGGATGTTGATCACCTAAATGTTAAACGGTGATGTCCCAAAAGTTGTTGCCAATCGGCCAAGGTGTCACCAAAGATGATCTCGATCCTGGTTCAATTCGGTGAAAGGTGTCGAAGTGTGTAAAGATGGGTGCTTTAAATTTTTTCTTTGGGAGAATAGAGAGGGTAGAGAAATGTGGGATGAGATCGGAGGTGATTGTAGGACTAGGTTTTTAGGTTGACAACTTTTTTATTAACTATTGAATTATTAAGCCTATTTGTAATTTTTTTAAAATTTAATTAGACTTGTGTGACCCATTTACGTGTCATATTAGCACATAATAGATTTTTGACAAAATTGTGATGAAATTACTACATTGATTTAAAACACTTGCTTGAGGGACTACATTGATTATTTTTAATTTCAGGGGTTATTTTGATGTTGTAGGTCAATTTCAGGGACTTTTATGATGTTGTGGTTGCTTGAGGGACAACATTGATTATTTTTAATTTCAGGGGTTATTTTGATGTTGCAGGTCAATTTCAAGGACTTTTATGATGTTGTGGGTCAATTTTAATGACCATTTGGGAGAAAAAGTGACTAATGGTGTCACGCCCCAATCCCGACATACGTCCAGAATTGACACGTGGCGTCACCAAAAATCCGTATCAATCATATCCCACCTCCGGGATATGACCAAGCACAACCCAATAATCGAATCACATAGTTATTTTCGTAAGCTTTATGGCTGCATCTAACCTCCCTGTTAGACTGCCTACGTACCCTAGACAGGGATCAAGCCATTCGTAGTTCGTCAAGCACAATAATTGACATATAACACAGTCCGATTAAGTCAAAAGGTATAACATTTCTCAATCAATCAATAGAACTTGACAAGCATGAAAATACTAGACTCAGGGTTACATAACAACCCATCTGAAAATCATGATTTCCCCTCCATCAATATATAGGCCATTATGTCACAACATGATACCGCAATTCACAACATATATCATTTCAAAGAACCAACGATGTATAATACCATTCTCTAGCCACATTTATCAACAAGTCTAGTCATAACAATAACCATGGTATCCAACATAACAATCTCACATGACGATTAACATATCCACTTCAACCCTCACATAAATTCCTCACGTTTCCCACATAAATTCGCGTTTCATGGCGAGTAACATATTTAAGAATTAACAAAGAACATATTAATCTCTAGAAATATTAATCAACTAAAATACTCATGATAACTCTACTCATATCCAACGTCATTCCACAATCACATCAATCAATAATGTCAACCATCACATCATCAATAACACATACAACAAGTCGAAACGCAAGGCTAGAACAACACAATTCAGTTCAAGACTACATCTTTGAAAAAGGGGATTTTGGACCGCACAACGGACCAAGGCTCCAAAGGGGATTCCGGACCATCACTTAACGGAATCCAAACAGAACTCAGTTCCAATCCACCCAACCGAATTGAACGGAAGTCCAAGAAACATAACAACGGCTCGAAGGAACAAGACATGATTCAAGTTACCCAATACACGAAACTTAACGAAACGAAGCAATATTTGAGTAAAATCCACATCACAATGGGTCATCGGTCATTTACTAGACCTCACATCTTCCAAGCAATTCAATATGCATTACAATCATGTGTCATAACCATTTCCAATACCCAAGTTACATCACATTTCACTTCATCATACTAATCACTATACTTCCAACATTATATTTCAATACATAGCTTGTAACATATCAAGGAATCACGAAGTACAATATTAACATTTAATTACGTTAATCAATCAATGAGATAACATATCATTTCACGAATTTAATTAAAGAACTCTACATAATTCCCAATTTGGGTTAAGAATAATAACATGGTAATTCTAATTTATTTTCACAATATCTATTGTGGGTAATTCCCATCTACTCGAATTTAGGATTCTAAATCACCTTACGGAATGAACAAGAGCAAGGATTCCGGACCACTCCACGGAATCCAACAACATTGGGTTCTGGACCACTCAACGGAACCAAAATATCAAGCGGTTTCTCATAATCTACCCAAACCTGTCATATGTAAAGTTAATGCCAATATTATGGAATTGGTGCACCGGTAATTCAGGCACTCAGATAAGCTGAGAGGCTCAGGTGAGGGACAATAAAATAAGCATGTGATACAATAATAAAACTAGCCATCAATCATAATTTATAAACCTTGAATATAAATCTTTCATAGGAAATCAATACCAAACTTTTGAAAACTCCGAGGGAGGCACCCATTCATCCAAAAGTTCATTTTAAACGACCATAACATCTCACACCCATATTCACATACACACAATGAAAGTAGAATTAGGCGACATTGTTCATCCAAAACCTACACTTTGCAACCATCTCAAACTAAACTCCATGAACTAAGGGGGATGCAATCCCGGACCATCACTCAATGGGATAGCGGAGTAAGAGGGATTCCGGACCATCACTCAACGGAACCCAAACCAAGATACGATTCCGGACCGTCACTCAACGGAATCGCGGAGTGGAGTAGGAAGGATTCCGGACCATCACTCAACGGAATCCAAACCAGGATACGATTTCGGACCATCACTCAACGAAATCGCGGAGTAGAATGTGTAACACCAATCGATAAAACAAGACATGGATCAAGTT
This sequence comes from Pyrus x bretschneideri, assembly GCF_019419815.1. Classification (NCBI taxonomy): domain Eukaryota; kingdom Viridiplantae; phylum Streptophyta; class Magnoliopsida; order Rosales; family Rosaceae; genus Pyrus; species Pyrus x bretschneideri. Next base: position 3,617,447 of record NW_025999735.1, on the reverse strand, counting down.
ACTCAAGGTACAAAGACTCAATGAAACGAGAATGAATAATGACACGAGGGTTGAAACATGTTTCGAAGCAACAAACCCCATAACAATGGATTAAAGGTCCACTACTAGCTCTCGCATTTCATCACATCAATCCAATCATACAATACAAACCATATTTCCAATCCACAGGTCAAATCATACTTACTGAAAATAGATCACTGGCCACAAATAAAATAACACTTCAATAGAATTTACATTTAATTAACATGGGTCTATGGTGTATGTATATATATAATTCACGTTTCAATATGCAATTCGAATCACTTTTCCACAATATTACCCATCCATAATCAAACCACATTTAATAAAAATAGATCGATGGCCAATTATAAAAGAACTCACATTTTAATAGCTTAGTTTGGTTAGTAATGTGTGCTACTTGTATTTATACTCTTGATTGTACTTTTGTGTTCCGATTAAGCTCTTCAAAGGAACAAAATTAATATTATCTAAAGAAGTACACTGATTATGGAATCTACCACTCAAATAATATCACTCAATTAGTAGTAAAGAAGACTAGAAAGGAAACTAGAAAAGAAAATAGGTGTGGCAAAAAAAAGTACTCTACTTCTCCACAAAATCTGCAGAAAACAGCACTATTAGACCAAGTTTAGGCTCCCTTTGGGACATTCCAAACTAAACCAAATCATGTGATATTATATGGGTTTTGAAGCTTGTGTTCTGTACTTTAAAAGCATACAAAGTTTGTAGAAAACGGAGCTCTAAATTGGAAGTTATGCCAAAAGGAAAAACGGAGTCTTGAAACTGGAAACCCAATTTTCTGCTGCTGTTTGGCAGCCCGCGACCCAAACTTAAAGAAGGTTTTGATCAACCAAAACTCAACGAAATTGAGTGAAAACAATTGGATTACGATCATGAGCATATGTACTTTCAACACACTAAAAATTTTCTCTAAAGGAGCATATAAAGGCCTAGAAATTAAGAGCCAAAGAAGGCTACTTGAAACTTGAGTTTTCTTTGCAAAGAAGTCAATTTTCTGCAACTTACGTAACAACCCACTTCCAATTCATATAACACATCCCAAAATACTTCCCGGTAGTCCAGAAGTCATGTATACAACATCCAAACCTAACATGACTCAAAATTAACAAGAAATTGACCTTTGAACCAAACCCTTGATCAAGAAATTTGATCTACACACCCAACAATTGAATATTTGGAAACCAAGCTAGACATAGGTTCACATGGTCACTAGAAGGTATTTAAAACCTTGACAACACTCGTGAACGATCCCACGCACCGCCACACGCAGTGGAAGCCAAGATGGAGGGTTTACAAACCCCGAATTTCAACATTAACTAGAGGAGCTCAAATTTACGTGGTAGCTAGAGCTCAACAAGGAAAACACTTTTCACAACTAGGCCGGCGATAAATTCTAACCGGAAACAGTCCAATTTCACCAGAGAAAACCGGATTTCTAGGTGTTCTAAACACCCAACTCTAAAATGAATACGAAAGCACAAACTAAGCATACCCACTTGAAGATTATGAAGAATAGATGAAGTTTCATACCTCACTCGAAGGAAATCGTTGCCGGAATCGCTGGAAGATGATAAATCCGCCGGCAAGGTCGTGGACTTTGCGACCTCGAACTGCACGGATGGAAAAGAAATGGGAAAATATAAAATCACAGAGATGTAGAGCTCGTTAAGAGCTTTCCAGGGACACCAAGATCATCCAAAACGGAGCTCGGATGAAAAAGATACAAGCGGTTCAAGTTTGGTGGGTTTATGGGTCAAATTTCCCCTAAAACGGTTTAGTGCCGTTTTTTCTCCTCCATTTTCTGAAATCCCCCCAATTTATAGCATTTTGGTAATATAACCAAAATGCCACCAACTTCAAACGACTCTAACTTCTCCGTTCGGACTCGGAAATAAGATCTGTTTGCGCCTACGCGCTCAGGGAATCGAACTCTACCTAACCAATTCAAGAGTTGACCGAAAAGGTCGAGAAAATTAGAAATGACTAAAGTACCCCTCACTTCGTTTTCTTAAATTTGGAGAAATAAAGAACTAGTTCCAATCAAATCTTCGAAATACGTCAAGAATAAAATAAAATAATAATTTTGGGGATGGGATATCACAAATGGGGTCATTTATGTGTCACATCAGCACTTAACAGAATTTTTAACAGAATTGTGACGAAATGACCACATTGATTTGCAACACCTATTTTCAGGGACTACATTGATTGATTTTCAATTTTATGGACCATCTTGACAGTAAGAGTCAATTTTAGAGACCATTTGTGATAAGAGCAACTCCAGCGTTGGAGCCCTCCCCCTGGCAATACACTATTCAATCCACCTAATGAACAGTAAGTAGCCCTGGCAATAGAATTTGCATCTCCACCATTACACTTCAATAGCCCTAGCAATAGACAATAAAATATTAGTATTTTGTTTATTTATAAAATAATACAAAATAATTTTAATTGTAATATCGGATAAGATTTTTAATCGTTCTCATTGCGCCACGTGTCATTATCCGAAATATTATGCATTAATTTTAATGAAAATAAGTAACAAATAAATAATTTTTTTTACAATGAAAGTAGTTGAGAAAATATGAAATTGTTGTGTAAGGTAGATGATAATGACAAGGTATTTATAGAAAAGTAAAAACAATTTTTTTTACAATTTTTTTTCAGATTTTTCAGATATTTTTTTGAATTTTTTACAATTTTTTTTAAATTTTTATTCAATTAATTAATCTCTGCCGTTGGATATAAAAAAATTTGAATTCCAACACTCTAGATTGTGCCACGTGTCACAATGGTAACTTTTCAGATTTTTAAAACTATTTTTTCATTTATTTTTTAATTTATAAAGCATTTTAATATCCACCGTTGATCTCAGATCGAACGGTGGATATTAAATCTGACTTTTTTTTTTTTTACCGTTGAGATCTAACGGTCCACATTAAGTGACCGTTAAGATCTAACGCACCGTGGGAAGCCACGTGGCTTCCCAACGGTAACTGACACTTTTTGTTTTTTTAATTTTTTTGTGCCAGCGACGCGCCCCCACGCGCGGGTGGGGTGCACGCGCCTGACACAAAAAAATTTAAATAATGCGCTGACGCCACCCTGGCATCAGTCTTGCGTCACCCCCACCTCGGGCTCAAGGCCTGGCAATCCCTCACGGGCCCGTGACTCGGGCCTCCCCCTTCCGTCCGGCTCCCCCACGCTGGAGCGACGCCACCGGCCCTCGGGCCATTGTTTTGGACCCCTTCCCCAGAGCAAAACCCCACGCTAGGGATGCTCTAAAAATCCTTAAATCAATAGCATAGTAGAAATTTGAATTTTGAGCCTCCATTTAAAAAAAAAGAAGGGTTTGTGATCAATCCAGAGACTTCCTACCTATGGTCGGAATTGTCCATTTTATATAACACTTGACAAAAATTATTTCTACTAAAAGTCAATAAATACCAATGTCGTTTAATCATTCTACTATTAGTAAATAGATAAGTAAGTTATAATCCATGTATCAATTTTTTTTCATATCTTTTTATATAGTTTAATAAACAAACGATCTTAGATTTTCTAGAATTTGTACAATTATATCTATCCGTCGGATGATGGTAATAATAAATACTCATCTTTCTTCTTGTTTTGTTTCATTGGATCGCATCGATTCTAGTCAGACACAAGGTTGAGGGTTTTTCTTGCCAATCCCACACCGAACCTTGCAAAATTTCAAATACTCAAAGGTCCCAACTTGTGTTGCATCCGAAACAAACAGAATGGCGGTTTCACTCTCAAGAACTCCTCAACCCTGTGTTGGACAAATCTCAATCATGAACAAGTTTCACACCATCTCATCCAAAACCCTCCGCAGTTTCAATCCCCTTTTCAAGCCCTGCACTCAAACCCTCTTCCTCAGCTCCCAAAAACCTAAAGCCAATCTCCAATATCCTCCTCGCAACACAATGCGATGCCTTTTCACCGGCATCGTCGAGGAAATGGGCCGAGTCAAGCAACTGGGCACCGCCCAAAACGGCGGTTTCGACATGAAAATCGGCGCCAAAACCGTTCTGGAAGGCGTTCACCTCGGGGATAGCATTGCCGTCAACGGAACGTGCCTGACCGTGACTGAATTCGATACCCAGTTGTCGGATTTCACAGTCGGGCTGTCGCCCGAGACGCTTAGGAAGACGTCTCTGATCGAGCTCGAATCGGGATCACTTGTGAATTTGGAGCGGGCGGTGCAGCCCACGAGCCGAATGGGCGGGCACTTTGTGCAGGGTCATGTGGATGGCACAGGGGAGATAGTGTCCATGGAGCCCGAGGGCGATTCGCTGTGGATCAAGGTAAAGGCATCGAAGGAGGTGTTGAAATATGTGGTGCCGAAAGGGTTTATAGCAGTAGATGGAACTAGTTTGACTGTGGTGGATGTGTTTGATAAAGAAGAGTGCTTTAATTTCATGTTGGTGGCTTACACTCAGCAGAATGTGGTGATTCCGTTGAAGAAGGTCGGGTCGAAGGTTAATTTGGAGGTTGATATACTCGGGAAGTATGTCGAAAGACTTCTCAGTAGTGGGTTTGTTGAGTCAATCAAATCTTCATGACTCATAAGGTACTACTTAGTTATAGTTTGTTTACTGCAATCCTGAATCCTGATTCGGTTTCGTGTATTATTACATTTTGTAATGCATACTTGTTCTTGTTTTCTTTCTCTTTCAATAAAAATTGAAAAGGTTATTTGCGTAAGAGATTCAGATTTTAAGTGGTTCGGATTGATTTTTAGTGGGAAGGAATATTGCAGTTGTAAGTTACGAAATGTGTAATATGTAGGATGATCTTTAGCGTAAACATGCCTACATTTATCACAACAGGCGAACAAGATTACCCTTGAGGTCAATGAAGATAATTCAAGTGTTGTACTGGTGTTTGAAAACAAAGTACTGGATAGTGCATCTTTAACAGATCAGAAGCCACCTGATACAATTTTGAAATGTGGAGTTCGCTATGTTGAAATCTTTTTTGCTGAAGCTCTGATGGAAATTTGTTCTTTCTTTCCTGTGCTTGGCTCCTAGTCTGTATAAAGCTACTAAGTCTCTCTATTTCTGCCAATTTGGTCAATGGTTTCATGTGCCACATCTACGACAATTATATGACCTTGGGACAAAAAAAAAAAAGGGAATGCAGCAATTAATTAGCTTATAAAACAAAATCAATCAATTAGCTTCTTGTGCTTAACTCCTTTACTGGTATCAAGTGTTTTACTGTTTCCGCTCATTTTCTTTTCAAGGTCATCGCCTGTGTGGGTTGTACACACTTGTGATTGGGATAGTAACTGAACCAACTGGTGGCTGTAGGAATGCTGTTTGGAATTTTGGCCATTTTTAGCTTCTGTTTTTTTTATTTTATTGGAAGCGTATTTAGGTAGTGTTGCACTTTGGAAAGTTGTTATATCTCGATTTTAAAACTTTGTTGTGTCATTGTTAGAGATGTATTCTATTGATTGCTCTATATACTAATTGGATTATTATAGTTTTATTAAGTAATAAAAGTTTTGTTGTATCATTTTTAGGGCTTTATTGTACACAGACACATGCATGCCCTCACACGCACATGGATTTTCATTCCTTCGTGTTTTCAGCACCAAGGGCAAAACTGTAAGCCTCTGATGGTCCTCAAGTGTCTTTGGGCATCAAATTGCACAGTAGAAAAAACATTCTGCGGTAGTCTGATGAAGATCTCGTTCTTGTATAGCAGTAGGGCATGCGATATAAATTATGTTAGTCGTGTAGCTTCTGTTCTTGTATAGCAGGCTGGTTTGGAATTTTTCTGTGTCAAGCTTTTACTCAAAACCAGTTTTTGATATATCATATACCCTCAAAACTCTCATCTTCCTTTTTTAGAAACTTAAGTATATTGTTCTCTAGTTTTCTCTTTACAGTGATTGGCGGGAGAAATTATTACGTGGTGTTCTGGACTACGGAAAATAGGTGGTTCCACCCAATTAAAATATTGCGTGTGTTTGTTTGAAGCTCAATGGGAGAAAGGTCACCTCTCTGTTGAACGTCAAGGGTTGAGGTAAGTTTTTTTCGTCCTCGTGTGTTGATTTCTTCCATCAGCTGATCTATACTTTAAGTAGTTTTTAGACACAATCTTAAACACCAGACACGCCTTAGGCTAAAGGTTTGGCTCCATGAGCCAGTAAATCCAAAAGGAATGAATATTGTCTAGTATTTCTTCTACTAGTGGTTCTATTCTCCTTCCTCCCTGAGTACTGAGGTCTGTATGTCGTTCTGCTTTTCCTGCAAATTGAGCATCCAACTCTCGTTCGTAGTGCTTCATGACCAATTTTAGGCCTTTTTTTTTTTTCAAATGAAAAGCTTTCTGCTTTTAACATCCTCCAATTCTCTCCTGTCTTGGTCATAATTTTAGGAACAGCAATGGTATTTGTTCCCAGGGGAGTGACTGGCTCTTTATTGTGTTGTAATGGGCCGACCTGCTGTGTAAATTTTTGCAAAAACTACATTTGTGAACAAAGTCTTATGGGACTTGATTTCGAGAGAGTCTGAATAGCAGATCTCGATGTGAAATAGCTCGAACCAAGAATCACCATCGTTAGTGATGGCCTGATGGGGGAACGTCGTCATCGCTAACCTTTCTCTTAGTAGAGAGCAGACGCAGCTTGCTCAACATCAAGTTGCCAAGCTGGAGGTCCTCAACATCAAGTTGCCAAGTTGGAGGTGGAGGGGGCTCAGCTTTCATTGGGATATCATTCTACTTCACTTAGTCCACTTGCACAATTTGCCAAACCAACCACTCCATTTCTCCCCATCTCAGCCGAAAGTGAGAAACAATGACAAGTTCATCATTCCAACCAAACACAGCCGGTTCTCCTCTTTGTGAGCGTGGACGGATGAGTAATGTGCCAAGATTCAACATTTCAATATAACATTTAAACAGAGAATGCGCGTGCCATATGAACATTTGGTACACTTGTACGGTATTTGGTTGACTTGGGCAAGTGAGTTTGACTCCAAATTTAGTGGATTTGGTGATCTGATCTCTCTCGTCTCCATGTCGGCAAGGCTTTAATTTCTTTTTGTTATCCATACACCGGGGACTTTAAATTTGATTATCTGCTCCATATTTGAATAAAGATAACAAATATATAATTTGTCAAACTTTTTGTTGTAAAAAAAATTATCAACATTCTTTTTTTTTTTTTTCCTTCAAAAAAAGAACCACCTGATGATTTCGTCACGAAAATCCACCATTCTAGGGGCCAAAAAGACTCGCACAGACATTAAAACCTTCTTTTAACCGCCATCGTGTGATTCACAAGTAAAAAATTATCAACATTATGCACTTAGGTGCAGCCATAACACCTTACAATCTATTCATGTTACAACACATATTTTATATACCTTAAACAATATTAAACTCGACTATACGTGCAATGGGGGTTATTATTATTATTATTTTTTTGGGTGTGCAAGAAACTTTGATAAAGTTGCTCTACAAAGAGTTCATACTTTTGTGATAGGTGCCAAACCGACGTTGCAGTCGGCCGTTTCACCACTATGACAATGAAGTGTGGTAATAAAAGTGATTGTTGGGGCTAAATTAGTAATTAGAGTCGCAACCTCCAAATTGTCAACCCACTCCGCCACCGCCCACTCTACACATCCCATTCCAAACCCAAAGATATAGGGCCTATAATTTACTAGTGAAACAAGTGACGCTTGCGTGGCACAATCTGGGCCGTACACGTGGCCTGGCACAGTTGAGTGCGACTAAAAAAGATCGGCCTATGAGGGCTAACTTCGTCTCGATAACATCAACATCGACGTGCCGCGAAAATACCCAAACATTGAATGACGCATTTACCAACTTGCCCCTCCATTATTCTTGCCTTTCTAGATCGACTTTCCCCCCTCTTACAAAACTAACCCTATCCTTTCTTTTCTTATGGGGTTTCCTTGATTCTTTTTCCCCTTTAAAGTTAATAAAATAATACACACAATATTACATCCTTGATTAACTCTTGTTTTTGTCTCTAATGTAGGATTATATTTTGGTATTTGTAAATGGATAAGAATAAAAATAAAAACATATTTATCATAATTAGTCGCAATATCTTATAATTAACATAAAATTAAGCGTTTAAGTCAATTAGGAGATAATCCTAATCTGCTCCCACAAGAAAGACACCTAACTTATTTGCATGTGCATATTCACTTTTGTCAACTCTCAACAGGTAAAAGGTCATGATCTTAATCCCTTAAGCTTGATTTTTCTTCATTGATTAAATTTTATATGAACAATTACATCTTACATCTGAATGTTAAAATGTTCGAACTGTGAAAACATTTACATCCAAGGCTGACAATATTCCAACGATAAGAACTTCCCTAACGAGTGGTCAGGTGCATGTGCAACTTGGGGTACAGTTGAGGTTGAAGATATACACAACCCAAGTGGTGCAGGTGGAGCCCCTTATTGCTTCTTCCTCGGACCTCAGCGACATGACATTACACATTGAAAATGTTACCCACGGGAGGGTATTTTAGACAATTGCAAACATCTGAAAAAGAAAAGTGAAGAGGGCAAAATAGGAATTCCAGGCCCAAGTTGGGACATAGTTGCCGCGTAAAGGCTCGAAGTTAACAACGACCAGCAGTAGCAGTTGTATATATGTGCCTGCCGTCAAAGCCCTTCCAACTGCCCACTCAACTTTCTCTCATTCATTTTCCCACCAGACAAACAGTCAGTCTCCCAACTGCCAGGCTCTCCATATCCAATCAACCTTCCAACTAGCTAGCTACCTTATACTCGTCTCTTCCAGTCATGAAGAAGCCAGGCTTTTTAGCGGCCTCAGTCGCCGCCGCTTCGGCCACTGCTCTCTCCGTCTCCGCCACTCCTTCTTCTTCTTCAAGCTTTGTGTCTGATTCAACCATGCGATTTTCTCACCAGGTAATTAAATAATCTTCATTTGAATTCATGGGTTCTTTTTGTCTTTTCGTTTTCCATGCTTTGTAGTTAGTATTCAGCTTTAGATGCTCTGCTTCTATTTGCCCTGTTCTGTTTGGCTGCTGAGAAAAAAAATGGAAAACGACTGAAATCTGGGATATTTTATTACTTACTAGTTAACCTTAACCAAACGAGTATTAGAGAAACAAAATATACGCTGGTTGTTAATTTCTAATTTTATTCATGAATTTCTGCTATATTTTGTCTACTAGAAATGTTAGGGACTCTCGAAATGAAATTCTTCGTACATATTAACGTTAAACTGTGACATTGCAAAAAGTTCATGAAGTACTACACTTTTCAGAGTTTCCTTAGTATTTCTGTTGACTTCAGCTTGATATTCTTATTTCAATAAAAAAATTTGGACACATTTATCGACATAGTTCCGAAGAGAGAGGACTCTATCATTGTTTGTCGACTCCACTTGTCTTAGGAACTGTTTGTTAATTTTGTGTGTTTAAATAATATTATTGGACGCGTTTATACAATACTGTAATTAAGCAGGGATAAGTCTATTGATTTTGTAGGAGACTGGGTGCAAGAGAAATCAAGAAAAATCGTCGGCTTCGACCGAGAAATTTGCGCCCAAGTTCGATGGGTTGAGATTTATTGAAACGCTGGTTACTGCTCATAGATAAGATTAGGCGGCCTCTATCTTCTATCTGTTGTAATCTAAATATTTTTGTCTCCTTTGATGATTTGATCCAATCTTCCATCTCGAGGAAACAACTTCAAGATTGGATTTCGATCCTTTTGGTAATGGGATGAAGTTAGTACTAAGAACTACTACTTACATGGTACATGAAAAATATTACGTTGCGTGTCAATAATACATTAGATGAGAATAAATTTATTTTGTATTATTGACATAAAACGCTAAGATGATAATGGGTTTATGCCAAATAAATCCTCTTAGAATTAAAAGAATTGTAACTGTACATTTTCGGGCTGCCCTTATATATTTACGTGGAAATTAATATAATATTTTTGACTTTGTTTTTCTAGTCTTAGTAATTCTAAAGTCATTTTTCCATTTGATTTTTTAATACAAAGATATCCTTACACTAAAAGTGAGAGAAATAAAATTGTTATCCAACTCGTTATTTACATAATCAAATTTAAAAATTTTGATTTATTAAAAATTAAAAAAAAAAAAAAACTTTTAAATTGAAGTACTAAGGGCTGGTTTGGTATTACTGTGATTTGAAAAAAAAACTGCTTCTGCTGTGATGTGAGGATAAGCAGCTATGAAATAAAGCAACAGAGTGTTTGGTAAACTTTTTTGTAAAAATGCTTTTGAAAAAAAAAAAGCAGTATTATAGTGTTTGGTAAACTTTTATGTAAAACAGTCGTGAAAAAAAACCGGTTTTCAAAGCTGAGTTTTGCAGCTTCTTGTTTTTGGCTTTTTTTTACCCAAAACTGTGAAAAAAAACTGAAGCTGAATGTTTATCAAACACAAAAACAACTCCCAGTTTTTTTTGATACCAACTTTTTTCAGAATCACCTCAATACCAAACCATGCCTAAGTGTCACTAATTAACTAATGATTTGATGTCAAAGGATATGTGGTGTAGCTATTTTGATTTTTAATGAAATGATGTGGCAGAAGATAGTATATGTATTTATTGGTTGTATTCTTCCCAATTCATCCCATTCTATTTGGATCAAGACACAAACTGTGGGCAAAACATTATCTATATTTTTATCCCCATTGGACATGACTCATATGTCACCATTTCCGGTGCAAGAAATTGCGTCGATCACCATCATTGTGCCCGAAGTATTTATCCATTCGTCCGAAAATTTCAAGTCATTGTTCAACAGCAACTTAAAAAAATAATATGCAACTTTTTCATCTTTAGTTTTGTACTGTTGAGTGAGTGATCATATGTTCTTTTACATATATACACACAGTAAAATTAGAGAATTTTGAGAAAATTGATCGGACATGTTTATAGTGAGTTTACAATTACTCAATATGTTTTTTTTAATTTTTTTTATTAAGTTCATTGTTGTACGGTGACACTCAAACAGAAAAATTTGACCGGCTAGTTGTTGGAAAATTTGGTCACCCGGTCTAAAAGAAAAGTTGGTAGGTCAAAAAACGTGGTAGGATTAATTAGTGGCGATCATGTAAATTACTTTGAATTACAGTATGTATAGGATTGTTTTAGTTGACTTTTGCATTAGTACCTAAACTAAAAACATAGTATTTTAGCTAAAAAAAATTCTTAACCCATAGTCCAAAGCAGCTATCAGACTGAAACTGAGGAAGTTGTTTTCATATGATACATATTGGCAAGAATAACACTCTCTTAATATATGGACCACGTATATGCAAAATATGGATGAGATGCATCGTACCAACAAGTGGTGTCATCAATTTCATGTGTTTTAGTATGAATGAACGGTATAAAATTATATTTTAAAGATATATAATTAATAAATAGGATAATATTTGTGTTTCTTTAGACTAACTCCAATGGTGGGCTAAAAGCCAAACTACTCCCCAAAATTCCCCCCCCCCCCCAAACCCACTCCAACCCAAGGGGAAATTTTGGGCTAAATGCTAAATGCTAAACCAATGCCAAATTCCCCCCAAAATTTAGCCCAGAAATCAAAGTGGACTTCACCTAATATTTATCGGAATTTAATTTTTTTTAGATTAAAATGTTCATAAAATTAATTTACGATAGTCTACATATTTATTTTAAAAAAATTAATTTAACAAAAAAAATAGCCTAAATTCATTCTTTAATAATCCCTGGCTAAAATTTTAGGCTAGAATGGTTGGAGCAGAAAAGCTATTTTTAGGCTAAAAGCTAAATTTTTCGGGCTAAAAAATTTGGTTTTTAGCCCAATCATTGGAGATGGTCTTATAGGGAACTTACTTGTTTCCTATATATGATTAACATCTCTTCATCGTACAAACATGATAGAATCCATATGGTTATATGTAAAAAAAATATCCATTCATTACGAAGGTTCTCTACCTTAGTAAGGATAGGTGGTGTAGGTTATCGTGCGTCCAATTTTCGTCAAGTACTATTTGTGTTTAATTTTAAATAAAAAAATTCAAATGATTTATGACCTTTCGATGCACGATGAACGGTTAAGATGTGAGAATCTCTAGGATCCCCACAAAGAGGATCCGGAGAGGATCCTTATCCAATCAGAATCGTTCACTGTCTTTATTATCATGTAAAGATCATATCTGCAAAAACTCATTCAATTTAAAGATCCTTTAACCATTAATATACATCAAACAGATAATGATCAATCATAAAAAAAGCTATTTGATACCAAAATCGCCAATTTCACAAAACAGGAGCTAATTGCAAAGTGCACCATTAAAATTTGGTGTCACTTTCACAAAAAAGAACACAACGTTATTCAACTAGTTGTATATTGATTCATTGAATGATCAATTTAGCGTGAGGTCATGCCACATTTAGCCAACCTTCTCTTTATGTGAACCCAACAATCCTACCTTTTGGAGATCTGCTTTGCTTATTGCAACTATTAGGTATTTGACTAGGCATGTACCGTCCTATCCGCTTTGCATTATGATTTTAGTATTAAAAAAATATTTTTGCACAACTTTTTTTCTTTTTTAATTAGAAAAATTAATAAACAAGCTTTATCAAGCATGTTCTTATTTTAAGAAAATGCAAAGAATTTCTCTTACTTACGCACAGTTAATTCAACCATCTTATTGAGTCCTTAACACATACAAGAAAAAGAGAAAATAAAAAGCCGTAAGTTTCTATACCGGCGATTTATAGTCTCATTTTAAACTTTTGTTTTAACAAGATCATCCTGGTAAAAAATATGGATAAATGCAAATTAGATATTTAAATAAAAACTCTTGAGCAACTAGTGTGTGATCAAGATGATGTGCTAAAACGGGCATATTGCATTATTTGAAAGTAATTTCATTGACTAATTAATACTGAAGGAAAGTATATTATTGGTTACTACCAAGCACCAAAATCTGTCACCTTTTGGAAGCAAAGGTAAGCACTTTAGGTATTGGAGCTAAAGTTTGACATGTAAAGTATATTATTGGTTACTACCAAGCACCAAAATCTGTCACCTTTTGGAAGCAAAGTTATAAAGCACTTTAGGTATTGGAGCTAAAGTTTGACAAGTAGATTAGGGCTGGAAAAAAATCCCGAATTACTCGAACCCGACCAAAAATTCCTGAATTCAAAATCAAAAAATCCCGAAATGTTCAGTAACCCATACCAAAAAAATCCTATGGATTTGGTACAGGAATTGGGACTTGGTTGGCAGATGTTCGCTAATCCCGAACCGATTTGTATGCATATTATACATTTATTTATCATATATTATATATATTAGACTAAATTGTAACCGTTGGGTAAAAGACCTCACTCTCTCTAATCTTTCAAATGTGTCAGCACTCCCTCTCTCACTCAGACGACCTGCACTTTTTCTCTAAACTCTCAAATATCTCTGTACTCTCTCCTCTCCTCCTCAGCTATGTCAACAAACTCAACACTCTCCTTAATCTCTCGAATTGTCTCTACACTCTACTCTCCTCCTCCTTCCCCCTTTGTGAGCAGACTCAACACATCCGACTGACCACCATTCCTCTATGACTCCTCCATATTCCAGATCCAAGCTTCCATGGTTCCACCTCGAACGACCTCCAAACTGAAGCTTCTCTAATATGATAATGAAGGTGCCAAGATTCATGAAATTACTGGACCTTGATTTTGATTTGGATTCCAAAATTGAGAAGGTTTTGAACTTTCAATTTGGAGACTTAGAATTAATGAAAATCCCCTTATTTCAATTATTGCTTGATATCTTTGTATTTGGCTTTCTGCTTTTGAATTTTGATCAAGGGCTTCTTCTATCTTTGTATTGTTGACTCTTTGAATTTTTAGGGTGTGTCTGCAAATTTGGGATTTGGGATTTATGTTGATTCGATCTTCTAAATTAGGACTGCAGTCATTCCCTATCCCGAATGGAAAACTGAAACAATTTCGGGAATCCCGAAATTCGGGAACACCCAAATTTTAGTACGGTTTTGGGTTTAAGAATTGCATCCCGAAAGGAGTTGGTTTGGGATTTGGGCTTTGGGTTTTGGTTCGGGATCCCAACCCGAACCAGTCCTAAAGTAGATGACCAATTTTAGATTTTCGTTGAGGAATTTAGCCCTCACAAAAATATTCCAAGCGCAACGATGTGCAGTCACCCAAAAAGGATGATGAAAAATTGCACTCGATTTCTTTCACAAATATTTAATTCATTTTTCTTTTGGTAAGATATTATCTCAAATTCTTGGCATACTTTTATTGACTGCAGACTACACCCAGTTTATGGGGATTTTGTTTGACTGGATTAGAACTGGGTTCGACTATTTAATACTAGTCTCTATTTTTTTTTTTTAACAAACGGTATTATCTATAGGCTTAGCTTTACAATGGGCTAGCAATAATGTAGCTTAAATTCGCCTTTAGTGAGGATTGAACTTAAGACCGCTCACTTACAAGTGAAGAAGAATACTACTAGACCGTAATACTATATGACATTTAACAATAGCCTTTGAGTCTTGGACTAAGATTAGGTTCATTAATTGTAAGACATATACTCAACCCAGTTCATAGATCACAGATATGCTATTGAATCACGAAATATAAGAACAATGTTGCAATATAAGGATAAGGAGAAAACTTACCTGCAGATCTCGTTGCAGAAGACGAAGCCATTGCAGCTTTGAAACTATGAGCCTTCTCCTCTTTGACAAAACACAATTGCTCTCCAAAGAATAGGTCTTTGGAACGAAATAAGCAGAGAGATTGTAAAAGTAGTGCCTAATGTTCATACATATACACATCGAATGTCTTCCTAACATATTCTCCTATTATAATCAGTATAGGAGACAATCTTCCAAAAGATATCAACACAAGCAAGAACTTCAAACCAAATACAAGGTTAAGTCCGAATCCTGAGACAATTCTCAATACTAGTAATCCCAAATAGAATAGGATTACTGCAAGCTTATCAACAAGACTTTTCCATACACTATAACCGGTTCAATATGTCAAACTCATACTGACACTTTAACATTCTCCCACTTGAGTATGTGAAATGACAACTAGTCCTTCAAAATATGGAAGTGATCACTAAGTCTAAGTTAATCAAAACTTGAACTCACATTCAACTATACCTATGCATCTCAAAGCACGGAGCTCTAGAATCTCATCTGCACATCACATAACTAATTCAAGAACCACAACATACTCAATTTGCATTATGCAATCATGTGAACAAAAATTTCCAGTAATGTCCAAAAGCATTACTTCCACTCATTTAAGCCTATCTCAACACAACAAAGTTAAGACATTAACTATTAGTAATGAATATCATCAACCAACCAATCTCACAAAAGAACAGAAAAATGATAGCTTGAAAGATGCTTCAACAAAATCACAAATCGATTTTCTAGCAAATAAACTGTCATTCATAAAATCATGTCTTCTTGAAAAAATTAATCACCTCAAAAGGAAAAATTGAATAACTAAAGAAAACCAAAATAAATTAAGCTGGAGAACTGACTAACAAGATTAAACCAGCTTATTAAAAACCATAAAATAACTTATCTTCTCAGAATTGCTACTTCTTCAAAAACCATAACATAAGAAGCATCGTCAGCAATCCCAAATCTTCAATAGCTTAATCACTCCCACTGATCAAAAGATTCCAAAACTCCGATCTTGCCAATATGGCCTTTGAATACATTATTTGGAAGTGCCTTGGTTAGGGGATCTATTATCATTAGATTAGTTGACAGAAAAAGTATCTCAATTTCCCATTTCTTTGCAACTTCTTTGACTTTAAGGAACTTCACATCCATCAATCTAGAAACTAAGGTTCTTTTGTTATTCTTCGAGAAGAACACAGCTGCACTATTATCACAAAACATCTTGACAGGTCTCTTCACATATTCTGCAATCTTCATCTCAGTGACATAATTCTTGAGCCAAACAGCTTGTTTCATACCTTCAAAACATGCTACAAACTCTACTTCACAATTGTTTGTTTAGCACTTTTCCATGAAATAGCCTCTTTAAACAACATGAAAATATAGCCACTAGTTGACTTCCTCTCATCTACATCTCTTGCACGATCCGAGTCTGTATAGCCTGTTATTTCCAGTGTATCATTTTTGTCATATACCAACATGTCTCTTTATTCTCTGTAAATACCTCAAAACCTTATTTGCATAAACCCAATAAGCCTCACCTGGATTTGCTTGAAATCTTCCCAACAAACCAAAAATAAAGGCTAAGTCAAGTCTGGTACATACATTGGCTTGCATAAGACTACTAACCAATGAAGCATAGGGCTTCATCTTCATTAGTTTAATCTCATGTTCACTTTTAGGACATTGATCTTTACAGAACTTATCACCCTTGTTGCAATTTTCCATATTAAACTTGTTAAGTACCCGATCAATGTAGCCTCTTTGTGACAAACCAAGAAGCTTTCTATTTCTATTTCTCACAATTTCAATTCCTAAAACATAATGAACTTCTCAAGATCTTTCATTTTGAAATTAGCACTAAGAACAACTTTTGTTTCCTTTATAACTGAATATCATAGCTTGCAAGAAGAATGTCATCAACATATAGGATCAGAAAAATGAATTTCGATCCTTTGAACTTGAGGTAGATGCAATCATCCATTTTATTCTCAAGAAAGCAATATGCAGTCATTACTTGATCAAATTTAAGAAACCATTGTCTTGAAACTTGTTGAAGTCCATAGATTGACTTACTAAGCTTACATACCATACTTTCCTTCTCTCTTTCAACAAATCCAGTAGGTTGAACCATATAGATATCTGCCTGCAATTCTCCATTCAAAATTGTAGTCCAAACATCCATTTGATGCAATTCTGAATTATAATGTGTTGTTAAAGCCATGATAACTCTCATGGAATCCTTGGAAGAAACTGGGAAAAATGTATCATTGAAGTCAATGCCTTCCTTTTAAGTGAAACCCTTGGCAATTAATCTTGCTTTGTATCTTTCAATTCTACCTGTAGCATCCATTTTGGTCTTATAAACCCACTTATAGCCTATAGGTTTAACTATTGAAGATGGAGTCACCAAAGCCCAAAGCTTGTTCCTGTACATTGAATTTAGCTTTTCTTCCATTGCTTTCTGCCAAAGAACCATTTGTGCACCTTGCATTGCTTGAGTATAAGTTATAAGGTCATCTATGTCTCCTAAATCAAACTGTCTTTTGTAACTACACATAATCTTGTGAAATAGCCAGCTTCCTAGTTCTACCAGATTTTCTCAATATTGGCTGAAGTAGTGTATGGTCTGGTTCTTAAACTTGTTGTTCTTCATCTTGTATAGGTTGAACATTATTTTGAATAACTGTTTCAGAAGCTGCCAATGAAGTCACAATCTCATCCATCTCATGACCTGAGTCATTATTGGATACTGGTAGATTAGGTAATATTGGAACACATCCATAATCTAGATGTGATGAACTGTCATGTTGGTGATCTATTTCTTCAAAATTGAAACTGTCTTGGACCAAATCAAAAACATCATCTTGCTCAAGGAATGCTGCAGTATGGGTTTCTTAAATTCAAGTGTGTGCCTGAGGACCATAAAATTTGAAGCCCTTTGACTTATCAGAATACCTAATGAAGAAACAAGAATTGGTATTCGAATCGTGTTTTCTTTCATTAGGGTTGTAGAATCTGGCTTTAGCCTTACATCCCCAAACATGGAAATGATTGAAACTAGGTCTTCTTCTAATCCACAATCAAAAGGTGTTTTAGGCACAACTTTGGAAGGTACTCTGTTCAAAATGTAATTGGCAGTCTTCAGTGATTCACCCCAAAAGAAACCAGGTAATTTTGATCTCGAAATCATGCTTCTTACCATCCTTATCAAGGTCCTGTTCCTTCTTTCTGCCACCCATTCTGTTGTGGTGTACCTGGTGTTGTGTATTGGGCCATAATGCCTTGTTGCTCAAGAAAACTAGCAAAAGGCCTCTTTTGTTGACCTACTTTTGTGTACCTGCCAAAGTATTCTCCTCCTTTATCTGATCTAACAATCTTAATTACCAAGTTTAATTGTTTTTCAACTTCACACTTAAAAACCTTAAAACACTTAAGAACTGCAGATTTTTCACTTATAAGGAAAACATGGCTATGTCTAGAGGTCATCAATGAAACTCACAAAATATGAATTACCACAAATGGTTTTAATTGGAAAAGGTCCACAAACATCAATGTGTATGATTTCTAGTAGTTTTGACTTCTTTTAGCATCTAACTTTCTAACATTAGTATTTTTCCTTTTAAATAGTCAACACACTCGGATGCATTTTTGAAATCAACAATAGGAATCAAATTTAGCCTTGACAACTGACAAATCCTATCTTTTGAAACGTGTCCCAATCTTTTATGCCAAAGAATAAAAGAGTTTTCAAAACCATGCATTCTTTTGGTAGTAATGTTCAAAACATGCAGAAGATTTTTCTTTATTGTGTATTGTAACTTCCATAAGTTGTCATTCAAAAATGCTTTTCCTATTAATGAACCCCTTTTGAAAAACTTAATGCAGGTTTCATCACCAATGAAAACATACGTTTGACTATTTTTGATGCAGAAATCAAATTTCTTCTCATGGTGGGAAGATATAGAACATCATCCAATTGCATTATAAAACCAGTGTCTAATTTGAGTTTAACTACCCCAATAGCTTCAACATGCACTTTTGTTCCCTCCCCAACATAAACATTAAACCACCAAGAATTAGTTATATGGACTAATGAACCATGCAATGAATTAGTTATATGGACTAATGAACCAGTATCAAACCACCAAGAATTGACAGGTATTTTAATGAGATTCGACCTCCTCACAAATATAGACATCAGTTCTACCTTTAGTGCTTAACCATTCTTTGAAAATCTCACAATCATATATATAGTCACAATTGGTTTTACAGTGGTGACATCTAACTTTTTCAATGTTCTTATTTTTCACATTAAGGTTGTTAACACTTAGAGGAGAAAGAATTCTTAGCAGGCATCATAGATTTATCAACATGTTTAGATTTAGAAGATTTACCAGGATGGAAATTCTTCCCTTTAGCAGATTGCACAAAATTGACAGATTTAACTTCCTTGCCCTTCTTTTGTTTTTGTCAACTTTCCTCTTGCACGCATTGAGTTATAAGTTCATCCATTATCCAGCATTTGTCCTGATTGTTATAAGACATTTTTAGCTTACTATACTTCTGAGGTAAGGCTTGCAGGATCATGAAAACCAACTGCATTTCACCAATTTTGACATCCATGGAGTTGAGTTTTTCAGAAGCATCTGTCATTCTCATTATGTGATCCCTGATTGAGATTGCTCCTTTAAACTTGTAAGTAGTGAGAAGTGTCATATATTGTGCAATCTCATATTTCTGTGACACCTTGAATTTTCCCTTAATTGCCTTGAGATAATCAGATGCTAAGTCACACTTCTTGATGCCTTCACGCACAGTCTTAATCATTCCACTCTCCAAGATTGAGAGTGCAACCTTGTTTGCTCTTGTCCACCTTTCAAATTCAACCTTTTCAGCCTTTGTGCTTTTATGATTGAGAGGTGTAGGTTGTGGAGTGTCTAGTGCCATATCATACTCATTAAGTGTCAAAAGTAACTCTATTTCTCTTCTCCGCTTCTTATAGTTACTTCTGCCAGTGAGTATTGGCACAGAAGCCAAATTAATGGATTTGAGTGAAACTGTAGAATTCAATAATGAAATCAGCAAATTGAATCTTGAAAGATCGATTTTCTTCCATTTCACTCCAAACTTACACCATGAATCAATTGAACCATATATATGACAATCTCTTTAAGAGAATGCACATATAGAATTAACAACTCACGATTTAGTTTTCCAGAATACATGTTCAAGAGGATCGCCAAACAATCACATCACATGCAACAAATTCTGTTTAGTTTTTAGCATAATATTTTTCAATAGCAATGGAAGCAATTTTATTAGTTAATAATTGAAAACTTTCAAATTGATTCAGCAATATTCATTTGTAATTATGATTTTTCATAACTCACATTTGTCTAAATCTTGCTATCTAACTCAAATCTTTAATATAACAAACACAATATTTGAAAATATAAATTTTCTAAAAGCATACCTCTCTAAATCAAGCACATAGATTTTTAGTATTTGATGAGAATCAATGGAAAAGAAGAAGATTTGTAGCATTTCGCAAAGAATGAGAAGCATGAAAACTTCCCACCCAACACAACCGAAAAGCAAAGAAAGAAGAAAGCAAAGTGCATAGGCTGTTAACAGTAAAAAAATTTAAAATTTTATAATAAGCAATGACTCTTTTAGCAAAACGGTGTTGTTTATATCTTTAATTAAATGATTTAATTAAAAATTTTATTTTTTATTCTTTTCTTGGGTTTTGACAGTTCATGATGAACACCCATGTATTACTCATCAATTCTTGAACAAATTTTTCGAATTCAATAGCGACTATCAATTAGGCTCTAATATCACATGTAAGACATATACTCAACCCAGTCCATAGATCACAGACATGATATTGAATCACGAAATATAAGAACAATGTTGCAATACAAGGATAAGGAGAAAACTATTAGCCTTCTCCTCTTTGACAAAACACAATTGCTCTCCAAATAATAGGTCTTTAAAACGAAATAAGCAAAGACATTACAAGAGCAGTGCCTAATGTTCATATATATACACATCGAATATCTTTCTAACTTATTCTCCTATTAGAATCAATATAGGAGACAATCTTCCAAAAGATATCAACACAAACAAGGACTTCAAACCAAATACAAGGTTAAGTCCCAATCCTGAGACAATTCTCAATACCAGTAATCCCAAATAGAATAGGATTACTCTAAGCTTATCAACAAGACTTTTTCATACACTATAACCGGTTCAATATGTGAAACTCATACTCACACTCTAACATTAACAACATGTTGATTTGGGGTTATCTTTCCCTATCTGGGACAATCTGATGTATTAAACGTGCCTTTAAAAGTACAACCGTTTGAGGAACTCAATTAACAAAATGACTATTTAGTTTCCACTTTGATGGTTGAGTGAGTTCTCTTTTTTTGTTGACTTCAACAATTTTGAGTTGACCCCTTGAAGTAACACCCTTACTCTCGACCTGGAATGCAAGAATGCACAATCTCTTGACATGAATGAATTGTATGCACTGATACCATGAAAATAAATTAGGGGAACTTGACGAGGCTGAGAACATTATATATTGTAGTCAAGGATTTACATTCATTATGTGAAATATATTCTTAGGACTTGGGGTTTGTTTGGTACACATGATTCGATTGGAATGAAGAACTCTCAAATTTTAACTCATACTGAAGGTGGAAGTGAGTGGTTTTTCATTTGGACGGGACTAGAGGATGATTAGCTATGAAGAAAATCCAATCATATGTACCAAACGAGCCCTTAATGTGATCTCTCGTGGATTAATGGAAGTTAGATTTAAACTTGAGATGTAATTTGGGTTTTTCATATACAATGGCAATTATGCATCTTATAGGAAGCAAAAGAACTTGTTTCATACTAGAATTAGTGATAAACTGCCAAGTATATAACAAAATTATACTATTTGGGCAGTTTTATAATTAGAGATAAATGTTCAAAGCATACAAATTTATGGGGAGGGGGGTTAATTGAATGGTTACAAGTCAGGTAGGGTTTTTTCACACTTGACTTGACACCAACTCAGAACCTATAAAAGGATGATAATACAAGCAAGGTAGCAGTTAGTGCTAGCATGATGGAGTGAGTAGCTGATATGTGACTTCTGCTGTTCTTCTGATCAGATTTCGGTGCCTCAGCGGGGCATGCGAGACCTTCTTTCCCTTCGCGGCATTGAGATGCAAACAGACCGGGAGGGTACTTCCCGTAGATGTTTATGTAGCTGAACATGGTTGAAGCACAATCATTTTTCAAGTCATTGATTTCATTGGTAAAAGGACAAGCAAAATCCTTCAAAGCATCACAACAGCTCTTTGCTGGGTAGTTTGGTCCTTTGCACTTGCTTGTAATGATTGTGTAGTTTTGATTCTCAAAGTTCACAGGACAATCTGCAGATAACCCAACAGAATACAAAACAAAAGAATGATGACTGCAACTTATAGAATGCCGATGAGACATGGCATGGATTTTATAATAGTACTAATCCTCATGCGTTGTTAGGTTAAAGAAGGATTATAGTTATGTTTTTAGTGAACCAAGGTTTTAAAATACAAAAAATTGTCAAATTTAAAAAGGAGATAAAAAATGCTTGATAAAATTATTTACGTGAATAGTCAAAAAAATACTAGAGCATTTACAACTTGTTTGTATTAGATATATCTATCATCGCGTAATGTTTAACGTACGATTGTTTAAGACCTTCTCCTAACATAAAATTAGGAATGGGAAATAATCCATGAATACAAGACTTGAAAAATCCCTCACTAGCAATATGGTAAGAGCTAGTTTTCATACTCAAACGCCGATAATCAATGATTTCAGTGAGATTTTCAAGTTTGCAACGACTCCGATACTAAAAGGAAGAGATAGATTCTTATTTAAGATTCCAAATAGAATAGATAATAGGACAACTAAAATTTAGTGAGATTTATTTAATGCAACAATGAAGCTAGTGCCAGTCTATTTGTTCTAATTATATTTTGTCTGATGAATTGTCGTGTGTATTTTGGTTATTAACTAGTTATCTTGACGCGGAGACAAATAATATCACGAATACATACAAAATTGAACGTTTCTTGGTTATGTAATGTTTGTTGAATACAAAAGCATAGTTATTTATACTTATGTTCCAACCCTATCTTCTGCAATAGACAACCACATTTCCGTAACCTATATATTCAACTAAAATTATGCATGAGGTGACAAGAACTAAGAGAATTAGAACATCCAACTCAAAACCAATACGCAATCAGTTACATTGGTTTCTCCGACGTTGGATAATACTCTTGACAAGACAGACGAAAAATATTAGCAAATTCATCAACGGTCATATACAAACGCATTTTTAGCACATTGAATTGATGGGCACGACGAACAAATTAATTGTTTGAAAACTAAAGAAAATATGATAACATAAAATAGGTAATTAAAAGGAGAAATTAAGTGTAATTACTTACTTTTTTGGGCCTGAAGAAGGGCACGTCCTCCAGTGGATGATCCACCTGACTCGAAGATATCATCTGCAACATTTATAAAAAAAAATAATTAGATGAAATTGAATTGAATAAGTAGAAAGGAAATGAAAGAAGAAAAAGAAGAAATGAAAGGGGAATTACAAGAGAGGAAGGTGGTGGAGGAGGCAAAACCCAATACAAGGAAAAAGAAGAAGAAAAAGGGATGAGATGAAAACGCCATTGTAATAATAATTTCAGAGACCGTAGCACCAATGACCTATGTCAAGTGGTCGTCGTCGATCTCCTACCTTTGGCGCCTCTTAGTCTCAAGTCTCAGCCCCACTTTTCCCCCTTGCTTTTTTGGTTGATGGTTTTGGTTCCCTCTATTTCTCTCTCTCTAGGTCTTTCTGTTTGTTTAAGGGAAGAGAGAGAGAGAGAGAGAGAATTGGAGGGAGGAGAGAAAAATGCTGCATGAAATTTGGGGGGGGGGGGCACAAAAGTGGCAACATACACCACTTCTATGGGTTGTTTTTTTTGTTGTGACAGTTTTATTTCCATTAAGGCCATCTCAAACTAGGCCAATCAAGGGATCATAAGCTAAAATATAGCCATTTTGACATAAAATCTTCAATAAAATGCTGGGCTAAAATCCAGCCAAATAGCCACGGGTTGGTCAAAGATAGCCAGTCAGTCAACCCGAAAAGTTGGGCCTAGCTATGCTGTTAGTTGACGTTATGTAGCTTTTTTTTTTTTTTTTTTTTTTAAGACGAAATTTAAAAAAAAAATTAAAATCTATTTTTTTTTCCTATAATTACCTAAGCCATTTCTACACCCCTTCTCACATCTTTTTCACCCTTCAATACTATCTTACTTCATTTTAATGTCTAAGTTGTTAAGATGCAAGCAAAATTAAAATATTTATCAACATGAAACTTAAAACAACATTTAGTGATAAGTGACACTCAAAATATGTCCGGAAATCTTATTTTAATATAGTAGTTTAATTCAATTAACCAATAAAATTAAAGAACAAACTTAAAATAATAAAGGGTAAATTACAAAAAACTACCTCAACTATGGGTCGAAAGACAATCTCATACCTCATATTTGAAAAATGGCAGTGTCATACCTCATCTTACAAATTTGTTTCAATGTCATACTCCGTCAGTTTTCTGTTAAGTTTGACCATCAAGTTATGAGCTGGCAGGTGTGAGAACCATATCCTTACCCAAATAAATTAAAAAAATTAATTAAATACTAATATATATATATCAACAAAAAAAAAAACTAATAAATATAGAAAATCGTTTAAAAAAATTATTAAGAAAATATGGGACCCACCCCCATCCCCCACCTTTCCCCGTCCCCTACCTATTTCCTTCGAAGATCTTCAACCCAAACAGAGGCCCAAGACCTCTCTTCCTCCGACACCCCATCCAAACCCCACCCACTCTTCTTCTGATCCCTGCCAATCCCAAGACTCCAACCACCACTGCTCTCAGCCATCCTCAACCGCATCCCACCTCTGATGCTGACATCATCCACGTCCTCAGCTATTCCAGTTGGTTATCGCCGGACCACATCCACCACTGTGAGGTCCAATTCCTCCCGAGTTCTTCGATTCTCAATCCCCTTCGAAAAACCCTAGCCTCTACAAGTACTACCACAACACCATCGTCGCCGAATCCAAGTTCGTCAACCCTTCTCGGAAGCTTACCTTCACAGAGGCCCGCAAGTCTCTAGTTGGCGACATCGGCTTCGTTTAGAGGGGTTTGATCAATTACATTCCTTCTGCGCTCAACAAACCCCTCAAGTGGGAGGACAACAGCAAGGCCACCGATGCTTCTTCTAATGAAGGTGGTGAATCCCCCACCGGCGATGCCAAGGAAAGCCCCAAGAAGAGGACCTGCAATGGCTGCAAGTCTGTTTGCAGCATTTCCTCAACTATGGAGGTTTCAAATTGCCCTAAGAAGAGGACCTGGAATTGAGGTTTTCTGTTTGAAATTGGCTTGGAGATTTGAAATTTAGGGTTAGGGTTTGGGTTGAAGAAGAAAGGGGGTTCTGAAACAGAAAGAGGGACAAAGGTAAGGGACAAGATGAGTGCGAGTGGGGAGAGGGACAGAAGAGGGATACCGCATCCCAAATGGCTTGTGGGCCCCCACTAGACAAAAAAGGCCCAAAGGGCCAACCGAGCGGTCCAAATGAGCCAGACAACCAGCCCCGAACTGCGCTAGAATTCAAAAAGCAACGGTCAGTTAGTCGTTATATTTGAATTTTTTATTTTTAAAAAAATTTGTTTAATTATAGGCCTAGAAAGTATGTTTGGGTGTTCTTTTTATAGGCTTTAGCCGATGTGGGACTCCCACCCACTTCCTCTTTTTTTTTTTTTTTTTTTTTTTTTTTTCCACACCCAATGTGGGACTCTCCCACCCACTTCCCTTTTTTTTCTACTTCCTCTCCCACAGCCTATGTGAGACTCTCCCACCCACTTCCCCTTTTTATTATTATTATTTTTTTATACTCTAAATAAAACATCTCACATTTGACTTGAAATATATAAGTTGTGTTTTTAAAATTTAAGTTGTTGTAGTTTTTGAATTTAAATAATAAATTATGTTTGGCCCTGTAACTTTTGGTTGGATGTGGTTTTTAGTGACAGGGCTAAAACGGGTCATATGACCCTCGATTGGAGATGGTAAGAAATATGTCCCTGCACTATTTATTAAAATATCAACTTCTTGAAGAACTAGAGGGTTAAAACGAGCCATCAGCCCGCCCTCGGTTAGAGATTAACTTTAAGTTTTGCTGTTGGGCCGCTCAAATATGAGAGAGTATAAAACGGTATTCTCCCTTTCCTACCCCGCGTCATATCATCCAACACTTTCCTTTCATGCCTTACTCAACACACTCCCACATCCGACGTTCATCTCTCTCCAATGTCGATCCACACATTTCTCTCTTCAATGTCGACCATAACTGAATCAATCGCTATATTTTCTTCGGCTCCAACTTCATATTGCCGGACGCTGGTCATGTCACGGTGGGTGCGTTGCCGGAACTCATGGGCTTGAGGGCTGACTGCCTCACAAAAAAATCGCTCGCTTCCTCCATTTTCCAAAAGCCCGGCGTAATCCATCAGCTGCCGCCATTGTTTCCCAAGCTTAGGACACCACTATCGATGGTAAGCGTCCCCCTCCCCCCTCGCGCGCATTTAAGTTTCCTATTAAAAATGTTGAATCTTTTAGTCGTGTTATTTTGGTTTGATGGTGTGTTATGGTGTTTTGGAAGTAATGTAGCACAATAAAAACAAGAAAGAAAATTGAAAGGGATTTTAGGGATTGATATTAGCTTTATGCGCTGTCGTTTTGCTTGATTGGCTGCATCTTTGCGCCATTGCCATTCCTAAGCGCTGCTAAATGGACCTTTGACAACTTTGTGTCATTATTTCTATAGATAGTTCAATTAAGTGGCCCCTATAAAACAGACAAATTATGGGCTGATTATCTGTACCTAAACAAAAATGTCACCCCCATTTCATAAGTTGTAACAATCTGCAATATTATCACCCTTGTTTCGGACCATAAAGTGGAGCAAGTCGTGAACAAATGAAATATCCGATTGTAAGTGTTATTATCTAAAGTTGATTGCGTTTGAAGAAATTTCCGCTTAATAGTATCAATAGTAAAACAAAATTATGTATCGGGCTTTTGATACGAGAGTGTTCTCTTATTATGTTTGATATTATTGTGCAAGTTTCATAATTCCTATCTTTTGACAGATTATGAATGATAAGCTATTTTCAACCCTTGCCAACTTAGGAAGCAAACAGAGTTTGAATACTGATGTATTGTCCCAGTCCTTTTTGTCAAAATTAGTAAATCTAGATAGAGGTGTTTCTATGCATTGGCATTCCTTAATCAACGATAAGTTAATATATATATATATATGTATGTATGTATGTATTATGCATATATCCTTCTGTCTGTAGAGAATGCAGAAACAGATAAGAAAGGTGCATGTAACCATACGTATTTTTTATGTACTATGCAACCCCCAAACATTCCCCGAACCAGAAAAGGTCTATTTCCATCCTCTGAGATTTGTCTCTTTCCTAAGTTGTAATGGAAATTGCGATAACTCTGTTGTAGGACTTCCTCAATGGCTGAGGCAAGGATAACTTGGGCAAGTTGATGCTCAAAGACCAATTCAAGTCCAACATTTGGGTCAGGCAGGCTGTGGGCCAATCCAACTTACCTTCCTTAGGTTTGTGTCAAATAAGAGTTGCGAAGGTTGGAAATGTGGGCAGGCTGGACTAACAACTTTTATACAAAGTGGATGCTCTCATTGTCCATAAGAAAATATGGGTTTGTTGGTAGAAAACCCCGCGGAACTTATGTCTCCCACTTCGCTAAATGTAAGTATTCTTTCTCATTAAATAGTCATGTTTTGGGGTTCCATTTCAATGCTACGTAGCGTTAAATGCTACGAGCATTGAATGGTCTGGATTCATGGGACCATAATAAAAGCAATAACCCAAACCAATCCAGGCCATCAAATGCTCGTAGCATTTAATGCTACATAGCATGGAAAATTTTCCATGTTTTGATGAAGATGTGCATGCACGTTTTATCACTAAGATGACCATGTTAAGATGACGATGGTGTTTGAGATCATTTAGGATCTTAAAGAGATTAATCCCATTCACTATCTAAGAGAGTCTGTAATAGGGATGGTCCGTCATGCAGGTTGGATTAGGAACAAGCAAACCATTAGATTTTGAGGAACCTTAGTCATTGAGAGTTTAAAGTATATTGTCTGCTTCTTAGAACTGCCAATAAATGAAAGTATCGGTAGAGAAACTGGCCCTAAAATACATACTAGTTAGTACAAACCCACACATAGACAAGTGATTATGCTTCCATTTGGCAATTCAGATCTTTCCTTGATGGTTGGTTTAAAGGAAGCATTACATGTAAACTTTTGACATTCAAATCTGTGTATCCTGTCAAATATACCCTGAAGTTATGACTTCTTAGTTTCATCAACCAACTGGCTTAGTACTTGTGTGATTCATGTGTATAATGATATTTAAAAAAAGCTAGCATATATTATGGTAAATTCCTATTTGATAAGATAAATGTGTACCATTTACATGCTGGAAGTTTTTTAAAAATATAATTTCAGTAAATTTTTACATAAAAAATTTAATGTGCAATTGTGCATATATTGATTTAGTGTACATATATTTTGTATGTGCGTTTGTGTAGCAGATGCCTTACATTGCTTTTGCAGTTTTTGGAAGGCATTGTATGCAATCGATTTCTCAATTTATCAACTTTCCAGTGGGTGTTTCTAGATGAAAATTTCTTATAAGTTGTGTTGTCTTTGTCCTACTTAATCGGAAGCTTCTTTTGTCAAACATATTTCCTCATTTAAAATCGATAGCCTCCAATCAATTCCCACAATGCAACCTGACAAAAATATTTTCTACCACTGTGCCAAATGCAATAATTAGCATGTCATCTGGCCTTTATGGTGGTGAAAAGTCATACTTGTTGGGTTTAAAGGACATGAAAGAAGCTGTGTTTGGAATTTAATCTTCGTGATTATTATATACGAGTTTGAAGTCATTTGATCAAGTATTCAAATATATGATGAGTTGTTCTCCATCAAAATTTATCTCATCATTTTTTAACATCTCACATCTCTTACATCACAGTACCACTAAATTCGGAATGGAATTTACCCTTTGAAGTTTTCAGCATCACCTGATCCATCGTAGAAAGTCAGAGGTCTCAAATTAATTTTTATAGGTCTTTAGACTTCAGATGAAGTGTATCAATGTGAGGTTTGTCACACGTGATTTGTTTAAAATTGCAAATTTTTACACTAACATGGTGAATAAATGAAAGAAAGGGTCTCAAATTTATTCATATGTGATTGCAAATGATATTTTGTTCTTATTTGATATAGTGAAATGTGGAAAAAAATTAATACATGTCCTTATATTATTGGCATGGGACGCCATGTGGTGGTGAACCCGTGCCATCAAGTCCTTCTCCCAATCATGGCATTCGGAGTGCCCCAACTATCATGATTTTCATCGTCGGTGAGAGAAGGGACACGATAATTGGTGCTGCACCTAAAATCACATTAACTAGCACCATAGAGAAATTTTTGTAGAGCTGGATACGGAAACCCTTTGCAAGATTTCTGTTTGTAGTATTCTTTTCCTGTTGTTTTTCTTGTGATGGTTACTACTTGATTAGTTTGTCAAATTCAGAAGCTTCTTTTATCTCATTTTTTGTTGATTATATTATGTGTGTTGATCATCTGTGTTAGTATGCATCTCAAACTTCACCAATAATATAGCCTCACAGAAAAATTCTTACCCCACTAAAGTAGTAGAGATTTCATAGGGTCAAGTTCTGCAACTCTGAAAATCTTCCACATAAGACCCTACTATGACCCGGGTCCTGCCTTTATAAGCTGCTTTTTTCATATTTTCTACAAATCTAGAACTTTTTGAACTTGACTTTTCTTTTGAATCTAGAAGCTAAAACTGAACAGAGACCGTTCTTTTGAGTCATTGTTTATACGCACGCTGATGTCTTTGATCTGAAGACTAAGACTGTTTCTCTCGTATATATAGATTCAATTAAACTGAGGACTTGATTCCTATTGGCAGCTGAATTATAAAGAGGAAATGGGGTGGAAGGTACTAGTTGGTTTGTTCTCAAATATAAGAAACAGGAAAGAAAGTCTATATGAATATGGAAACAACACCAATGTATTGGTCTCTGTTCTTTAATTTCATTTATAGCAGCTATTTTGAGAACTATTTATCCTATTGCAGTCATTTTGTTGTTCATTTGAAAGTCTATAAAACTACAAATGTTAATGTCATTTAAATGAACTAAAATCAGGAGTGTTTTCTATGTATGTATGTATGTGCATGTATCCTTCTGTCTGTAGAGAATGCAGAAACAGATAAGAAAGGTGCATGTAACCATACATATTTTTTATGTACTAAGCAACCCCCAAACATTCCCCTAACCAGAAAAGGTCTATTTCCATCCTCTGAGATTTGTCTCTTTCCTAAGTTGTAATGGAAATTGCGATAACTCTGTTGTAGGACTTCCTCAATGGCTGAGGCAAGGATAACTTGGGCAAGTTGATGCTCAAAGACCAATTCAAGTCCAACATTTGGGTCAGGCAGGCTGTGGGCCAATCCAACTTACCTTCCTTAGGTTTGTGTCAAATAAGAGTTGCGAAGGTTGGAAATGTGGGCAGGCTGGACTAACAACTTTTATACAAAGTGGATGCTCTCATTGTCCATGAGAAAATATGGGTTTGTTGGTAGAAAACCCCGTGGAACTTATGTCTCCCACTTCGCTAAATGTAAGTATTCTTTATCATTAAATAGTCATGTTTTGGGGTTCCATTTCAATGCTACGCAGCCTTAAATGCTACGAGCATTGAATGGTCTGGATTCATGGGACCATAATAAAAGCAATAACCCAAACCAATCCAGGCCATCAAATGCTCGTAGCATTTAATGCTACATAGCATGGAAAATTTTCCATGTTTTGATGAAGATGTGCATGAACGTTTTATCACTAAGATGACCATGTTAAGATGAAGATGGTGTTTGAGATCATTTAGGATCTTATAGAGATTAATCCTATTCACTATCCAAGAGAGTCTGTAATAGGGATGGTCCTTCATGCAGGTTGGATTAGGAACAAGCAAACCATTAGATTTTGGGGAACCTTAGTCATTGAGAGTTTAAAGTATATTGTCTGCTTCTTAGAACTGCCAATAAATGAAATTATCGGTAGAGAAACTGGCCCAAAAATACATACTAGTTAGTACAAACCCACACGTAGACAAATGATTATGCTTACATTTGGCAATTCAGATCTTTCCTTGATGGTTGGTTTAAAGGAAGCATTACATGTAAACTTTTGACGTTCAAATCTGTGTATTTCAAATATACCCTGAAGTTATGACTTCTTAGTTTCATCAATCAACTGGCTTAGTACTTGTGTGATGCATGTGTTTAATGATATTTAAAAAAAGCTAGCATATATTATGGTAAATTCCTATTTGATAAGATAAATGTGTACCATTTACATGCTGGATTTTTAAAAAAAAATATAATTTCAGTAAATTTCTACATAAAAAATTTAATGTGCAATTGTGCATACATTGATTTAGTATACATATATTTTGTATGTGCATTTGTGTAGCAGATGCCTAACATTGCTTTCGCAGTTTTTGGAAGGCATTGTATGCAATCGATTTCTCAATTTATCAACTTTCCAGTGGGTGTTTCGAGATGAAAATTTCTTATAAGTTGTGTTGTCTTTGTCCTACTTAATCGGAAGCTTCTTTTGTCAAACATATTTCCTCATTTAAAATCGATAGCCTCCAATCAATTCCCACAATGCAACCTGACAAAAATATTTTCTACCACTGCCAAATGCAATAATTAGCATGTCATCTGGCCTTTATGGTGGTGAAAAGTCATACTTGTTGGGTTTAAAGGACATGAAAGAAGATGCGGTTGGAATTTAATCTTCGTGATTATTATATACGAGTTTGAAGTCATTTGATCAAGTATTCAAATATATGATGAGTTGTTCTCCATCAAAATTTATCTCATCATTTTTTAACATCTCACATCTCTTACATCACAGTACCACTAAATTCGGAATTGAATTTACCCTTTGAAGTTTTCAGCATCACCTGATCCATCGTAGAAAGTCAGAGGTCTCAAATTAATTTTTACAGGTCTTTAGACTTCAGATGAAGTGTATCAATGTGAGGTTTGTCACACGTGATTTGTTTAAAATTGCAAATTTTTACACTAACATGGTGAATAAATGAAAGAAAGGGTCTCAAATTTATTCATATGTGATTGGAAATGATATTTTGTTCTTATTTGATATAGTGAAATGTGGAAAAAAACTAATACATGTCCTTATATTATTGGCATGGGACGCCATGTGGCGGTGAAACCGTGCCATGCAAGTCCTTCTTCCAATCATGGCATTCGGAGTGCCCCAACTATCATGATTTTCATCGTCGGTGAGAGAAGGGACACGATAATTGGTGCTGCACCTAAAATCACATTAACTAGCACCATAGAGAAATTTTTGTAGAGCTGGATACGGAAACCCTTTGCAAGATTTCTGTTTGTAGTATTCTTTTCCTGTTGTTTTTCTTGTGATGGTTACTACTTGATTAGTTTGTCAAATTCAGAAGCTTCTTTTATCTCGTTTTTTGTTGATTATATTATGTGTGTTGATCATCTGTGTTAGTATGCATCTCAAACTTCTCCAATAATATAGCCTCGCAGAAAAATTCTTACCCCACTAAAGTAGTGGAGATTTTATAGGGTCAACTTCTGCAACTCTGAAAATTTTCCACATAAGACCCTACTGTGACCCGGGTCCTGCCTTTATAAGCTGCTTTTTTCATATTTTCTACAAATCTAGAACTTTTGAACTTTGACGTTTCTTTTGAATCTAAAAGCTAAAACTGAACAGAGACCGTTCTTTTGAGTCATTGTTTATACGCACGTTGATGTCTTTGATCCGAAGACTAAGACTGTTTCTCTTGTATATATAGATTCAATCAAACTGAGGACTTGATTCCTATTGGCAGCTGAATTATAAAGAGGAAATGGGGTGGAAGGTACCAGTTGGTTTGTTCTCAAATATAAGAAACAGGAAAGAAAGTCTATATGAATATGGAAACAACACCAATGTATCGGTCTCTGTTATTTAATTTTATTTCTAGCATCTATTTTGAGAACTATTTATCCATTTGCAGTCATTTTGTCGTTCATTTGAAAGTCTATAAAACTACAAATATTAATGTCATTTAAATGAACTAAAATCAGGAGTGTTTTCCATGTATCCCTAACGTAGCGTGCCAGATTCTAATGGAAACATGAGGAACCCTTTCAATTTTTCTATTAGAGTTGGAGACATTGTGTCTGGCACACCAAGCACATTTTGCTAAATAGATTGTGCACAAAACTAGATCGTTCTTTTTATCAAATACTAGCAGGTATGGGTTAGGAAAGGAACATGCATTATTACTTTGTTTTTTCTTTTATTTGTATTTGATCTATTAACTAATCTAATATATACTGTGGGGAGGGGGATTCGAACTTGGGTGTAGAGAGGGAAGCATATTGTTGTAGCTAACTGTGACTATGGCCAAGTCTTCTATTACTTTGTTTGCTTTGAGTATGCCAAAAGTAGTCAAATGAGTCATATGTAAAATTACTAAGGTGCGCCTTTGTGTGATGATTTAGGGAATTCTGCCATGGATTTTACCAGTGGATTGCTATCATAACTGAGAAGCCATAAGCTGCCTCCTTTTGCTGGAAAGAAGAGGACGTTGTGAATAAATCACAGGTAATAACAAGTTCTTCAATTTTTTTTTTCTTTCTCCTCTGGTAATGGGGAGGCATCTCACATATTTGAAAATTTTTTGGGCATACATCACAATCACAGCCAGTCAGCCTTATCTTGAAGGAATTATATAGAGATAATAATAAAAGTAAATCTAACAATGTGGACACGGCATTGATGTGCCGGAATTAATTAATCGATTAATAATCTTTCCTTTATTTGAATTTTTTTATTGAAACCCCATATCTGAATACGTGTAGCTTAAATTGTTGAATGGGAAACCTTGTGACATCTTACCAAGTCCAATGTCAGATGACTAAAATGACGTGCGACCTCTAATAATTCTCTATTGATTTTGTTGATTAGTGCATTTAGCCCATATTACTCTTACGAAAAGAACCACTTGGATGTCTTGTCTGTTGATTCTACATAAACTCTAAACAAAATATGAGTGTTGCTGAAGCTCACTCGTTTAATTGGTGGTTTGTGTTTGCAAACCGAGAAAAACTTGTGTAGGGGCAGCCGGTTCACGTATACTGCCCTACTGCAAATTAGAAAACTTTGTGTAGGGGCATCAGACCGTGTGCAAGTCTCACGAAGCACACAATCACTGTATTTTGGTAATCCCATCCGACCTCACTAGTCTCACCCCCTTAAGAGCCGTCCAAATGCAGCAGCCCTACTGAATATTTTCTGGTAAAATCTGGGGTAGATTGATTACATTACTTGCATTTGTAAGTAGCCACTTGGATGGCACAAAACTACGGGTTAGGTTAAATTTCATGGAAAAGATTAGCACTGCTTACTACTGTTTGAAGCTGCATCCGCTTGTGTATTAGAAAGCCAGCTAACTAGGTAGTAGCACCTTATCTGTTTTTGATATATATATACATATACAATGTGTTGTGTGGGGGAAACAATGACAAGCCATGCAAAACCCAAAACCCAAAACCCAAAGAAAAATTAGTTTAACGTCAAGTTGTGAAGTTGTTGATTGGTCTATTCGATTAACCATTTAGAAAGACTAATGCTAGGTCCTATAGAACAAGCTAACGTAATTTTTGATATTATGATGCAGATTCACAGTACAATAACGTAACATGTGGACCCATTGAGCACCATAACAGGTTAAATCGTTCGACATGATTATTCGGGATGCTGTGAGTTTGAGGAGGAAGGTCCTAACCACCAAAGCATTCCACTACTTGCGATACAAACAGATAGTTGCGTGCAAAAGTTCTTATATTCCGAACGAAAAGATAGAGACAACGTTGTTAACCAACTTTGGAATGAAAGGGAATGAAAGATTTTGCAAATCAAGTGACGCTCTTAATCCTATAATAATCACATGATTATCCATAATTAATTGACTTATAAATTTATAATTCGATTCAAGTACATTCATATAAGCTATGACGTCCCTGGAACTTGGATTGGAGATGTGGCGCTTCATTTTCACCACGCAATGAGCTTATCAGGTCTCACCAATATGTCTTTTTCCAATGAGATTGAGAGATATTTTACATGTTTTAATTACTCTCCACCAAATCCAAAAACTAAAATTCAAACATTTGTTGAAATTAACTTTGAAAACAAAAAGCCACACGGATGGACTCACAAAATGGGAGATAGGAGGCCGGCGCCGGCACCGGCAACGGGCCGGGCCGATGGCTACATTTCACTGTGGTTTTTCCTCTCTTTGTTTACACAACCGAAGCTTTATTTATTTGTTTGAAGAGGACTAGTTGGTGGCAAATTATTTTTCAAAAAAATAAAAATAAGTTGTTAAATTTATAAAACTCAAAATAAAACAAAGAAAAAATTAATAAAGGATCAAAATCAGTATTTAATATTATACCCAACTTTAGTGAAAAATTACTTATTTAGAGATTATAATTTAGTTTCCTAAAAAAGAATCTGAGTTTGTTGCGTTTAATAATGGAGTATGGTAGAAAGGGTATTAACTAATAACTACCGGCCGGTGATGAGTACATTACTGTATTCCTTCACAT
This sequence comes from Pyrus x bretschneideri, assembly GCF_019419815.1. Taxonomy (NCBI): domain Eukaryota; kingdom Viridiplantae; phylum Streptophyta; class Magnoliopsida; order Rosales; family Rosaceae; genus Pyrus; species Pyrus x bretschneideri. The sequence goes on along the minus strand of NW_025999735.1, from coordinate 3,581,710 downwards.
AATTATATAAATAATCTGCACGTTAAAGAATAATAAAACAATTCCTCGGAGTCAGCCTCAGAGTGCAAGAGAGAGGGAGGAGGAGAGGATATTCAGCTGGGTCGGCGGCATAATTTGGGGCGGGAGTGGTGGTGCCACTGCCACCTCCTTTCCCAAGTCCCTACCTCGTGTAAATCCCTGTATAGTAATAGTATAGGTGCAGAGAATATGTCCCCATTATCATACATTATTCAATGAATCATGATTAAGTTGCTTGAAATCAACTTATGAGTTATGATTAACATGTTAATTAAGTATTAACACTCTGCAGGTTAAAGACACATTTTCAAAGTGAGACTCTCTATGAACTTAATTTCTGCTATCACAGTCTAACATTGCTTCCGTACCAATGGTGCAAAAAAAAAAAAAAAAAAACATAAGGTAACAAAGAGTTCATAAAAAATCTTACTTTTGAAGGAATCTCTTTAGCATTTCTCTCCTATATATAGAGTCAGTGAATCATGTGAGAATCAGTTTATTAAATAATTTGAGATTTAAATGACAATGTTATGTGTTGCATGTTATGGCTGCAGCAATCCGGAATTATTGCTTCCAATTGTCGTTTCGTCCGTCCTTGGAGAAATAAATCATATATTACTATTTACATTATGCATTGAATACAAAATTAATAACCATATATCTAGTTATCCTATCTTTTTCATAGAATTGCGGTCTGGTATTTTTTTTTTTTTTACTCATATGTAAAAGGTCTTGCGTACAACTTGCATCAAGGTTAACGTATTATATTTAGATTGAGTTTGAATCAAATCAGGAAGAAATAACATGTAAATTTTTCAGTTAGCATTTCGTAGAACAATCGGTGGGTTATAGTCACCTATAGAGTCTTATTGCACAGTTGTCAACAAACGTCGATAACTTTTGAAAAAGTATGTCGACATCTCTCTGAAAAGGTATTTCAACAGCAGCTTACGGATAGGAGCTGCCGGGTCTCGATTAGGAATTTTGTAAAACAACTTATATACACAACTTCGTTACGAATAAGATAACATTTGAAAAAAAAAAAAAAAAAGATAGAATAATAATAAGGTACATTTATGAGCAAGGCAAATGAAGGAGAGAAGAGAGACATGGTATGCAGTTTGATAAAACTTCATGCATGAATGATGGTCTTGGAAACACGACGAGTTTGCATTGCAATCGCAACAAATTATGGGATAATCCGGTTAATTAAGGGAAAATTATAAATAAATGGAATTTCATTCCTCTGGATTATGCATATTTTAATTAGCTTGAACAATGGCTAGAGAGTTGCAACTTTTTCAAGTCAAACAAGTCAAATCAAGTTGCTCGTGCTAATGCTCTAACAAAACAACGAATATGAATTAGATTGTCTGACGATTCTGAACTCAACTTAGATACCACTTTAGCGGTGAATATGTTGAAAATAAATCTCACATTGATAAAATGATGGATTTTGTATATGCATATAAGTAATTGGTTTACTCTTTATATTATCATTTGATTTTATGGTGGAATCTCAACTTTCTTTATGATTTCAGAGTGTGTTGTCACTCATGTGAAACCTAACGATCATACGTACTTGATGTCGCCCGAGTTGATGATCATACGTACTTCATGTCACCCGAGTTGTGTTATCCATATATTAAGCTTGAAAATTTATCACACATAAAGAGACGTGTTGAGAATGAATCTCACATTGATAAGATGATAGACTTTGCATATGCTTACAAGTACTTGAACTATTCCTTATATTACCAATTAGTTTTATAATAAAATCTCAATTTTTTTTTTTAAATATGCCAACCATTAGAACATACAACAAGCCTAATTGGCAATTAAGATGTTCTTTCCGTCAATGTGAGCTCTTGAATAAGATGAGCACGTTGTTCCTAAAATATATTCAGTCGGCAATGCCGGATCACTAATGCCGACACCATCCATTCGGCACTGCCGGATTCGGATTAATAACCCCGAGTTCAGTTGAACAAAACTTACCCGCAATTTTGTTTAGGATGATTTTGGATGGATGTATTTGTCGTTGGGGTTGGTGCTGTTGCAAACAGGTGGGCCCTCGTCAATGCTTTTAGGACCACCACCAGTGTCATGTCCACATGTATTCTTCTAGACTTTCAACTCCAACACACAAAAAGTAAGAAATGAGGAGACATTTTTATTTCTGTCTTCCAGAAGGTATTCAAGATTCTCGGCTGATCTGTTGGCACGTGAAACTGACCTCCACTTCTGGAATTGAGGAGCAAAAATTTGTTTCCGGTTGGTTCTAATTAAAGTGATTGTCAATAAATGGTCTGCTCGATCATTAACTTTTGCGTGGTCCCATCTTCTAGAGAGTCTATTTTATTGAAGCAATTTTTCAAATTTGTTTCGTAGTCCCTTTTACTTGGCTAATGTTTCCTTCTACTCCATTTTTTTATTTTTATTTTTTTAACAATAAGCGGCATAGTGAATTTGTAACACATCCGATCCCAGTCTACATTCCCCTATCTTATTTGTTGTCTTCTCAATACACTTATCTTTACACAGTTCGACACCTTTCATCGAATTGAATTTAGATTGAGATCATTTTTTGTGACGATTTGGCTAATTGGCAACGACTTCTAGGACATCACCATTAGCATTTACGCGATCAAAATTCTCACAACCTTAATCTTAGAGGGCTTGTTTGGTGTTTCATTGGTGATTTGGTGACTTAAAGAACGAAGAGGTCCACCTTGAAATAATGAGGTTATAACCGAGTTGCGTCTATTCTTGGTTGAAAATTATTTCCAAACCACCTCTTCGACATTGGTTAAGCCTTGTGCATTTGAGAATTTATGGAAATGATATCTCTACGAAGTAGTTCTTACTATAAGAAAAAATATTATATTGTGCAAAAAAATATTTAAACAATTTTTTTAATTAATTATCAAACCTACATCAGTACAAAACAAATTTTTTTTTATAGAATTGTAGTGGAAGAATCTTATTGATTTGAGACACCTATTTTCAAGGATTACATTCATCGATTTTCAATTTTAGGGACCATTTTGATGGTGTAGGTTAATTTCAAGGACCATCTTAATGGTGTAAGTTAATTTCAATGACCATTTGTGATAAAAACCTGTAAATCTTGTGGGACCCATTTATGTGCTAATCAGCAATTAACATAATTTTTAACAGAATTGTAACGGAATGACCACATTGATTTGCAACACCTATTTTTAGAGACTACATTGATTGATTTTTATTTTCATGGATCATCTTGATGGTGAGGATAAATTTTAAGGACTATTTGTGATCAAAACTCTTATCTAATTGAATTAAAGTTGAGAGATCATTGCTACAATTTATTTCATTTGTAATACAAATTCGGAAAAGGATCCAGCGATGATCATTTTCCTGGAGATCTCGTGATTGTGTCCGTTCATCGTACATCATGCAGTTAGAAATATTTTAAATTTAAAATTTAAAATTCAATATAAATAATACTTAACAAAAACTGACCGTACGATATATAATGAACGAACACGATCATTGAATCTTCCGAATTCTAAGAAAAAGGATCCAGCGAGGATCATTTTCCTACAAATCCAAAAGAGTCGCTTGTCACGGATCTTTAATTGCCGGATGACCAAGAGACCCATGGACTTTAGCAAACACTGGTGTCGATGCGGTCAATTTGGATCCTCTCTTGAACTAGAGGATCCTCTTGACCAATCATCGTGGGCCGCTGAATTTTTATCCAACGGCTATAAATAGGGAGTTCCTTTAAAGTTATAATGATTGTAATCGTTAGATAAAAATCTAACGGTCCACGATGATTGGTCAGGAGAATTCTCTCTATTAGCTCAGGAAATGATCCAAATCCGTAAGTGACTAGTTGCAGACATGACACATGGTCGTATAAGTCCATCCTACACTATAGCATGGCACCCATTTCCACTTAAATGTAGTGCTTCTTTCTTGGTGATTTCTATTCCCCAGCCACTACCCCAAATTCCAATATTATATATGTCTAAATCATCTAGAAGGGCCAATCACATCTTCACGGATTCCTGTTACCTGTCGTGTACTTGTATTGGTCTCTGATGTCGGTTGTACTCTGCTGCTACGTGTGGCTGTGCTTATCCTGCGCAGTGGCTCCCACGCCACTCCATCTGCCACGTGACCACCTCCACGTCCACACCCTCTCTTTTTTTATTTTTTTATTTTTTTTGTCGAAAAAGAATCATCTTCATCGTTTCATCCTAATTCACTAAATCAAATCATTCATGATATTAAAATTTAATTCAACAGTTATAAATAAGAATTCACTTTAAAATTTATAATAACTTCAATTGTTAGATCAATTTTTAATAGCACGAATTCTATAATTTGATGGATTAAGAATTAAGGATATGAAGAGGATCCTTTTCCCTTTTTTTTCCCTTTTTTTTTTCTCTTCTTGATATCAAATCATGCAACAAAAAGAGTCAAAACCAAAATAGTAAAAAGCGTAAAAAACGTTAGGTGTTAGTCGGACAGTAGATAGAAGTGTAGCGTTTAGATATTTAGATGGAAAAAAAAAAGACAAAATAAAAGTTATCTATTTTTTTTAACAAAAGATAAGGAAATGTGCTTACAATTAAACTGTAGTACAAAACAACAAATGTTATTGATTTTTTATCTAAATAAAAATCATAAATTAAATGAACGCCTAAGCAGATTTAAGTTTGTTTTAATTTTTAAACACCTAAAATGAACCCTCGATAGCTCGCCTAAGTGAAAATTTTTAAAATAATGGTCAAAACCCTTATCAGACAAAAAAGAAAAGAAAAAAAAAAGGACAGAATCGGATAAATAAATAAAAGATAAGGGTAGAGTGGGAATCCCGATTTTCGTGTAGCAGTTACGTTAACGGTTAGCAGCCCCCCTGGTTGGTCTGCGGCTGTGATCTAGCCTCGAGATTTGATCTACGGTCTAGGTTTGGTCATTAAGAATAACACTGTATAAGGGCGAGTCTCACCTCTATTGAGCAATGTATTAAGATTTAGATCGTCTCCATGATATATGCATAGTATAAAATTGTAAAAAGAGTCACATCACAATGTTTAACGTACGTACGTTGAAACCATATCAGGCTTTCTTTTGGTGAATACATTCAAAGCTCTAATGTTGATAGGCTAATGTGAAATTATTTAGTTGATTAACGTTTACGATTTTTTTTAAAAGAAAACTAATGAAAAAAATTTGAAAATTTTAAGTTTTAACGATAAAAATAAAATAAAAGGTAAAATGAATAATACTAAGATTGATTTTTTAATGTAAAAATATGATTTTTCATTAAAATGAAAAGTACAAAAACTTTCTAGTAAAGTTTTTTTTTTTTTTTAATGGTTTTGAGAAAGAGAAACAACGGTATAAAAGGCGTTGTCTTCCTTCCCCGGCCCGATGACATTATATATACACTTAGCACTAGTACTTGGTCATCAACTACTAAAAAACCCCATGCAAAGTAGTCAACTACGTGGAGTTTGCAAATTGTTCAAATTGTTTTCTCTTCTAACCGCGAAAAACGATATCACTTGGCGTCCTATTTGATGCAACTGTGCATGCAACATGCAAGCAACAATTGTTCGACTTTATTTCTTAATTTATTTTGTATAGAGGAAAAAAGCATCGTCCGAAATTCCCAGTTGTGCTTTATATCGGTTTAGTGGTTTACTCTTTGCGATTCATGCAAAATAATTCATCAACATGGTTGGTTGTACTGCGTATTTAGACTGTTATTTACAATGTCCATAGACATGGACACGGAAGCTGTTCAATTGGAAGCACTTTAATAAATCCTAAAACTGCTTTTATATATACTTCTTCTTCCCACTCTTCGTGTTTTTCATTTTTTTCCTGACCCTACAGGTTGGTCTTGGCCCTTGCCCCTTGGGGATTGATGGGTTGTTTGTTTATTTATTTGTTTTGTCCTAAGAGGTGAATGATGATAAAACACTGTAAAAGTATCCGAGAAACTCCTTTGTATACGTACGTATTATTTTATATGTAATAATTTTTCCTTGCTTCTAGATGATCGGTGCTAAAGAAGTCAAGTTCCATTTAATTATTATTACATCGGTGTATTATAGTTTATTTATACAAATATTAAAGTGTTTACCAACTACAAAAGTAAAAAGCTTACGAAATTGAATCCTTGGGAATTAAGAATAATTAATACTGAAACAAATCAAAACTTGAACTTAGTAATATGGTACATGAGTGGTACCGGCCGAAAGAAAAATTAACATTGTCACGTAGATCTTCAAATTTGCATTTGATATTTTTCTTTTAACATCTCCATTGGCCAAAAATATGCCTTTCCTATAATTTTAATGTGCTTAATTGAATTAACGTTTGGATTTAAGTCTCAGACGGATCATTAAGACCAAAAGATGTCATATCCCAACCATTTATAAGGGCTGAAGTTCACATGTGACATTTCTCGTTGACCTAAACCTAATTAATAAATAAAAACTCATTGACCTAGCCTAAAACAAAAATTAATTAACTCTTGATATATTCCTAGGTACGAAAGATTATATTGATCTAGTTTGTTAAAAAAAAAAAAAAGTTTATATTGATCTTAAACTAAATTATTTTTGCCCCTCAAAACAATGAATATCTCAAACAACGATCCGAACGCCAATAGGTTCAAATGCTCTTGTATTTGTCCAAAGGAAGATGGTTTTATTAAAAGCAACTCCAGCATATCAAGGCCCCCTAGGGCAACAGGCAATTGAATAGCCTCCAGTGAACAATAACCACCTTTAATGAACAGTAATTACCTTTTGTATCCCCAACCCTAAACTGAATAGCCATGACAATATACAATAAAATATTAGTATTTTTTATTTTCTAAAATAATAAAAAATAATTTTATTTCAAATTTCGGATATGATTTTTAATCGGTCTCGTTGTATCATGTTTCATTAAATAAGAAATTACAACCCAAAGTATTTGAGAAAATATAAAATTGTGGTGTAAGGTGGAAGATAATGATAAGATATTTATAGAAAAATTAAATTTTTTTCAGATTTTTTTATTAATTGTTTACATTTTTTTTTTTTCTAATTTTTTACATTTGACGTCAGCCATGCATCACACTGGCCTCAAGCTCTTGGGCCACCAATTCGAGCTGGGCCTGTCACTCAGGCCCCCCCTCCCTCAGTCCAATCGCCCGCATGGGCTGGAGTAGGGAGAGGGAGGCAATTGGATGAAATCCTTGCCTGTCCATCGGGCTATCCACACCAATGGAGCTGCTCTAAGTACATTTTATTTGAATTATTGGTAGTCTGTTCAAAAGTTTTTCTGTCGAGGAAAATATATCAACATAAAATATAAAAAATGTGTCAGTTAATAGCAGTGAGAAGCCAAATTAAACCGTCATTTAGATGAAACATGCATTTGTTTTCTTTTTAAGAAATATATGTCACGAGGTTTGTAGTTCAGTTGTTTAGTATCCACCTTTGTTTAACAAGGTTTTGGGTATAAGCAACTTTTTGGTGTGTCTAAAACACAATTATGTGGTGTTACTATGTCACTCAAATTATAATATGTGTATTTGATTTTATTAATATCTTTAAAAGTGAGAACATATTAATTACATCATCTACTCTTACTATAATACATAAAATAGCATAACACATAACTTGTGTTCATGGTACTCTTACATTTTTTTTCCCGGATTCTCAATCTTCATTTTTGCTTATATCCATACAGCTTCGAGGAACTTTCGGGTCCCAAGAAAATCTACATTAAGAGTTAAAAGTTGAAAGGGATGTGCTATCCACACACCTTATTTTACTTCTCACAAACTCCTTGATAATTTATATCCATTGATCTTCTTCGATTCATCCGATTAAACGGTTGAAAATTAAAAATATATGTGAAAAGTAAAATGGGATGTTATCACACCCCAAGTTGAAAACATGTAGACTCAAGATTTCTTTTGTCACGTTGAATATTCTTCTTCTTCCTTCGTCCGAGTGAGTGGACAACTTTGCCACTTTTGGTAACACAGAGGAAATGCTCAATTGATGTAGACAAATCACAACAGAAGGTGATTAAAATATAAAAATAAACAGATAAAAATATGCAAGATTACTTTCTTAATTTTAAATTAATAGCTCTAAATGTTAATGAGTTCTTTCGTGATTTTATTAGGGATATTTTGGTCCAGTCAAAACATTCAGCTGCTTTTGAATTGAGTACAATTTCAATTTCATTTGATTTTTTGTTACGTCAGTTTTAATCTTGAAAATAAAATATATTTAAAATTCTTACATTTAAATTTTAAAATTTTAATCTTTAAATGCCTTTATCTACAATAAATCTTATAGAAAAAAAATAAATTTTAAAAACTCGTTGCAACAAATCTTGTAAGTTCATCAAAACTTAAAAAGAAACATTGTTTGAGGAAGATAAAAAAAAAAGTGTATTGTAGTTAGATATTATAATTAATCTATGACAGAGGTAGATTATAAAAGAAATGTGACATAGATAGATCAATAATTTGTGTTACTGGTAGATTATGAACAAAAACATATCATATAGATCTATACATGAGAGATGGATTATAAAAAAAAAATGGTGATATGTAGGTAGCTAAAATACAATAATATGTAATAGATTTAGAATAAAAAAAATAATGGTAAATTAATAACAAAACAAATTGTGGAAAGGTAGATTAAACCTGTGATGGAGGTAGAATATACAAAAATTAACTAGTTCGAATAAAAATATTTTCCCCTGCACTTATCAAATGATAGTAGTCAACATATAGCAATGATAAAAGAGGAACGACCATCAAAATTAACACAACAAAAACAAAGAAGAAAATTATAGGCCTTCTCAACCGAATGGATAAGTGTGCAAGCGTTATTCCTCTCGGCTTCATCGGAATTAGCCGACATGTGGTTTCGTTCTCGGAGTAGTTTGGTTTAGCTAATTTTAATTTAGTTTAGTTCTATCGTCTCGCCGAGCGAGGTATTGTGTGGCTGGATATGGTTTTCGCATTTGAGTGATGTGTGATGTGGTGTCGTCTACCTATGATGACTTTATGTGGTCTTACTTTTGCGATGACTTTATACGGCTTCGCTATTCGGCGGTGACCTTTTGCAGTTGCCGATACAAGTCTGTTATACCTACCTACCATCTTGTGAGCCTATGACAGTTTTTATATGGGTGACATGTAAAGTTTTCGTTCATGCGGTAGCCGTTTAGAGGTTTACTATTTTTGTCATGTTTGAGAAAATTCACCTCCAGATTAATATTATACGCACTTGGCACCTATGTATTGTTTGAGATGATTAATAAAATACCATCCTATCGTTGCTTGTAAAAAAATAAAAAAAAAATTCTCATCTTCCCAACCGATGAACTCAAACAATCTTTCTCTTCTTCTATGCCATTTCAATACGACATCTTTCTCTATATTTATTTATAGATTCTTGAAGAAATAAGGAATTTGAACCTTTGAACTTGCTTCTTGCTGGAGAATGTTTCATAAATTTTTAATTGTAATTTTCTATGAGAATCTATTCAAAAAGTTGGTCCTCTTATGGCTGCCAATGGCCATTCAATCCATGGTTACCGACTGGAGTTTTTACGATTGTTGCCTCTGAGTCCATTGGGCAGCAGAGATGAGACATGTAGAGAAGAAGAGAAGAGAGAGAGAGAGAGAGAGAGAGAGAGATTGTTTGAGTTCATCATTCATCGTGTTAGGGTTAAGAGAGGTTAGAAAAGAGAGAACAATTTCAACATCTTTACTTTTATTTGAGTGGACCCAAATAAGAATATTAATTGCAGGATAAAAAGGACATGTGTTCAGCAAGGCTCATTTTTTAGACGAGTCCGCCTAGCATCTCTTTTTAGTGAAACACAATTCATACACAACAAAATTACATTAAACTTGTGCATGTAAGATTAGTGTAATATTGTAGCGTTGCATGCATATATCACATATTTGTAAAAGTAAATTATGTTTCATATGACTTTTATCCGCAACTTTTCTATTATCATCTGTCACTAAAGCCCTACAATCACACAAAAGACCAAATACTCATATACGTTGATTCATATTTTGTTTTGTTTGCAATGCTTATTTCTTTGAAACGACTCAGAAAAAAAAAAGAACAATGAGTTCAAATTCGAATTACTAAAGAACTACAAACAATAAAACAATAATTTTTATTTTTTCCGTTTGACTAAAGGACGGTAAATTGAGTAGAAAAGGATTGCTTTTGATCTCTTTTATATCTAGGACGTTGTTTGGACCAAGAATTGTAATTAGCTGCTATGAATAATTCATACATAAATTACAAAATTACATAAAGGAATATTCAAAAAAATTTTCCCCGGATACTCAATCTTCATTTTTGCTTGTATCCACATAGCTTCGAGGAACTTTCGGGTCCCATAAAAATCTACATTAAGAGTTAAAAGTTGAAAACATCTAGACTCAAGAGTTCTTTTGTCACGTTGAATATTCTTCTTCTCCCTTCGTCCGAGTGAGTGGACAACTTTGCCTCTATTGGTAACATAGAGGAAATGCTCAATTGATGTAGACAAGTCACGAACACAAGATGATTAAAAATAAAAATATGCAAGATTACTTTCTTAATTTTAAATTAATAGCTCTAAATGTTAATGAGTTCTTTCGTGATTTTATTAGGGATATTTTGGTCCAGTAGAAAAATTCAGCTGCTTTCGAATTGAGTACAATTTCAATTTCATTTGATTTTTTGTTACGTCAGTTTTGATCTTGAAAATAAAATATATTTAAAATCCTTAAATTTAATTTTTAAAATTTTAATCTTTAAATGTCTTTATCTACAATAAATCGTATAGGGAAAAAATAATTTGTGTTACTGGTAGATTATGAACAAACATTTATCGATATAGATCTACATAAGAGATGGATTATTAAAAAAAATGGTGATATGTAGGTAGCTAAAATACAATAATATGTAATAGAGGTAGAATAAAAAAAGGTAGTGGTAATTAAATAACAAAAAAAAAATGTGGAAAGGAGTGGAATATACAAAAATTCACTAGTTCGAATAAAACTCTTTTCCCCTGCACTTATAAATTATAGTAGTCAACATATAGCAATGTATAAAAGAAGAACGACCGTCAAAATTAACACAACAAAAACAAAGAAGAAAATTATTGGCCTTCTTAACCGAGTGGATAAGTGTGCAAGCGTTATTCCTCTCGGCTTCATCGGAATTAGTCGACATGTTGTTTCGTTTCTGGAGTAGCTTGGTTTAGCTAATTTTAATTTAGTTTAGTTCCGTCATCTTTCCTAACGAGGTATTGTGAGACTGGATATGGTTTTCGCATTTGAGTGATGTGTGATGTGGTGTCGTCTAGCTAGGATGATTTTATGTGGTCTCGCTTTTGCAATGATTTTATACGGCCTCACTATTCGGCGGTGATCTTTTGCAGTTGCCGATACAAATCTGTCATAACTACCATTTTGTGAGCTTGTGATAGTTTGTATGGGTGACATGTGAAGTTTTCGTACATGTGGTAGTCGTTTAGAGGTTTACTATTGTTGTCTTGTTTGAGCAAATTCATCTCCAGATTATTTTTTAGGTTAGTGTAATATTATATGCACTTGGCATCTATGTATTGTTTGAGATGATTAATAAAAAAACCAACCTATCGTTCGTTGCTTGTAAAAAAAAATATATATATATATATATCTCATCTTCCCAACCGATGAACTCAGACAATCTCTCGCTTCTTCTCTGCCATTTCAATACGACATCTTTCTCTATATTTATTTATAGATTCTTGAAGAAATAAGGAATTTGAACTTTTGAACTTGCTTCTTGCTGGAGAATGTTGCATAAATTTTTAATTTTAAGTTTCTATGAGAATCTATATATTAAAAAAGTTGGTCCTCTTATGGCTGCCAATGGCCATTCCATCCATGGTTACCGACTGGAGTTTTTACGATTGTTGCCTCTGAGTCCATTGGGCAGGAGAGACAAGACATGTAGAGAAGAGGAGAGAGAGAGAGAGAGAGAGAGAGAGAGAGAGAGAGAGAGAGAGATTGTTGAGTTCATCATTCATCGTGTTAGGGAGAGAGGTTAGAAAAGAGAACAATTTCAACATCTTTACTTTTATTTGAGTGGACCCAAATAAGAACATTAATTGCAGGATAAAAAGAACACGTGTTCAGCAAAACTCGTTTTTAAGGCGAGTCTGCCTAACATCTCTTTTTAGTGAAACACAATTCATACACAACAAAAGTACATTAAACTTGTGCATGTAAGATTAGTGTAATATTGTAGTGTTGCATGCATACATCACATATTTGTAGAAGTAAATTATGTTTCATATACGACTTTTATCCGTAATTTTTCTATTATTATGTGTCACGAAAGCACTACAATCACACAAAAGACCAAATACTCATATACATTCATATTTTGTTTTGTTTGCAATGTTTATTTCTTTGAACAACGACTCAGGAAAAAAAAAAAGACAATGAGTTCAAATTCGAGTCACTAAAGAACTACAAACAATAAGACAATAATTTTTAATTTTTCCATTCCACTAAAGGATGGTAAATTGAGTGAAAAAACATTGTTTCCGATCTTCTTTATATCTATAACTATGACATCCCACATTGCCCAGGGAAGTGATCATTATATGTATATTCCCATCCCTACCTAGTACGAGGTCTTTTGGGAGCTCACTGGCTTCGGGTTCCATTGGAACTCCAAAGTTAAGCGAGTAGCGTGCAAGAGCATTCCCATGATGGGTGACCCACTAGGAAGTTCTTGTGTGAGTTTCCAGAAACAAAACCGTGAGGGCGTGGTCGGGGTTCAAAGCGGACAATATCGTGCTATGGTGGAGTCGAGCCCGGGATGTGGTGGGGGCCGGGGGCGGGATGTGACAATTTGGTATCAGAGTCTAACCCTGGCTGCATATGTACCGACAAAGACGTCGGGCCCCCAAGGGGAGTGGATTGTGACATCCCACATCGCCCAGATGAGTGATCCTTATATGTATATTCCCATCCCTACCTAGCACGAGGCCTTTTGGGAGCTCACTGGTTTCGGGTTCCATCAGAACTCCGAAGTTAAGCGAGTAGTGTGCGAGAGCATTCCCATGATGGGTGACCCATTGAGAAGTTCTTGTGTGAGTTCCCAGAAACAAAATCGTAAGGGCGTAGTTGGGGCCCAAAGCGGACAATATCGTGCTATGGTGGAGTCGAGCCCGGAATGTGGTGGAGATCTGGGCCGGGATGTGACAATAATACTGTCCGGACTAAGAATCGTAATTAGTTGCTATAAATAATTCATACACCAATTACATAATTACATAAAGGAATATTCAAATTTGAGCGTAAACAGAGAACCAATGCTTTAAGCTAATTGGACCAAATTCATACACCAACCACAAAACAAGGTTAACAAAAAGAGAAAAACAGACAATAACATAATTCAATGGAAAGAATGAATAATAAAAAAAATTAAAAATTAAAAGAAAAGATTTTTAAAAGAAAAAGAAAAAAAGGATCATGGATGGGTGCCACGTATGTGAGGGAGAGAAGGAAAGGGGAAGGAGAAGGGAACCGCGCGTGAAGAGCAAGGTGGCTGATGGATTTTATAATTTTTTATTATCAAATAATGGTTTCTCGAAGACGTTGTGTTTTGTCTCTATATATATCCCTCTCCCCTCCCTCTTTCCTCCTCATCTTTCACCTTCCCATTCCCTTCATCCTCCCTCCCTCTCCGGTCTCCATATTCCAAGACCCATTACTCGCAGCGCTCTCTCTCCTCTCTCTGTGTTTCTCCATTGACGCTGTGCTTCCAAAAGCTCACAGAGAAAAGAAAACCCTCCAAAAACCACCTCTCACATCTTGCTGGTATGCACTCAACTTCCCTCTATCTGTTCCTTGTTTTGTTTGTGGGGTTTCCTTCTTTGAATGGTTTTTCCTCTTGGGTTGTTGTGTTTTTGGATTCTCGATCTGATTAATCGCCCAGCGATTTCAGCTCAAGGATCAAAAGGGATTCTGGCCTCTTCTTTTTTGCTTTGGGTTTTAGTTGATTATATGTAAAGCTGGATTCTGGAACTCAATTACTTGTACAAGAAGAGCAAAAAAGTAACACAACTTGCATAAAGCATTAGCTACTTTGATCTGTCGTGTTTTAGGCTGCCTAGCTAGTTCACGTGTTTTCTCAAACAAGATTGTCTCTACTAGTCAACCTTAAGCATTGGCCTTTCTGTTCGTTTTCGATTACGATCTGGTTTCTGAACGTTTCTGCTCTATGAACATGGAAAATATTGATTAAATATTGAATAAATATTTGAGAGAGAATTTAAAATGTTTTTGTTGTTTAAGCCCTTCTAGAAGGGCTGCAGATAATTGATAAATATACTCGATCTGATCTTACTGTTTGGTTTAACTTTTCTGCACTAATTGGTGGTGTTACTTTTGTTTCAACTTTTCCCTTTTTTTAAATTTTTTATAACTTTTGGTCCAATGGTTTTTAATCGCGTAAATTTTGATGCTTTCTTGTTACCTTCTCGTTGCCATGATTGATCATTTGAAGTCCTGTTGATTGCATGTGGGCATCTTTCTCTAGCCTTTCGCAAGACGGCGTTGAATTTTCGTTAGAAGCTGATTTTTAGACCATGTTTCTAACGTTCTTGTTTTTCCATGTCTCAGATTTACGCAGCTCCCAAATACTAGTTTCTCGATCGCTTAAGATGGCTACAGAGCAGCTTTTTCCAGAGGTTGTGGCTCAAGATAACTCCATTGGACAAGATAAATGTTCCTTTGAAAAATGGAATACCGTATCTGATGGAGTCGCGGACTCTGACAACAAATCCTGTGGCACCTTCGACTGCAGCATCTGCTTAGACTCTGTGCAGGATCCAGTGGTCACCCTCTGTGGTCACCTCTACTGCTGGCCTTGCATATACAAGTGGCTTCAGTTCCAAGGCCCGTCTTCCGAAAACCAAGATGAGCAGAAACAGCCCCAGTGCCCTGTATGCAAAGCTGAAGTCTCCGAGTCCTCTCTAGTCCCACTCTACGGCCGAGGACAAACAACCAAACCCCCAAAGCCCTCCAAGGGCAAGGCTCCTCATCTTGGTATAGTGATTCCGAGAAGACCCTTTCGTCCTTGTGGGGTTGACACACCGCGATCAGCCCGTACCCCCACCAGTCAATACGTTACCCCGCAACTTCATCATCGGAGTTCTCCTTACGGTTCACAACCAAACAGTCCCCTACAAGAACCAATGAATAGTCCTGGCGTCGCCACAACCGCGATCAATCCAGTAGCTGACATGTTTGGTGAAATGGTATATGCAAGGGTTTTTGGCAACTCGTTAACAAACTGGTATACCAATTCGAATTCGTATAATCTGGCGGGGAGCGGTAGTCCGAGGGTTAGAAGGCATGTAATGCAGGCTGATAAGTCGCTCAGCAGAATATGTTTTTTTCTCTTCTGTTGCTTTATGCTGTGCCTTGTTTTGTTCTGAACAAATTTTTACCTCCCTTGCCTGATTGTACCCCTGTAAAAATGAGTAGGAAGATTATATGAAAGACGTGCGGATTCAACCAGATGAGTGTGTTGCTAATTTTATGTCAATGGTTGAAATAGTTTCTATCTTCTTTTTTTTCTCTCGTCGCACGTTTAGGAGAAACCAGATAGCTCCGGAGTTCCGGGTGTATACGTCTGGTTACAAGGCAGATTCTCTACCGCGTTATTGAATTGTTATGCTCCAACATACACACTACAATGTAGATGTTTAATTTGGAATGATTAGATTGCAGTTTTGGTTGGTTTTGTTGTTGTGATGAATGCGGGAAGCTAATTCTTGCTTGATTGGGATTAGCTTTAGCTTCCGGGGAAAGAACGAGTTCCGGACAGAGATGCTGCAATTCTGCCAGGCCCAAGGGCTGAGGCACGAAAAAGACAGAATATCCAACAAAAATTAACAAATTTATTGTTCAACAAAAAAACATAAAAAGAAAAGAAAAGAAGACAAAATATTATGTAGAAAAGAAGCATTCTAGCCAAGTTTTAACTTGAGCTTGGGAGATTTCTATTGGTGAAAACTACGTGTTCTGATATCCGACTAGAACTTCATTTCTTAACAATTTTTTTGCACACTTCATTCCTTAACTATTTCTATCGAAACACATACATTATCGATAATATTTGATCATGAATAGTGCGGATTCATTACCTTAAGCACACGCCACTGTACATGAAGACTATGGATCCGCACATTGACTAAGTTATGTACATGTGGTCCATCCAAATGACATAATTCTTGAGAATTGTGACCAATTGAGATGGTTAGATTTTCTTATATTAGCTAGTTTATTACCATAATTATGCTTCTTCAAAGGTAGTGTTGGAATTGAGTATTTAGATTGACCTTATAATTTCAATCTCTAATAATTTGTGGTGCTTTGGAATATAAAAATACTCATTAAATCTTGATTTTCATGTTTTTACCAAAAAAAAAAAAAATTAATGCTTAAAAACTCAAAATATCTGATAATTAGAAGGATCATAGAAAATCCTCTAACTCTAATCCTTATCCTTATCAAACTATCAGACGAGGCATGTCCTTTCCTTTCCCACCACCTCTTTTCAAGTTTTCAAGTTACACATAGGCCCACCCATTTGCAACACAACCTAAAAGCAAAACATACATACTCGTGGTGGACCTTGTAGGGTAGCACCTAAACATCAAGGGTGTTACCAAGAAATTATCTTGGAAGTTTAGTATATCATGTAATATATTGATGTGGTTCATAAGTTTATTAAAATTATAATATATGCACAAACCAAATTCTCATATGAAAAATTACAGTTACGTCACGTGGTGCATCAGATACATACAAGAATTCTTCCGAGGGATAAGCAGGTGGCAGAGAACCCTACAGGAAAAGTAGTCGACTCGTTTTGAAAGCCTTCAGCGACTTTGGGTAAATGACAAATCTACGCTTGGATGGTGCCAAAACCAAAAGGGCCACCAGTGGTTGTGGGCAAGGATATCACGGATGAGCACTTACCACATGCCCAGTAATATGACAACCAAAATATTAAAAGACTTCTGGATCTAATTTGTGCTCTACAAAAACCAAAAACATAAAAAAGTTTTCTACCAGTGTATATCAAGAAGCCATGACGGCCCAGCGACTTGTTGAAATTCACGTTGAAATACAAAACGTAGAAAATGCTACTTATGATACACTAAGAATGTTAAATTTTATCTGGATGCATCTTTGCTCCGCGAATCCAGCTATTATTGAAGAAAACGGGCGAAACTCACAGAAGAAGACAATAGGTAGATGGGGACGCGAGACCAGCATGCATTGGATCACCATTGCGAAGACGGAATTTTGAAATTCCTTATCCCTACTGAGGGAAGTAGCTAACCTAAACATACGTTTGTCTTCAGAGAAGACATGTCACCAAACAAACTTTTTTAACATCATCATTGCTTGCATATTATTCTAGAATTATAAGAGAGACAGGGCAAATGTTCACTTCCAGCAACATCGATATTGTTCTTAACTTGTTAATTACCACCTGCACAATTCGTCAGGTACACCGATAATGTCCTCAACTTGTTAATTACCACCTGCACAATCCGTCGGGTGTGAGGTTTTATCACAAAAGGCCTCGGTGTTAGTTGGAGTGGTGTTAGGATATTTAAACTCTTCTTTTCTCAGAGATACAGTTGATGTGGAATATTTCAACAATTACTAGGTGTGTGATTTTATTACAAAAGACCTAAGTGATTCTAGATGCAAATTTTCTACATATAACTTGTATGTTGTTTGTTATATCTCCGGTGTGTGGTTATATTCTCCAATACAAGACTATTGTTAATGCATCAATCACATTATTAGTGCTATTTTGTTTTTGTTTCTTGTTTTCGGATGAACAGAATCAAAACCAATTGTGACAATGTGGCATGTGAATCATTTTTTCAGTCCCACCGGGGATAATAGAATTTGAGACTTGTGAACAGTTGTTGCATGGTCACCTCAACCAAATTCCAACATAAATCTCTAATATAATTTCAGGCCCAGCTTTGAAGGACAATGATTTCGATTTCTGGTAAATGTAAGGATTTCAATTCAATGCAAAGTGGTTGAGAGGATTAAATCATCCGTTCATCACTTTATTCTTTCCGCAATATGTTATCCGCACATTTTTTATTATTTTTTATCTGGTTGTTGGATTAAATAAATTAATAAAGATGAAAGGGTAGAAGTTAATATGGGTGTGTGAATGGCACTACTATTTTTATTTGACTAATATATGACGTCATTTCTCTTTACATGCAAATTAAAATACAGATACACGCACACGCGCACACACACACACTTAAGTTAGTTATTAAAAGTATAAGAAGAGAATGATTGCTCACATGTTTGATTTGTGTGTAAGAAGAAATAAAGAATCTTAAGTAAAAAGTAGCAATGCAAAAAACATACGTCCCTCAATAATTTTGAAAATGTGTCGACAACATATCCATATTCTTATTTACGACTATATTATTTAGACAAATCCATTTGATAGGAGTAAAGAAGTTGAAGTATTTTGCAAAAGGAGATTGTGACAACAATTTTGAGTCTAGTGGGGTTTGGACCGTTTGATGTGCATTTGGAATCTATGGCGGTTTATGTTGCCATTTTCTCGTTCCCTCATTTGTGTTCGTTGCTTTTTCTAAATGCTATATCAACCTAGAATTTTTTTAATAAATCGATAACCTTTTAAAAAAAAAAAAGTAAAAATTTACACTAAATAGGGAACACTTTACATGCACAGATAGATTATTATGTGACGTCTCGTACCAATAAGAACATGTAGATAAAAAATTCACACATTTTTACTTTATGGCAAGACGTTACTGTAATAGTGTACTCGTGTCATATAAATTTTTCTCCACATAATAATCCAACTTTAATAAATTAGTTTCAAATTTGTTATAAACAAAATTCTAAACCAATATCTCTATCTTATAAATAAAAATAAATACGACAAAATGACTGCTTTTGAGTGAGTAATTTGATTAAACGATGATTAGCCAACGTTGTCCAACACTGATTTCGTCAAATGTCAAAAATCACATCAGCCTTATTTTTTGACTTACTGACCAAATTGCAGACTTTGATCTCCATGCAATAATGCCACTGGACGCGCTCCCCATTATTTCTGACAGAATTTTACATAATTTCTTGTCCCTGTTTTCCTCATCTTCTATGGGCCCCGGTTGTGTTAATTAAATGAAAACTTACGTCCGAGATGTTATTGTAACGGTGTCATAAACCAATAAACGCGGTTTCATGTTAACAAGTTAAAGTACACGAATGAGAATCCTCCCCGGATTCTCTTTGTAAGGATCTTGAAAATCTTCAAATCGTATCTGTTTATTGTTGATCGTGCAATCAATTTTCATCAGATACTATTCATATTTAATTTTAAATACGGCGTCCTGCAATAGGCTTAGGACATCGTCTTCCCGGCATACCAGCTTTATATTAGGCACAGATTTATCTGCATCATTGGATATCCGTAGTGACAAACACCTCATATCATTCAGTATTTGCATTCTCTGAATCATTAAATTAAGCGCTATTGTGATTTATCCGAATGCGATTCTAACCTCTGTAAGTTTTAATTACAGAGCATGCATAAGATTATATGTTATAAGAACCAATTACGGACAATAGGCAATATGCGTTGTAAGAACCGATAACGAACAACAGGAAATGACGAAAAGAACAATCCACAGTTCATTTCCTCTTTCGCATTGTTCTTGATGTCAGCTTATTTTAAATTTTTGTGGTTAAATGAAAATCTGTACAAACGTACTTAATCCACCTGAAATACAACGATAACACGAAAGAGAACAAACCTTCCTTTAGTTCTACTGAAAAAGAAATATGGCGTGGACGTTCGCCTTTTGTTGGTTATAGAACCAAACACCTCTACAGAATGAAAACTGGTGCTATCAACCCCTCTGCAATAGTCGATTTCATCAAATCCTCCCAGATGACTATCCTCTTTCAATTTATCAATGCCATAACCTTAGATTCATCATATGTGTAATCTTCAACTTTATCATATGAAGTGGTTGAAAGATGATCACTCCCTTTCAACAATCTCAAAAGTTCTTGTGATACTTCCCCATCTCTTCTATGAAGTTCACCAATAACATACTTATCTAATTTATCACACAAATCAGCTGAAAAATGATCTGTTTCTCTAATTAATCTCGAAAGCTCTTGTGCTACTTCCACGTCTCCCTTCTCTTTCAAGTATTCAAGACACGCAGCCAAAGTTAGATGATTGAACTTCCATCCTGCTCGACTTGCTAATATTGCTTTTTTCATTGTTTCCACTGCCTTATCCATTTGACCATTCATATGATATCCGGTTGCCAAACGAGTCCAAATGCTTGCATCCAGCTCCTTACCGCTCTCTTCAAGCCGCTTTATATATAAATCGGCCTTCTCCAAAAGACCCTTCTTGCAGTATGCAGTGATCAGCAAGTTGGGAATTCGAATGTCAAAGAACTTGGCCACAGATTCCCATTCCTCCACGATCATCTCAGCACTATCAATGTCACCCAGCTTTACTAATGAACTTAGCACACAAAGATAGCCAGAATTGTATAATCCCACCATATTTTTGTACATATTCCAAATACGATAAACCTCATCTTTATTCCCAATAGTAGCATATAAAGTGAGGAGGACTTCATAAGCAAATTTACTTGTTTTATTGCTGATGAGCTGCTCTGATCGCCTAAGCATTGTTGAAGCCTTCTCTAATAAGCCAGCTTTCAAGAACCCATTTGCTGCAATAACATAACCATTCCAGTCTACATTGACCAAAGGATCGGCTTCTATCTTCATTAAAAGCTTCCCCATTCTGTCTATCTCAGCAATGGCTGCATACAAATTCAATAGAATCTTCAATGTATAACTGTCATAATCAATGCCCTTTTCTTCCATCTCCTTTACTAGAATATCTAGTTTTTCATGTTTACCTATCTGAGAATAGAGGGTCAGCATAGCATTATAAGCTACTGATCCCTTCAAATAACCTAACTCGTTCATTTTCTCGAAAATAGTCTCAGCCTTTTCTGAAGATTTATTCTCTACATAGCTGAATAAAAGAGCACCATACACCTTGAAGTTTCTCAGTTGGTCTGGTATGCTATTGAAGTACGCCTCAGCTTGTTGTAGGCCATGAACTTTTGAGATCAAATCTAGCCGAACCGCAATGTCTCCTGGAGTTAGATACTGGTTCCGTGCATCACTCATCCATTCTGAAATCTAAAAGAATAACAGTTCAGGGTCTTCCAGTTTTATCATTTATTTTATTATTGGTCACAATTCAGGGTCCTGTTTAATAACATGCAGAACACATACTATCAACTTGAAATGATTTGAGTTGATCATTGCTTAAGAAAAAACTTCCTAAGAATTTACAAGCACATGACCAGAATCATCTACCACGGTCATCAACACACAAGCATTCACTAGCATCCACAAAAGGAACTACATCATTATGGATTTGTGCTTCATATTATTACGTTTTCAAAGCATTGTCTTGAGAAACTTTACAGGCTGAAACGTGTGAATTCTAGTAGAATTGCATTCTTAGCAGAGTGATGACAGTTGAAAGTTATAAATATCACAAAAAGAGAGCATCTATCGGACACAACCCAAGTACACTTGAAAAGTATACTAATGACAACCACCCTAGAGATGATAATACAATTCAAATCTAGCAGTGTAAAACATATGTGCCAGAACAAGGTGTTGCTTTTACGACGCTTGTTCTTCAACCTCTTGCTAAATGGCAGTCTCTTTATTTGATCAGGAAACAAAGTGTTGTTTTAATGAAGCTTGTATTGTGTATACCCTGTATAGTACACGTAAACCGCACTCATCATATCTGCTTCTCCATCCAAACAATGTTATCTTTTGCTAAAAACGATTTAAAGAATTCTCCGAAAATGATTATGGGTTATCAGAGTTCATTTCACAATCAATTTCATGTCAACAACCTGCACTGTATATGCAAATTAGCTCAAACTTGTGAAATTTTATAAATTGGGTTATCTATTTTCCATCATAATCTTTTCTATACGAATATTTCTACAAAATTTAATCTCACCGGATTCTGTGACTGAAATCAAAGGCTATGATTGACTCCATTCACATTCATTCCATTTTCTATGGCAATATTATACAAAAACTAGCATAAAAACTAAAAAGTTATTTCTTTTTCTTTTACCTGGAGGGCGTGGCTGTGGCGGCGATATTTACGGAACAGCTTGATGAAACTCTGGAGTTCCCATTTCTTTACATCTCTCCCTTCTTCCACCCACTGATTGAGAATCGGTACAACGGAAACCCTAGGATTTCCGGCCCGGGAGATCCTAATGTACAAAGGCTCAAATGGGGGTTGGGAGGAGGCCGCGGCCTTAATTGAGCAAAACAGTGCACGAGAACTCCCAGAAATGGCATTGACACGCCGTGGATTTGAACCAAAAAGCTTAATCATCGAGCCCTAATTTCATAGAGGGTTTGGGAGAAATTGGGAATTTTTGGGTTTAGGGTTTAGCAGTGGACTATGCTAGCTCGACTATTCTCATGTTTTATGTTTCATGTTTGAGACTTCATTCCACATGTTACGGTAAACCGTCACTTGGCAGATCATGTCAATAATATAACAATGTGTCAATTTTTTTTTTTTTTTTATTTTTAAAACAAACGATATTTATCTACGGCAAGCGGGTGGAGAAGTGTGGGAGTGGACTAAGCTTTACAATGGGTTAGCAATAATGTGATTCAACTTCATCTTTGGCAAGAATCGAACTTAAAACCTCTCACTTACCAGTGAAGATGAAAACCATTAGACTGTAGTACTAAGTGACGATAAGCTATATTTTTTTTAAAATGACTTGAGAATGAAAAGAAGTATAAAAACGTATGGTAAATTTTAATGTAAAAATGTTATAATTGTATATAATGACAAAAATAAACATGGTAGTTGGGATGACCGCAATGATGATTGTGGTAATAACATGGTTACAGTGGTAGGTGGCGGGGGATAGCGGTGATGGTTAGAGTGGCAATAGCAGTGGCCGTGTAGTGGTAAATTGTGGCAGTTGAGAAATCCCCTCATTCGTCAGGCACACCATTTTCCTAATGTTGGCTCCACTTCCCGTCACACAACACCAACTCCAATTTATGCTCAACTCCACGTGGAACTAAACATCCTTTTTTGGACTCCCCGGCACAAATGGAGATATCACAATCTGTACTTACAGTAAGAAATGTGAAAGTTCATTCGGACTGGCGAGTTTTATGACTGCTGCCATCATTGTTGCATTATTTACGATAATACAAACTGTTTATTCGTATGTCATAGTAAGTGGCAAATCAATTCATTGGATTGTTAAATGGTACTCGTTAAAACCCATTTAATTTAAATCACCTTTATATATAATTGTGATTGGTAGTGGTGACGATGGTGTAAGTGAAATCAAATTAAATGGGTATTAATGAGTATCCATTAACAACTCAATGAGTTGATTTGCCAACAAGCCGCCAGCTTCCAGCTGGTTTTCCAGTTTTGTT
The DNA here is from genome assembly GCF_019419815.1 of Pyrus x bretschneideri. Classification (NCBI taxonomy): domain Eukaryota; kingdom Viridiplantae; phylum Streptophyta; class Magnoliopsida; order Rosales; family Rosaceae; genus Pyrus; species Pyrus x bretschneideri. The sequence continues at coordinate 3,558,006 of NW_025999735.1, read as the reverse complement.
TTCTCTCAATCGCTTTGACAAGTTAGAAACTCTATTTGTTTCTGTTTGAAATAAAACCAACTGATATGCTGGCATGTTATGCAAGTTCGCAATTTCGCTTCCATTTCAGTCTTACCTTGAAAATAATGCGCTTATCCAACTGAAGTGGAAGCGAAACTGCGAAGATGAAATTCATCATTTTAATTGTCAACACAGAGAGAAAAATGCATTCGAAAAACAGAAGATTACACCATGCACAGGTACTTACAGATAACATCAAGGATTCAAAGTGATGTTTATCACTACCTAGAAAACAATCATAAAGGATTTGCACCAAAACGCTGAGAACTCTAACTTATAAGATCGTAAGTGGGAGTTAAAGATTATATAGTACATTCATATATTCAATTTAGGCGGTTAGCATTGATGTTATTTTTATGAGATTAACTTGAGCTGAGTTGTTTGAGGTGGAAAGAGGTCTGAGAACAGGCATATAAACCAAAACTAATAGATCACCTATAAAGATCAGATTACTTCGACGTCTAACCTGAGTTCATGCACTGCATAATTTATCAGATTACAACAAAACAACTCGAAAGATTTACGATTAGAAAACCTAGAGATTGAAATGCAACCCATCATCAAAGGACAGCAGAAAAGTAGAAAGCAACTAAACTTATTTTTTCTTAAAAAAAAATCAACTATGCTTTCTGTAAGCCATTTGCAGCTACTCTGTGAGGAAATAAGTTCTCTACAGGACTACTGTACTTTGTATAGAAAATACAAAAGACAGGTTGGAGTTGAACATAAATTACAACAAAATACTAACATGTTGATTATAAAACACCGATAAAATTGAAAGCCGTTAACAATTAGGATGACTTACTTGATAATATAACCATAATAGTGAGACCAAGTACAGAATATCCCAACTCTAGTAAAAAAATTGAATTGTTTGACAACATTACTTGATGATCTGCAACCGGCTCATGTCTTTATGAATTTGATGTGAATGTGAGATCTAGCAAGAAGAAAATTCCCACTGGAGTTGTTTAGCGATTGTTCTATGGAATTTAAAGTTCTGCTGAATCTTTTGAAACTTCTCCATTTCTCTCACAATGAGAGGAGTTCCAAAAAGCTAACTTGGGCTTGTTTCAATGACCTTATATGCTTCTTCATCAGCAGTAAACCCATCCACTTTCATCTGATCAAGAATTATAGCAACTGATTTTCCAGCTGCAACACTAGCCCTCAGAAGTCTGTGATACAAATCCTCGGACAAAGGACCCAAGTTTTTTAGTAAACTTATTATCTCTTCAATTCCTTCAATATCTCCCTGCCCTTCCAAATAATCCAAACAGGCCGTCAAAGTTGGGGAATGCGGCACCCAGCCTCGCCTACCAACTGAGAGTGCCTTCTTCAACATTTCAACTGCTTTAGGTATTTGCTGCTTCTCTGTATAACCTATTGCTAACACATTCCATGTGCCGGCATAAGGGATTCTTCCTTCCGTGGCCTTGTTTACAACTGATTCTGCCTTATCAAAAAGACCCCTTTTGCAATAGGCAACAAGAAGCCTGTTCAGCACCCGAAAGTCGTATATTTTGCATTGTGACTCCCATTCCTCAAATATCCCTTCAGCCCCCTCAATATCATCCAACTTTGCCAGAGATGAGATCATGCAGCCATATGGTACATCCACTGGTTCATTCGATGGCTTGTATGTATCCCAAACTCTGTAGAGCTCCTCTTTATTGCCAGTACTTGCATAAAGAGTCAGAAGAAATTCTACTGATTTCCTCCCTTGAAGAGGCATCAATCCCTCCAGCATCTTCAGCATTGAAATAGCCTTCTCTGTTAACCCGACTTTTAGATACCCATTTGCTGCCATTGAATATATTTTCCAGTCGACAATTAAGTTTGGATCTTCCTCCATCCTATTTAGGATAGCTTCCATCCCAGGCATGTCAGATGCTGCAATATATGCCATCATTCGATTTCTCAACGTGTACTTGTCAATTGGAATTCCATTCTCTTCCATTTCTTGCATCAGTATGTTGATCTTCTCATATTGTCCATTTTGGGAGTAAAGATTGATCAACATGTTGTAAGGGAATGAGGTTTTTGCCATACCCATCTTCTTCATCTTCTGCATGGTCGCTTCCGCTTTCTCAACAGACCGCTCTTGCACATAAATGCATAGAAGGGCGCCATATGCGTTAAGCGATTTTAAACTTTTTGACAGATTGTTGAAGTAATTTTCTGCATGGTCTAGTCCATGAACTCTGTGGATTAAGTTCAATCTAGCAGCAGCATCACTTGGAGATAAATCAAAATACCTACGATCCGTCATCCATTGGGATATCTAAATAACAAAAGGATGACACAGAATAATTAGAAGCTGGCAGCCTAAACATATTTTGGTAAGGCTAGAATTAATCTTGAGCACAATTCAACGACTGTGATGGTAAAATTCCAAAACAAACCCTCCATGTTGTTATTTGATAAATACGGAATCGTAAAAATGATTGAACCAAAGATATGTCATCTCATATGACTAAATGAGGAAACTATAAATTCATTTCATCTGAAAGAGACAAACTAGAATAGATTAGAATTGGACAGGTCCTTTTGGTTATTTGGCGACACTGCAATCTATCATTTGTAGCACCCAGTTCACCAAATACATATTGGATCTTGTGGTTCTAAAATGGTCCGAGATTTTAATATCTAGATTGCAGATGCCTTAATTTCCCCCCCCCCCCCCCCCCCCCCACCCCACAAAAAAAGACAATGCTGACACCTGAACAACATAACATTCGCAATCAGATGACGAAACTTGCAAAACTGCGAGAACTCCGAAAACTTTCATGGACCGGGGTTGTCTACGACCCATTACAGACGAAATTGAAATAAGAAAATGTGATCACTAGGATTAAAATTCTGGAAGTCAAAAGTAAAGGACTGTCACATGCTAAGAGAGTTAATTTTGATTCAACAATTATAGCATTGAATGCAAACAAATGAATATAAACATTGAATTTGAAATCCCAATATTTATGATAAATAATAAAACCTATGGATACATAACAAAACAAGTTGCAGCAACAACAACAAAATGTCAACAAAAGTAAAAATAAAAAGAAGAAAAGAAATTGGGAAGTGGGTAAGGAAGATATGAACCTCAAGAGCGTGATTGAAGCGTCTAAAGTCCTTCAAGAGCCGAACGAGCGACTGAAGCTGCTGCTTCTCAACAGCCTGACCCTCACTGACCCATTGTTCCAGCACCGGCAGAACTGAGGCTTTTGGGTCTCTGATGACCTTTATGCGGTCATGGAGAGAATTCGACCACGAAGGCGAAGAAGAAGACGAAGAAGAAGGGCGGATTGAATTGAAAAGAGTGTAATTTTTTCGAGGGTTTTGAAGGGAGAAGGAGATGAGCTTGCTCATGCAATTAAGCTTCATTCTCTCTCTGCTAAATGCTAATGGGGAAGTGTGGCTTGGGTTTTGGGGGTTTAAGATCCCTTCAGTTTCTGTTCAGAGGTTCAGAGGAGTCGGGACAGGAATAAGGGCAGAAGATATCCTCCCTTGATAGGCCGTGGGCTGATGAGCCCAAAATTTTCAATTGATCTTTGTTGCACCTCCAATGCCCCAATATTTTTGCTCATCAGCGTCTGACCCTGAGATATGGATCATCCAAGCCACATTAGCATGACGTACTTCTCCTGTTCGAACTGGGGTTTGAAACCAAACTTCTACTCAGGAGGATAGATGGGGCGATTCAGGTGAGATCCAATGTAGATCCAACTTTCAACAATGAGCCCAGTCATTTATACCATATTTGAACGAGTAAAATAAATTTAGAATTTGGATAAAAATCAGAATTTATAAAATGACACACGCAAATTCCATTGTTCGGATTCATAAACATAGAAATTTAAAATTTCTTCATGGAAAAAAAACTTGGAATTTATGACCTCCAATTCATAAGTTTAAATTTCATGTAAATAGGTGTGTCATTTTCCAATTTCTATGAGTGAGAGTTTAAAAATAAAAAAATTATGTATTCAACTTCCATTGTTTTTTTAGATTAACCAAACAAGGAAATTCACAAATTCTACAAAATAAAATCTCATCATTTCAATTTTCGTCATTTTAAAATTCCTTAATAATCTTAAATTTCCTTATCCAAATAAGGTGTTATGGAATTGTTTTTTGTTATTTTCGGAGTGATTTCTACAAATTTTTTCCTCGTGAACTCTCCTTTTAATTATTTTATTTTATTTTATTTATTTATTTTTATAACAATGGAGATGGCGAAAGGTCCTAAAGGAAAAAAATGGTCTGATTTGTTAAAAGATTTATCTCTAACTGATGACTGAGTTATAATTTTATGGAGCTCACCAAGCCATTATTTGCCCAAAAGGGCATCAGGCTAACAAAATGTGGCCCCCCCTCTTAGCCCTTTTCTTGGGAGTCAACTCCTCAGTTACAATAATTGATTTAAATTTAACGACTAGATTTGAAAACATCTAACAGTAATTTTATTAAATCAACTAATAAATTTAAAATATAAACATAAAATTAATAAATTATCAAGGGGTTATTTAGCCCCTTCGATTGAAGACGAAAAATGAGTATGGCCTGACAATGTTCATATAAAAATAATTTTTTGCAGGCTATAATTCTGGACAATGCTATATTTAGCCCTTTCAATTGAAGATAACCTAAGGAGGGGGGGGGGAGGCTTAGTCTCACAACGGGCTACCAATAATGTGTTTCAAATTCACTCGTAGCACTAAGTGACATGAAACCTCTCACAAGAAAAAAAATACTATTAGACCGTAGCACTAAGTGACTTTTATTTAAAATCTTTAAATTGAATAAATCATAATAGCAGAATTAGCGTAAAAAGGATTTAGGCTACATAATCACGATACATAAATTGGTGTGTGTAAATCATTCTTCTCTCTTTATCAAGCGTAATACAATTTTTTTTGCAATCAACTTGTCTTATGTTTTTTCTCTTGTTTAAATAGGTGTGTAAATCATACCACCGATGGATACCCCTTCTTTTATGTTGGAGCTCTCAAATACAAGTGATACATAAAAGTTTTCACAAAATAGGCAGAGTCAAGTTATAAGTTGCAGCCTGGAATAAATTTGAATAGAGATAGCACAAAATAATACACTACCTGAAACGATGAATGATGAATACATGCCGTTTAATACTTGAAACATCGATGCTATCTGTTAAATGCAGTACAAAATAATATACATACCTAGATACAAAAACATATATTGAAATTCAATAGTGTCCCCCAAATTGTATACAACATATATATCATTTATGTACCTGTGTTAGCAACAGGAATGTACAACATATCTCATTAAGCAAACTAATCCAAACTATCCACAAAAGCTAACTGTCACCACGCCACCACACCGGAACCCGAAGCCAATGAGCTCTCAAAAGGCCTCGTGCTAGGTAAAGATGGGAATATACGTATAAGGCTTACAGGATCCACTCCCCTGGACGATGTGAGATGTTACAACCACCTACGCCTGTCTGTCCACTCCCAAGTCCTACTCATATGAACAACATGAGGCCGAGTGCAAACACACATGCTACCGTGAACTACATACAGCTACATGGTTTCCCAGTATTCTCGACACCAACTCTATTCAATCTGCTCTGTAGAAACGCAGCAACTTCAACGGTTTCACCTTTTCCTAGCACAAATAAATTGAAAGACTAAAACTTGAATTTTCTATTGACTGTAATTAATCTCAATTTTAAAAGGAAATCAGGTGCAGTAACCTACAGAAACCTCAATTCCTTCTTCAGATTGGGAAGGGAAGTGAAATCCCGTCGAGCAATTCTCCAACATTTCAGGACTCTTCATCCATGCTCTACGTGCATCACTCACCTTTATCTTATACTTGAATAGCTGTGATACAGACAAAATCTACGGATTAGACTGCTAAGGTCATTTCCCTGCCTAGCTCTCTTTGAGAATCATAAGTGAGTTTTCTGAAAAGCTGGATATCACGTGCATGCTCTGTCACATTACAGGCATGAAAAATATAATAGGTTTGGCTTGCCAAAAATTAATAATGAAATCTTTAGTCCTTGATTCCCATTCCCCCAAAACCGGAGAAGTAGTTTTCATGTATTTCAAACTTTAAGTTAATGTAGAAACTCGAAGGAAGCAAAAAACAAAGGAAAAGTATAATATAGTAGAATTCAACTACGTAATTGTCGTGCAATCTGAATACCTGAGACAAAGGGAGATTTGGTTTCTCCAGGTCATCGTTATCTATTAGGCTACCAGTGCCCTGACACTCTGGGCAGAATACAGAATTCAGTTGTAAGCTCAAAGCTATCAACTGATCATCTTTTCCATTGCACTTAGCTGCAGTTTTTCTCCTAGATCTTCTCCTGACTTTTGAACTAGCGGACTGATTCGTGATCATCTCAACTTCACACAAAAGTATCCAGTGTATAAGGCAGGAAGTATGAAACACGTGAAAAGCCTGCATGCACATAAATAAAAAATGATGCTAACTACTTTCTTTTGAGAAAGAAAGAGAAAGAGAAACAAACTCTCTTGCGGAATTAAATACATAGATTTACGATATTAAAAAGATAGAGGGTTAAGATGGGTGGGGGTGTGGAGGACAGGAAGAAAAAGAAGACGATGCAAGTTGTGGGACTCACCCCATTCACATTTCGACTACTGCAAGCGAGCCTTCCTGTCTTCAAATTTATGAGAGTGGCTACATCTTTCCCAGGAAGCATCTTCTGTTGACAGATATCACACGTTCTGCCCGAAGCTAAACGCTGTTGCCGTCTTAACTCTCTCCTTATAGACTTGTTAATAAATCTTGTGTGCAGAAGATCATCATACCGTTCTAAAAGCAATCTTGACGTTGCACCGCTGGAAGCAGATGAATCTTCCCCACATGAATCAAACTGATTACTTAGAGATTCGCTAATATCCTCAGGGTCAGAGAAGAATTTCTTTCTCTTACCACTGCTGCATTCACCATTCTCTGTTTCTTCTGTAGGACTGGATGAAAGAAGCATCTTTACATCATCAAGTAATCCCTTCCTACCTAAATCAATATTGTAACTGAAGGTAACGACCGCAAAGTCATGCTCAGGAACCTTGAGTAAATCATTGCTATCTGTCCTTTTCCCCAACCATTCACACCATATTCTACTAATACAATTTGACAGCTCATCCTTCTCGAGGAGCCTTGCAGCAATTTGTCCAAAGCCTACCTGCTTCACTTCTATGTCAGTAATTTCATCCCTAAACAGAATATGAGGAATCGCCACGGAGGAGTTCGCTCCATCAGAATGCTCATTACATTCATGACCACCAGCACCAAAATTCCCATTGCCATTAGATATCAAATTTTCCCCATATTTGACAACAGCAAGATTGTTTTCATTGTCATGAGACTCCATAATCTTACATTTATTGCCATCTGGAACCACCAACTGCTTATCAGTCTCATCTGAATTATGAAAGAAAACCATACCGTCATTAAAAGGCCACGGGTTTGATTGCAAGAGAGTAACCTTAGCAGCAGCTAACCTGTCATTGTGAAGATTACCCTTCAAGTGATCAAACAGCACCTTATCACTATAACATGGCGCAAGGCACAAAGTGCAGAAGAAAATGAACTTTTTCCCCTTTTCTCGTAGCTCAACATATGTGTGCCCTTGTGACCTCACGTTGCGAAGAATTGTTCTTGTTGCTTGCTCTCTAAGACTACTAGCACTAGTCTTTGGAAACCCAACGTCCCACCTTCCCGCCATCAAAGTCTGCCGAAAACTAAGTTCAACTTCGAATGCCAAAGCACCCAAAATTCAAGCTCAAATTCAAATATATCCACTAGCATCCATAGATGAAGAGCTTTCAACAACCATATGAAACTCGATTAAACTCAAATTACAAGAACTTCTTTATATTCCCAACAACTCAAAATGAAACTTTCCCTAGGGTTACTCAATAGGTAATAGCCCCGGTCAATTGACAATTCTAGTGAAAACCTAAGAAGCTCAAACTGGACAAGAATTTTCTAGAAACCCTAGAATTCATATACGAACCTCCGTTCCTCACAAAGATAGACAGAACTTCCAAAAACAAAAATTATCCGAAATTCACCGAACCCCTAGAGTTTCCGTTCCCAATTCTTTAAGTTCGAGGTCAAATACAGCAACACAGCAAGTACAACCCTAAAACAAGGAAAATCTAGAAATTAGCAGAGGAAACCCTAAAATTACATATTCGTAGCGTACTCTGTATAGGATCCTTGAGGAAGTGCGGGGTTCGTCGGTCGGATTGAAGCGCGTAACGAGCGATGAAGAGAATCAAACGAGAGGTGGAGTCCTCCATGGCCATCTCCATTGCAGTCGAAGGTCGAACTTCGTAGCTGTTTGGAGAGGGAGAGAGTGGGGGAAATGGAATGGGAGAGAAGGAGGAGAAGGAAAGCAAGGCTGTTGAGATTTCAATTTCCAGATTAAACTAGTTTTCTGCTTCACGTTATCTATTTTGAATAATAATTTGTGAGGGTATGACATGATTAGTTACAAATACGAAAGCAGAGGAAAGGAGAGACGTATATTCGAATTTCGGACAGAACGGATAAGAGTGAATTTTTCTTTTTTTTTTTTTTTTTTTTTTTTCACAAGACGTAATTTGTGGTTAAGATCATTTTTAATTCTTGTGTTAAAACTTAAAATTTTTAATCTAAAAATAATTTTTCTGCTTGAACGTTTCTGGATTAAATTTTCAAATTATTAAATAATGAATATAGGATAATTTTCTCTTAAAGTAACTATTGAAAAAAAAAATTTATGTTAATTTAATTTTATGAACATTTTAACTTAGAAATATTTAGATTCCAATAAATATTAAAAAGTCATTAAATCGACATCATGAAAATTGTAGAACACTATAAAAGAATATGAAACACATTTAAATTTGGATCGTTAGATTATTTTTTTTAACGTTATATTTAATCATATTAGATTTTAGTTATTAGATTTAATGAATTTATGAATATATAACTAAAAAAAACACATATATGAAGGGCTAGTCCCTAACCCCAAAGGTAATTTTGACCTAAATTTGTCCCAAAAATTAGTGTTGGGTTAAAATTCATATTTGGCCCAAGGGTTAGAGCAAGTTGGGATAGGTTTAGAACCTAAATTTGAGTTGGTTTGGTATTGATGTGCTTTGAAAAAAAAAAAAACTGCTTTTGCTGTGATGTGAGAATAAGCTCATTTTTGCTACTTCACGTTTTCAGCTTTTTTTCACCCAAAACTATGAAAATAAGTTGTTTTTAAGTATTTACCAAATATATTTTTGAGCTCAGCTTTTTTGATACCCACTTTTTATAAAAGCATATCAGTACCAAACCAGTATTTACTCTAAGAGTTGGAATAGCTGCGTACTTTGTTTGGATTTTTTATTTTAATTATAATTTTTATTGCTAATTGCCTGCTTTTTTATTTTATCTCCACACCTTCTCTCCATCTTCCCTGATTTGCTTTGGCCCTTGATTTTTGGTCTCTTTATTTTGAGCTTGTGTTGAGTTTAGTTCACAGCTTTGTCTTAGTTTATGTTGGTGTTTGTCCCAGATTTGGGTTTTACGTCATTTGACACTACTTTTCAACCATTAACCACTGTCAAAATGTGAAGTCGGGTTGCGTACGGCCTTTGGGTTTCTTGCTGGGTTTGCTTTCTTGATCGCATTGATATTATTTGTTCTTGGTGCTGCCATCTAGGTTTTCGGCTTAGTAATTCTCTGTGATTTCCATTTTGTTTTTCCTCATCGTCTTCCTTCAAGAAAGAAAAAACAGCTACATTACGGTTTATGTACCAACGAACATAATGTGCATGTGCTCTTTATACATGAAATTATCAACATATATTTGATATGAAATCATTTTTGGTTATATTTGACGGAAGTCTTCCAGGGAAGGGATCCTTTTTTTTTTTTTTTTTTTTTTTTTTTTTAAATGAGGATTAGTTGTAAGGTTCACACCACATCAAACTTTAACAATCCGAACTATCTATTTTTCAAGTTGTACCTCATAGATCATCCTTACAAAATATTAGCCAAATCGGAAATATTTAAGACATCTAATTGAATTCAAAGAAATGAACCAATACTTTGTTGTATAAGAAACAATAAAATTTAATCTTGCTAATTAAATAAGCAAATGATTTCAGATTGAATTGAATTTTTGCAAAGATAATCTATGAATCGAGACTTACAACATAGATAGTTTGGATCATTAAAATTCGATGTGGAGTGAGCTCCACACCTAATTCTCATTTTTTTCAAAAAATGGAGTTCCCTTTACATAAAAGGCCTGTATATTTGATATCAAAATTTGCTTTCTTCTCACACATTCTCTCACTGTTGCTCTAAGAACATTTACAACATACTCTTCAATGCGACACTTGTGGCTTATGTTTTGTTTCTTGGTGCTTTGAGGCTCTCACCAAATCTCTGGTAGTATTGCATTTGCTGTTTACAAACCAATGGAAAATGGAACTTCAATAATCGTGTTACGAAAAAAAAAAAAAAAAAAAAAAAAAGGAATTATTTCGTTGAAGGTACTAGGCATATGAAAATCAAACATCGGCACTACTTATCCGTACCTGGTCAGTTACAGATGGTGCCATCTTAGCCAGTGCTTGCTCAAAGTGAGATTCTTTTATCGTCCATGGAGATGCATCTGAACTCCTCCCAGGTAATGTCAATTTCTCTTCAAGAGCAGCCATAGCAGCTTCATTCATCTGCACCACTTGATACGTCAGAGAGAATCCCAATCACATCTCATCCCCTTTTTTTTTCCTCCCCGCCAATCAAAGAGAGTTAAGGAAAACTCAACTCCAATTGAAATATTAAACTTAAACATCACAAACAAAAGAAAGAATAGCACAGATATTTAAGCATAGACGAACCAGTGCAGCAAGATCTGCTCCACTAAAATTTTCACATGTTTCCCTTTGTCCAATCTCCCTCAAATCTATACTCTCATCAATAGGCTTCTTCCTTGCAAGAGCTTTTAAGATCAAACCCCGCTCATCTTTTGTGGGAGGGGCAACATAAATAAGTTTACCAAACCTACCAGGCCGCAGAACAGCACGGTCCATTACATCGGGTCTGACACAAGGTATCACATATAAGAGATGCAGAATGATATTCCTTCATATCAACTAAAACTGAATTATATCAACTAAACCTGAAGAATAAATAAATGAGCTTTACCTATTAGTGGCACCAATTACAAATACACCTCGTCGCTGCTCTGCGCCATCTAACTCTATAAGTAGCTGCAATTGTAGGCAGTCAGTTCATTCTATTCATAAATGAATGAAAAACGAATAATTTTCTGGGCAGTCAGTTCCAGACTACCTTTGCAATTAATTTACCTGGTTCAGTAGCCGCTCAACAACCCATCCCCCTTCTTTCCCCCGCTTTGTTGTTAAAGCATCCACCTGTCAATAAGTGAGGGAAAAAGCTTTAAAACGCTATGAAATGTAGGACATATTTTCCATGTCAAGATACGTGAGGACATGAAGTGTAATGCACCTAGTTTCAAACAATCATTTGGATACCTCAGAAATTCAATGTAATGTGTTCAGAAAGAGTGCTAAAACAAATGAGATATTAAACATCATTAGATAGATCTGTATCCTATATTCCTATATAAAAATTATAATTAAAAAAAACACGCACACATGCATTGTCCTCGTGTCTGATTTTTGTAAGTAGACAAGATGGACATCACATCAGTGTTGGACATCAGTGTCAACACCCGGCAATAATGTCGATGCTCACAACAGTATCTAGAAAGTTTAGTTAAATCAGTGAAATTAAAACAACTCCTGCTATTACACACCGTTCTCTCCAAGAAGGTCCCCCTGTAAGTTTTTACAAGAAGCTGCAAACATGTAGGTGAATGACACAAGAAGAACGCCAAATGTTCAGAAGGGTAATGTGCTCAAAAAAATTTCATTTGGTTGACTTCTCAACCAGTTCATTTGGAGGTCAGAATGGAAATATAAATATGGAGAACCACAACCATATCATATAACTTTGTGCAAAAGAAAATTTTCGTAATGTCCTGACTCCTGAAATATTCCAAAGGTTTAGCTTTCTCAAATGATATGGTGATGTGAAATGAGGTTCATTCGAGCACTATGTAGGACCAACAGTTGTTAATGACACTCCAACGCAATCCTCTCTACATACAATTGAATCCAACTTCATCATGATAATCCAGTAATCTATTCCTTTATATAATTAAATGTTCAGATGAAATGATACAAGCCTACGGAAGCCGATAGTATTACTAACATTTGTCAATGAGAGAATCACAAACCTCGTCAAAGAAAAGTATACACGGTGAGCATGTCCTCGCACGACTAAACAATGTCCGAACTGCCAATTCACTTTCTCCAACATATTTATTCAAAAGTTCAGGGCCCTAACCAGTTAAAAAAGCCATGTCAACCAAATGGATCCTCTCAAATTATGCAAAAACATACATTGAATGTCCACTGTTACAGCGACCTACATTAATAACCCAATATTTCAATAACATTCATCGGGAAAAGTCAATGACCGACCTTAATGTGAATGAAATTTGCTCCTGCTTCATTAGCGACAGCCTTTGCTATCAGTGTTTTACCACATCCAGGAGGCCCATAGAGCAGAAATCCCGTTTCTAAATCTACTCCAAATTCCTGAAAGCACAAATCATTTCAAAATCATAATTAGCCACTTGACAGCAGACTTAAATAAATAGACGAAGGTACATGCAGGAATACAGTATGAAGCAGTGACCCAACAATATATGCCATATAATACTAAATATTCACATATAGCATGTCGTGCGATACATTAATGTCTCAACCGAGGGTAATGTTTTTATTTAAGTTTCTAAAAGTTCAGAGTGTGTTTCAGTAAGAATTACATCAAATTTCTCTGATAGTTCTTCCTGGAGATAGTCATGTTTAAGCGAAGTGTGCAACTTTTTCGATAAAGTTAAAAACAGCTAATGAAAATGTTTGGCATTCTATTCTTTTCCATAGATTAGTAAGTTCTCCAAAACATCACCCAAGCAAGCCATTTCACCAATTGAGATATGTTTAAGGTGACATGTTAGGCTCTTTTTACTTGCAATTAGCGAACGGTATTGGCTTACTAAGGAATGTGACGCCATCCTGTAAATATTGTATTTAACTAGCCAAAAATGCCGCAGAAAATATGTTCAGAAAGAAAATTGGGGTTAAAAGTAACACATACAGATGAAAAATAATTTTCTACCGAAGTATGCACCATAATCATTGAGCTATGAAGTGTGGAGAGTTGAGCATCATTATTAAAATTTAAAAGTAGAAGAAATGGGTAAAGGAGATTCATGTTGATCATCAGTGATTATTTCCTTAGATCTTTTAGATCATAGCAAGCCATTCCAAGGCACAATTTTTTAAATAAAAAATATAACTTTCTTCTACAAACACACAATGTACTAGCCATTCCGAGACAAAGTTTTGAATAAAAGAAACAAACATCTTAATTTGGAAACACATACACAGAGATTAGGAAAAAAAGATAAAACAACAGAAAATGAAAATATGAATTACCTCATAGTTCTCAGGATATTTAACACGCCTAACAATATAGCGATCAAATTCCTGCCTTAAAAGATCTAACCCACCAACATCTTCCCATTTTACATTAGGAATTGCAGAGAACCCTTCTCTTTTGGACGAGGGCTGAACCACTTCAACTGCTTCCTGCAGAAATGAACATGATAACACCATTACCACGAGAAATTTAATGCACAAATAAGAATAACTGGTTTTTACCTCAATAGGTAACTATGTAAGTCAAAACATGGGGAGAAAGGGTAAAGGTAGTTAATTTTGGAATACCTCAAAATCAGCCATAGTAATAGTGAGCTTTTCCATTTCTTCAGGCAACCATGGTTGCATCCACCACTCTTCATTGCATTCCTTGTCCATGGTATCTATAGATATATCAGCCTTCCTCTTGTGTATAATCCTTTTCATGGCAATATTGCCGGCCCTGTCAGCCAGGGCTTTCAAATCAGCCCCAACAAACCCTGGTGTAGACCTGGCTATTTTAAGAAGATCAAAAGAACCTTCAAGTTTTAGATTGCGCGTAAGTACAGAAAGAATCTTAACCCTAGCATTTTCATCTGGAACGCCTAAAACAATCTCACGGTCAAATCGGCCAGGTCTCCTTAAAGCATGGTCAACAGCATCAGGCCTATTGGTTGCTCCAATTACAAGAACATAGCCAGACTTGTTATCTGAAATTTGAGAGTTGGAATCTTCATCAGCCGGTTGTACAAGCCTATGAGATTCATCCATACAAGTCATTAGTTGTGTGACAATTCGCCTCTCCATCTCACGCTGCAAACTCTCTCTTTTTGAAGCAATTGCATCAATTTCATCAATAAACACAATTGAAGGGGCAGTTCTGTAAGCTTTAGAAAAAAGATCTCGTATATTTTCTTCAGATGCACCTACAATTTACGATAGCCATGGCAACATATTACATATTACAATTTTACAACAAAAATTTCACAAACATAAGAACCTTAACAGTACAACATTTTTCAGCTTGAATGATTCAGTCATTGAAACTATGAAGTGAGTAATGCTAAAACCTGAAACACCAGAGACTACTTCGGTGGCAGAAATCTTATAGAAGGGAATGCCGGTTTCATTGGCAATGGCATGAGCTAATTTGGTCTTGCCACACCCGGGCGGGCCATACAACAGAATCCCAGACATTGGCCTAACTCCGAGCCACCGTGGCAGCTCTGGATGGCGAAGTGGCACAATCACCTCCATCTTCAGCTCCTCTATCACCTTCTCCAACCCACCCAAGTCTCTAAACCTCGGCCCCTCACTCCCCTTCACCTCAACACCTCTGGAAACCGATCCCTTAGCTTCAGATTCCCGAAATGTTTCTCGCCCCCCTTGCCCTCCGTTTCCGCTCATCAACCTAACTTTCTCACGACCAGGAAGCTCAATTTCTACATTCTTCTCCTTCTGGTCCTCGGGCGCCTTGGGCTTCAAGGCGCTGCTGGATCCCATATATGATGCTCGGAGGCTCGATTTCATCACATCAAACTCCGGTTCCACTTTCTCGCTATATATGGCGTCGTCCAATGTCGACAACGCCTCCTCCTCATAATCATCATCAGACGATGTAGATGGACGGTCACCATGGCTTTGGCGAATCCTTCTGACGTGCGCAGTCTCTATCCGCTGCAATCTCTCCTCCATCTTATTGGCCCTCCGCCGTCTCTTGGAATTGCTATGGTCCACTTCATCTTCGTCTTCGTCAGCGTCTTCGTCGTCTTCTAGGTCGCTGACATGGATTAGGGTTTTGGATTGCTTGAAGGAAGGCGAGTCTAGGGTTTTCTGGACCAACTTGGTGAAAGACTGGAGCTTGATGCGGTGGTAGTCTTTGTAATTAGTGCGAAGTTTGCCGACGATTTCGTCGAGAGAGGAGGAGCGGAGGTGCTTGAAGGTCTCCAGACGACAACGGAGAACCTTCTGCTTTTGGTCGGAGAGGGATATCCCTCCTCCGTCGAACTTTCTTCCCGTCTTCTTCATCTCTACTTTGGCTACGTTGGAACACACACAGTGAACTCGATTGAAACGTGAGGCGCGCTTAATTAGGGTTTTTGGGTTTTAGGTGGCGATCAAAACGGTGCTGTTTGGTGGTTTTGTTTGTATAATTTTTATTTTGACTTATTTTTAACTATTTTCCTTGAAATTCGATTTCGGTCTCACTTTAGTTCTTAAAATTCAAAAGTTGTCACTTTTTACTTCCTAAAACTCGATTTTGATCTCATTTTACTTCCTGAAATTTAATAGTCATCACTTTACTTCCTGAAACTTAGAATTTTATTGCCTTGTTTCTATTTTTTTGAAATAAGTTCATTCATTCAAAAATTTATAATTAGTAATTCTTCAAACTTCCCCCTGGAATAAATGAATAGTGAAAATGAACATAAATAATAAGGCCCAATTAGGGTTGGGTTTGGTTCGAAATGGTTCGGTTTTTTTGCCAAAATCGAAATCAAACAGAAACTTCAGTTTTTCCATGAATTCTATTTTTTTTTTTTTTTTTTATCTGGAGCTTGAAGCACATGCTTCCCTTCCTTGAGCATCCTCAGTGAGAAATCAACCTGCAACATGCCCTAATCAAAATATTTGAACTTCAAGTGAGAAGTCAACTTAACTCATGCTTTTCAGTTTTCATCTCTGCATTACACAATATTATACAAAAGCTTAATACTTACGGATTGTAAACACGGTTGGAGCATTTGAGCGGAAACAAGAAAAACCCAATAGTAGAAAAACTAATTCAGAAACCACAAACCAAAAAACTCAACCTAATTTACCAAATTAAAATCAACCAAAACGAAAAAAAATCAATCTTTTTTCTAAATTAATAGTAAAAAAAAGGAAGAGATTGTGAACCCGCATAAGCAAGCATTAGAGGAGCAACAATGGCAGGTGCGCTGACAAAAAGTGTCAAGCCATTGCAAGGCCAAGTTGAAGTAATTGAACTCCCTCTGCCCTCCTCCTCTACTTCCGATTCAAAAGGGGCAAGGGAAAATTATGGTTTGGAAGAAGGAATCCGCGAAGAGGACAGGAGAAGACTGGAGGGAAAGTGATTTGGAGGAAGAGAGGAATGAGAGAAAGAGACACTAAGGAAGCAGAGAGAGAAAGAAAGCAGCGGAGGGGAAAGAAAGTGTTTAAGAAAATCAAGAGGTGAAAACTGAAATAGGAGAGAGTGACTGCTAGGGTTTGTAAACTTTAGAAATTTTACAAAGCATTAAAGATTAGAATACCTATAAATAACTTACTGGTACAATTATACCAACACAAAACCTACAGTCAAGTTGGCTTGAAGCAAGTATCCTCAACCTAGAAGGAAGGGATTCGAATCCTCATGCCACCAGGTTTTGAGTATTTATATATGATTTTCATATATCGGTTCGGTTTGGTTTAGTCAGGTTCAATTTTCGAACCTCAAAAATCGAAATTGAACCAACCAGATTTGGTTTTATTCGGTTTGACAGCTTCGGTTTGTTTTTTTTTCGGTTTGATTTTTTAGGTCTCGGTTCAGTTTTCGGTCTTTTTTTTTCGGTTTTTGATTTTTCAAACCCACCATTTGGCCCAATATATGGTACAACGAAAGTCCCTCAAGTCTTCAGTTAAGAGAGTATTTTGGCTGGAGACTTCAAATCCAATCTATGTGCGGGCAGAAATGACTAGATGTTGTCCAGAATCGGTACTCGACATGAGGCTGTGCTCAACGTGAAGCGATACTTAGCTAAAGGTAGCATATGTTGCAAGGCTGCTCGGCTAGAGGCGGTGCTCGCGGCGAGGTGGTTACTCAGCTGGGGGTTATGCTCGTTGCAAGACGGCTCGACTCGCAGCATTCCTTGTTGCAAGTATCTATCTATGTGAGTGTGCGCTCAATATGAGTTAACTCTTGACATGACTTGGGTCCGCTTTTTGGGTTCGCATATTGGGTTTATGTGTCGGGTGCGCAGATCGAGTCCACACATCGGGTTTTTGAGTCGGGGTCATAATAGGGTCTTTGAATTGCGTCCATAAGTTGGGTCCGTGAGTCAGGGTCCGTGTAACGACCCGTCTTGAATTTTACATTTTAATTAGCTAAATTTACAAAAATATCCCTAATGACGAAAACGTTGACTTTCGTTGACTCTCGTTCTATGATATGTAAGAACTTTTCTTTCAATTTATTCACGTAGCACTCGTTGATACAAACATGTAGGCATGTGCATAATTGATTTGGAATTAAAACGAAGTTTCTACGAATTTTTAAACGTCATGGGCATTTTGGTAATTTCACAATAGGAGATATTTCTCCACTTTGGACCATCCACAAGCTGACACGTGGCAGTTTTACCCCATTTTCTAGGGTGTTCTTTTCTGTCCCGTGTGTGTAACATCCCACATCGCCCAGGGGAGTGGATCTTGTAAGCCTTATATGTATATTCCCATCTCTACCTAGCACGAGGCCTTTTGGGAGCTCACTAGCTTCGGATTCCATAGGAACTCTGAGTTACGCGAGTTCGCGCGAGAGCATTCCCAGGATGGGTGACCCACTGGGAAGTTCTTGTGTGAGTTCCCAGAAACAAAACTGTGAGGGCGTGGTCGAGGCCCAAAGCGGACAATATCGTGCTACGGTGGAGTCGAGCCCGGGATGTGGTGGGGGTTGGGCTGGGATGTGACAATTTGGTATCAGAGTCAATCCTTGACCGGAAGTGTGCCAAGGAGGACGCCGGGCCCCTAAGGGGGTGGATTGTAACATCCCACATCTCTCAGGGGATTGGATCATGTAAGCCTTATATGTATATTCACATCTCTACCTAGCACGAGGCCTTTTGGGGGCTCACTAGCTTCGGATTTCATCAGAACTCCGAGTTAAGCGAGTTTGCACGAGAACATTCCTAGGATGGGTGACCCACTGGGAAGTTCTTGTGTGAGTTCCCAGAAACAAAACCATGAGGGCGTGGTTAGGGGCCAAAGTGGACAATATCGTGCTATAGTGGAGTTGAGCCCGGGCCGGGATGTGACAGTGTGTCTCCCTCCCCCTTTTACTTTTCTTTCCATTTTCTTCTTCCCTTACTCTCCATCTTATCTCTCTCTTTCTCCCGTGCACCATCCCTTTCTTAACCGAAGAACATACGCACCCATACATTAACAAACAAACAACACCAACCCTCCACCCTTCCTAGCCTCTATGGTGAGGTCTTGAACCAAAAATTTAGGAGAAAAACTTGTTGGAAAACCCTTTTCCCGAGCTGCACTATGCAATGAACTTCTCCAGCGAATTCTGACCATTTTCGGCTAAGGTAAGCCTTAAAATTGGTCCCTACCGTTGTAGATCGTGTCTAAGTTCACGATTAGTAAGTTTTTGGGTGGTTTTGGTAATGTAGGAACTCGAAAAACACTAGGGAAGTCACTGTGCAAAATCTGGAATTTCAAAACCGTGGTCGTTTGGCCATGTTCCAACCATTTTTTCGGCCAACTTCGATCCCCGTTAGGCCTCTCTTTTCCACATTCTAAACTACATTTTGGCTTTTGAATAACTCGATTTGGGCTTGTATCAAGCTCGGAATGAGCTCTTGAAGTTGGTGGAAAAATTTGAAAAAATTACAGAAATTCGAAAAAGGCGAGTACAAGTGTACTTGCTGCGCGTGGAGTGCACGACTTCGTCGGAGGCACTATGCTCCATTGCCATCCACAACGACAACCACAGCGGCGCCGACGACTTTTTCAGCCAACCTTCATGTTACTCAACTCGACATGTGGCCTTCCAGGCAGCAATCCCATGCGGCGATGCGTATGGGAACCCAAGGTCCCTTCTTAGGTTTTTCGACGTCCATTTTCTCAAATTCAATTATATAAGTAGGATTTTACTAATTGGTCCCTTTATATGCTTAGGTGCGTCGTTTAGTGACAATTTCATCTTCCCTAGTTCGAACGGCTTTTCGACCACGGAGTATTTATGAGTGGACCCTTTCTCAAATTGCATGTTTTTTTTATATAAAATATTAGGCTTGCAAGCATTTCATATTTCATGAATTGAGTATGTTTTATATTATGTAATTTATTTAATTCACTTTTATGAAATATTCTTGATTTGTCTATTTAAGGTTTATAAAATGGCATGTTTATATAAATCACGTTTATGGAATTTCTTATGATTTCAGATGATGAGGTTTTGGTATTCTACACTTGGTATGAGATTCTGGTTACATTTTTAGGTGCTTATCTAGTGGGTAATCATACAACATATACACACAACTTGAGTATGTATAAGTCTATAGCCATAGGACACAGTCGAGGAACAGTGAGATATTATTACATACTCCCAGCTTCACTGGCAAAACAAATGTCGGACAGCTTCACTAGCCACGGCTAGTGTCGGTGTGTTATGTTATATTTCTTCCTTGGTGTAACTAGAGTCGTACAGCTTCACATTCGGGTGATGGGACCTACCGGATTTCTTCACTGGTGTAACCCAGTGTCGTACCGCTTCACCTTTGGATGATGGTTATGCCTTCGGGCAACTATGATACCCCTAATTGAGTACATCATTAATGTGATTTACAAAGGTTTTATGGATTTGCCTTTAGGCAATTATGTTACTATTATTGAGCACTGGTTTATACATACATGTTTTATGAACGTTTTCATGGCATGCTAGAGTTTTCAAAAAGCCTACTATGTAATACTATATGAGTTTTCAAAACAGGGGGTTAGTGTGTTCAAAAGAAAAATGGTTTTAGTTAGTATTATTATTATAAACTTTGGTCCACTCATCGTTTTGTTTTGCGCCCCCTTCAGGATTTAGAATTGAGGTGTACAATCCCGGTGTCAGGGCACTTCTGGATATGTATCTTCGAGTTTTCTCAGTGTAAGACCCATTCATTTGTTCGTACCTTTTTACAATAATTCTTTCACATTACTCTTCATTAGTTGTATGCTCTGAACATATTTCCGCATTGGCATATTTCTTTCTAATTACATATTTTATTTGTATGCATATTTACAATTGTTTCGTCATCCTTTGGTGTCGGCTAGCACATGCCCATCATGGTGTTTGGAGGATATAGGGATCGAGGCGTGTCAGTACGAGCTTAAGAGTGTCCAAGCTTGTGGGTGTCCAATCTCGTCAATGCCCGAACGAATAGGTGTCCGAGCTCGCAGATGTCTAAGCACATAGGTGTCCAAATGAGCGAGTATTTGAGCAAGTGGGTGTCCGGTCAAACAAGAGGTCACCGTTCTGACTAAATCTTTGTCACCATAAGCATGTGGCTCAGTAATGTGAACTAGTATAATATATATTTTTTTTTTTGGTGAAAAGTTGGTTTATTCCAACACAATAATTACATAAGAAAAGGCCCAGATGCATACACATAAACAAAAAGAAAGACCTCAAAAGAAACTAAAAAGCCAAAAACAAAGAAAATATTGAAACAAACCCTAGCAGCTTCAACTCGCCGTCGTCGGAAGGCCACTTACCAACTAATAGAAATAAACGTTCCCTGCACACACCTGAAAACGAGCAAAACAGAGCCCCAAAACTAGAAGAAAATGGAGTGAAAACAGAACCCCAAAATAAATCCCTAAACACCACTGAGCACCACACCGATAGCTGCCACACATCGAAATAATCTTACGGGAAGAAGCAACCCATTAGAAACAGGGCCAACAAAGTGAAACCCAAAACGAGGGAAGCCAATGGGGAAGAGCAACTCACTAGCAACTAGTAACAATGCCATCAAAGGCAATCCCAAGGAAGGTGGTGGTGTGAACACCCAAGCAAAAACTCTACACATTTTCTGGGAAAAACGCGAAAAATCGCGGTACAAAGATGGAGAAACCAAACCAAGATGTGAAGTTGAAGAAGGATGGGGTAGATTAGGTGGAAGATAGAGTGAAATGTAGAGGAAAGTGGAAAAAAATGAGAAAAAGATGGAAAGAAGATGTAAAGAAATGGGAAAAGGAAGAAACGACAGAATTAAAAAAAAAAGAAAAAAAAGTAAGAGGAAGGAAGAAGGAAAATGGAAAGGAGGAAAGAAGGGAGAAAAAGGGGGGGGGAAGTGGAAAGGATGAAGGAAACCAAGGAAAGAAGGGTTACAGACAGAGAAATCAGGGGCACAAGAAGTTGGAAGAAAGTGACGATCAGGCCCTTGGAAAGGGGGAAACAAAAGCTCAAGGAAAAGGAAAAGAAAAGAAAAGTGGAAAAGGAAAATAAGAGGACTGCCATCGACCCTGGCCGTAGCTAGGGTCGATGGCTGCGAAAAAGACGAAACAGAGAACACTCAAACACTGTTGAGAAAAGCTCTCACAAGGAGAGAAAAGTTGAGAGCTTTGCCTCAAAATCGATTGCTGCTTTTCGAACAGTGAACTACTATAATTTTGGTTCCTGGTTAATCGATCAAATGCATGAGCATTGTCTATAAGCAATTATTTGTCAATGTGTACATATTGTGAGCACTGTCATATATGTATGCCTTAAATAGTGTGACTATACAATTTCATGCTATAAAATATAATAACATAACATGCTGAATGCAGATTCAATAAAATGTAACAGGTTACATACCATAGAATGTAGTGGTGCCGTTGCCATGTCCCATGATGAAACTGTTATATCAATAGAACATTAATAAAAATTATAAAATAATAATTTATTTGTGTATTAGCATTTTATTTAATAAGAGGACAAGTCATAGAACTGTTATATCAAATTACACTTTACCACCTCAGGTTTGAGGTCTATTACAACCTTATACAACATCTTCAAACATTTCACTTTCATACCTCACGTACTATATTATTTCAATATAATACATTGATGCGAAAATAGTTAAGCACACAAATTAACCCTCTTGTTGTCAAATTGTAGTAAGGATGCAAGTAGGGATCGTTTTAGACCGGGGATTAGGAGGGCTTGCTAAAACCTCTAAATTGACTCAAAAACATAAAAACAAAGTTAAAAACGTTCACAAAGACTCAAAGGACTCAAAACAAGTTCAAAAGACTCAAAACTGCCTAAAAACACTAACTAGGCAGTTTCTGACCTTAAACACAAATTTGGACGAATTTAAGATTATAGGTTGATTCAAAACACAAATTAAACAGATTCTAAACACTATAGAACAAGAAAGTAAAGGGGGGTTTTGATTTGACGAAAATTGAAATAACAAAACAAAGTAACAAACTAGGCAGATTGTAAAACGAATTCCTTGAAAACAAGATGATGGATGGATTAGTTAGAGGTTCATTCTCCACACAAGACACATTTGTATATGAATCGATTCTCCAATTGCTTTTCATTAACTATGATGCTCAACACCCCAAGTTAACCGTGATGCACTAATTAACTCTCAAATTTTCCTTATGTTATTGAATTGGATGATGCATGCGACAATTCAAATCATTCTCCAATGGTTCTGAACATGAATGCATAGAAGAGATACAATGAGAGATCATTATGCTCTATGAAAATTATAAGTGTTGACGAGGCAATTGTAACTATGAATGCATGATACTCTTGCCAAGAATTCAATTAACGCGGTTGTGACTAGCAACCTTCACTACTCATGTTTATAAACTTGTGACGATTAGGTGAAACTCGTTTATAAACTAGCATCGAGTTTATGCATGAAGACTAAGTATGCATCCCTAATCAACATACAAAAACAAGTTTTTAATAAATAGATAATTGAATTGCAATCACAACTTAACAAATCACAATTGGAAGAAATCAATTCATATTTCAAACATGTTCATGGCTTCAAACTTTCCCCTAACTAATTAGGGGTTTAGCCACTCATGATTACAACAAACTTAGAGAGTAATAACAAAGTAAACATTGAAAACAAGAATCGAAGTACACTTAAAAATTTCAACAACTCAATCTTGAATTGTATGAACGTTTAAGCCTCTTCTCCTCTAGTTGCTGCGGCACAAGGGGTTTTGGTGAGTTTTGGGGGTTATGGATGATGTAGAATGATGTGTTTAGGGTAGGGATGGATGTAGGGGAAGGCAAGGAGTGTTTTTGGGCAGAAAATATGAAGAATGGTGAAGTATGGCTGTGTTAGAGAGAGGGAATGAATTTCTGGCGTGAATGAATGTGTATGAGAGGTGGTGATCTGATCTAGGGGTTAATATGAGTATATATAGGCACTTAGACCCCTAGGGTAATCAGATATGGACTTGAATTAATTAATGGGAGAGCATGGGAGTGACAGCTAGGGTGAATGATTAAAGGCAAAGTGCATGTGGCTGATTTGTGGTGCAATGATGAAAGGCAAAGTGCATATGGCTGATTTGTGGTGCAATGATGGGAGTGCATGTGGCTGCAATGGATTAAAGGATGGGAGTGCATGTGGCTGCAATGGATTAAAGGATGGAAGTGCATGTGGCTCTAATGTAGCCTTCTAGAAATCAGGTTTTTAGGCCCCCTTGCAACTCCCTAACTAAATTCAAGCCTTTCAAATTCGTCCATCCTCATGTCTCCATGCTTGCATTATCCAATCTTGGCCCAAAAATGCTCTAGAATGCTCCAAATTGCTTCTTTTTGCATACTTTGACACTAAAACCTGAAATTGCACGAAAATAACTTTAAACACTATAATTAACATAGTTTAGCTAATTAAATGCAAGAAAACAAGCTAACTAAGTCGTATAAATATGCTCCTATCATACATCTGTTACATTTTCCATCCATTGATATGTTAAGAGCTGATGTGGCAGTCACATTTGTGCCACGTGGCTGCCAAAATTGTGCCACATGGCAAAAAAAATATTTTTTATACATTAAAAATATTATAATATTGACCATATTTATAATAATTTAAATAAATAATAATAAAAAAAAAGCTTGAACAAACCTAGAAACCAAAAACCCATCTCCCACTCCACCTTCTTCGCTCCCATCACAATCAACCCACATAAGCCGACTTTACCCTTCTCGAATCCCTATTTAACACTGTTGACGCCGTCGCCGACGACACCATAGACAATACGGACGACGATGACGACAACCTATTTGTCCAATTCTGGGAATTCGACAATGCCCGCACACCCACCCATCTGACCATCTCCCCTCCATCTCCCTGCACCCACCCTCTTCGCACATTATCCATTTGCCCGTTCCTCTTCCACCTATCTGGGTATGACGCATGCCTCACCGTCGCACATATGGGTTGGTGTTATCAAAGGTTGGGTAAGGTATAGAGGCTGCGGGGTGGGAAAAATTGGGTAAGGGGCGGGGTGGGGGGTGGTTGCGGTGGAATGGGGATGAGAGAAGGGGTGAGATGATGGGGGATAGGCTCGGGTGGGGAGAAGGGATGGGAAAGATGAATCAATTTGTGTTTTTTTTTTTTTTTAAGGGTAAATTATTATAATATTTTAAATTAATAAAAAAATTATTTTTTTTGCCACGTGGCACAAATGTGGCCACCATATCATCACTTAACGGATTAATGGATAGAAAATGTAACGAATGTATTATATTAAAATAAAATAGTATGTGAGGTATGAAAATGAAATGTTTTGAAGATGTTGTATGAGATTGTAATAGACCTCAAACCTGAGGTGTTAAAATGTAATTTACCCTAAAATAATAATTGAAAGGATCAGGTATGAGATTTGATCAACATATGCCACGTCACTAGCAATTGTCAAGTATTAATAACAATAATAATATAAATGGTGTAGTGAGTGTACAGATTAAAGAAAGTTTTAGGTGAATGTGATCAGCCTACCCATATGTCTATGGATTAAAATAATAAAAATGGTATGTGATGTGATATGTTTTTGGATTTGGATCCTCTCATGAGCTAATAGAGAGGATCCTCCTGACCTATCATCATGGGCCGTTAGATTTTTATCCAACGGCTACAAACAGGGGGGTCCCTTTAAAGTTATAATAATTGTAGTTGTTGGATAAAAATTCAACAGTCCACAATGATGGGTCAGGAGGATCCTATCCATTAGCTCAGGAAATGATCCAAATCCTATGTTTTTGGTCAACATAATATTAAAATAATAAACAATGAGCTGTAATCGAAAAGATAAGAAGGTCTTATCTTTTTTTATGTGAGAGGCCAGAGAAGGAACGACATTGCCGATCTCCACAGAGACAGCGGTGGCGAGTTCGCCAGCGTTGAAACCCAAATAGTAAAGGAATTTGAAAGATCAGAGTTCCATGGCAAAGCTGCTCCGTTCGATTACCTTTGTAGTATAGGTTTCTGGCCCATTTTCCAGCTGATTCGCCTGATACTTGTCTCCGATCCCACTCGAACCCTCTGTCTCATTTCCCCTTGTTGTTTTCATTCTCTGTCTCACAAAACGTCATCATGGTTCATGAACCGTTACAGAAAAATGGAACGAAACTAAGGGGTTGTGCGCGGTGTCGCAGATGGTGGGGTTACCAGTGCTAGTACGTTGGTTTTGGAAAGAAGAGAGATGCATGAGGGAAGCTGCAAAGGTTTTATGGAAAAGGCAAAGAATGGGTTTTGGGTTCTTAGGTTTTGCAGATTCACAAGGAAGTGTGGTGAGGTTATGAGGGTTTCACAGTGGTGGGATGAAAAATTGAGAGAGAACCGACAGCTTTTCGTGTTGATTTCCACAGACGGCGTCAAATGTTAATGCACAAAATTGACTAAACTTTGGAACAACGTAAAGTGTCAAGTTTGTGACCTTCGCTAATTTGCTTCAATTACCTAGTGATGATAGTATGTAAAGAGATAGTGATAGGAAAGAAAACACAAGATATACGTGGTTTACTCTAAGTCTAACTATGTCTAAGGAGTAGAGTAGTTCTCATTAATAGTGAAGGGTTTATACAAATACATAAGTTTAAGCATAATCATTATTAGTGGGTTCTAATGATTAGTTTCAGTACAATAATGACATTAGAGATTAATTGTAAGAGAATGATATTCTTTTATGGTTAAGGAGAGTCTCTAGCTTTTATATGTGGTCGATGTGGGACTATATGAGCTTTATTTTGACGTTGACATGTGTCGTACTGTGATTGGCCTCCCGGCTGGAGGAAAATTCTTGTGCTTTGACCGGGATGCCTCAGCATAAACCCCTTAGTGGGTATAGTTTAAGAATTGGTCAAGTATGGTACAAACAACCTCCATTAAGAATGTAAGAAATAACGAAATCAGTGGAACTAATGACAAGGTGGCTAGAGATGGAGGGAGAAGGGATGAATGTATGGACAATTATTAAAGAGAGTGGTGGAGAGATGAAACTCAGGAATTATTGTTGCTCGTTTTTCTTACTTTTTCTTTTTTAAATATGTATTACATTGTTTGAATTTTTTTTTGTATTTTTTGTTTTGTTTTATATATGTGACACCATTTGATGGATATGTGAGCACGTCAGTTATAAGTGGGCCCTAATTATGTCACACAAGTAAACTTAATGGTTATTTAAGGGAATACACAAAAACATGTCAAAGTTGAGTGAATATTGAGTTTTAGGGAGTGGAGTGGCAACTTTTGAGTTTCAACGGAAAAAGCAGGAACTAAATCGAGTTCAAGAGAGTAAAGTGGCTACCTTTTAGTTTCAGAGGGCAAAATGGGATCCAAATCAGGTTCCAAAAGTAAAATGGCGATTTTTGAGTTTCAAGTAGTAGGATTGAAATCGCAAGTAACGTAGTTAAAAATAAGTCTTTTATTTTTCAATGAGTAATTTTAATGTGAATTTTAATTTGTGACCAAATTTTAAAGTTTTTTTTAGCAATGTTACCGTTTAATATAAATACATATTTTTCACGTATTATATTTTTATATATTTTACTTATAGTAGAATATATTATTTTGTATTGGTAATGGACACGTTAATGTGACATATTGAAAATGATGTTTTTTGGTGTAATATTTTTTGCAAATGATATAGTGTTGATAGATAAAATGAGAGGAAGTAAATGCGAAGATAACTTTTGGCGAGAAGTGTTGGAATCTAAAGGTGTTCGCCTAAATAGGTCAAATACAGATTATAATTATATGAAGTACAAATTCGACGGGAATGGGGGCTCCAATGAGATAGGGATGAGGATTGGAGATCAAAAAGTACCAAAGAGTGATCTATATTGCAAAATAACTTAGAATTTGATGAAGATCTCAACTATGAAAGATAAGTTGGATAGATGAAGTGGAAGAGTTCATAGGGTGTATTATGAATCATTGTATGCCATTAAAACTCAAGGAAAATCTTTATAGGAAGTCAATAAAGCCAACAATGCTTTATGACACGTAGTGTTTAGCGGTAAAAAAGCAATACGTCCAAAAAATGAGTAGTGGAGATGAAAATGCTTCATTTGATGTATGGGCACATAAAGATAAGATGAGAGAAAATCAGTTAAGATAGTTTGGATACGTGAGTTGAATACCTATAGATGGTTTGATTAGGAGAAGTGACTATAAGACGGAGGCTCAAAGCAAATAGGGTAGAAGAAGACCTAGGAAGACTTGTAAAGAGATCATAAGAATAGATATGAAGTACTTAGAGCTAACATAAGACTTAGTGCAAAACTGAGCGCAATGACGTTTTAAGATTCATATGGCCGACCCCACTTAGTTGGATAAGACTTGGTTATTATTCTTATTATATAGTAATTATTACATTATGCCTTGTGAGAACGATATCTCCTCTTCATCCTTTTATAGTCGAAAGAACAGTATTTTCTAGTTAGTACGAAAAAGTTAATGAGAAGAAGGGGCTACTTCATTTCATGATCATCACATACTACAAGCCTCCTTCAGAATTTATAGAGGAGTCTCAACCTTTTTTTATTTTTATTTTTACATGTTGCCACCAAGAGGGATTTGTCAACAATGAAACTCGAATTTAGGTCTTAATCTAACGAAGATAACAATTCTTACCAGCTCAACCAATTCTCGTTGGCGAAAGAAGGTACATCCAATACATTGTGCGATCGTTGAAATTACCTACCCATAGTAATCAAAATATTCTTAACAAGATATATGGGCATCTTCTTTAGTCCTAATTGGCATGGAGTATGGGGTTCAATAATCTTTTGGTTGAATCTGATTCTGTTGTAGTAGTCACTCTAGTTTCAAGCTTGGATGGAGAATCATCCACTTGGCTCTTTGGTTTTGTCTTGTCGGATCTTATTCCTAACTTTAGTTAGTCTAAATGTCTCCGGCTAGAGCTGACTAAGCCTTAACTAAACGCTAGGCAGCTGGTTACTAGCACAATTAATTTTAGACAATTTACAATAAAAAACAACTCTAGATTTGCTTAAGTGGCCGCCTAGACACCTTCCTCTTTTTCAAGGTATGCATCAATTAGGCTAACCATGTGTTATTCTTGTTAAGTTTCGTGAAATTAACCGTGTATCAAATTTACAACCACATAATCAGCTTCAGCTGCCAAACACCCCCATCCTATGCATCTACTTTTCTTACCAAATTAAACGAATCGTGCTGCGGATGACCCTTTAATTGAGGGAATTTTTCATTTTTCTATAAAAATGTTTGGCAAAGCAGACCGAATAATTCTACATCAACAACTAACCATAAAAATTAATAACATCTCAACATAACATAAGCCCCAATCGAAGAGATTCAATCATTCAAAAAACGAAATTCATATATAAAATCCAAATTATAAAAAACAATACAAAACCAAAAGACCACAAAATCCAAGAAAACAACCCAAAAAAATTAAAAAAAAAAAAAAAGAAAAAAGATCCAGATCTTGTTTACATCAAAATCAAGTCCTACAAATGGAAAAGTTAAAGACTGAAATAATCATCAGTATTAATCTCGTAATTAGAAATAAAAAAGATTCAGATCGATCAGCCTCTGATGTGCTTAATCTTGAACCAGCCCTTCTTGCACGAATTTCCAACGATCCTCACTCCTTTCTTCACCAAGTGTTTCAGCTCCCTGGCCCTCTGCCTCACCTGGTTCTCAAACCCTGCCATTCTTTGTTTCCGCTTTCTAGAGAGAGAAACCACCAAAGGTTTTGGAGAGAGAAAGAGAGCAGAAAGAGAGTAGAGAGTGGGGTTGGTGTGGGGGGTTTTATCGGGGGAATTATGGCGCTGCTGCTGCTGGAAGAGGAGCTGCTGTTATTGTGTGATGGATGCGGTCGCGTTTTTTAAAATGGAAGGAACCGCGTGGGCCAACCCACACGCACACGTGGCGGAAATCTAACGGGGTGGGAACGGTTTGATCGTGTCATGCGTGATTAGCCGAAGTTAATTGCGGGATAAGAATAAGGATGAGCTGGTATGTGACATCTGTGGCCTTTAAATTTTAATCGACATTTGAAATGTGGACACCTCCTTGGGGCCCACTCAATTTTCATGGGACCACTCATTGACTTGGAAAGATTTCAATGTGTCCCACCGTACCTTATATGTCTTTATATAAGCAGTAAGATTTTTATGTTTAAAAATTAAAATTTTTTATTATTATTTTAAAATTTTTATTTTACACTTTTTATAAGTGATTTTTCTTTTTAATTATAAATAATTTAAAGTGCATAATAAGACTTTTTGAACGTTAATAACAATTCTTTAACAATTAATAATATAAAAAATAAAAAAGTTTACCACCTAAATAATAATATGTGTTGTATTATTTGTGTTGTGAGTAGAAGGAAAAATTTCTCCCTTGACTTGGCTGATTTTCCCCTTCTAGGTGTTTCTATTTTTTGTTTTACATGTGCATAATTGGGTCTGATCAATCCCTTCAACTTATTTTAATTGTAATCATTTTACTGTTTATAGATTCGTATTCTTTATTATAATGGTGGAACCATACATTTTTCTATTTTTGTCCAAAATGGTGGAACAAGATTCTCTCTCGATCACTTTTGTGTGGATCCTTTTGATGCATCAATCCGATTCGTTCAAAAGAAAATCGAACGGTTAGAAGACTATCAAACTGAGAAGGGGCTGCGATGGTAACAACGCCCTTGGATCCTCTGCCTCGTGATTGCGGGATGGTTGAGAAGGGGGTGAATGTCTGAGAAGACGACAACGTCGTTGGGATCGTAGTCGTGATTGACCAAGTAGAACCGCAGAGGAGAATTGAGGAAAAAAACACAGCAGAATCGACGAGAAAGAAAGAAGAAGAAAATTTGAAGAAGTTGCAGCACAATTGTAGAGAATAAAATAGAGGCAGCATAGCAACAAAATCGTAGAGAGAGGAGAACAAACTTGTTGGGGGCAAGTTTTAAAATAGAGAACTTTAACGAAAAGCTTCCGGTACTGTTCATTTTAACAAAAAATCACGTTTTTACACTAAAATGTCAATCCTAATACTATTCACTTTATCTTTTATTTTGTCCTTATCGTTAAAACTCAAAGTTTTCAAGTCATTTTCATTAGTTTTCCTTTTAAAATACTAGGTATCAAACTTAACGTGAATATTATACGTTTTTGCCACTATATGAATTGAATATAAAATCTCTCACTTAATTAACTTCTCTGCCTTACAGTAAGTGGGATTACTATTATACATCTATCATTTACTCTTTATGCAATTGTGCTCAGCCAACCTTTATTTTTTGTATTTGCATAAACCCTTCTCTATTGGGGTCAATCTTATTTGCAGAAATTAATATTTTTTTTAACAAACGATATTATTTACATTAAAAAGAAGATAATGGATTTAGTCTTACAATGGGCTAGCAATAATATGATTCAAGTTCATATTTAACGAGAATTAAATTTAATAGTTAAATTATCGTTAACATTTAGTGTTAGGTAACATTGAATATCCCATGTGAATTGTTAACTGAACCACTGGCACACAGCTAGTCTCCAAGCTACCATCTGGATAAGCATAACCAAACCAAATGGGATTGGTTGAGGCTTTTAGTACTTTGAATTCCATAAAATAATCATAGATTCGTAACACACTAATTGACAACATAAGTATATTATTATTTGAATACAACCATGTATTTAATCTAATGAATATTGTATAATAATTTAGGATGGATTTCAATGTTTCAGAGATTCGAACCTAAGACCTACATATAAAAAAGAACATTATTAAATTGTAGTACTAAATGATGACATATGTACACTTTGCGGTTTAAAAAATTCTCATTTTAAGAAAGAAATTAAGTTAAATTGAAGAAAAGAAAGAAGAGGTAGTGGAAAATGAAGATCTGAGGTACTTATGAGGATACGGCGGTGGTCAGTAGGATGGTCCGCGAGGTCATTGAGCCTGACGAGAACATGGTAGGGAGTGGTGGGTGACTCTGGATTGGTCGAGTAGGATGACGCGAGAAACAAGACGGTCTTAGCAGTTTTCTGGCTTTTGGGAAGTCTCGCTAAGACCCTTTAGCGATCCTCTTAGTTGAGGTGAGTGAAATCTAATCTCATTGAAGCTAATTTCAACGTGTAATAAACACACGACTACTCTACAATTAGTCCAATTTAGTAAAACCTTGTGACGTTAAACAAACACAGCCTAAAAGCACTTGTCAATCCAAATTGAAAACTTTATATTTTCAAATGGGGCCACGACTTTTGGAATTTATATGAAGTGGGTATTGTGGGTATGCTGTTTAATCCAAAATTTAAAATCTCCATTATTATAATGGAGGAGGATTCTCTACCCTCCTATTCCCATCTCCTTCCATCATCTCTTCGCACACATTGCTTTTTGTCTTATTGTCTTTATAAAAGAAATCAATATAAGATGTTGACGTGGTTTAACCATGACCGTTCAAATAGAAGGGCATGGAAAGGTAAAGAGATTAAAAGGGCAGAGAATCCTCCTCCTATTATAATTAAAATCTGACTGTAAACCAATTATATCATGACATTACTTTGACAATAGGTACAATTTTGTTTGTTTTGGTAGAAAAATGGGCCAATTGTTTAAAATATTTGTGGGTTAATGAATGCCCACACAGTAATATTGACTAGGGAAATGAATAAGGATTGTATTTTCAAAAGGTGTGTGCTGTAAAGTTCAAGTTGTAATTATTATGCTTGTTTGGAGTTGCTTTATAAATAGAGCGCTTGGTGTGCTATCAAAATAGACTTAGAAGAAAAAAAGATCAATAACATCACTATCTATCCCTCCCTCTTTTATTCGTCATCCCCTTGTGTTATAGTTATAGTGTGATATTTTACATCTGCTTCGCTCTTGTTACTAGTAAAAGTTATCTTTCTAACTTTTACCTATTTATAACACGTTATCAACACGACTCTCTAACCATTTCTCACTTCTCTTTGCCGAAAGAAAAAAAAAAAGTTTCCTCTAAGGATTTTACTGTTCTTCTTCTTCCTCTGCCTCATCTGCTGGATATATCCTCGCGAAGAACTGTTTGAACCATGCCTGCTTCTAGTTCTCAACCTAACAGTTACTTATTTCTTTGATTTCTTGTTTGATGTAGCTCCTGACTACTAACCTAGTGTTTATTTATGTTAATTTTACTGCAATCTAAGATGGTGCGATACAATCGCCCATCTTGAACTGCAAATTTAATCTTAGTGCAATCCAAGATGGTGCGGTATCATCACCTATCTTGGACTGCAGATCTAATTTTACTGCAAATTTTAGGTGGAGCGGTATAATCGCCCACTCTACCCTGCATATTTAAATTTGCTTGCTAATTAGTTTTATTGCAATTTTAGGTGGTGCGGTATAATCGCCCACCCTACTCTGCATATTTAAATTTTCCTGCTACTTGAGTGGTGCGGAATAATCGCCCATCCTATGTTATGAAAATGGTGTGGTACAATCGCCCTCCTCATTCATCATGTAAATCTCGCGCCAGAAGTTTCGAGTGCTTATTATTTTGGTCTAAAGATCAAAATGAAAAATTTATAAGAATTAGAAGTTCTAACATTACATACCTTCAGAATACATATTATTGCAAGTTCTTACACATCTCAGTTTTCTTTCAGAAAAGAAAATGGCGAACTTGGCAAAACTTTATTTTGTTGCCCTGGACATTACTGAGAAGAACTACCTTACCTGGGTAGTGGATACCAAGATCCATTTGGAGGCAGAGAATCTTGGAGAAACAAATAAGAAGGAGAACAGTGCATCTTCTTAAGATTGAACAAAACAATAAGCTCCTGATAAAAAATTATCAGTCCCGACCTACTGGATCTGCACCATTCCCAGAAGTGAATGCTGCTTCTCTTGAAGTGAACGCCACACCCTCTGGTAGCAATACTCATAAATGAGGACGTGGCCACATGCAAGGATGGTGGAATGGGAGAGGCAAGAATCATGGTTACAAGTTTCACAACCAGGTTTCAAGGCATAATTCAGGCCCGAGTTTCAAAAATGTAAATCGCCACAAAGGTAAAGCTCATATAAACAATGCTCACAAAACTCTAAAGGAGCCTGCCATAAGTATAGTGGCAATAGGCACTGGGTGAGTACTTGTCGTACCCCAAAACATCTGGTAGATCTATATCAAGCCTCTATCAAGGAGAAGGGTGTTGAGATCAATTTTCTCGACCAGGCTAAACCAATGGATATACCTGATCCAGTGTGCGACGTATCAGGGCAATTGAACACAACACACCTAGATGTCTCGAACTTCAATGTGGAAAGAGGGAATGAAGTGTACCGGTCCGACTAAATCATTTATTTTTGATGTACTAAACTTGTAGTTTAAAACTAGTATTTCAAATTCAATAAAAGTGGCATTTAAATTTCCTATTATAAATTGCTTTTAATCGTGATCCCCTTTACACAGAAAGCATGGATAAAAATTATGGTTATTCTCAAAACATGAGAAATGACGGAGATATTTGTCTTGCAGATAGCTCAACCACGCATACAATACTTCAAGATCGAAAATATTTCTTAAGATTGATGCTTACAAAAGTAAGGGTAACAACAATTTCAGGCCAAACATATGTAATTGAAGGCTCAGGGAAAGCTCCGATTATGTTACCAAATGGAACAATATTGTCCATATAGGATGCGTTGTACGCTACTCGATCTACTCAAAATTTGTTGAGTTTCAAAGACATGTTTAAATGGATACCACATTGAAACGAGAAGTGCAAAAAATGTGGAGTATCTATGCATTACCTCCAATGATACCCAGAAGTGTATATTGGAGAAGTTGCATGGTTTGACGAGTGGATTATATTATACATACATAAAGATAGTTGAATCACATACTGTCATGAACTAGAAGCCCATTGATTCAAAAGTTTACATGTTTTGGCATGACCGTCTGGGTAACCTAGGATCTACCATGATTCATAGAATCATTGCCAACTCTAATGGATATCCATTATTGAGTAGACACATTACTATCTCAAATGATAACCTTTGCAAGACTTGTTTTCAAAGGAAGTTGGTAATTAAACCATCACAACTAAAGGTTGATGCTATATCCCCATCATTTCTGCAAAGAATTTAAGGGGATGTTTGTGGGCCTATTTAACCATCCTATGGACCATTCCGATATTTTATGGTTTTGGTTGATACATCTACCTGATGGTCATATGCTTGTCTCTTGTCTACTCGGAATGTAGCTTTTGCGAGACTTCTTGCTCAGATAATTAAGTTGCGAGCACAGTTCCTAGATTACCCCATTAAGTTAATCCGACTTGATAACGCTGGTGAATTTACATCTCAAACCTTTGATGATTACTGCATGACATTGGGCATTGATGTTGAACACCCTGTTCCTCATGTCCATACTCAAAATGGTCTAGCAGAGGCATTTATCAATTGGTTTCAATTAATAGCTCGCACACTGCTCATGAAAACAAAATTGCCAGTCTCTATATGGGGATATGTCATCTTACATGCTGCATCATTGGTTCGATTGAGACCTATAGCTATCCATCAATACTCCTCAGTGCAATTCGTGTTTAGAGATCAGCCAAACATTGAACATTTACGAGTTTTTGGTTGTGCTGTTTATGTGCCTATTGCACCACCATAACGCACTAAATTGGGACCTCAGTGCAAACTGAGAATTTATATGGGTTTTGATCTACCGTCTATCATTATATATTTGGAACCCTTGACAGGTGATATGTTTACAGCTCATTTTGCTGATTGTCATTTTCATGAGATAGTTTTCTCGTAAGCTGGCATGGGTTGTTCCCACTTTATCTCATTTTGATTCATGTAGCACTCAATGTGAAAATGAAGTGAAAAAGATCGTTCATCTTTAAGGTATTGCCAATCAAATGCTAGATGCATTTAATGATGCTATGAAAGTGACAAAATCACATATACCGGCTGCAAATGCACCTGTAAGAATTGATGTTCCTGTTGGACAAAATAAAGTGGTAGCGAATGATTCATCTGGTGCACGCCTGAAGCGTGGTAGACCCACAGGTTCAAAAGATTCAGCCCCTCGAAAGAGAAAGACGAGGGCACATGTACCTGAAGAAAAAATGAAATCATTCAGGAAGAAAAAATGAATGACAAATCCATAATTCATGATTCTGTACTTTCAGAAAAATGTACCTAAAGGAACAGAGGTACATGAAAGTGAAGAAATCTCCATAAATTATGCTTGTACTAATGAATTGTGGGATTAGAATGAAATAATCATCGACGACATGTTTGCATTTGCAGTAACCATTGAAATCATATTAAGTGATGATATTGAACCACACTCTGTTAATGAATGCAAACAAAGACAAGATTGGCTTAAGTGGAAAGATGCAATCCAGGCAGAATTAAATTCCTTGGAAAGGCGAAATGTTTTTGGACCGGTAATCCAAACTCCGCATGGTATAAACCCCATGGGTTACAAATGGGTATTCATAAGAAAGCGAAATGAGAAAAACGAGATTGCAAGATATAAAGCACGACTCGTTGCATAAGGCTTTTCGCATAGACCTGGAATTGATTATGAAGAGACATACTCTCCTGTAATGGATGCAATTACGTTCCGTTACTTAATAAGTTTAGTGGTTTTAGAAAAAAACTTGACATGCAACTTATGGATGTCATCACTGCATATCTATATAGAGAATTAGATACTGATATATATATGAAAGTCCCAAAAAGACTTAAGTTGCCTGAAACAACTAATAAACCATGAGGTATGCTCTTAATCAAATTAAGGCGATCGTTGTATGGGCTGAAACAATCTAGACAAATGTGGTATAATCGTTTCAGTGAGTATTTGATCAAAAAAGAGTATATCAAGAATGTCATTTGCCCTTGTGTGTTCATTAAGAAATCCAACTCTGGATTTACTATAGTGGCAGCATATGTCGATGATATAAACCTAGTTGGAACCCCTGAAGAACTCAATAAAACTGTTGAATATCTGAAAAGCGAATTTGAAATGAAAGACCTTGGAAAAACAAAATATTGTCTCGGCCTGCAGATCGAGCATTGTGCTAGTGGAATTTTGGTTCACCAATCAGCTTACATTGAAAAAATCTTGAAGCGATTTGGTATGGACAAGACTTATCCATTCAACACGCCAGCGGTCGTTCGTTCTTTGGACATTAAGAAAGATCCATTCCGTCCAAAAGAAGATGATGAATTGGTCATTGGTTTGGTCATTGGTTTAGAAGTACCATATTTGAGTGCAATAAGTGCTTTATTGTATTTAGCACAATGTACTCGACTAGATATAGCTTTTTTAGTCAACTTGTTAGCAATGTATAGCTATACTCCAACAATTTGTCATTGGAAGGGAATCAAAGATGTATTGCGATACCTTCGTGGGATAGCAGACATGGGTCTATTCTACTCAAAGAAATCCCCAAATGACCAGGTCCTTGTTGGATACGCATATGCCGATTTTCTTTTTGATCCGCATAAAGCCCGCTCACAAACTGGATATGTGTTCAATAATGGAGATACAACAATCTCGTGGCACTTAACAAAGCAAACATTAGTTGCTACATCCTCAAATCACTTAGAAATACTTACTTTATATAAAGCAAATCGTGAATGTTCTTGGTTAAGATCAGTGATCCATCATATCCGGAATTCATGTGGTCTACCTTCAAAGACAGACACTCCAACTATCATTCATGAAGATAATGCAGCCTGTGTTGCCTAAATGAAGGAAGGATTCATCAAGGGTGATATGACTAAGCACATATCTCCAAAGTTTTTCAGTGCACATGAGCTTCAGAAGGCGAAAGTTATTGAAGTCAGACAAATCCGTTCCAATGAAAATCTGGCAAACCTGTTCACTAAAGTGCACATTTCAGAAGTTAGTGTAAAGTATCGGATTACATCGACTTACCAATTAGATAAATTTGAAAAATATGGAATCAAGAGGAGATACATATTAGGGGGAGCATCCATGAAACATGCATGTTGTACTCTTTTTCCTTCAATCAGGATTTTTCCTATCAAGGTTTTAACGAGGCAACATAAGCATACTTAACACTATATCAACAATCCAATTAAAGTTGTACTCTTTTTCGTTTGCTATTGTTTTTTCCCATTGTGTTTTTCCGAGTAAGGATTTAACGAGGCAACTAATGTTGATATGTGGGCATTTAAGGGGAAGTGTTGAAAATATTTGTGGGTTAATGAATGCCCACATAGGAATATTGACTACGGAAATGAATGAGAATTGTATTTTCAAAAGGTGTGTGCTATAAATTTCAAGATGTAATTATTACACTTGTTTGGAGTTGCTCTATAAATAAAGCGCTTGGTGTGATATCAAAGTAGACTGAGAAGAAGAAAAGATCAATAACATCAGTATCTATCCCTTCCTCTTTTATTCGTCATCCCCTTGTGTTATAATTACAGTGTGATATTTTACACCTACTTCGCTCCTGTCACTAATAAAGATTATCTCTCTGACTTTTGATTATTTATAACACCAAAAAAGTATATTAGTGGAGAATCTTATCTTTAGGTCAGTGGTTTGAAAAAATACAAACTTTACAATATTTATTTCAGAATGTGGATGGCTTAAAAAAAGGTGCAAAAAAGAGAGAGGCTGGCAAATACAGATAAGAAGAATATGATGATTCCTTCAAACTTCATTTCTGTTGCGGAACATAATTGTGACTTGTTGAAATCACCATGGCCATGGTCCCATTGAAACTTCATCATAACAGCTTCAAAATAAGGGGACATACAGCTTCCTTTTCGGATGTCACTTGAATATTAATGTCGGGTAATATTAGATAGATCAATTTTTTAGATCAAATTTATAAATCATGTGATGTGCTACTAATAAAAAATAAACATGTTAATTAACATTTAAGTAATATCCAATCATCAACAATTATGTCATATGATTTATAAAATATGATATAAATAAAAGGTCTGCCTAACATTACCCGCTTCTGTTTCCCCTTAATCCTGTCGTCACTTGATTGATGTCATCTTTTTCTGAGATATGCGAGTCTGAGGAACCTACAACTTCTAGACAAGCAGCTGCTAGTCCTCATTAGCAAAAGGCCATGAACATGATGCCTTAAAAACTCAAAAAATTAAGAAAAGTGGTTTATGTAGGAAGTAAATGGGTTTACAAAATTAAGAAAAGCCCTGAGGGTAGTATATCCAAATACAAGGCAATAGTATAACAACTTTGTGCATCACCACATAGGGAAGTTGATAGTGTCGTGTTTAGAAAGCAAGAATGCTCCTCTTGTACAGCATCTTTGTGAGTGCGAATCCGATCTTGTTGGAAAAATACTTGCAACAGAAAAGAATTTCACCTTAGAAGCTGATCCCAAGCGGCCAACAGTTCCCGATGAGAGTAGATCCCTGCCCAGGATGGGAATACTGGACACTTGACGCGTATATCCAACAAAATCATTCAACATAAACAAGTGGACTGGAAGAGTTGAACGCTAAATCTTGAAGAGACGAAGAAAAAGAGTACGGAAAACAAAATCTTGGAAGAGTTTTGTACCGGTTTATGTTCTTGAAACTGAAATTCTCAAATATAGTGAGTTAATTACAATGGTTATGAAATTGAGCGAGAGCTCAGGACAAGAATGTTATCATTAGGGTCATGGCGTTGTACAGAGAATGTATTAAGATGGGACAGCTCAAGTTTCCAGTCCAACAATAAGAGCATCCAAGTACACATCCAATGATGAACAACTGTAAGGAATTCTCACCAGATAAGTGAGCTGCACTAAAAATAGCCGAGCTTATCAAAACTGCAGACTGCCATTTCGTAGTGGACAAAATTGACGCCAGTAAAAATCCTCTGTAAACAGTTTCTTCCAGCACGGGAGTGATAATGCAGTATACGAGAACACAAGCAGCTTGTGAGATGTTGCTGCTCAACAAGATTTCCTTCAGAACGGGGTTGTTTATATCCTGCAACCACACGGTGTAAAATAAGTTACTTGAAAGAGAACAGCATCTTCCAAAACATTGTTAAACCACCGATCTATTCATTTAGAGAAACATGAATGAGATGTAATAAGAATTTGACAACGGAAACATATTCGACTTGTCTGATGCAGATTTGAAATCATTTTAACTTAGTACCAAATCCTATTTCTAATCATAGAAGCCCTATATGACCCAAACTAGTTAAAACCAAACCAAAGCCAATTAAAAGAGTAATCTCAGCCACTGTTTAAAAGCAATATGGACCACTGGATCATTCAGTTAGTAAAGATACTTTGATGGCTGTAGAGCGAAAGCTAGGCTAAGATATTTGTCAGGATCTTTCAAAGTTATCTTTGGCTTATTTTGTTTATTATCATGAGCATTGAATCAATTAAATCCATTCTTCTGTTATCATTCGCTGCTACCTAACACCAGCCAACATAAAAAATGCCGAGATTATGACATCTTATTATCTGAAACATGGTTTTACCAAGCCATCAGGTCATGTAACAAAATATATGCGTCCAGGTTTCTGATTGCGGTCTTGTTTTTGGGAAGCTTACCTTTGGTTCACTAAATATGATAACAAAAACCAGAAAACGTAGGCAGATAAGTAACAAGTTTATTCTGCGAACCTTGGGGCCAACGACTCTATCAGCAAGTAAGGAAGTTAGGAAAACCAACATGAACAGAAACCCAAATCCTACGACAGATGCCAACAGCCAGCTCCTCTCTTTTGATAGTTTTTTAGCTTTGAAGAAATCCACAAACTTGTATTGTGGCTTGGCAGTACTCTGCAGAAGCAGCAGAGCCGCAATGAGCTCTAGAGTTTGAGCTCCAAGCAATGATATTGCCTGCACTACCAAAAAAAAATAAAAATAAAAGATCAATCGACAGTGTGCAAACTGCATACTTACTAATGCAAAATCAAGCTTCTTAAAATTGAGAATTGCAAACAGTTCCATGTGCTTTCATAGCCATGCTCCCTTGAAACAAAATGAAGCATAGTTTGATGCAAACAGCGGAAAGGATAAGCTAATTGATTACGCAGCAGTTCATCTTCATCATCCTCTATTCACAGCATATGCCAATCCATATCAAAGCAGAAAGTTGAACAACTTTTACATCCAACCCCTAACAGACTACACCCACACTAAAATGCTAAATCATGAAAAGGGAAAGTGATTCATTAACAAATATGCCTGTACGCAAGTGTCAATCCGTGAACATGTTCTATAATTTTCCCTCACAATTCCCATTCTTCCAAGAATCAAATACTGTCAAGGCCAATACGTCTCAACGATGATAACAAAAAATAAATGAACAGGCTCACCTCTGTCTGTGGATCAAGTACAGGTTCATGCAACAGATGAGCAACCACAGACAACCCTCCAAAACTCAGAGGGATGTGCAAACTGAACATATAGAAAGCCATAGTGCTCCACACAGTTCCATTGTCCCATGGAGCATCTGCTGCCAGTGCCGAAAACCCCTACAATTTACAATCACAAAGAACCCCATTTCATGTTTTTGATAAAGCGATATTCTAAACTACTTTAATCTACATGCAAGGGATTCGAACTTGGGTGCAAAGCAACAATGAACCCAAAAACATATATTTCACCCCCATTTGACTGAACATACTAAATTGCGGAGACTCGAAAAGGAAATTTACCTGGGAAGAGGGTTCATGGGTGCTTTCAGTTTTGTCACAAAAGCACTTGAAACAATGTTTGGAGCTGCATAAGAAGCTGGTGGATTTGAACTTGGTGCAAGAGAGAGAAGTATGGGGAGAAAGAGAGGATGTTAGGGGATTGGAAACATGTCCTCCAAATCCAATGAATTTTTCAGGTGCTGCAGGGTATACAGTTGCAGGATGCCACAGTTGCCACTGACATTCTATCATTCTGTTTCTCTTCCCCCAAACCTATTGGTTTTTCTGGTTTTCGTCGCCGGAGAGCATCCGATTCCCGATTATAAATGGCTAGCGCCTAGTTTTTGTTTATTTAAATTAAAATGAAGATGGGATTAACAAGTGACGCTTTGGCCGAGTGGTTAAGGCGTGTGCCTGCTAAGTACATGGGGTTTCCCCGCGAGAGTTCGAATCTCTCAGGCGTCGTTTCAATTTTTTATTTATTTTTCTGGTAACCCTTATTTATTTGTTTTGGTAAATCTGGGGTTATTTATAGACTCATGTAGATGTGTTTTCACTTTTAGAGAAAATGTATTTGTTTCTATTTAACAAGAAAAGTATTATTAGCCATTCAAAAATCTTATTCGTCTTGACAAACGGTAAAAGACCGCAAATATGAAATTGAAGACAAGGGCGTCGTTTGCCTCCCCAACACTAACTCATAATGAGGATGCATACCGCCTTTTTTTTATCCCAGCAGTTGTTCATTCATCTCCGAAATTTTTGTCGAGTTTCGGGAACCATCTCCTTCCTTGGTATAAGCCTCACAGCTCTCTCACTCCGACTGACTGACCCAGGTATCTCTTATCCTCTCCTCTTCTTTCAGTGCCGATTTATTCTCAACTTTACGATTTAATAAGAGGATTTTAATTTAAGGTTTAATTAATTAGGGTTTTAATTAAGGGTTTGGTTGTACCGGATTCTGTATGTTAGAGTTGGGCCAAATTCCAAACTAATTCAATACATGGTCTTACTGCAATGCAAATATCTGGATAATTGAATAAATGTAGGCAAGGATACAACTCTAGTATTTAATTTTCTACATGTCTTGCATGTTTGTTTCTTGTTTCTCTTTCCATCTGTTTTTATTTTTTGTGTTTTGTTTTTTCATTGTATGCGTACGCATTTTGGTTATCAATAGTCCAAGCCTCCAAGGTTGTTTATTATCCAAGATATCTGCATTAGGTTCCTGGAATCTTGTTGGCCGCG
The DNA here is from genome assembly GCF_019419815.1 of Pyrus x bretschneideri. NCBI lineage: Eukaryota > Viridiplantae > Streptophyta > Magnoliopsida > Rosales > Rosaceae > Pyrus > Pyrus x bretschneideri. The sequence goes on along the minus strand of NW_025999735.1, from coordinate 3,515,194 downwards.
TTAAAATTACCTTTGGGGGAGGTCTATTCGATATCCAAGATCCGCTCAGCCACAGTTCGGGCAAGTCGTATTGTTTTAACAGGTTCCGTAAGCTTGGGAAATTTCAGAGAAACAACGGAACTGCAGTTTCTAGTTTCTGGCTTGGAAAAAAGAAACTTAGGGGCCTGTTTGATAACCATTTTGGTTTTAGCTTTTAGTACACTTTATGGTTAGAAATGAAGGAGAAATACAAGGAAGAAGAAATGATGAATAAGGATAGAGGTTCATTCTGATGTCATTTCATGTGCATTTCTCCCTGCTCCTTCCTAAGTCCTACCACACTACATCCTCCACTGTTCCATCTACTATCACTCTGTATCTAGTGACAAGTGACAAAACCAAAAACTAAAACTAAAATGATTATCAAACAGGCCTTAATTTATAGTTTCACCCCATCCCACTATGGAGTCCTGGCTCTATCCCTGTCTCCTGTTTAGCTTCAATTTGTGAATTTGTTCCTCATCTTGATGATTATAAGTTGCATCCTCAGATTTGTTTTCTTTTTGTTGAATGCCAAAGAGCTGCATGTAAAGTTTGTTGTAGTCCTACATTATCCGATCTAAGTATGTCTTTAGGCTTAGATGTTCTTCTGTAACCTTATCCATTTTGGCTCTTGCACATTCAAGTTTACAGTCATATATATGTAGAATGTTAAAAGTTAAATTTGGCCGCAAGCTCAAAATATGCTACTCTTCAGCTGTGCTATTCCTGGATTTACTATAATTTTGATTATGCACTCTTAAGATTTTTGTTTGTTTATTTACTTTTATTTTCATTAGTGTTTTTGGAAATCCTCAATTTCAAAATAATGCAAATCTCTTTATACTGTGCTTCTTTGTTGGTTACAATAAATGTAACTGTTTTTTTCGTTTTTCATTTGAGAGACTCTAAGAAAAGACTTAGAGGACTTGGATCAAACGGAGGACATGACACAAAACTGAGCGCAATGGCGTTCTAGGATTCATATAGCCAACCCCACTTAGTGGGAAAAGGTTTTGTTGTTGTTGTTGTATTTGAGAGCCATTTTTTATGCTTTTGAAGGTGCTCTGTGAAAAGTGTTATTACGTGAATTGGTAACAAATAGTGAAAAGTAGCGTAATAGAAGAATATTATGCCACCATTGTGCAATTTTTTCACATGCTTCTGCTGACATACATAGGAACTTGCAACAATCATGAGTTGGATTTTTGGTGTACATGGCGACTAGGGAGGCAGCTAGAACACATCAAAGTAATCCAACAAAGGTGGGCTGTTGGTGCTCATGCTTTCCGCTGAATTTTGTATCAACTGCGTAGTCTTCACTCTTCAAGTATATAGAACAATAAAAAAAAATATGTCGGAGGCTCTCTAAACAAAGATGATTCTCACAACGCAAAAGACATGTACAATAGATTTATATGTCCAGTCTATAAACATTTCATACACAATACACCACAATGGTCCAAGTCCATACATACAAACTACAAAACCTCCCTTAATTTGGAAGGGGCATTGGCAAGCCAGTTTGCTTCAATCGTGCAAGCTTGTAGTGATCATTCTCTTCTCCAGCAAGGTAGACAAGTTCATGCACATGTCATTTGCAGCGGACTTGTCAAAAACAGCCTTGTTGGTACAAAGATCCTGGGTATGTATTTTCTCTGTGGGAGCATTATAGACGCCAAGAACATGTTTTATCAGCTTGATTTGAAATATACTTTGCCTTGGAACTGGATGATTAGAGGGTTTACATTAACGGGTTACTTTGATTATGCCTTGCTGTTTTACTTTAAGATGTTGGATTCTGGAGTTTCACCCGACAAGTACACTTTTCCGAGTGTAATTAAAGCTTGTGGTGGTGTGAATAATGTAAGATTGGGCAAAGCAGTCTATGATACTATCCAGCTTATGGGTTTTGGAATTGATATATTTGTGGGCAGTTCTTTGATTCAACTGTATGTGGACAATGGTTGTATCCAGGATGCATGGCACTTGTTTGTTAAAATGCCTGACAAAGATTGTGTTTTATGGAATGTTATGCTTCATGGCTATGTTAAAAATGGAGAATCAAATAATTCTGTTAGAATGTTCTTGGAAATGAGAAGTAGTGAAGTTAAGCCAAATGCAGTGACATTCGCTTGCATTTTGTCTGTTTGTGCGTCAGAAGCTATGATTGGTTTTGGTACTCAACTTCATGGGCTTGTTGTCGCTTGTGGGTTTGAGTCGGATTCTCCAGTGGCTAATACATTGTTAGCAATGTATTCTAAATGCCAGTACTTCTCTGATGCCCGCAAGTTGTTTGATATGATGCCTCAAACTGATTTAGTGACATGGAATGGAATGATATCTGGTTATATACAGAGTGGGTTCATGCTTGAGGCTTCACGTTTGTTTCAGGACATGATATCTACAAGTGTCAAACCTGATTCAATCACATTTGCAAGTTTTTTACCTTCTGTTGCTGAACAAGGTAGCCTCAAGCAAGGTAAGGAAATTCACTGTTACATTGTAAGGCACTGTGTGCCTTTGGATGTGTTTTTGCAAAGTGCACTTATTGATGTATACTTCAAGTGTCGGAATGTGGAGATGTCGCGCAAAATTTTCAACCAAAGCACCAGAACAGATGTTGTCATGTGCACAGCTATGATTTCGGGGTTTGTTCTCAATGGGATGAATAGTGATGCATTGGACATTTTTAGATGGTTACTTAAACAGAAAATGAGACCAAATTCCCTAACAGTGGCAACTGTTTTACCAGCTTGTGCTGGTTTGGCTGCTCTGAAATCTGGAAAGGAAGTGCATGGTAACATCCTCAAGCATGGGTTTGATGGGAGGTGTTATGTGGGTAGTGCCCTTACAGACATGTATGCAAAATCTGGAAGACTCGATCTTGCTCATTGTGTTTTTCAAAGACTGACCGAAAGGGATGCTGTTTGTTGGAACTCAATGATAACAAGCTTTTCCCAGAATGGCAAACCAGAAGAGGCGGTTGATCTATTTCGTCAAATGGGGATGGGAGGTGTCAAATATGACTGTGTAAGCATTTCAGCTGCGCTATCTGCATGTGCAAATTTACCAGCATTTCATTATGGGAAAGAGATCCATAGTTTCATGATTAGAAATGCATTTAGCTCTGATCTGTTTGCTGAGAGTGCACTGATAGACATGTATGCCAAATGTGGAAACTTAGATCTTGCTCGCCATGTGTTTGACATGATGGAAGAGAAGAATGAAGTTTCGTGGAACAGCATTATTTCTGCTTATGGGAATCACGGTCACCTTAAGGAATCTCTTGTTCTATTTCATGAAATGTTGGGTAATGGGATCTTGCCTGATCATGTCACCTTTCTTGGTATATTATCTGCTTGTGGTCATGCAGGCGCAGTTGATGATGGAATTCTCTACTTCCGTTCCATGATTGAGGAATATGGGATCCCAGCTAGGTTAGAGCATTATGCTTGCATGGTAGATCTGTTAGGGCGTGCTGGACATTTACATGAAGCATTTGAAACAATAAAGAGCATGCCATTCTCCCCAGATTCTGGTGTCTGGGGAACAATGCTTGGAGCATGTCGGCTCCATGGCAATGTTGAGCTTGCAGAAGAGGTATCAAGATATCTTTTTGAATTGGCACCTCTAAATTCTGGCTATTATATACTCTTATCAAATATACTTGCTGATGCTGGAAAATGGGGGAGTGTGCTTAAGGTTCGAACTCTGATGAAAAACAGAGAAGTTCAAAAGGTTCCTGGGTACAGTTGGATTGAGGTGAACAACAACACTCATATGTTTGTTGCAGCAGATGGGAGTCACCCAGAGTCTGCTCAGATATATTCATTGCTCAACAGTCTTCTTCTAGAACTAAGAAAAGAGGGTTATAATCCAAGGCCTTACCTTCCAATGCATCCACAAACGTTGGGGGTATAATTACTGGAATGTTTTAGCTTCTCTCCTACAATTCTGGCTACTTCAGGATTAGGAATGTGTTGCTGGCTTGTGAGTAAGGTAAGCCAGGGACCTTGTTGGCAACGAATTCTGCTATATCTTATTCTGGAAACATTTTCTTTGCATACTCAGATCTACAATTGTCACCTGTAATCAATAAAACAAGTTTTTATCATGTACTTTATTGCATTACTTGAGGCACGCCAATGAATTACTAAAAAGTTCTTTCTATCAAAACTACTAAGTTAAACATGCTTGGGCGAGGTAAACCATGAATGGTGGCCTCTTGAGAAATTTGCCATTGCACCCACACAATTTGTACTTTTGTAAAAATATAATCTTCCATGAGTAACAAGTTGAGTAAGTACACATTTCATGTCTTCCACATTCTTATGTGCATTATATAGGACACAGATAGTCGTGCATTATATATATAGGACCATGAAATGATTTTTCTATGAAGGTATGTTGCTGTTTTAGTTTCCTTTTCTTGCAATTTTATTCAGTCTTTTAAAGAAAAAGAAATAATCATTTAGAAAATAATAATAATTTCCTACAACATGGTTATTGTCATGAATAATTGAATATCTAACTTTGCGTGTGTACTAAAAGTTGTTTCTCTTTAATCATGCTATAGATCTGGAATAATTTTTTGGAAGCTTTGGGATTGAAAAATATTGGACCTACCTTTGTGCAGGAAATAAATCAAATTACTGATGCCCCATCAAATAGGGGCATTTAATCTGTAGACGAGAAGACAAGAGATATTCACTGCACACTATTGAGTTGGTAATTGAATTGGAATAACATGTAAGCTTGTCTCCTTAGAAAAGAGAAGGAAAAAGGGGTTTAACTCTCAAATTAGAAATCTGAAAAACTACCTAATAATAGGTCCCCTCGTGATTATGCCTCTGACTTTGAAGATAATTAAACAAATTGGTTTTGGAACCTTTTGCCGCTTACTTGAGGATATTCTCAGCTATGAAGGGGTGCGTTTTTATCTCCACTGGTTTCCAAGGCCAAGCTTTTTTCTTATATTTTGGTCAGTTTGATCATATATACCCATTTTTCTTCGTTGACAAATCGTTCCAGCTTGGCCAGATATATTATGTTTATTCCTAACTCTTAGGTAAAAACTAATTACAAGACTATACTTTTTTTCCCTCTAGATTATTACTCTGTTACTTTATAGGCAGAAAATCCCTGAGGTGTGAATCCTTTTTTCTGTTTTCTTTGGGCATATTCAGCTTCGCAGTTTGAGCTTCAACTTGGTTTCTGTGTTTTGTTAACCCCTCTTTTCGTGTTATGTGACAATCTCTGGAAATTGTCACGATTTTGTAGAGTGGAAACAGCGGTTTGTTTTGCAGGAGCGGGGCAACCATGTGGTGGTTCCCTATTTTGAAGGTTCTGCTGGAGAATCCATTTACGGTTGTGGGTTTTGTTGCTGAAGATCAATTGGCTTACAGCTATGCTGTCAAAGCAGCGTGTATATGGAGATCTGTCTGGTATGTGTCTCACCTATGGTTTAGGATAAAATACCAAAGAAAGATTTTTGGCTTTCCCATCCAGATTCCAGATTAATATCAATTGATAGCTTCAAGCCTTCAACAACTGGAAAGATTAAATACTTGAGACGCCGATATTTGCTTAAGTTATATGATTATCAAAATCCATGTTTAGTAGCTTATTCTTTTTTTTTTAATATACCTGCAAGTGAAGGGAATGTATAAGTGGGTATTGTCATTTGAATAACTATTTGATGATGGAACCATCTCAACATGATTCAGAATAATTATTTGATGATGGAACCACCTCAACATGATTCATTACGGTGGGGTTGACACGGGCCGGGCTGAAATTTGGAGGGGCTGGACATAATTCGTTTTAAAATGCAACGGGGCGGGCCAGACCAAGTAATAGAAAATAAAAGGGTAAATTACACAGAATTATCTCAACTATTGGTTATTAATAGTTTCATATCTCGTCTTTAAAAAGTTTCAATGTCCTCATCTACGAATTTGTTACAATTTCATACCTTCCATCAGTTGTTTGTCAATTCTTTCGTTAAAATGCAGACGTGACAAGTGACGGGATCCATTTTTTATTAAAAAATTAATTAAATATTTAAAAAAATATTATTTATAAATTAAAAAAAAAAAACCTCAGCCATCTTCTTCCCTGCACCCACCCCTAACCCAAAAACCCAGCTCACCCAAAACCAGAACCCCCCACCCCGCCAGAACCATCCCACTAGATCCCCAAAACAAAAATCAAATCCCAAATTCCCCCAATTTTCAAAATTTAGAAACCCACAAATTCCCCCAATTTTCAAATTTAAATCCCTCTTCTCTGGGAAGAAGAAATTCAGTCCCTCATCTGTCGCCACTGCAGCACCCAACCCAACCTTCACCCCTATGCACTCACGATCCCCTTCCTTCCACTCGCACGCCTAGATTGCCGAACTCGACTAGGCCATCATGAGCAGCGTGGGGCAGCCGGCCTCAGGCTTCGGATCCGGTTCCTCTGGACCTCGTCGTCGGGGTTCGGTGCTCACCGCCTTTGGCTCACTTTCACGGCGCTCTCCCTTTCTCCCTTTGCCGCACAATTTGGGATTTGCTTTTGGGGAAGAAAATGTGTGAGGAGAGAGAGAGTTGCAAGGGATGTGGGGAGGGGGAGGGGTGTGGGGAAGGGGATCTGGTATGGGTTTGGATTTTTTTGGTTTTTTTTTTTTAATTTTAATATTTAATTATTTTTTTAATAGAAAATGGATCCCGTCACTTGCCATTTTTTAATATTTTTTAATATTTAATTCAGAAACCCACAAATTCCCCCAATTCTCAAATTCAAATCCCTTTTCTCCCGGAAGAAGAAATCCAGTCCCTCATCCGTCGCCACCGTAGCACCCCACCCAGCCTTCACCCTCACGCACTCGCAATCCCCCTCCTTCCACTTGCACGCCCAGATCGCCAAGCTCGACCAGGCCATTGTTAGCAGCTTGGGGCAGCTGGCCTCAGCCTTTGGATCTAGTTCCTCTAGATCGCGCCGTCGAGGTTCGGCGCTCACCGCCTTTGGCTCGCTTTCATGGCGCTCTCCCTTTCTCCCTTTCCCGCATGATTTGGGATTTGTTTTTGGGGAAGAAAATGTGTGAGGAGAGAGAGATAGAGATAGAGGGTTGCAAGGGAGGTGGGGGTGGGGTTCTGGGTTTGGAAGGAAGGTTTTAAGGGGCGTGGGGGAGGGGGGAACAGGTCAAATGGGAAGGGAATGGGGATTTTCCGGGGGTGGGGGTGTGGGTTTGGAATTTTTTAATTATTTTTTAATTTTAATATTTAATTATTTTTTTAATAGAAAATGAGTCTCGTCACTTGCCTGGTCAGCATTTTAACGGAAGAATTGACAGACAGCTAACAGAATGTATGAATTTGTAACAAATTTGTAGATGAGGTATGATATTGAAACATTTTAAAGACGAGGTATAAACCTTTTAGGGTAAATTATACTTTACCACCTCAGGTTTGGGGTTTATTTCAATTTCTTACAACATCTTCAAAACATTTCAATTTCATACCTTAAGTACTATTTTATTTCAAAATAATACATCTGTTACATTTTCTATCCATTGATCCGTTAAGTGCGGACGTGGCTGCCACATTTGTACCACGTGGTTGCCAAATGTGTGCCATGTGGCAAAAAGAATAATTTTTTTTTTTAAACCTGGAGGAAAAAAAAAAACCTGATTTAAAAAAAAAGAAAGAAAGAGAAGCCCGCACGCCCCCGCCCCCCCTCCCCCCCGCTAGAAGCAAACCAAGAAACATCCAACACCCCACCACCCCCCCCCCAACACCCCAAAAAACCACAAAAAAACCTGCAACCAAACCCAGAAAACTCCCCCTCCCCCCCCCCCAAACATACCTAGATCCGAACCCTTCCCCCCCTCCCCCCCCAAAAAACCCGGACCCAGTGCTCCTCGACGCATCGTTGAGTGGGCTCGTCAGTCGGCTCAGGCAACAAGGTATGTATTCAAATTTTAAATTTTTTCATTGCTTGGTTGGTGGTGGTTTGAATGGAGTTAGGTTTGCTAAGGATGGGTGGGGTTGCAGATAAGAGAAGGTGGGGTATGCGTGGGGGATTGCGGGGGAGGTGAGGGTGGGGTGGGATGGGAGGGGAGGTGAAGAGAGTGGAGGAGAGGGAGGTGGTTAGGAGGCTTGGGAGGGATAAGAGGGTTCTGCGTTTTCAAGTTTTTTTATTTTTCTGGGTTTTTTTAAAAAAAAAAATTTATTCTTTTTGCCATGTGGCACAAATGTGGTAGCCACGTCAACACTTAACGAATCAATGGATGAAAAATGTAACAGATGTATTATTTTGAAATAAAATAGTACTTAAGGTATGAAATTGAAATGTTTTGAAGATGTTGTAAGGAATTGAAATAGACTCCAAACTTGAGGTATGAAAGTGTAATTTACCCAAACTTTTAATAACTCAATAGTTGAAGTACTTTTTTAATTTACCAAAAATAAAACTTGAAACCGGACCTATCCTGCCCATTTGAAACAAGCTGGTTCCTATTGGTCGATGAGTCCAATTTTATTTTTTTTATTTTTTGTCGACACAGAGTGGCGGCAGCCAGGGTGGTGTTCGACAAAGAAGCCGGCTCCTCCACCAACACCCTTCCGCCTTTCCCCCGAGAAAGACACTCCACTCTTGTCCAAACCCAACAAGCTCTCCTCCCACCCAAAACTTTTGTCAACGTCTTCATTGCCATTGTCAGCGCTGGCGTGCTGGTCTACCCTACACCTTCAAGAAAACTGGCTGGGTCTTGGCTCCCTCATGCTCTTCTCCATCGCTTTCCTAACCTACCACTGAAGTAACAACCACAGATCCAAATCCAAGTCCCTAAATCCCTAAATCCAAACAAGCTTAAGGCCATAACCCAATTACTTACTCTCTCTAATCCTCATTTTTAATCTACGACAACAGCATTTCCCCTCGCAACCATGTCGTCCTTCGACTCCTTCCCCAACGACGACTAATCCCACGACCCCCGCTGCAACTCCCCTACCGGCCGGCCCTTCGACGACGATGCCTACATGGGCTACGACCCGGCCTCCCTTCCCAAAACTACGACTTGTCGTTCAACCCTCCCACCCACCACCACGACTTCTCCTCCTCTGTTGATCCTTCCCCTCCCCTCCACTCGTTGTTCTCCCCTGTGGGTACAACAACCCCAACATTGATCTGCAGCTGCAGTCCCCCGAGGTCTACAGCTTCGGCATTTCCACCCCTAACCCGGAATTCGTGTAGTCTTTTGATTCGGCGGTGCCTGAGGACAATGGCGTAGGCGGGTGGCGGCGATGATGATGATGGGGACATTTTCGCCTCTAGTGAGCCGTTGCTGCCGCTGCCCGAGGAGATGCGAGAGGAAGGCCTTGCTCGCCATGAGTAGCGTCGGTGAGCTCAGATCCTAATTTGTTGGCTTGTAATCATATTATTATTAAAGATTGGAATTTTGAATTGAAGTTATTTACTTACAAAATAGCGACTAATTTTAACACGATTACATTAATGATTTGATTAAGTTGGATTTAAATTCTGTGTTAATAATGTTGTGCAATGTGCATGCATGGGATTCAGGGGCTTAATAGCATCCAGTTTAATTTGATTTCTGTATCTGTGATTCTGTGTTCATTACGTTTTTGGGGTCTGAATCATTGATGTCGAGATTTGTCCTTGTATTTGGTAATCGGGTTATGCCTGTAAATCGCATTTGCTATGTCTCAGTTTTGTGTTTGTGTGTGTGAATTTGAAATGGGGAAAATCAGCTTAGATCTTGACTGAATCATTGCATAAGTTTTTTCGTCTTTCCCGTTTTGAATTTCTTCGTTAGCTAATTCCAGTCGTTGCTATAGGAATCAATGGCAAGTCACTGACCATCATATAAGATGGATGGATTGCAATGTCTCCTCTAGTCTTTAAAAGGAACCTAAGATTCACTTCTGCTTCACTGATAGAAACTAGACGTCGTTAGCTGGTTAACCAAACAAAATAAATGTGTGTAAATATTATGTCATATTTTCTTTCACTTTTTCATATGCACTGTTTAACGCATTGAAATATTTTGATATGACCTGTTGGCTTCAATGTTCTACCTCTTCCATAATCCTAATTCTCTCACCCTCCCTCCCTCTCGCTTGCATGCATTCTACGATCATCATCAGTGCTTCAAATCCAAGACGTGAATTTAACTTTCTGTGCAGCTGTACCTGGCCAACCAACAGAAGTTCCACAAAGAAGCTGACAAACATTACTGGAATGCAATAGCGAAGCTGATTCTTTGTGAGGTTCCTAATATTGAGAAGAAGAGAGGGAAGAAAGATCCTGACAAGAAGCCGTCAATTGTTGTCATCCGGGCCCAAAACCTGGTAAACCGACTGATCTTTCAAGGGATGCAGTATATTTTCCTGAAGCTGAAACAGAAGCCTCTGCCACACATGTGCCGCCCCCACCTGCCAAAGATGGCAAGGATGCAAAGGGAGGAAAAGATGGAAAGGATACAAAGGATGAAAAGGATGCAAAAGATGCAGAGGGAGGAAAGGATGCCATGGAAGGAGGAAAGGATGCAAAGGAAAGAAAGGATGTGAAGAATGGAATTCACCAACTGCGGCTGGAACTGCAGCTGCAAGCGCATCTGTTTCACCTGCCAAAGATGTTACTGTGAATTGTACTCCTGGCTCATCAAAACCAGAGGCTCCTGCTGAACCAGAGGTTGAGCAACACTCAGAAACCACGCCAACTCTTGCCAAGTAATGACCCTTCATAATTTTTTTATTCTTTACATTATCTTCGAATCTACTGCTTAGAAATTACTAGGAAGAATAAACACAATCATTTGTCGATGATCCAGGGTCTGCATCATGGAATGCAGACTGCAGAGATTTTCTTCCCAACTTGCTCTAGGGTTTTGTAATCTTATCCTTTTGAAATTGCACATGCTCTTATATTGACACCCAATTTATCGAGTAAGAACCAATTTTGTCCTTACAGTATTACCAATTATCAAACTACATAAATTTCCCAAAAAATGAAGTGTTGAATGATCATAAAAAGAATACCAAATAGTTTTACAAATTATCCAAAAGTTGAAAACAATATATGGCCAGATAGTTCCAAATTGTGTAGTACTTTCACACATAAAAATAATCAATTGCATCACTGCTTTATTTTATATAGAAAATAAGCAAATATATACAAACTCAAAAGGGTGATTATTTCATAACTTTGCCTGCAGTTAGGAAAGTCTTGTTCATTTTTAGGCCCTTGGGCGAACATTGACCGATTGGAAGGTTACGACTTCTGCTTGTAGTAGGCAAGAACACTATATACGGTTTGCGTGGCAGTAAGAATGAGAACAATGATGATTGCATTTGAAAGTGACCAGATTGATGATGGATTGTATAGATAATCGTTCTTGATCCTTGCAAGCCAATGCCTTAGCCAACGTTTTTCATAATATTCATTCACTTGCCAGGTGAGTTGAGAGTAAAAGAAGGAGATGCGTTCAGTGTCATTGCAAAGCCTGTTGAACAAACTAACAGTGTCCTCCTTGCTCAACTCGGTGTATATAATTTGTTTGTGAATGAGAGAGTCTAAATCTTTGGTAGACTTGATAAGGTGGTTGAAGATCATGGCATAAGACAAAATGCGACATTCATGGTGCCTCGCTGAACACTGTTCGTAGGCTATGAGGTTTCTGTAGACAGATTCTGTCTGGACTTCAATTATCGTACGTGGAATTTCCATCACTCCGTTTTCCCTGTCGAAGGTCATGTTCAACGGAACTTTCTCATCGGATACAAGAAATTTGACTCCAATTTCCTCAAGATGTGTCACTGGGGGAATAGGAGTCCAATAATCATGATGGTCTGTACTCAACGGTGATGATCCAACAAGCAAATCTCTTAGTTGGTCAAGAAAATGTCTGATTTCCCTCGTTTCCGTGGGATGAGGCCTAATGAAGAAATATGAGAGCCGAGACATGCTAATATTAAATTTATGTAGAGAAGGATCTCCTGGTTTTGCTGTGAGGTTGAATAAACAGTCGACAACTTTCCACGGAAGCTGGTTTTCAAGCAGCAACAAGTCCTTTTTAACTGCCGAATACACACCCGGCACACTGAAAACAGGATCATCAATACCAGGATCTTCAAACGCATTATCCATGCGGAGGAACCGTATAATAAAGCAACCATCGACCACCATCATTTTCACCAACTCATAGCTATTCAGATCAAGCTTTTCGTCATAGCAGCTACGAAGAAACTCTTCTCTGCTTCTAATTTCTTTGACCAACTTCACCAAACTGGTTTCTGGAGTTGGTTTGCGGTCGAGGAGGCCTTGCAAATACCATTGCTTAATTTGTTCCATGTGTTGCAACTTTTTATTTCCGTGGTGATAAGGCCCGATTGAAACCATTTGTGGGACAAAAACATTTTCATTGTCCCTGACAAGTTTCTTAGGGACCCTAAATATGCAAGTAGGACTTAGTTCAGGACGTTTCACGGAAAGCTCTGTTTTGATCTGGGACGCAAAACTTTCGTCTTCATCTTCTTCGTTTCCGCTCAAAGTTTGGTTACCCGCATGACTTGTTTCTCCCTCAGATCTCTCTCCGCCCTCTCTAACTTGTATTACAGAGTCTTCATTTTCTTCGTTTCCGCTCAAAATTTGGTTACCCGCATGACTTATTTCTCTCTCAGATCTCTCTCCGTCCTCTCTTACTTGAATTGTAGAGTGGTCACCGTTTGCATTGCTCTCACCAGCTGAGTTTGTCATCGTCAACTCTTTCCAACTCCAAACGTAACTCACCTACTTTAGTATTATATATTAACAAGAACAAAAATTAAAATTCCAGCTGAACTACATTAAAATTTCCAAATTTCTCTAAACAGATGTCAAAAATGGATTCGGGGAATCGTAATTAGTTCAGAATGAGTCCCGGTCAAAACCCAAAAAAGTCACTGCAAGGAATATAGAAATTCCATAAAATATTCCAGGAATATTGTTGTTGCCGAAATTTGGAAAACTCGTCGCAAAACTCAGTTTGGTCGAGTTGCTGCATAATCTTTAAATCGTATAACTTTGTCAATACTCAACGAAATTCAGTGATTCAAATACGAAAATCATACCTCAGAATGAGATGAACAAATTGATACCCTTCTCGGCGGTTGATTCGCCGTGGTTTGCTTGGAAAAATGCCTGAAAGCCACGGAACTCGCTGAAAATGGGGAAAAGTTTGAACGATTATAACTTTCTCATTTCTCAACGAAATTAGGTGATTCAATAACAAAAATCATACCTCAGAGCGAGACGAATAGAATGGTATCCCTCTCAACATCTAACTCGCCGTGGTTTGAAAGGAAAATGGTTAGAAAAGTGGCGGCCCGTTTAAGTTTCGATCCCCACTATCTGAAAGGAAGTTCGAGGTGAGATTGGGTGTTCTAGGCTTGTGAGGAAGAGGCGAAGCTCATGGTGCTCTTGGTTTGGGTGGTGGTGGTCGGAAAATTTGTGCACCTTTTGTGCACAGTGTGAAAGGGAGAAAGAGAGAGGTGAGATTAGAGTTAGCAGGAAAGAGAGACGAGGGAGTTCGAGAGAGTTCCCCCCGGACTGTGGGAGAGGAGACACAGGGAAGAGGGGGAAAAAATAGTTAAGTGGGGTGTGGACGGCCACAAAAATTCCACAGAAAATATTAAAATAATTAAAATATAATCTTCAGCTTGGATTTTGTCCGTTTGTGCTTCAGAAGCTATGATTGGTTTTGGTACTCAACTTCACATGCTCGTTGTTGCTTGTGGGTTGGAGTCGGATTCTCCAGTGGTTAATACATTGTTAACGATGTATTCTAAATGCCAGTACTTCTCTGATGCCCGCAAGTTGTTTGATATGATGCCTCGAACTGATTTAGTGACATGGAATGGGATGATACCTGGTTATATACAAAGTGGGTTTATGCTTGAGGCTTCACGTTTGTTTCAAGACATGATATCTACAAGTGTCAAACCTGATTCAATCACATTTGCAAGTTTTTTACCTTCGGTTGCTGAACAAGGTAGCATCAAGCAAGGTAAGGAAATTCACGTTTCCATTGTAGGGCACTGTGTGTCTTTGGATGTGTTTTTGCAAAGTGCACTTATTGATGTATACTTCAAGCGTTCGGAATGTGGAGATGGCACGCAAAATTTTCAAACAAAGCACCAGAACGGATGTTGTCATGTGCACAGCTATGATTTTGGGGTTTGTTCTCAATGCGATGAATAGTGATGCATTGGAAATTTTTAGATGGTTACTTAACACAGAAACTGAGACCAAAAACTCTTAACAGTGGCAAGTGTTTTACCAGCTTGTGCTGGTTTGGCTGCTCTGAAATTCGGCAAGGAAGTGCACGGTAACGTCCTCAAGCATGGGTTTGATGGAAGGTGTTATGTGGGTAGTGCCCTTACAGACATGTATGCAAAATCTGGAGGGCTCGATCTTGCTCATCGAGTTTTTCAAAGACTGACTGAAAGGGATGCTGTTTGTTGGAACTCGATGATAACAAGCTATTCCCAGAATGGCAAACCAGAAGAGACGGTTGATCTATTTCGTCAAATGGGGATGGGAGGTGCCAAACATGACTGTGTAAGCATTTCAGCTGCGCTTTCTGCATGTGCAAATTTACCAGCACTTCATTACGGGAAAGAGATCCATAGTTTCATGATTAGAAGTGCATTTAGCTCTGACCTGTTTGCTGAGAGTGCACTGATAGACATGTATCCAAATGTGGAAACTTAGATGTTGCCCGCCATGTGTTTGACATGCTGGAAGAGAAAAATGAAGTTTCGTGGAACAGCATCATTTCTGCTTATGGGAATCACGGTCGCCTTAAGGAATCTCTTGTTCTATTTCATGAAATGTTGGGTAATGGGATCTTGCCTGATCATGTCACCTTTCTTGGTGTATTATCTGCTTGTGGTTATGCAGGCGCAGTTGATGATGGAATTCTCTACTTCCGTTCCATGATTGTGGAATATGGGATCCCAGTTAGGTTGGCGCATTATGCTTGCATGGTAGATCTGTTAGGGCGTGCTGGACGTTTACATGAAGCATTTGAAACAATAAAGAGCATGCCATTCTCCCCAGAAGAGGTATCAAGATATCTTTTTGAATTGGCACCTCTAAATTCTGGCTATAATATACTCTTATCAAATATACTTGCTGATGCTGGAAAATGGAGGAGTGTGCTTAAGGTTCGAACTCTGATGAAAAACAGAGAAGTTCAAAAGGTTCCTGGGTACAGATGGATTGAGGTAAACAACAACACTTATATTTTTGTTGCAGCAGATGGGAGTCACCCAGAGTCTACTCAGATATGTTCATTGCTCAACAGTGTTCTTCTAGAACTAAGAAAAGAGGGTTATAATCCAAGACCTTACCTTCCAATGCATCCACAAATGTTGGGGGTATAATTACTGGAATGTTTTAGCTTGTAGGACCGACTGATCTTTCAAAGGATGCAATAGATTTTCCTGAAGCTGAAACAGAAGCCTCTGCCACACATGATGCCACCTCCACCTGCCAAAGATGGCAAGGAAGCAAAGGGAGGAAAAGATGGAAAGGATACAAAGGATGAAAAGGATGCAAAAGATGCAGAGGGAGGAAAGGATGCCATGGAAGGAGGAAAGGATGCAAAGGAAAGAAAGGATGTGAAGAATGAAAAAAATTAATTCACCAACTGCGGCTGAAACTGCAGCTGCAAGCGCATCTGTTTCACCTGCCAAAGATGTTACGGTGAATTGTACTCCTGGCTCATCAAAACCAGAGGCTCCTGCTGAACCAGAGGGTGAGCAACATTCAGAAACCACGCCAACTCCTGCCAAGTAATGACCCTTCATAATTTTTTTTATTCTTTACATTATCTTCGAATCTACTGCTTAGAAATTACTAGGAAGAATAAACACAATCATTTGTCGATGATCTGTTGGAAATTATATATTGTAATATATAATTTTAATAATTGAATGAAAAATATTGTTAACCAATTTCTTGGAAAGGTTATGTTGTTTAGGTGTATTTCCTGATAAGTGAAGTATACTTATAGATGAAAAGTTACATCTCTTTAATAAGTAGAAATTGGATTCTATTTAAACCCATGAAACCATTGGTATTAAGGATAGAAAATTAGAGTTAATTTTTACTCTTGAGAAATAGGGTTTCCCCACTTTGTTTCTCTCATGTTTTGTGAGTCAAATTCCGAGTCGTGTCTTGAGAGTACGGAATATATAAAGTTCGCCAGAGTTCGAAGATTGAAGTGCTTTGACTTCGGATTATAGATTGTTGAATCCTGGGAGATGGACGCCTACCGAACTACAAGCACAAGAGTATGGGCGAAATTCTATCTTTAGGACATTGCATTTATGCAAGTCTCAATCTCCAAGTTTGTCAGTTATTCTAACTTTTTCTCTAGTTGTTTATATTAATCTCATATATAATTGATGTCGTGAATTTCTTTATGATTATTATCATTGGAATTATATTGTTATTTTTCATATTTTCTAATATTGCTCCAACATGATCCAGAGTCTGCAGCATGGAAAGCACAGACTGCAGAGATTTTCTTCCTAACTTGCTCTAGGGTTTTGTAGTCTTATCCTTTTGAAATTGCACATGCACTTTTATTGACACCCAATTTATCGGGTAAGAACTAATTTTGTCCTTACAGTATTACTAATTATCAAACTATATAAATTTCCCAAAAAATGAAGTGTCGAATGGTCATAAAAAGACTACCAAATAGTTTTACAAATTATCCAAAAGTTGAAAACAATAAATGGCAAGATGGTTCCAAACAGTGTATTACTGTCACACATAATAATTAATTACATCACTGCTTTATTTTATATAGAAAATAAATGGCAAGATGGTTCCAAACTGTGTATTATTGTCACACATAATAATCAATGACATCGCTGCTTTATTTTATACAGAAAATAAGCAAATAAATACAAACTTAAAAGAATTTGATTATTTCATAACTTAGCATGCAGTCAGGCAAGTATAGTTTAATTTTTTTGGGAAAATTTGAAATAGGTCCAATTTTATAGACTACCTTTTGAAATAGGTCCAATTTTTAGTGACTTTTGACTTTTGAAATAGGTCCAATTTTTAGTTACTTTGGACCCATTTCAAAGACCCCCTTTATTTTTTGGGCCTTGGGCGAACATTGACCGATTGGAAGGTTACTGCCACTTGTAGTATGCGAGAACACTATATACGGTCTGCGTGACGGTAAGAATGAGGATAATGATGACCGCATTTGAAGCTGACCAGATTGATGATGGATTGTATAGATAATTCCTTTTGATCCCTGCAAGCCAACGCCTTAGCCAACGATCTTGATAATATATATCCACAGATAGGGCGAGGTCAGAGTAAAAGAAGGAGATGCGTTCAGTGTCATTGCAAAGCCTGTTGAACAAAGAAACAATGTCCTCCTTGCTCAACTCGGTGATTATAATCTTTTTTGTGAATGAGAGAGTCTAAATCTTTCCATCACTCCATTGATGCAGTCGAAGGTTATGTCCAACGGAGCTTTCTCATTGGATGCACGTTGAAATTTGACTCCAATTTCCTCAAGATGTGTCAATGGGGGAATAGGAGCCCAATGATCCTCCTGCCGTCTCTCTACACTCGACTGTGATGATCCAACAGGACAATCTCTTGCATGGTCAAGATAATGTCTGATTTCCCTCGTCTCCGTGGGTTCAGACGTAATCAAGGTACAAAAGCTCCAAGATAAGCAAAGATTAAATTGATGCAGATAAACATCTGGTTGTTTTGATGTGAGGATGAATAAATGGTGGACAACTTTCCACGGAAGCTGGTTTTCAAGCAGCAACGAGTCCTTTTTAACAGCCGAATACATCCCTGGCGCATTGAAAATAGGATCATTAACAGGACGTTCATACACATTATCCATGCGGAGGAATTGTATAATAAAGCAACCATTCAGATGATCAAGCTTTTCGTCATAGCAGCTACGAAGGAACTCTTCTCTGCTTCTAATTTCTTTGACCAACTTCACCAAACAAACTGGTGTCTGGAGTTGGTTTGCGATCCAGGAGGCCTTGCAAATACCATTGCTTAACTTGTTCCATGGCTTGCAAATTTTTTCTTCCGTGGTGATACGGCCCTATCGAAACCACTTGTGGGACAAAAACATCTTCATTGTCCCTGACAAGTTTCTTAGGGACTCTAAATATGCAAGTAGGATTTAGTTTAGCAAGTTCCTCGGGAAGCTCTGTTTTGGTCTCGGATGCAAAACTTTCGTCTTCAATTTCTTCGTTTCCGCTCAAAGTTTGGATACCCACATGACTTATTTCTCTCTCAGATCTCTCCCCCTCCTCTATCACTTGAATTATGGAGTGGTCACCGGTTGCATTGCTCTCACCAGCTGAGTCTGTCATCGTCAACTCTTTTCAACTCCAAACACGACTCACCTACTTTAGTATTATATATTAACAAGAACAAAAATTACAAATAATGTCAATACTTTAGCTGAATTACCGAATTTAGTATTGGAAGCTTACAGAAATTTTAGACCATAATAAAAGATGAAAATATGTGTTTACCCCTCGAAATTCATCTTTTTTTTTTTTGTTTTTTAATAAATAAACTTAAGGAAGTTGGGTGGACAGATGTCACTAAATTATAATAGTCACATAGATGCCACATTTAGGGGTGTATTCAATTGGAATTTTGAGAGATTTTAATTATTTTAATGAATCTAGAAGTATTTAATCAGGATTTTAAGTGATTCTTTTAAATTCAAAGTTTATTTAATTAGAATTTTAAGATGATTTATTAAAATATTTAGAAATTCGAGTGTATTCAATTAGGATTTTAAAGAAGTTCATAACATTCTAGGTGTATTCAATTAGAAATTGATTTTAAAGAATTTGAGAAAGTCGAGGAATTAGAGGGAATTGGAGAGATTTCGTAGTGTATTTTAAGCATCCACAAATCTCATCTCTCCCCATGAGATTTTGAGGGAATTGAATTAAATTTTTATATGGAATTTTTATAAATCAATTAAACTCCATAAAAATTCATAGATTTATAAATCTATTAAAGTTTCTCAAATTCTAAATTGCGACAGAGATTTGTTAATTAGGTTGAGTAATTAGATTTGTTTGACATAATTAGGGTTTTGTACCATAAGCTGTAAATATTTAAAATAATAACGCACTTATTTGTCTACATGACATCTTATTTTATTTTTGGGTTTTATTTAGATGATTTAAAATTTCGAAGACAGAGAGGAGGGGGGATCTCTAAAGAACCCTATATAGAACAGAAATTTCAATAAAAAATGTGTACGCAGTTGGTAGGAGAAACTCACCTGCAGGATGATCCAACTTTGATGCAGCAGCTACTGTTATATGTTATTGGAACCTTACTCATATGTATATAGAAAATATATACATAGTGGATGGAATCAAGAAACTTAAGAGGTCGAAGAAGGAATTAAACATATTACGTGGTGTCAAATTTGAAATGCTTCTTTTGAATCTGACATTTTTTGTGAGTGCTTTTTACACAACGATATATAGTAAATGAAATGTTCTGTGGGGCATTTTCCATTCAGTATTTAGATCGAGGTTCAATTTTAATATTATGCATATATAACCCCTTTTTTGAGAGGCAATGGAGCTTATATATTTCATTCAACACCAATACAGTACAAACAGAGTCTGGGCTCAATTGTTATTCAATTGTTAAAACTTAAAATGTTGCCCACACTTAGAAAATGTTTTCGGCTCCGTCCCTGTTCTTAGCAAAAGTTTTTTGG
Organism: Pyrus x bretschneideri; assembly: GCF_019419815.1. Lineage (NCBI taxonomy): Eukaryota > Viridiplantae > Streptophyta > Magnoliopsida > Rosales > Rosaceae > Pyrus > Pyrus x bretschneideri. The sequence continues at coordinate 3,495,360 of NW_025999735.1, read as the reverse complement.
TTTCTTGCAAATAACTTCTCTCGAGTTGGCAATGTTCTAGTGGCGAGGAATAACACAAATAAAAAGTATATATTAAAAAGATAAAGAGAGGCTTTTCGTTCTCCTATACCCGTTCTTCTATACCCCATTATGAGGTTAAGCCCATCTTCATCTCCTTTAGTGTAAATAATATCGTTTGTTAAAAAACAATCATTTGACAACTAATTTAATCATATTATTATCCACGTGCAAATAATTTTTTTAATAACCGGCATCACACGCCTTTGAAGATGTTTTGAACGTATTCAAAAAATAGAGAAAATAATATTTAATGAACAACTGATTGATCACATTATTACTAGCCTATTGTGATGTATTAATTATATATATATATATATAAATAACTGTACAAAAAAAATTAATTATTAAAAAAACATTGTTAAAATGCCGAAAATACTCTTGCCACATTTGATGCTTTATTTTAGACTGTTTTTGAAGTTTTTTGTTTGAGGGGCATTTCTGTCCAATTATTTTTGGTAAAGCTTGTGACACCAAAAAACACTATTCATTGGACTTGTTGGCTTTGTATATAAGATAGTCCAAAAAAATTATGATCACTCACCGTTCGATGTTAATTCATCAGTAGGTGGTAGTAGAGACATAAATTAACCACATCCAATAAGAGAAAAACACGTGAGCTATATGCTTTTTATGACGTTTTTACCCTAGATGTCGTGAGCAGACCACAAACCACTCCAGGTAACGTGATGTCTGCATTTCCTCCATGATGGACCGTGGCTAGTGTCTGCCCTATGAGTATTAGGCCTTTGGGCCTCAACATATCAAAGGTGCTTCAAGCCCATGAAATGTCTGGCCACCAAGTCATACCCAACCCAATGGTAGCAAGAAATTGACTCTTTGGAGTCTCCCTTTAGGTATCTAGAGTGCCTGTCCAACCAACAGGGATGTTCAAGACTATTAGCTGGTAGGACTGCAGACTTGTCTACACAATCACTAACTTTGATTAAGTTGTTCACAATTACAGGCTCACCCCTGATCTAACAGTACAAATTTTTCCCTGATTAACAAAATGAGCACCACAATGCCACATTTTAAGCATGTCCGTATAATACTGAGTAATCTTTCACATGACAACGTAATATCATTTCATTATACAAACCGTCATAATCCAAATTGTTTATTCTCTTTATCATTTAAAGATCAACTTTTGGAAATTAGTTTGATTTGGAGACCCTTTCCGTTGGCGATGATGTGTAAATGAATTATTTTAAAGATGATTGTTAAATGATGAAAAAAATAATAAACGGCTCAGATTATAACGTTTGTAGGAAAGAATGACGGTATTTGGTCGTGTAGGGAGAATTGCTTCTTAAAACAGAGTCATATATACCGAAATAAAGAAAAACAAAACCTCAAACTCCTCCCATATTCTTGCTTAATGGCGGCAGCTACAGGGGCCATCGTGGAGCTTCAGAGAAACTCTCCCAACTGGGCGACGATAGTGGAAGAAATAGTGAAGCTAGAGCGGAAGATTTTCCCGAAACACGAATCCCTTGCCCGAAGCTTTGACGAAGAACTGAGAAAGAAAAACAGCGGGCTTCTATATTACAGGGAACAACAAGTAGATGGTGAAGAAGTTGCAGGCTATGTCATGTACTCTTGGCCTTCTTCCCTGTACGCTTCCATCACAAAGCTCGCAGGTTTCAAATCCCTTCTTTTTTCTTCAACTTTTCATCCATGTCAGTTCGATTTTTTGGGAGAAACCATGAAACCAATTAGTCAAGTATCAAATTGCAAGTTTGGGCCAGTTTTTTAGATCACTAGATTCAACTCCCAAGTTAGAAATGCATGGTAAGGGGATTTCAGATACTCGATATGGTTTCGGTTTGCGGGAAGTGTAGACATGCTCGTTAGGTGTTTGATGAAAGTACCCATTGAGACTTTAAAAATAAGCTCAATGCACAAATGCTACTATTTGGAATTTTATCTTTTTGGTTCTTTTTTTATTGAATTTCTGGGAAATTTCGTATATGCGCCATTGTTTAAAGCTTTAGAGTGCTAATTTTTTCCTTGATCTCATATTCACCAAATAGTGATTTCCTGTACGCATGTGGATGTTTGGTTTTCATAGTGAAGGATACTTGTCGGAAGCAAGGCTACGGAGAAGCACTACTGACAGCAGCCATTCAGAAATGTAGAACAAGAAATGTCCAGCGCATAACACTTCACGTTGATCCCTTGAGAGCTCCTGCTGTGAATCTTTACAAGAAATTCGGTTTCAAAGTTGACAACCTCATACAAGGTTACTACTCTTCGGATCGAAATGCCTATAGAATGTACCTGGACTTTGATGCCAGCTAGTGAAATACAGATGATAAATTAATCCCAAGATTTTGTTGTGATGTGATGTAGTGGCTCAAAACACTTTGAGTTGTGTACGGGATTGAGACCAATTCATGACCAACATGAAGGCATGTAGTCTGTCAATCTGTTATGATACGAAAAACTGCACAATTGAAAGCATTTTCTCAATCTTTTTTCTCTTAAACAATGTTATTTTGCTTAAGTTGCCACTTGTTTGAGGGAATGAATACCACTCTTGATGAAGCAATCTAGCCTTTAGATACGCTAATCTTGCCTCACTTTGCTGAGTTAATCTTGCCTGTAGTGTCAAAGTTTTAAAACTTCCCTATTTCTTTCTTTCTTTCTTTCTTGGAGTGTTGTGTCACTATTTCATTATTTCTTTGTTTCTTGGTTTATTATTAGGATTAATTAATAAGTTAATTAATCATATGAGTAAGTTCATAACAGATCTTGAGTTAGTTTTGGACTTCAAGGCCCAATGGGCTTCGAACTGTCAAGGTCATTAAGTTAAGTTGTGTGACAACTTAGATCACAAAGGACACAAAAGCCCACTAATTCAGAGGCCGGCCATAAAGACTAGAGAGAGAGCTTAGGATTTTTATTTTTGTTGGTTCAGTACGAGGGACTATAGAGGAGTTATAAAAGCAATTCTAGTGTAGTAAGGCCCCTTTGGGCATAGGCAACTCAATCCTTATAAATGAATAGTAATTGCCTGCAACTCAATCCCCTTAAATATTAGTATTTTTTATTTTATAAAATAATAAAAAATAATTTTATTTTTAATTTTAGATTATGATTTTTAACCGATCTCATCACGCCATGTGTAAGGTGAAACTCTGTTTTTTATAATCAAAATTGTTCATATTATAAATCACTCTATAAAGATTTCCTTTGTAAAAAATCAATTACAACTAAGGTCGTTTAATCATTGAACTGTATAAAAACAAATGAACGAAATTGGTAAAAGCATTACGAACCGTCTATGTATTTGCTACAACAGATTAACTAAACGACCTTAGTTTAGTTCATTTTTTACAGAAATGATCTTTACAGTGTGATTTATAATATGAACGTTTTTTATCATAAGTACAAAGCTCTGTTATTCGAACATGAAGAATTTTAAGTAAGAGTTCCAACTCATTTTTTAGTAGCCAAACATTGTTTGGAAGATAATGGTAAGGTATTTATAGAAGAAAAAAAATTGAATTTCTTAAAGTTTTTAATTAATGTTTAATATATATTTTTTAATTTTTATTAACTTAATTAATCAGGAGCATTGGATTACAAAAAAATTGAAATCCAATCGTCCAGATTGTGACATGTGGCAATGTGGCCCAGCAGTATCATTTCTGATTTATTTTTTTTAATTTTTAAAGCCAAAAACGTGGACTATTGATATGAAAATCAAACGGTCCAGATTGCGCCACATCATTTGGCTGTTAGGGGAGATTTGAAATTTTTTTGACTTTTGGAAATCCAACGGCCCAGAAAATATAGCCGTTGGAAATTCAACAGCTTAGAAGTACCCACGCTGCTCCAAGGTAACAGTAACTGAGTGGGCTGTCACACGGGCGCTACCTTTTGAAACATTGTCAAAGACGCACCCCCAAGTGTGCTTGTTGTCCACGTGCATGAAGCACAAATAATAATAATAATACATTCACTCAGGCGCTCAACCCTCGGATTTTTGCTTAACTTCTTCCTTAGGCTTGCCTTGAGCCCAATTGCCTAACTGGGATGAAGTGTTTGTTTAGGGGAGGGGGGGGAGTTGGAGGCAATGGATTTCATTGCCCATCAATAGGGCAATTGCCCATGGTAGAGTTGCTCTAACTTTGCTCATTTATGGTTTTGTGAGAGAAAATGAGAAACAACCCTCACCTCTCTAAGAGGTCAGCCACCAAAGGAGAAGAACACTAGCATTTTCCCCTCCCTTGCTTACTTGTCTTCTCTTTACATCTATCTATAGTGTGGAGAAATTAGAGGTACCATCTTTTGGGAACTTTGGAGATTCTATTCCTCATCCAAATCCAGGGTGTCAAGGGGCAAATGAATGAAGGCTCTCTCTTGGGTGATTACCTTTCGTCTATGCAAAGATGAATAAACAAAGATATAATGAATTCTCAACTCTTTCTTGTGTTGAGTCATGGTTCACCACACAACTAGGCTTTGAACTTATGGTTAAGATTTGTTTTGGGTGCATATGAATATGCTTCCGCCTTTTAATTGTTAATAGCTTTGTGTATGTTGCTCAAATAATCTTAATTTTGCCAAAATATTCTTTCAATTCCTCCTATGGTTCTAATAAAATTCTATCATTTTTCTTTAGACTTAAAATAGATTGTCTAAGGCTTAACATGCTGAAATCACTATGAAAGACTGATGGGTATTTTGTTATAGAATAAATGAAAAATGCACGATCCATAATTTAAAAGTACTTTATGACGTGGCAATTGTGGGCGGCAAAAACTCTCTTACACACATAAGGAACATTGCTCAATTGAATTTTAGAGGAAAAGTACTTTCCAGTGGTAAGCTCGTAGTTTCAAGGGGATAAAAGCTCGATATCCAAGTAAAAACTCATCCTCTGAAGCAATAACATTAGCCACTTGGATCAGGGAATGAATTGAAAGAGAAAGGTACTCTAGAAGAAAGAAGCGGTTCTATAAAAGGCAGTAGAAGGGAAACTCAGCGCAGCATACAAAAAGACTTCAAAGCTCTGTAAGCTTACCTTTCATATATTCTTTTTGTAGTTCAAACACTCTTTATATTTATAGCTTTGCTACCTTCCTTGTATTATCGATTTCTTGTATTGAATTTCCTTTCTCAAACACATCATGTACTTGCAAGAACTTCCCTAACTGGGGATCAGTCTTCCCTGAATAGGTTTAAATCTTACCTGATTGCTTGTATATATCATTTATCTTCAAGTTATTAACTTTCATGCAAGTTATTATTTTGTTGATTAAATAGTTAACTTGCCTTTACATTTCATTGCTTGTAATACTTTACTTTCCAAGCTAATTTGTCTCACTTTCTGTCTTTACATTTACATGAGAATTGCCAACTGACTTGAATACAGTTTGATCAATTTGTGGTTTTCCCTTGGCATCAACATAAAGAAAATATAAACCAAGCATAAAAAGGAACTTAACATAGATTTAACCCTCTAACACAATCCTTTCGATAATGAAGTTGAATTACCAAGGTTCTAAAAGACAATAGGCACTAGTCAGGAAGTAGACTGGGGCCTAGCGCCTAGATGGGCTAGGCGGATTTAAGTAAATTATTATAAATTTATTATAATAGAAAAGCAAACATGAAAAATATGTTATTTGAAAAAAAAAAAAAAAGTATATGTGATGTTAGATTTGGATTTGGATCCTCTCCTGAGCAAGGGAGACGGATCATCTTGACCCAAACACACGAGCCGATGAATTTTGATCCAACGGCTACAATTGTTATAACTTTTAGAGGAGTCCCCTGTTTGTAGTCGTTAGATCAAAATCCAAATGTCCGTATGTTTGGATTAAGAGACTCCATCTCTTCTGCTCAGGAGAGGATCCAAATCTATTAGAGTTTTAAGTACATAATTTGGTGTGGTGACTGCGGTCTTAAAAAGATGGAAACTTAAGTCACAAAAATTCTCCGTCTCTATTTGGGATTTCCAAAACAAAACAATCTAATTTTTAAGAATAAAATAATATAAGATATTTTGAATAAATTTGTATTCAATGTTTTTTTTTAAACCACGTGGTGACCCCTCCACCACAATCCCGCTCACATCATCCAAGACCCCAATCCTATATTAGACATAAAATAGTGTAAAAAAAAAAAAAGAAAATTTAATGATAAGAGTGTAGTGCATGTTTGACGCATTGGAAAGCGGAAGGCCATTATTTAGGGGTTTTCAGCAGTTTCCTCTTTCTCTTCTCTCACTTCATCTTCTATTTTGCTTTTGCTCTGTAAATTTCCTCCTCCTTTTGATGTATTCAAGGTTTGCACTCTGAATGTTTTGTCTCTCCTAGACTCCCTCTTCTCTTCAAATCTTCTATTTTTTGCTAAGAATACGACGGTGACTGAAAACGCAAGATGCGACGCCCTGACAGCAACCAAAGATCAGAGGGTTAGCATGCCGAGAAAAAAAAAAAAAAAAAAAAAACTACCGCCTCGTCCACGGCCTAGAGAGCGTCTAGGCTGGCGCCTAACTCCTACCTGATTTGGCCAGGTGATTTGGTCCAAATCGGGGCGGCACTCCATCACCTAGAGCCTAGGCTAATTTTTAGAACACTGTGAATTACTCGTGGCACAAGCAAGCAACCTAAAACAAACAATCAATCAATCAATCTGTTGGTTTTGACCAACAATGGCATGCCTATAATCACTACCCAAATCTAGTTGGTTCATGAATACCATTTTAACCCTTGAAACTAGTCTATGCGATCTCAGCAAATGCACTTTATTCAGTGTTGTATCATTACCTGTTCAAACCTCAACATTGTTTAGGAATCTTCTTTTCAGTAAAGCACATTTTTTTTTAATCAATTTTCATGCCAACATTATAGAATATTATGCAAAAAAAAATGAAGTGACATAAAGATCATGGAAAATTCTAATTTTAAGAGTCCCTTTAGCATTTCTCTATAGGATTACGTGGAGAAGTTGCTTACTAATTAACGGAAAGGTGTAAATTTAATATGAAAGAACTACATTTACATCTCATTTTTCATTTTCAAGATGTATAAATATGAGTTCTACTCTATTTCATAGGGTGAATGTAAATTTGAAATCTAATTTACTTTTCTTTCTTTAATTTGTGACCCACCTCCTTAAGATATTTTCTAGCCGAAATGGTATTTACATGTCGGGCGTTGGAGAGGGATTTCAGGTGAAAAAGAAATATAAAATGCCAATTCTAAAACATTTTTGCATCTCCTAACTCCTATTAGAATGAGCACAAAAGTTGGTGTGAAGTTTGGAGTGCCTTGACGACTCTCGGATGGAAGATGAGAGATCCGAATAAATAGAAAGTCAAAAATTAAAATTAAAGATAAAATGATGCTGCCCAGGATCGAACTGGGGACCTTCAGTGTGTAAAACTGACGTGATAACCACTACACCACAGCACCCCTGTTGTTGATGATATCATTATCGTTTTATATAAACAAAGTATTAAGGAAAATACAAAAAACAAAATTTTCATGGAAGCCGAGATCAATCCATTCAACACCAAAACCGAAAAATTCGGAAACCTTAAAATTATCAAAACTGAAACAAAGCGATCCTCCCCTTTGGCGTAGCTTCCAATTTCAATTTTGTTGGGTCCCCTCCAAATTTTTGTAATTTTGGTGAATTGGGTGGGTGGTGGGGGCAGCGGGCAGAGACGGACGGACAGGATGGGAGGGGTGGCGAGGAGCTGCGTGCAATCAATGTTGAAGTTGGTCAATTGTATGATTGGGATGGTAGGGCTGGCCATTATTATGTACTCCTTGTGGTTGATTAGGGCGTGGCAGAGGAACATGCCCCACTGCCCCCCACTTTTTGACCACTCTCGCCATGATCATCCTACACTTGACCTTGGTATGTAAATCTGTATAATCTTGGCTCTTCTTTCCTCTCTGGATATTCTCATTCAGGGTGGATTTGTTTATTTCCTGAGAAAATGTGGGAAGTGCAAGGGAATCCATATTTTCAAGCTTTCCATGCTGTTGAATTGTGTATTGTTTTTTTTTTTTTTTTTTTTTCTTTTTCTCATTGTCTTGGATTCTTAGACAATGTGTCTGTCAATTATTTCTTTGTTACAATTAGATATTGAATATCTTTCCGATTTGGACGAATATTTGTAAGGATGATATATGAATGTAGATCTAAAACACGAACGGTGAAGGAAAAATATTGTGGCGTGGGCTCAAACTTGTGGTTACTGGTTAGTGCCATATTAAGTTACTAGTTATTGCTTGAGCACTCCTGATAGTGGGAGGCTTGTGCATTAGAGAGGACTAGGAGTTAACTGACATTCAAGTCTAAAGTCTAACAATGATGATCAGAATCCACACTAATTGGCCTAAAAACAAACATTGTTCTGCGAAAACCCCTTTTGCTGAAAACTGTAATCACATTCACCTCCAGTGGACTTGTCCCCTCTTGACACCCGAAAAACCGTAAACTTTGCTTCCTCACGTTTGCTATGGAACAAACCAACTCAAATTTGCTCTCATTGACAATCCCCACTCCAACTCCAATCCATTCGTGAAATGAAGAAACAAATCGTCAGCGTTTTCCACCTCCCCCTTGCACACTACACAACAAAAGGAGGAAACACTAGCGTTAGGGGGAAGAAACACTAGCGTTAGGTATTCTCCTTTGAACCATGACAAGTGATTACCTCACCACGGTCAATGATCCTAGCAAGAACTCATACCTTAAGTGGTACTTTGGTCTTCCAAGTGCTGGAAGACAAATAGAAAACAATTTGGAATTAATTTGCAAGTAAGAACTTTCAATAATCCAACCTCTAGATTCTCTTGTTAGGTCTAGACAGAAATGAAGAAATATGGTCTAACGAGGAGAGCTAAAAGGAAAGCTTCACAACCTCAGAGTCACTTAGATGTCTGCAAAAGATATAATTGCAATTGGTTGGAAAATAGGTTTTCCATGCATACTAGCAATAGAAATCTAGAAACATATGAAAGGTCAAAGGTCTGAAAGTAGAGGAACATAGGTGATCTCAAAATACATCTTCCCAGAGTCTGATCGATAATTTCAAGACAAGAACGAATTAAATCCTTGAGAAATATCTTTTTTCATTGGACAGCAACTTGGACCCCTAACCATAAGTTCATAACCTCGGAATCCCACCCCTTGGCATGTAACCCGTAATTGCTTCTAATGACATCATCCCATAAAGAATCCTTCTAATGGTGTCATCCCATAAAGAATCCCTCTTCAACGAAAAATCTGCTATACAACAAAAAGCTTGTGATACTTTTTCTATTTGTCACCTTCTCCCTTTTTGGCAAGGAGAGGGAGAAAAGCTTTTGGCAAGGAGAGGGAGAAAAGCTTTATGATACTTGCAATGGTAAATACTTGTGTTTTATTACCAATTTGTTATAAGACCAGGTTTGGGTTCGTTTGCAATGCACAAGCACAAAAGGAAAGAAGGCCTGAGAAGTTGAATATTAGAGTGCAAGATTAACAAACGAACGAACTAACTATAAACTAATATAATTTTATTAAGTGAACGAAAGATTGCCATGACGGCTATATAATCTAAGAGGCTACATTGTGAATGACTTGATAAAATAAACTAATACAATCACTACTATATATAGTGAAAACTAAAGCAAATCTCTAATCCTTAATGGGCAAGAAACTCTAATATCCTTGGTCCACAGGAAAACCATAAACAATAATAAAATAATAACTAATTTTCCAACGCCCCGTCAAATTCATGGCAGTACACATCATAAGTTTGCCAACAAGCAGATGTGGATGCAGCTCCATTAGGCGGACATGACAAGGCTAGCTCTGTTAGATGGACACGACAAGACAAGCTCCGTTAGGCGGACAAGACAAGACAAGTTCCATTAGGCAAACAAGACAAGCGAGCAAGCAATCAAGCGAGCAAACAGGCGAGCGAGGGAAAGTATTCCAAGTGGTGCAAGTGTAAGATTCCAATGCTAGTGCGAACTTCCAACCAACTTTTGAACAAACAAGCAAAAAAATTCCAATTTTCCATGTATACAATATCATTCGAGTGGTCACTAGTTCAATCACTTGAGCGATCATTGTAGAAGGCAACAAGAAGCTACAAAGAAACAAGCCCAATAGCAGCATCACGTGGGCCTCAAAACCTCAAAACACAACAGCCATATTTTTTTTCCTTCCTTCTTTTTCCCTTTTTTTTTTTCCTTATTCCTTCTCCTTTTCTCCAAACAACATTAATAATGGAACATGCAATCGCAGCAGCAACTCGATGTCGGTTCGAGAACAGTCGTGGGTCGAAGGCGGTCAGCAGTAGGGGCTTGGTAGGAGTAGTGGTGCAGGCGTGACTGGGTGGCAAGGCGATGACGCAGCGGAAGGTTCAGGCAGGCAGCGAGGTGTGGGTACGATGCGGGTCTGGTTCATGGTGCAGCAGAGTGCAGGTCAGAAATAGCGGCGGTGGCGGGTGGTGGTTGAGCAGCAGCGGTGGTGGATGGTTCTGCAGATCAGCACGCGTGGATGGTGATGCGGGTTCGTGGCGGTTGTTCCGAGTGTAGAAGAAGACGATGACGTGAGGCAGCAAACAGATTCAATTTTTTCTCTCTTTATTTTTAAGCAACAAAAACCTAACTAGGGCACAACGACAGACCACAACGAAGAAGAGGAACGTGACAAGACAAACAAACTAGCTACCAAGAACAGATTCAACCCTGAAGGATCAAACCTGCTCTAATACCAAGTTTAATATCAGAGCGCACGATTAACAAACGAACAAACTAACTATAAATTAATATAATTTTATTAAGTGAACGAAAGTGCTCTTTTTAATGCACATATATTAGGTCCACACAGTATTTTTTGTGGCTCAGTTTATATTTGTCTTGGATTGATCTTGAAAAGTTAAATCACCTTCTCTATCTTTAAAACAGTCAGAAGAGAAGTGGAAGATTGCTGTATTGCATTGCTAAGGAGTGGATTATATGGGTGTTTATATGGAACACAAATCCATAAATTCCCCTTGTATTCTGCTGTAGAAATCAGCGTTAACAAGGAACATAGACAACCTTAAGCTTACACACTCAACCTTAAATTAAGCAACTCTAACAGCCTGTAAACAGCATAAGGGTCTGTTTCTGAGGGCCTCCGCTGGAAGTGATTTTCCACAGTGCAATTTTGCTGATAGCACCGTTGTTAGAAATATACTTTTTTGTAGTTTTGTTTTCAAATTTTTTTGTGCTTCTTGTAAGTACACTTGGAAGTGCCTCAAAAGTGCTTCTTAAGAAAGCTCTAAAATGGGCTTATCTGACCCAAAAAGAACACTAGTTATAAATCAATGAGTTTATTTCTCTTCATTCTTTTGCTGCTTATGCTTTTCCTTTTTTGTTCTATGATTTAAGTAGTGTATTTTTGTGTATTCTTTCCCTGTCAAATCAACGTCTTTTAATTATAGTTATTAGGCTTGCAACAGGGTCATTTCTTTCTTCCCTTACAATCTGTTCACTTCTCATTACATATGTCATTATTAGATTCTTAATATTCTGTTAATGTGTATTCATGTGCATCATTTCTTGACAATACTTATGTGCTTAGCTACACTTCTACTCCTATGAAGTATGAAGAGAGGTAGTAGGGGGAAAAATAATCTACGTGAGATAGATATTGCTTTAAACGCTAGATAGATATTGCTTTAATTTCAAAAGGCATATTTTTCAAGTAGTTCCATCCAAAGTGGGGAGGTTGAATTATGAGTGCTATTTATCATCATAGCATATAGACTTGTCTCTCTGTGGAAGTTGATGGATTTTAAACTAAATTGTCAGCTCCATATTTGCCATATCTTTTCAGATCATTTAGATTCCTTTTGTTTTAGATGTTGATATTTATAAAACATTTGTAGAAATGAGTACAGTTCAGTGGGGCTTCACTTTCTTTTATTTTTTTAACTCTGTTATCTTTAAGTATATTTAACAAAACTGTTTGTGTTTTACCTTAATTGCTTACAGTACATGGTGTTTGTCTTCTTACTCTTCATGCTTGAAGCTGGAGTGACTGCTGACATATTTTTAAACCATGACTGGGAAGAGGTATATCGAAGAACAGTGTAGTTATTTTTGTTTAATGGGTTAATGACTTAGAGAGAAGCATATTAACGATTTCGTTATAATGCTGATAATTTTTTGACTTGTGGCCAAGACTTTCCAGATCATCCTACTGGGAGATTTGATCAATTCAAAGAATTTGTAAGGTCGAACTTTGAAATCTGAAAATGGATTGGCTTGTCAATCGCGTGTGTACAGGTCTCTCTCAACTTTCTTTTTGTGTACTGCATGTTTGTGCATGCTTGTTTGAAGAAATTAAAAGTTAAATGTTCAATGAGTCTCACTTAATGTCTTACCAGAACTAGTAGAAGCTGCAGAAACAGTCGACTGTCTTAAATATATTTCAGGGTAAATCCACACCAATGCCACTGAAACTTCGACCCATGTCTCCAGTGGCGGACAAAACATAGGCCCAGGGGGCGCTTGGTCCCTCTCAAAATTTCTTTTTGAGGACTGTTTATATTAATCTAGTTAAAATAGTTCCAAAATTCATTTTGAGTTGTGAGTTCCTCTACATTCTCTTTGGTTTCTCACTCACTCATGTCAAAAACCCGATTTAGTTGCATATATTTTGTTAATATGAATGACTATTAGATTATTGATACAAGTAAAGAAAAATTTAGAGGAGAGTGGTAAAATTAGGAATGTTGTAACAACTTGCAATAATTAGCCTAGTTTTTCCAATAAAAGTACTTGGACTTTTACAGCTCCCCCTCTCTAGTTCTTGACTTTCAGTTTGTGTGTTAAAATGGCTCCGGCCGTGGGATGTGCTATATTTTCCCTGAAAACTTGTCATGTGCTCGGCACTATGTATTCAAAGGTTTGTTCGTTTATAAACCGTAAATACCAATTGAAAGTTAAAATACACATAAGACAACAGTTTCCTCACATTTCTCTCTCCTTTCCCAAAAATGGAGACCAGGAATCAAGTTTTGTGCTGTGAGCTTGTTGAGGAACCACAACCTAGAAGTTGATATTACCTACGGACACAAGATTGGAAATTCAACTCTACAATCCTCCATGGTATAGTTTCATTAGCGTGGCCACAGGCTCTCAAAATCCAATGCAAAAACTCGGGATACCATTTTAAAAGGTCAAGATTGGAGCGTGATTTGCATGTTTAATCATGCCCATCTATCGTTTCCTACAGGAGTCTATAGTGTGTGATACAATCAAGTCTTATAAGGGCTATCTGGTTTGCATATCATGGCCATTCCTTTACATCTTTTCTCTGTCCTCTTTCTGTTGAACGTTCGTTGTCTTCTTTTGCAGGGGCTGTCTTTGTTATTGGCAATGATACTCAAAGCTCTTGGGCCACATCCGTATTATGATAGTGATGATGAGTATGTTCCTGAGAGGGTTCCACTCCTAAAGAGTGCTGTTCTTCCACCTCCTTATGTCGTTGGTAACCCCGTATATGGTTCCAAAAATGATTCATGGAACATAAGGATCAATGGCAAGGTAGAAACGTTCGATTCTTTGAATGGGCCATGTTCTATATCTGCTGCATTATATCTTACTTATTAAATCGAAGATCCTGATTTCGTTTCTCAATTCAAAAAACTCTGTTAACGCCTTTTCATCTATCTTGTTCTAATTCTTGTGCCTTAATCTTTGTTACTTCTTTTCACTAGAGTATCTATAAAAAAGAAAAAGATCCTGTCTGAGTCTCTAATGATTCATTCAGATCCTGTAGGACAGCTGAGAGTGTCATAAGTAGTGCCACTTTTATGGAAAGAGCACACACACATGGACATGTATACATATATATTGTTAGTATAAATGTTATATTTTGATTAGTAATACCCTTTTCAAACTGTGAAAAAGCCCGTTGATTAAGTAAAATCATGTCTTGTAACATAACATGCCCCGTAATTATCAGAATTTGTTTCGTAATGATATGTAGTATATAATATATTATGTATAATGTATATTTACAGTAGCAGGCGCCTTCATGTGGGGATCCCCATTTGCAAGGATCACATTGTACTCGCATACTTCCACCGTGAAATGTGGTCCAGTAAATTAATCCATCCTTTTTTAAGGTCCTCATTGAATGATGATCCTTACAAAAGAATGGCTATAATCTTACAAGTGACCTGCAACTGCAAGTGGAGAGAAGGGCAGGGAGGTTGTGAACTGTAGTAAGGTTTTTGCTGCTAAGTTGGGTTGTCCCCGCAATTCTATGGATTTTTGTTTTTCCCTTTTCTAAATCAGACAAACAGGTAAATTGGTTGCATCAGCTCGGCTTCTACTTGTGGATGGACGGTAGTGTGGAGACACAATAAGAGTGGAAGAACTGGATCCGAAAAATGAGACATCTGATGTCGGTTGACCAATTGAGCACTGGAAGTTTTATAAACTCGAGCAGATGGAGGGTGGAATTAGTCACGTACGTACTTTAAACTCTCACTGTATACCAGAAGGCTGAACCTCATGAACTGACAGTTCATCGCTGCGTTTCTGTATAGATTGTTAAACCATGCATATTATATATCGATTCATTTATAAGCTCCATTCAATCATCTTGTCAACTTTTGCATGTTTCATGTGCAGACATCCCCAATTTCAGCTAAAAGTTGTTCTTTTCAGTTTCTTACAGGAACTTGGAGGTTTTTAGCAGTTGGATTTGCAAGTACTTGGCATGATTTCTCTGGTTATTACTTAATTTATCAATTTGCATGACTCCGTGGGAAGCATCATTATTACAGATGAATGGAAGACTTCTAATTTTGTTTAATTTTAAGATAATCAAGATTATGAATGTTGTGGATATTAAATCTTGAGCAACTTGCCGAAACATTATACAATTTACGAAGTGGGTAAACTACGGTTTGATCCCCAAAACTGTTACCCTAGTTGAAATTGAACTCCAAAACTACTTTTCGGTAAATTAACCTCCTGATTAACCCCTTACCGTTAGATTCTGTTCACTATTTCGTCAAATTCAAGGGCAAATTAGACTTTTTATCATTAATTATTACTTTTCAATTATGCCCACCAATAAAATAATGTCATGTGGACACATAATAATTCAAAAACTTATAGCATAATAAGAAACATAAAGAAACCAAGCGTTTACATAACAGATCATTTTACATTGTCATTACACATTATTATGTGTCCACATGTCATAACTTTATTAGTGGTTATAAGTGACATGTAAGAATTGATGGTAAAAAGACTAATTTACCCTTGAATTTGACAGAATAGTGGACGGAATTTAACGACAAAGTGTTAATTGGCATATTTCAAATAGTTCAGGAGATTAATTTATCAAAAAAATAGTTCAAGGGTCAATTTCAACTAGAATAATAGTTCAAGAGATCAAACAGCAATTTACCCTTTAGGAGGCACTACAGTATGACTTTTACATAGCCTTCAATGAAACCACATCTTTTTTTTTTCTTTCTCTTTTTCTAAAGTTTGGGGGAACATTAACGAAATGCTCCCGGTACTGTTCACTTTAACGAAAAATCACATTTTTACACTAAAAAGCCAATACTTGTACTATTCAGTTTACCCTTTATTTTGTCCGTATCGTTAAAACTCAAAGTTTTCAAGCTTTTTTCATTAGTTTTCCTAAAATTTGGTTTACTTTTCGTCCTCCCTTACAAAGGGGTGATCTCATCTCAACTATTTAACTTGTATTGTTTCTTTTTGATATATGGGATCAATGGATTTGAACTTGACACCTCTTATCATGTTGGAAAGCGAAACATTGTTGGACATGTTGTATTGTTGGACTTGTGAATCATAACCGCAATAATGTACATGATTCAATCTAATTGATAGATATTATTTACAACTTGACAACTTAACATGTTAAAATTTGTGTTAAGAAAAAGGGTCAACTACAATTTACACTCTTTAGATTTAAGGTACTCAACAAAAAAAAAAAAAAAAAAAAAAAAAAAAAAAAGACACAAGGTTTTAATTTTTTTACATTGCACTACAATATTTTGAAATGATATCAATTTATACCCAGTGTTTGAAATATCCTAGATATGCTCGATATTTCCAAGGAAATATCCAAAAATTCAGGGAACAATATGGAGAGAGGGGTTGAAGTCTAAACTTCACTCCATATCCACGATACTTCTGGAAATCAGTTAATTTCCTTGACATTTTAAAAAAATATTTGGTGTTTGCAGACAATTTGCAAGAAGTTTGCAGGAAATATCCATGAGCCTATGCATTCTTTATTTTTTAAAATTCTTTCTTTATGGTCCCAAGCCCGGATAAAGGAGGAGGGGGAGGGTGTCAGGTAGTCGACAGCTGGCACTCCTATCTTACGTCGAATCCTTGGGATGCGATCATACCAACTGGAAGTCCTCGTGTTGCATTCCCCCACAGCCAACCCCACCTAGTGGGAAAAGGCTTTGTTGTGTTGTTGTGTTGTTATGGTATTGGTTTACTTCAATAAAACTTGTGTTGTTTTCGTGACGAAAATTTCAATTAAGTTATGTATAATTTATTTTTTCTAGTGAAATGCTTTATTTTATTACTTGTCATTATAAGGAAGTTTTTCTTCTCACATATCACATATTTATTGTTTACACACTATCTAATCATTAATTCTTGATTCATAAGTGTGTTGTGACTTCATATGACATTCCCTAAAAAATAATTTTAAATTTCCATGTTTTTGAGCAAATTTTCATCATTTCCATCGAAGGCAATCGATATCGATATCGATATAAGATATATCCTTCAATATTTCCACAAATTTGTCTATTGATATTTCCACCGATACCGATATTTTAAACACTGTTTATACCATATGTTTGTTTGAAAGTCTAGGCCTCTGTTAAATATATGACAACCCATATGAAAGGGAAGAGGATCCTCTCCGGAGCCGGTTCCACCGGATCCTCCTCCTTCCTCTTCTTTCTTTGCAGGTTTTCGACCCCTGGAGTTGGCGTCGTGCTCCCCTGGAGTGGGCATTGGCCGGAGTCAACGTTGTGGCTTCCTCGATGCTAGTTATCGAAAAACTTCAAAATCACACGGTCGGCGATGACTACTACGATGTTGTCGATAACTAGCTCCAGGGAGCCCACGACACCGACTCCGGGGGAGCACGACCCTGACTTCGGGGGTTGACAAAGTGCAGAGAAAGAAGAGAAAGGAGGAGGATCCGAAGGCTCCGGTGGAACCGGCTCCGGAGAGGATCCTTTCCCATATGAAAGACCCATTTTGGGAATGGCATATAAGCCATACGCACTGTTTGGACCAAATTATGTGCTTGATTGTTGTTTTGAATACAAATAATTAATTTAAAAGAAGCCTAAGCTCATAATTAGGGCTTTTTTTTTTTTTTTTTTTTTTTTTTTTTTTTTTTTGTGTGTGTGAATGTGGTACAAATATAGCTTATATGTTAACTCATAAACAAGTTCCACGCTCACAATAACATCAATTTGATGAAGGATCAAACGGTCAAACAATGCAAAGAACAATTTTCAACATTTTAATTTTCTTCAACACTTGTAAACTTGTTTGGTATGATATTCAAAATCTATATCTGAACAATTAAAAAGAGAAAAGAAATCACCCTACAATAGCTCCAAAGAAAGATCCAAGGCCAGAGGAGAGGGAGAAAGACACAGATTTGGAGTGAGTGGAGAGAGAAAGCCTAGGATTTTGAGTTTAAAAACTAAATAAAAAAAAAAAAAACTCACTTTAGCGTTTTCAAGACGTGGGCCAATTTTTAAATAAGTTTTGAGTCAAGTTTTTAAAATACTCCTATCAAACAAGGGAGAATTTTTTATTATGACGGAAACACAGGTGGTACACCACGTGTTCTAATAGAAGTGGTGGGAAATTTTTTTTTTTTGTTAAGTTATTAACTTTTTAGCACACATATCCCACAATTTGTATAGTGACACATGGTGTACCACTCCGTGTACCGATCACACTGAAAAATCTCTCCAAACAAGGGATGCCACAAAAAAAAAAAAAAATAATATGGTATATTTGACTTTAAAAAATAATGGAAAAAAAATCTCATGTATTCTTCTTCACCAATCCAATGAGAATACATGCATCAGGTTAGGCCATCATCAATGGAGAGGGGTAAAGGTTCAAAAGCAAATAAATGACTTGATTTGCCTAAAAAACATCTCTAACCGATGGTTAGGCTATAATTCTATGAATCATGTCAGACCATTATTTGGCTAAAGGGACATAAGGCCATCTCCAACCGAAAGGGGGTCAAAGGGCCATAGGCCAAAACATAGCTTGTTTGACAAAAAACCCATCTCCAACCAAAGGGGCTATTTTTTAGCCCCCTTAATAATTTATTATTTTAATTGAATTAATATGGTTAATTAAATTAAACTGCCATATCAAAATAAGGTTATCCAAAGATATTTTGAGTGTCACTTGTCGCTAAATGAATAAGCCTCCGGATTTCTTACCTTATCTTTATATAATCTCAATAATTTTTCGGATATGGTTTATTATCTTTGTATAATCTCAAAAATTAAAGGAAAGATTATTGGAAGAGGTAAGAGAATAGAATGTGAAGAATTGAAATAAAGTGAGGTAAGATAGTATGGAATGGTGAAAAGGATGTGAGAAATGGCTTAGGTATTTATGGAAAAAAAAAATTAGATTTTTTTTTAATTTCTTAAAAAAAATAAAATAAATCAAATTCCAATGGTAACTTGACGTCAGGTTACAGTTGCATGTGGGCTGGGCTAGGCTACTACAATCGGGCTGGCTTCTTTTGGCCAGCCCACTGGCCAGGTGTATGAATTATGGCCTGGTGGGGCCCACAAGCCATTTGCCTGGGTCGGTCGGAGATGACCTAAGGCTGGCCAAATGTAACCCCACCTCTTAGCCCTTCCTTGGTACACAACTTCTCAATTGCAATAATTGATTCAAATTCAACGGTTAGATTTGAAAACATCCAAATGTAATTTAATTAAATTAACCAACAAATTTAAGGTATAAACTTAAAACTAATAAATTATTGAGAGGGCTATGTTTAGGCCCTTCGGTTAAAGAAGATACATGAGTATGCCACTGTTTATTTAAAAATAATTTTTCATAGAGATATAATTTTGGACGGGACTATATCTAATCATTTTTGTTGGAGACGGCCTTACCCTCCTAATGTACTTTTTATATCCAATGCTTCATTGGGTACTACTTCATTTCCAAAAGATAAAAGAAAGTCAGTGTGTTGCTGTTATAATCTTTCTGTTTGCTTTTGTAAAGAGGCATGTGCCAACAACTGTTGAACAAAGAAATTCAACTTAATTAAACCCTAGCAAAAGACTGGAAAACCCTGCATTAACTTAAAGTCACAAACTAAAGCACGAAAAAAGGGAAGGAATAAAAAGAAAACAAAAGGTAAAGCATTTAATTCCTTCTTTTATTGCAATGAGCTTGGAGTTTTGTTGGTTATAATTTACATAAACGTGCATTTGAGGTTCAATGTTCAACTTTGTAAGAAGCTTGTATATCAATTCATTAATAGTATTCATTCCTGCATACGAGATCATTTTTAACCCTCTACTCTAGAATCTCTCGTATCAAGAAAGGGTGAGGGGGCGGATTTATTTTTCAATTCAGGAAAGCATGATTCGGCTAGTCATTCTAAGGACACTCATGCCATGATCTTGAATATAATAAGTAGATTGGTTCTTCAGTGTCAGAGAGATGAGCATTAAAGATAATAATTAGACAGTTTTTTTTTTTTTTTTTGTGGCATTTGCTGAATGGATTCACAAAGGATCTTCTTCTATAAAGTTGCTACTTTTAACTACCAGAAAGTCATGCTTTATATATTAAGCACAATCAACACACTCTTAATTATATAATTAGCAAGATTCTAAAAGATGGTAGACGTTAGTCGGACGGCAGGCTGAGGCTTAGTGCCTAGGCGGACTAGAAGGATTTAAGTAAATTTATTATGAGCGAGTTTGGCATTGTTGTGCTTTTAAAAAAAAAAAAAATTGTTTCTACTGTGCTGTGAGAATAAACAGCTGTAAAATAATATTGTTGAGTGTTTGGTAATTTTTTTTTTTTTTTTTTTGTAAAAGTGCTTTTAATAATAAAAAAAAAGTGTCGAGTGTTTGATAAATTTGTATATAAATTGCTTTGAATATGTTAAATGACTAAAATAGACATGGTATTTAATGTGATATAATAATTGTCAAAGACAATAATATAGGACAAAGATTGTAATTTTATAAAACATGTGAGGGTATATTTGTCATTTGAAAATTTTATTAAATGAGTATTGATTACTATGCTTTGAAAAGAAAAAAGCACTCATTTAGGAAGCATGGTAGATCCTGCTTCTGCTTTTCTACTGTCATTGACAACAGTTTAAATAAAAAAAAAACATTTTTTTTTGTTTTACCAAATACATTTAATGTTCCATATTTTTTAATAAGCTTTTTTTTTTTTTTTTTTTTTTTTTTTTAAAGCAACACAATCTCAAACCAACCCTATATATTGTATAAATAAATGTTTTTATTTTTTACACTTAAAAACACGCACATAATTATATTGGGATACATAAATTGCAAAATAGAATAACATATAAATTATAAAGTATTAGAACATATTGAAAACATGGGGAACATGCATAGAATGAGTGTTCATCCAAGTATTGAACAAGTCTCTTACATTTTATTGAAAAATTAAAATGCAAAATAAAAGTTATTGTTTTTCTATCTAAGTAAGAGTGGTGACCTAATTGGATTTAGGAGGGTTAGGCGGGCGCCTAGACGGGCTAGGCAGACGCCTAAGCGGGTCT
This sequence comes from Pyrus x bretschneideri, assembly GCF_019419815.1. NCBI lineage: Eukaryota > Viridiplantae > Streptophyta > Magnoliopsida > Rosales > Rosaceae > Pyrus > Pyrus x bretschneideri. Next base: position 3,474,429 of record NW_025999735.1, on the reverse strand, counting down.
AGGCACAATTTCTTAACTTTCAAACGCCTAAGGATTAATCGGGACTATGGCTAGCCGCCTAGTGCCTAGACGGGTCCTAAGCGATGCTATGTGGAGATTTTTAGAATAGTAATAATTAGTTCTAATTAAGGGCATCTTTAGCTAGGAAATGCGTCGATGCCTTATTGAATTATATATTTTTGTACTAATATTTTTTTTGGCGAACTATATTTTTGTATTTTTGTACTAATTTGCGTTAAAAGTTTTTTGTCTCTCTTGGACCATGTTCCATCATGAACAAGCATACCAGCAAAATCAGCTAGAGCGGGAAAATGCCATCTTTTATAGCATTTTATGATTTATTATTTTAAACTTTAGAGAAAGTCTCTGCACTTAAAGTTGGTCAAAGAATGCTTAATAAAAAAATTAGCAAAATCTTGTTTTAAGAGCACATCTGACTCTTCATTTGTTCGACGGATTGTACTCATGCTTCATATCTTATTGGAGATTCTATCATGGGGTTAGTCTTAATTAACTATTCAATTAGCGATAATCACGGATGTTTCATTAACTAAAGAATATTATCTATTGGGTTGGGGGTATCACCACCACACATATACTCTAATGTTTTTTATGAAAAGAACAAAGTTAAACAAAAGTAATAAGATTCCTGATCGGATCATGGTGCAACGTGACTTTTTGAAGAAGCACAAGGAAGTGCTTCGAATTGTTACCTCAAGCTTAAGCTAGCTTCATATTAAAGCAACTAGTACCAAGTTTGTTCAGTTTGTAGAATGTGAGTATCCTGGAGTCTAAGGGCGAAGGAAGCATACGGCCAGCGAAAGAACTTAGCACCGTACTTACATGGTATGAGTAGTGGTACTAGAAGTTAGGGGCACACATACTTACATGGTATGAGTACGAGTGAATGAGTACAATAATGAATGAGTATGAGAAGGAATGTGTATGAGATAAACAACTCCCTATTAGTGTGATACCTCGATTTTTGAGATATCTCATTCCCAAATCATATGAATAAGAATGATACCTATTTCTTCAAATTTCATTCCTCGTAAGTAAACATACCTTAAGAATTGACGATGAATGAAGAAGCTTAAGTCATTTCATCAGTACAAGATATAGTATCAACACAATGACTCTTAATTGACATCATATATTTTTCTATAATGCTATAGATTTTTCGAAAATATTAATAGCAACAAATTTATTTCTCAATCTTATATATAAAAAAATACATTATCCCTTTCTTTTTGTTTTTTTTTTTTCATTTCTTTGGCCAAAAGGGTCCATGTGACAAGTTGATATACTGTCATTGGCAGTATGATAATCCTCGTGACGCACGCACAGTAGGATTCTTATTTGATTCATTGTGTTCATGCATGTGCATGTAGGGTCCTGAATATTTATTTTTGCAACTCAGCTCATCTATGATTTTTGTAGGCCGTTGGCTTCAGTTAATTAAAACTAGACGTTGGCATAACATCATATAGTTATAATTTAGTTACGTATTATTTGAGCTTTGAACAAAGAAACAACAAATATATATCATGATCTCAATGCTCTCAACATAAATCCAAAGCATAGATATGTCGGTTGATAATGTATTTATATTATAAGAGTTTGTAATTCTGTTAGTTATGAATATTTTTATGTAAATTGGAGATCCCGAGTTCAAATTCTCTTTACCATCCGATTTATGATCAACACAAAATTCAATTCTTACTCGCATGTTAATACGACATAAAAGTAATAGTAGTAGCTGATTAACTACATGGCCGGAGTCCTTCACATGTTTAACAGAATGATTTAAACAAGTGATCGTGTATGAAACCGGTGTAGATTTTTCTTCTATTTTGTCAACTAAGCAGCATTTTTCTTTGTTTTCGAGATGATGTTTCTTGGATCAATAAATATAATCGCATCGATTCAAGTGCTAGCTTAGAAAATAAACATGCAAACAAAAACCGTATAATTATATATCCATCATTAGATGCAAAATTGCTTCTTCATCCACGAGATTACACGCATGCACATATTGAGACAAATAAACATCATCAACGGCAATAGTAATTCTAGCTCTTTAATTAGGGATTTAAAATTACAAAACAAGAAAATGAGGCCCTTCCTATTAGCATGTGTGGTTGGTCCAACTTTTTTTTGGTAAGTATATATATATATAAGTTCAATCGATTATTGGCCTATTAATCGTGATTTCTCAAGTACACGTGCTTTAAGATAGCTAATAATATGGAAACCCTAATGGGGACTCATTAGTAAAAGGGGTATTACTTGTTTCTACACTAGCAAATTTGACTAAAACCATATAAACTGTCAATTTGAATGGAAGTTCTCAAACGTAGAGGGCTAGTTCTTCTCTCCATCGGAACAAGCTTCTTATCTAAAGTTGTTAAAGAGATGAAATATAATCAAGGTATATTTTTCTAACTAGAGGTTGAATCAATCATCAAAAGAAGAATTAGGCCAAAAATTGTTGGAAATGTGCCCTAAAGCCAATCATATGATGATAGTTTACAACATTTCACATGTTAAACTAATATAGTTTTATATAAGGCAAATATTATTGTCTAAAGCCATCTCATATAAATGTTATATGCTTGAACAATAAGTCCAAGGAATATGTAATTGGAAGAATGTGATATAAAGAAGTTAGATTCATGAGACCATTCACTTTCGTACACATATTCTAAACATTCCTAATTATAGGATTGCCAATTGGGCATTGATAGTCCGTTAAGATCAGTATGTGCTATGTCTTCTCTCAAAGAGAGTGACTGGCCTCGAGTCATTGGTGTGACTGACACTAAGATAAGTACGTAGGTGCTCAATGGAGAATGAGTCCATTGAATGCGATCAAGAAGAAGTTTTCATACTCATGACACCATATAGTTATCGTAGGCTGTTGGCTTCAGTTAATTAAAACTAGTAACTGACATAACACCATATAGTTATAATCTAGCTACCTATTGTTTGAACTTTGAAGAAAGAAACAATAAATATATATCATGATCTAAATGCTCTCAACACAACTCCAAAGCCTAGATATATATGTTGTTTGATATTGTACTTATCTTACAAGGGTTTGTAGTTCAGTTGGTTAAGAACATTTTTATGTGAATTCGGGATCCTGAGTTGAAATTCTCTTTACCGTCCAATTTGTAATCCGCACAAAATTCAATTCTTAATCGCATGTTAATACGACATAAAAGTAATAGTAGTAGCTAACTACATGGACGGAGTCCTTCACATGTTTAACAGAATGATTTAAACAAGTGATCATGTATGAAACCGGTGTGGATTTTCCTTCTAATTTGTCAACTAAGCAGCATTTTTCTTTGTTTTCAAGATGATGTTTCTTGGATCAATAAATATAAACGCATCGAATCAAGTGCTAGCTTAGAAAATAAACATGCAAACAAAAACCGTATAACTATATATACATGATTAGATGCGTAATTGCTACTTCATCCACGAGGTTACACGCATGCATATATACATATATATTGAGTAAAAAAACAGCATCAACGTAAATAGTAATTCTAGCTCTTTAATTAGTGATTTACATTACCAAACAAGACAATGAGATTTCTTTTAGTATGTGTTTGGTCCATAGACAATGAGATTTCTTTTAGCATGTGTGTTTGGTCCCATTTTTTTGTTAGTATATATATAAGTTCGATGCGTTATTGGCCTATCCACTAGCTTATCTCCAACTTGTTAGCTAAGATTTTTTAGTGTGTCGGGAATACGTCCCGGTGCATCAAGTGTTATAATACAAGTAATTAGACACTTGAGGAAAAAAAACTCCAACCACTTATATTATATACTGAGCGTACAAAACTGTGTTTCCGGCACATCGAAAAATCTCTCACTTGTTAAGATAGGTAAGCCACAAATTTTGTTCGTGCACCGGAAAAATGTTGGGCCACACAAATTACAGCCAATAAATCGTGACTTCAGGCCGTGATTTCTCAAGTTATAACATGTTTCCATAGGAATAAAGGATTAAGTAAAGGAGTAATCGCCAAAGAAATATCATAATTTTAATTATTACTCATGAGTTCAATTTTGTTTGTTTAGATTGGTTTTTGCTTGTTATTAACCAAATAATTTTTGGTACAAGTACTTCATTAGCTTGATGTGCATTGTTGGTTTCAGCATGGCAGTTTAAGCTTTTAGAGGCTAATGTTTGTCTAATATGGTATTAAAACTCTCGTTCTAGGAGGTTGTGGTCAGTCTGAAGCCTCTAAACCCTATCCCACATATTTTCAGTTATTTTCGCTAGGCTGCCTTGTTTTTGTTTATTTTCACGTTTAAGAAGCACATGTACGAGACATAGGGTGTTAGCATGCATTGTAGGACACTTTTTTTTTTGGAGGCCTAGGTTTTGTCTAACATTTTCCTTCTCACAATTGAAAAACGTCTCAAGTTCGAATCTTTATTCAGAGTGTTGTTCCCATACGATCCCTTGGAGGGAGAAAATCAAAGTAGATGCTAGGTCAAGATGTTTCAGCTCCCCATCGATAAATGAACTTCAATCGCATTATCTAAATTTCAACCACGCACCCCTGTCCCAATTAGTGTAGTAGTTCATAAGTTCTCTCCATACTCGTTTGTTTTCTTTCTTTGCTTAGTTTCATTATATTCCCCCCTCTTTCATGGCAAGGTGGCCAACTGCCTACCAATATCGCAAAAATTTCCCAACCATTTATGGGGTTTTACCCATCTAGAATTGGGCAAGGTATGGTGAGTAACAAAATGGGATATTAGCGATTGAGTGATAGCTTGATTGTTTACATACGTTGAGAAATATGTTTTTTCTTAAGATGATGCTAGAGATATCATCTACTTAAACCATATTTTGTAAACCACATGTTGTAGTGGATGATGATTTGATTTTTTCTTCGTATCATTACAAAAGGAATATAACCATCAACCGACACATTATATTGTCTACCCCAAATGGTCTAAAACATGATTTTCCTAGCATTTTTTTTCTTGTATTAACAACGAAATCATAATGCTACATGTTTCATAATATAAACTCGTCATGAACAATTATAACTTGTAAGTTGTAATGTTAAATTTTATGATCAATACTATTTTGGTTTTATTTGAAAGCGTCTTCCATGTCTAACATAATTTATAAGCTTTTTGTCCTTGGTTCACTCAAAATGTTTGGATCAGCGAGCTGTGTATAGAATGGCCGTAAGAAAGGAACTCTAATAAATGTGACATTACTCTTCGAGATAAAATCAGTTAAACCAGTCAACAAAACCTGCCAACATCCCGGGGGAAAACCGCATAAATGTCAGCCATTAGTTCACACTGCGTTTTCTCTAACGGCCTCCTCCGTGGCCACACTTGCCCTCCTACTATTTTCTTGCACAACTTGCCCCTTGCCTCACTCTTGTGCCCGTAACATAATAAGTAGTACACTTCTTGAACCTAGAGATTTACAACCACTCACACTAAAGACTTTTTATATATTTACGTGTTATTATATAAGTGTTAGAAATTTTTATTTTTTATATTATTAATTTTTTTAATATAAGTATCTTACTACTTGTATAAAAATATATAGTACACTACTCCGTTGTAGATCACATTGTGCTTTGACGGCACACTGTTTACTAGCGGTCCTTAACTTACCAGAAGGACGAAAAGCTTAACGGTCCAATTGTTTGAAATTACGAAAACACCCCTACCATTCAGTCACTCCGTCATCAATGCATACAACCGAACAAACACACCGAAGGTAAAGAGAGCCGGAAATAACGCCTTAACCGTCGGTGGGCCCAGGTTTGAGTGGCTTGTGGTGTAAATACAACGACAGCACATGGGGCAGATGGTCATGGTGAAATTATTGAAGCTTTTTCTGTGGCAGCCGTGCAGCTTGTGCTATATATCCTACATATACACTACAACACCTATACCAAAAACATAACACAACTACATAACTGTCGGCAAAGCTTTGTGCTCACTTTTTAGCCAAACCAGTGCTCAGAACTGTTGCCCGCCACCGCCGCCACTCAACACGCCACTTAATTAAGCAGCCTAGCTCACAATGCAGCTTCTCCACCGTGGCTGCAGCCTTGTTTTGGTGCTGAATTCGTTGCTTCTGCTTGTGTCTTGTCAAGTTCAGCAACCCGGGGCCAACACCCGCTGGCTCCCAGCCACCGCCACCTGGTACGGCAGTCCCGAAGGCGACGGCAGCGACGGTAGGCCCCTACCCTCAAACCCAATTTGGCTTTAGCTTACAATGCCGCATGTATAGACTGTCTATAATATAATTTGTACCTACAGTCTCAACAGATTTTGTACATCTCAAATGTATTATATATTCTTTCGCAATTTTAGATTTAGTCAAGTTAATTATCATATCATTTTTAAATAAATAATAAAAATATTGTATTTCACATTAATGAGAAAACAATGATACGATTTATAGTTTGTTAAGATTATGTTACAGATATTCTTAATTATCCATGAATTAATTATGTCGGCATGTGCGTAATTTTGGTAGGCGGAGCATGTGGGTACGGGTCAATGGTGGACGTGAAGCCGTACAGGGCGAGGGTTGGGGCGGTGAGCCCAGTGCTGTTCAAGAGCGGCGAGGGGTGCGGGGCGTGTTACAAAGTCAAGTGTCTCGACCAGAGCATCTGTTCGAGACGAGCCGTCACGATAATTGTGACGGATGAGTGCCCGGGTGGTTACTGCTCGAATGGGCGCACCCACTTCGACCTCAGTGGCGCCGCCTTTGGACGCATGGCTGTCGCCGGTAATGGCGGTCTGCTCAGAAACCGAGGCGAGCTCTCTGTCCTTTACCGACGGTACGTTCTCATATGTCATGTTTACCGTGTGTTAGCTTGTTTGCTTTAACGGTCCTCTTTTGTCCTTTATAATTTATTTTATGGAACCTTTTGTTTATTTGACAAAATTTTTAATTGTAACAGAACGCAAATGGTACATCATGTGTTTTAATAGAAGTGGTGGGAAATTTCGTTTTTTAAGTTATTAACCTTTTAGCACACATATCTCACCATTTATACAGTAACACGTGATATATCACCCCGTATACCGGTCACATTGAAAAATCTCTCGTCTATTTGCTGGTTAATTACTAATTTTGTTTATTTCCTTTTTGTTTTATTTTCTTTGTTTTAAGAAAACAAGCTAAATGAGTTAATCTTGAAACATTCTTTCACTTTTTAATTAACTACTACATCTGTTTTTCAGTTATTTGCCAAACAACGGTTGTGATTTTTGGGGAACAATTGACTTTAAGCAACTACCGAATGTCGTTTTCATTCTTTTCTTCCTCGAGGTTTTTCTCACATAGTTTTTTCTCGAGTAAAGTTTTAATGCAGTCACTCCTTTGTCTGTATATCTTACGTTAATATGCTTTGATGATTGTTTAATGAAGAATGCTTTTAATTACCCTATGAAAAACTGAACCCAAACAGTTAACACACCACTCAGTTATTTTCACCTTTTTGTATTCTTTTATTTTGAATTCATATCCTTGACGAATTGAAATAATAATAATATATTTTATTTATTTTAACTGCAGGACACCATGTAAATATCCTGGGAAGCAAATAGCCTTCCATGTAAATGAAGGTTCAACAAATTATTGGCTATCACTTCTGGTAGAGTTTGAGGATGGAGATGGAGACGTCGGATCGATGCATATAAGACCAGTACGTTCTCCTTCTTTTTTTTTTTTCTTTTACAATGCTGCATGCATGCCTCTTGCAACTTTAGTTACTTTACATTAACATTTACATTTGCTAACAAGATAATAAAAAAAATGCCAAATCAACAAAAGTAAAGATAGTTTTTCCTTGAAATATCGTGCAATTCCATGTTTTCACATAAAAAGCACTGTAAACGTGCCCAAAAGGGTTTATGAAAGCAACAAAAGAAAGATACTCATACATACAATTAATATTTTAGTTATTAGAATAATGACTTACATGATACAAAAATACTGCAATAATAAAAGTGTGCATTTGTCATGTAAGTTACTCTCCTAAACTCGATAACACAAATCCTATTTCGTACCTCAACCCGGATCAATTTTACAAAGCAATACTTTAGTGTTAACTAACTGATTAGAGAATCTTTAAGTTCACTAATTTTATTTATATTTTTGTGTTGGTGGAATGGTGCAGGCAAGTTCTAGTGAGTGGATCGAGATGAGTCATGTCTGGGGAGCTAATTGGTGCATAAATGGGGGTCCTCTAAATGGACCATTCTCAGTGAAGATTACAACTCTCTCAACAGCAAAAACTCTCTCTGCCAGAGACGTCATTCCCAGTAATTGGTCTCCAAAAGCCACTTACACTTCTCGCCTAAATTTCCACTCCACTCCTAGCTAGCTTATTTGACAAACAAGTCAAGATATATATAAGCACCTTTTTACAAAGCACTTTTTTAACTAAGCATTTTCTAGGCCATAAAAAAGGTCTAGCCCCCATGACCCAAAAGTAGCCGTTGTCAGGGTGGTCTTTTTCTTTTATTTTTCTTTCTTTTTTTTTTTTTTTTTTTTAAAAGAAAAGAAAAAGAAAAGTAGCCGTTGGATTGCACTAGTTAATTACAATGGCATCCAATGCTCTTTCTTTATTTTCTTTTGAGATATTGTTTTTCCTATTTTGCTGCTGTTCCAACTGGTTTTGTTTGTAGATGTGCACTAAGATATGTAGCCAGCCCTCTCCAAAAGGAGAGAGAGCGTGTGTTCTTGCTTTGTTAATGCTATATGTAAGGTTGTGTGACCTAATGTGTTTTTAATGAATTTGGACTATTTGATTGCACTATAATTTCGCTTACAATTGGAGATCTCCGAGCATATAGGACCTCAAGGGCCAGGGGTTTGCTGTCTCCAAATTAGTGTCTTCATCATGTCTCATTTCTAACTTTGTGACACATGTGAGTGATATGCGCAACAAAATTGATGTTATGGACAATCATTCATGCAAATTTAGTTGCATCAATGATTAACAGACACTCACATGCGCGATTGTAGCTAGCTTAATTATCTAAACATAGATGTCAGAATTCGTAATTGCATTGCATATAATGCAGGAGGAAGAGAGAGATGTGGATCACATGGCATGCATGGTCACCCACATGCAACGTGTTCCAATTTTCAACTTTGAAACCTCTCACAACTCACAAGGCCTGCAATTTTTGTGGTGCAGAACAATAAAATTGTGAGTGACGAAAAGGGTCAAAGGATTCAAAGGGCTGTGGTCACCACTACACGTGGGACGGGGTCCCTTTGTAAAATGGTGGTGGTTCATCGATTGGCACATGACTTTCTCTCGTCACATGTGAAGTTCTGCTTGCTACGTCCTTGATCCCCCAAGATACCGGAATCTCTTTAACAGCCAAGCTCTTTTTTTTATTTTTTTAATTAATTTATTTTTTGGGTCCCGTTATCTTAGACCATGGAAAATCTCAAAATCAGAGTAAGCAAAAACGAAAGAGTTATAAAATTATGGACATTATTTTTATCAACAAGAAAAAAAATAAATAAATAAAGATTGTCGGGACAGCAGCAAATTGAGGATTACATCTTGCAACAAAAAAATAAACCTAAAAACTAATATTTTTCAACGGTTACCCATGATTCTAAAAGGCGATAGGTGCTAGTTGGATGGCAGGCAGAGCTTAGAGCCTAGGTGTCTAGGCAGGGCCTTGGCGGTTCTTTTAATTTTGATTAAATTTATTACTAAATATATAAATAAATGTGTACTTATACTTAAGAAAAATAATAATTGTATTGTGATATATAAATTGCAAAACAAAGTGACATATAAATTATAAAATATTAGAACATATTGAAAAATAGGGAACAAGCATGTAATGAGTGTTCATCGAAGTATTCAATAAGTCTCTTACAATTTATTCAAAAAAATAAAGTGCAGAATGAAAGTTATCTATTTTTTGTCTAAGTGAGAGTGCGTAGGCGGGTTTAGGTGGGCCAGGCGGGTGCCTAGGCAAGTCTAGGTTGCCTTTCTTAATTTTCAAACGTCTAAAGATTAATTAGGGCGGTGGTCAGACGCTCGGTGTCTAGGCAGTGCTAGGCTGTAATTTTTAGAACAATGATGGTTACTCAACATCTGATCTTAATTTAGCGGTGAGGACAAAAGTATAAGAACAAAAGTTAAAATAACCATTGTGGATGTAAATTTTGTACACGGCTAAATTGACAAAATCAAACTTGCAAAATAACAAACACCGTTAGCTTAATTGACAAACGTCTAAGAAAAATGGGAGGGAAATGACCCTTGATGCTTAAGTCAAAAAAATGGTTTGAGAGAAACTATGAACTTGAGATAGTTTTGAGTAGCAAGTGGCAATATCCATTTTTCTTGTTTGACTTGGCTATTTATAGACCTAAACCATAACAGGTAGCTAGGAGAGAAGGTTGCAGGCCATACTAGGCAGACCTTATTGTTATGCTAGTAATGGAGCAGACTAATCTTCGCAGTTATTCCAGCTCATAGTTCTGAAGGTCACTGTTAGTAAAAGTACCAGCACGCCAGACACCAAAGGGGGAACTCCTAAGAGCTAGCTTATGTCACCATTGGGCGAGTATGGCTCGGTGGCAGGAAATATCATGGCCTGAAGCATCTTTGATACATTGATGGCCGAAAAGTCTAATACGTACAGGGCAGGCAAGTGCCACGGTCCCTTATGGAAGGTAGACAGGAGCCACATTCCTTGGAGTGGTTTTTTCTGCTCACAACGTCAAAGGTAAAACCGTCATAGCGAGCATATAGTTACATATCCTCCTATTAGATGTGATTAATTTATGTCTTCATAAGAGCACTTCCACCCTTAAAAAGTCCCTTGGGCAATAGGTAATTTAATCCCCCTAAGTGAATAGAAATTGCTGATAGGAGCATATTTATGCGACTTAGTTTGCTTGTTTTCGTGCATTTATGTTATTAGTTCTTAGTTATTTTAGTTCTTAGTTATTTTAGTTCTTTAAGCTTCTTTTGTGTGTTTTCAGGTTCATAAGACGTATTTGGCGAAAGGATGCATTTTGGAGCCTTTTGGAGCATTTTTGGGCACAAATTGGATAGCTTATGCTTGGAGCAAAAGGAATGGACGAAATTGAAGAGTTGATGTCGCAAGGATTCCTACTACGACAAGGATTCCTACTTGAAGTAGGAAAGTTAAGCCAAAATTCCCTATTTTGGTTGACCTTTCCTAAATCAAGAATGCTCTAAGTTTTAGCACTTAAGATGGCTCCCGAGCACCCTTGGACAACAAACAAAGGTTCTTTGCAAATTTTCCCTTCCTTGCCGTGCAAAGAAGGTTGTTTCCCTTTCTTTGTGTAAACTTCCCTATTTTCCATATGTGTTAGGACCTTTCCCTTATTCTAATACCTCTTGTTTTGTGCCTTACCTTTCCCTAAACTTTATGCCGCACCTTCCCTTGTGTTTCCAGATTTTAATTTCTTATTTCCTAGTTTAATTCACTTTCCTAGTTCTAAAACTTTCTCTAAAGTCCTAATTTCTGATTTCTTGCAAGGAATTGACTTTTCCTTCCTTCTTTTGCACCAATTTCATAACTTACCTTAAATTTCATTTCCTTGCTGTGCAAGGGGTTTAATTTCTGATTCCTTGCAAGGCAAGGACATTCCTTACTTGTTCAAATTTGTGCATCCCCTTTTTCTGATTTTATTTGGACTTTATTCACTTACCTTTTCTATTTAGACTAGGAAATCTGAATCATAACTTAATTAGGTATGTTATTAACTTCCCAAAACACATATATTCAGCCCTTGGCCGAACCCTAGGGTATCATTCACCACCAAAACTCGTCCATTCACTTCCACCACCTTCCAAACATCCTAAAACACCATTCTGCAGCCTAGAAATACAACCAGCCACTCCACCTTCTTCCACCATCTTTGCCAAGTTCTCCACCACCTTCCAACCATCAAACACTCATCCACACTCAACCTACACCCCTTGCCGTGCCTCTACACCCCCAAAATCCATTCTACATCATCAAAACAGCCCAGAAAACATCACCATCCAATCTGCCGCAGCAAGGGAAAGGAGACAGTTTCACGCAATTGTTTGGCTCTTCATTCTGAGTTGTTGAACAATTTTAGGTGTATTCTATCTTATATTTCAATGTCTAATTCATGTAATCTTTGTTTTGCTTTGAGTATGATTGGCTAAATTCATTTTGGCTAAGGGTGTATTTGAAACCATGATTATATATGTGAAATAAGTTGATTACTTCTAGTTATCGTTGCATAAGTCGTGAATACAATTTGCTTAACCGTTTGATTTAGAACTTATTCTTGTATGTTGATTGAGAGTGCACGCTTAATTTGCATGCTTGAATTTGGTGCTAGGATATAAATTTGTTTCACCTAATCGTTATGAATTTATATTCGCAAGTAGTGAAGGTCGCTAGTCACGATCATGTTAAGTAGATTCCTGGCAAGAGTATCATGCTTTTCATAGTTACAAATGCCTTGTCGATGCTTATGATTTCCAAAGAACGTAATGATTCTAACTTGTGTCTTTATCATGCTGTTCATATATAGAGAACTTGTTAGGAATAATTTGTTTGCGATGCATATTCATCCAATTCAATGATTCTAGGGAAATCTGAAGGTTAATTTAAGCGGACCTAATTAACTTGGAGTGTCGAGGTTCATAACTTATTGAATTGATAACTGGAAATTGATTTACGTTGCATATATTTCATGTGTGGAGAAGAACCCCTTAGCTATTCCATCATCCATTGGTTCATCACAAATTGTTTTACAATCTGTTTTCGTTACAATCTGTCCATTTAATTTAATTTCGTCCAAACACAATTCTCCCATATTTTGTTAAGTCTTAGTCATTATAATCTGTCTTATTTTGTGTTTTTAAGTATTTGGAGTCACAAACACTCTCAAATTCGTCCAAATTTGCCTAGTTTACATTATTGTTTTGTTTGTTTGATTTTCATCCAAAACCAAATCCCCAATTGTCTTAGAGTGTCTAATTGGTTCAAATATGTCTTAGATTGTGTTTTTAAGAGTTTTGAGTCAAGTTAGAACCAATTTTCGTCCAAGTTTGTGTTTAGGCTCAAAACTGCCCAGTTTGTGTTTTTAGGCAATTTTGAGTGTTTTTAGCCTATTTTGAGTCTTGTGAACTTGTTTTGAGTTTTTTTTAAGTGAGTTAAGTGTTTTAAAGGTTAGGTTTATTTATTTGAGTCAGTTTAAAGTGTTTAGCACCCCTAGTTAATCCCCGGTTAGAACGATCCTTACTTACATCATTACTACAATTGTCATAAATAGGGTTCAATTTGTGTGTCACATTCGTAACGCATCAATTGCCCTAAGTGAATAGTGATTTCCCAAGAGCATCTCCACCCCATAAAATAAATGTCCGGACAATTGATAATTAAAAATTAATAAAAATAATAATAGGGAATTGTTATTAGCACTTCAAAAATCTCATTCTACACTCCAAACTTTTTATAATAAGAAAGAAAAATACACTTGTGAGGAGTGTAGAATGTGATTTTTGGAGTGCCAATAACACTTTCCTAATAATATTCTATTATTAATTTTATTTTCTATGTTCTCTTTTTTTTTTTTTCTTTTTTCTTTCTTCTTCTTTTTTCTTGTAAAACTCTCCCCAGGCTCTCAACTCCTCTTGCTCCTTCCCAAAGAGCAGTCATCTGATCCCTTTCTTCTTATTTGTTCCTGGAATTTCCCCAATTTGCCCGTTGAAGGCTAGAGATGTGGATGCTAGGTTCTCGAGGGTGACGATGACGGCTCGACGATAACGATGATGGTTCGACAACAAGGGCTCGGCGTCTTCCCTCTCAAAGGTTGAGTTCACAAAACTTTCTCCAGGCTTCTTGATGGTCGTCGCAGGGGGAGAAATCCGTTAGAATGAGGGAACAGATGGAGGAAATTAAACTGAATTAAAAATTGTTGCTAACGTCAACCTGGCGCCACATGAGTTGGGTAATGGGTTAGTGGATAATTGCCTGGCTGAGGAACTGGGCTCGCCCTATAGCCTAGTAAATTAAGAGGGGTGGACTGGGTTTTTGGGGGAAGGGGAGGGGATTAATCGGACTATCCCCTAGGGAATTCCACATGGGGTGGAGTTGCTCTAACCATATACCGATGGATTAACATCAAACAGTGAGTGATCTTAATTTTCTTGGACTATGGAGTCTAGGAGAACGAGACTCCTATCTTTATCTTTTAAATATATACTTTGTTACTCCTCGCCAATAGAGTGTTGCCAACTCCATAAAGATATTTGCAAGAAGCAAAAAAGCTTTAGCTAAGAGCAGGGACGAACCTAAATATATATTTTTAAGTGGGGGAAACTTTTTAACAATTGATTTTGTTGGATTTTTTTTTGATTTTTTTTTCTACTGTGGGTCTTTGGTCTTGATTGTTGGAGCTTTTTCTACGTCCCTCTCTAGTGGTTCAATTAGCGTTCAGGTTTGTTTTGAAACTTTTTGTAACACCCCGCCCTTGAAATATTTATTTTTGGGAAATTATTCCAATGATAAGCCCAATTCAATACTCTTGTTTAATTTACTACCATTACACATTATTCTTTAATTAAAGTTCCTTAATTACTCACAAAAGTCTACCATGAAAATTACTTATCTAAAAACACACGTTTATATTTTTAATTTAAACCAATTTCTTCTCTTCACTCTAATTCCCGACAAGAGGTCAAAACTCTATTATTTAACCTCGTTTATTTTATGGCTACATCTAACTGCTCGTTAGACTGTCTACGCATGTAACGTCTCGCATCGACCAACAGAGAGGGGGTGATGTGCCTTATATGTACATGCTCCCCTCCCTATAGCACGAGGCCTTTTGGGAACTCATTGGCTTCAGGTTCTATCAGAACTCCAAAGTTAAACGAGTTCAGGCAAGAAACATAATTGTGAGTTCCCAGAAACAAAATTGTCAGGGTGTGGCCTAAAGCAGACAATATCGTGCTATGACAGTGCCGAGACTAGGATGTGACAACGTACCCTTCGAAGGGATCAAACCATTCGTAGTTCACCATTTTTTTTAAATTCATTTTCGAAAATATTTTATTAACCAAAATATCCAACATTCGTGTTAATAATCGAAACACATCAAATGGATACCAAACATGTAATTGGAATATCAAAATTTGCATTAAAAAAAAAAAAAAAAAGCAACATCGGTTTACTGTCCATGCGCCACCGTGGGTGGCGATTTCCGGCGAACGGAAACCCCAAATTCCGACGAACTCTAAAAATTACCAAATTTGATAGGGTTATAGAACACAATAAGGGAAAGAACTTTTATACCTGGGCCGAAGCCTAGTTCGGCTGGGAAGTGGCCCGAAAACACCTCAATCTGTCGGAACCCTTGAAATGGGTGGCTTCGATCCGTCACCTCTGGTGCTCCACCGCCCTCAAGGTTGGTTGGGCTTTGTTCCCTACCTCACCAGAAGTCGAACTATGGTGGTAGTCAACTGTGTTACTTTCCTAAATGGCGGAATTGTTGCCATCCACCCCCGTACACCCACCGGTGTGGTTTTCTCAAATACCAAGTCAATTTCCATCAAATTTGTAAATTCAGTTGCTGCAGAAATTCTTGTTTTCAACAAGGCCGTACGTATAGCTTGTGGATTGAAATCGACTCCATGTTGGTTATTCACTGTCATCTTAAGGCACCGGATGCGGTCATGTGATTTCTTATGGTGGATTGGAAGAATTGTCTCTAACGACTTTGTCACATGCGATTTATGTGTACACATATTTACAAAGAAGGAAATCATGTTGCAGATGTATTAGTTTCTTTTGGGGCAGATAGTTATGCTTATTACTAGTGGTCCATGATTCTAGATTTTGTAGCCTTTACTCATGCTCGTAACCTTTTGTTTTGTCCTTATTACAATTTTTGTTGATCTTTTTGTCTTTGTGGGTCTTGGCAAAGTCTCCCTGCATGTATCATTTTCGTTTACTTTCATTTATTATTAATAAAATTGATGGAGAAGGGACATGCAGGGGGTTTCTGGGTGTAATGGTCCTCACCCCTCTAGAGGAGGGTAGGTGCTTTGCACGCACCATTGCTGAATAGCTAATCTCGCCTAATCTTTCTCCATTTGGGAAAAAAAAAAAAATACAACAAAATATAATAGTATACACCCAAATTTAAGATATTCATTCACAATATTTTCTCCTTGAGTCATTTTTCATGCATTAAACCATGCATAAGCGAACTTTAGTTCATAAGCCCTACCATACTCTCTCCATACTCTCTGTTTGTACTGTATTGGTGTAGAAATATGAATCCTCCATTGCTCTCAAAAAAGGGGTTATATATGCATAAGATTAAAGTTCAGCCTCGACCTAATAACTGAACGAAATTTTACATACCTTTCCAGATAGACTATCTCTTCAATGGCACCTTGAATTTATTTTTTGGTTCTCTAATTTTTCTAAATAGTTTTAAAGGTGAAAACGAATATTTTCAAGTGTTGTTAGGTGAGTTGAGCAGCACTGGGTGTGACTAGAAGCTCCCAGCTTTAGAAGTCTTTGCAATTCATCTTAACAAAGAAAAAGAAGACAGAAATATATTCTAAGGTTAAATCGCAAGCAATTAAAAGAAGCATTTCAAACTTTGACTATACTCGGACAAATTAGCAATAGAATAAAAACAAAGGAAAGAGACTTGAGAAAGGTAAGTATAAACGTATAATTCCTTGTTCGACCTCTTAAGTTTCTTAATTCCATTCAGAATATATATATATATATGTATGTATGTATGTATGTATGTATGTAAGGTTCCAATAACATATAACATATAACACAATCTCCAGCTGCTGCATCAAAGTTTGCTCATCTGCAGGTGAGCTTCTCCTACCAGCTGCTTACAAATTTTAGATTGAAATTTCTGCTCTATCTAGTTTTATTAATTGATTTGCTCCCTGCAATTGTCAGTTAGTCTTATTTTACCCCTTAAAACTAATTTTGTCTCACTTTACCCCTTTAAACTGCAATTTTCGTCTCATTTAGTCTCAGTTCACCTCTTTTGTCTTCTCCTCTTTTGTCAATTCCATCAAATAGACATTAAATTAAAGAGTAGTATGGACATTTCACTTTTGAGACGGGCATAGACAAGCCTCATACTTGGCGACCTAGCACTTACGTGGGAATGTCTGTTCATCACCACATATTTACCATGCCTCATGTATGTTGTGGTAAGAAAAAATGGGGAAACAAATTAGAAATAAGTGAAAGAGGAGAAATGAATTTAGCATTGTGAATCCAGTCCTTGAGTTTAGTCTATGACTAAAATTGGAGAAAAGAAACCGTTTTATTGTAAGTTAAGCTCAAAATTTTAGTTAGAGTTGTTAAAAATAGAATTCGAACAGCTGTTTTGGCGAGTAGGTTGGACGCAAAGATAAAATGTCTATACTACCCTTCAATTTAACATCTTTTGACGAAAATAAGATGAACTAAGACTAAATGAGACGGAAATGACAATTGCAAGAGCAAAGTGAGATAAAACTAGTTTCAGGGGGAGTAAATGAGACAAAAACAGTTTAAGGTATTGATATATTGACAAAGTGAGATAAAACTAGTTTCAGGGGGAGTAAAATGGTAGTTCAATTAATGTATTGATATTATTTGTAATTTTTTTTATATAATACTAGAGGTTGTGAGTCACATTTGGAGTTTGGAAAGAATTGACAACAACAAACTCATTTGATGAGAGCAATGCAAAAGGTGATCACTCCATGGTTGAAATAAGAGAGGAGGGAGAGAGATAGTGATAAGTAAGTCTTGTGGGTAAGCAAACTTTGAGCAGAAACGAAGAAAACAAAGACGAATTATTAGCGTCCTTGATCGGAACAAAGCTTCCCCAGTCTTGTGGGTGAGCAAACTTTGAGTAGAAACGAAGAAAACAAAGACGAATTATTAGCGTCCTTGATCGGAACAAAGCTTCCCCATTTATCTCCAGAAGCAGATAATAAACTTGTCAGGGACAATGAAAATGCTTTTGTCCCCCATGTGGTTTCAATTGGGCCGGATCACCACGGAGGAAAAAAGTTACAAGGCATGGAACAAATGAAGCTATGGAATTTGGAATGCCACCTCGATTGCAAGCCAACTCCGGACACCAGTTTGGTGAAGTTTGTCAAAGAGATTAGAAGGAGAGTGATGAGTCCATATTATACCATATATTTTACCATAATCTTAGTATTAATTTATTAATTATTTTGGTAGAATTTTGATACTTTGTTACATATTTTCAATGTAGGACATTCCTCTTCCTCTAGAGAAAAAAGTGATCAAACGGATGAATTTTGGAGTAATTCTAATTGGAGGATGTTCATGTACCTTTCAAGATGATCATGTCAAAGTTTCAGATTTTTCTATCAAACCATTTGACCGTGGCGATAAAATTAAGGTCCAGCGGGCAGCTTTCTCATATTGACGTTTCTGGACGTTTTGGGTATTTTAGAAGTCAAGATGGCATATTTTGAGGAAGATTCCTTTGAAGGATTTGTAGGGGACATCTCAAGCTTTCAAAAGAGACCTTTTGGGACTAAATCAGAGTTGATTTGGTCAGTCAAAAGACTAATTTTATGAGAAGTTGGAATTTTAGTTTTTATATTCACACACCCCAAATTACTTCTCCTACACCCTTTTAATTTTTTAATATTTTTCTATCAAGTGTTAGTGGTGTAGAAAATATTAAAAAATTAAAAGGTGTGAGAGAAGTAATTTGGGGTGTGTGAATATAATCTCTTTATATAGAAAACCTTTTATTTCCTAGTTATCTTATTCTATTATGTTTCCTAATTTTTAGAAGACATTTTATAGGTAGGATTTTATTTTGTAGAAGTATAAATAAGGCTTTTTAGCCATTAGAGAGAGGGGAGAGCACGCACGCACTACTTTTGACGATTCAAGTTATTTTCAAGGTGTTTTCTATTGACAATATCCAAAGGTTGTTAGAGTTGTTACCAAAATTAGTTAGTTAAATAGCTTAGGCTGCAAGTTAGTCATGATGGCTATATAAACTGTATTCTCATAGTTGTAAAGATTAATTCAGTATCAATGTAATCAATTACTTTCTCTCTCTCTCTTATTCTCTTTCTGCATTTCTGTGCTTCTCTACACTACTGTTAATATGGTATCAGAGCCACTAAGGCTCACGCTATGGATCTTGGTGGTCGATTCCTCTTCTATCTTTCTTCATTACTTTCTTTTGTTTCCGCGTATTTCCTTATTCGTAATACAAAAGCTCTTTCTTCCTTTCTTTTTATGTAAACTTCTCTGAGATTTCGCATAGGTTTTCTTTGATTTCATCTGGGTTTCACTGCAAATTTTGCTTCCCATCCAACTCCGCCGCCGTGGTCTTCCGCTTCAGCCACGACTCGATGCTCTTGTACTGGTTATAGAAATTCGTCATATCCACCACCAGGTCTTTGAACACAAACATGTGCGGCAACAGTGTGATCATCGAGGCGCCTGCCTCCGACGGCGCTATCTTCGTTAGGCAGGCCAGGCCATTGCAGCCGTCGATGTTCATGGAGCAGGAGCCGCAGATCCCTTCCCGGCAAGATCGCCGGAAGGTGAGAGTGGGGTACATCTCGTTCTTGATCTTAATGAGGGCTTCGAGTACCATGGGCCCGTACTCCTTGAGGTCAATCTCGTACTCCTTGAGCTCCGGTTTCTTCAGGTTGTCCGGGTTCCACCGGTAGATTGAGAAGGTCTTGATGTCCATTTTGTCTCGGGCCTTGAGGTCCACCTGCTGGGCCTGGGCCTCCGACGCCATAGCCGGACGTAGACGTAACGAAACGACGCCGCCGTCGTCGATCCCGACGACGCTGCAAAAGGTATGGCCCTTCGTATCAACCCCGTCGCCATTTTTGCGTCTCCGGGCTTCAACAACTGCGAACAGAGAGGGAGAGAAAAGGATAAGGAAGTGTCTGCAAGTGATTCGGAGTAAGGACAGTGTGTTCTAGGTTTCAAGGTTCAAGTTCTCAGGTTTTGTCTTAGATTACTAATTTTCTTTCCAGCATATCAACTGCTTGTGATAACGTCTCAGTGAGAATTTTCTTGGGAATTTTGGAAGTGTCAAGGCCGATAGCCGTATACTTCAGATTTGTTCAGATTTGTGCACTCGAAAAAGGCCGATTGCCAAGAGTGTGTTGAATGCATTTTGTTTCCTCCATAAGGCCGATAGCCGGAGTGAAAAGTTCTGTCTCAGATATTGTGTGTTATTCCTTAAAGGCTGATAGCCGGAGTAACGTTCTTGAAAAATTTTGTTTGTTGTTATTGTGTGCAACTCCATTAAGGCCGATTGCCGGAGTGCAGTTCTTGTTCCCTTTCTTCATTGAAGGCCGATTGCCAAAGAAGGTTGTATTTGTTGATTTCTGTGATTGTAAGAAGTTGATTGCTGGATGGTCTGCTTCAATCTCAAACTGGGCAATCCCAGTTGAGATTGAAGGGGGATGTTGACAATATCCAAAGGTTGTTAGAGTTGTTACCAAAATTAGTTAGTTAAATAGCTTAGGCTGCAAGTTAGTCATGATGGCTATATAAACTGTATTCTCATAGTTGTAAAGATTAATTCAGTATCAATGTAATCAATTACTTTCTCTCTCTCTCTCTCTCTCTTATTCTCTTTCTGCATTTCTGTGCTTCTCTACACTACTGTTAATATTTTCTATCCATATTTTTAATAATATTTTATTTTATGATTGTTCGTAACTAGTTTTGTTTGCTAGGACGAGGCCACAAGCCTTAGCAAGAATATGTAGTTTCTTTTCAATTTGCTTATGATATTATGCATGCAAGTTTTGAATTATTAATCACCATGTTGAAACTATCTAATTGTCTTAATGATTGGCCAACATTAGGATATTTAGAAAAGTAATTTGATGCAATTTTGACGGAGGGTTATCCTTGGAATTGACTAAGGTTTCTTGTGGTTAATATATGTAACTTCTTAGGATGGACGACACGTCTTAAGGGTTGTATGGTTTTTCAAAAGGATTTCACAAAAGTTAATGAATTTTGCATATTTACATTCGATCTAGAGGCCACAGACGGGTTGATTGTTAGATATACGTTCTATGTTGGAGGTACCAAGTAGGGCATACTTTAGAAAAACCTAACCTTCAAAATATGCATGTGTAATTCATAAGTAATTGGAAGAATTAAGTAGGATTGTTAAGGTGACGGCGGAACTCTAGTGCTCAAATTGATTTTCAAAACTATTTTCTTTTGTTTTCTTTACTTTCCCAATTTATTTAACTGTTTTTAATTAAATTCGTTTTTAATATTTTAGGTCATAAAATCACCCTCTTCCAAACTTTGTTTTCAAATACTTAACTAAGATTTGTTATTTACATAAATTATTCATTCAATACTTGTGGAAAACGACCTTGCTTGAGCTGCTATACTACGACAACATTGTACTCTTACAAGTATTTTGTGTGATTTTTAACCTCTTTATGTAGGTACCTAAAAATCCCTATCACAGAGAAGAGTTTCTTCGTAACTGCTATGACAAAAAATTTGATAATCTGAGTAGCGATCAGTTTGTAGAAATGATGGTGGTCGATGGTTGCTTTATTATACAACTTATCCGCAAAGACATACAGACTGGAGATTATGAACATCTTCTGCGTCTATCACCACAATATAGAGATATGTTGTCGCCAGTTGAAAAGGACTTGTTGCTTCTTGAAAACCAGCTTCCGTGGCAAGTTCTCACTGTTTATTCAACCTCACAAGAACATCAGAAGAAAGAGATATGTATCAACATATTAGCGACTTCTGTTCCAATGTTACTTGGGACTTATTTTGCCTCAGGATGCCTATTGATAAGCCCACGGAGACAAGGCAAATCAGACATTTACTTGACAATGTGAGAGACTTGCTTGTTGGATCATCACCGTGGATTAAGATGCAGTTTGACTATTGGGTTCCTATCCCCTCAGTAACACATCTTAAGGAAATTGGAGTCAAATTTCAACCTGTATACGGGCGGAATCTGTTGAACATAACCTTCAACAGGGAAAATGGTGTGATGGAAATTCCATGTATGAGAATTCGATTCAACACAGAATCTGTCTTCAGAAACCTCATAACCTACGAACAGTCTTCACTGGGGCACCAGGGATGTCCCCTTTTGTCTTATGCCAAGTTATGTTCGCTAACTTTATCAAGTCTACCAAAGATTTAGACTCTCTCTTTCAGAAAGAAATTATAGGAACCGAGTTGAGCTAGGAGGACACTGTTAGTTTGTTCAATAGGCTTTGCAATGACACTGAATGCATCTCCTTCTTTTACTCTGTTGTCACCTGGGATGTGAATCAATATAATCAGCGTCGTTGGCTAAGGCATTGGCTTGCAAGGATCAAAAGGGATTAACTATCATCATCAATCTGGTCAACTTCAAATGCGGTCATCATTGTTCTCATTCTTACCGCTATACAGACCATATATAGTGTTCTCGCCTACTACAAGCCGAAATAGTAACCTTCTAATCGGTCAATGTTTGCCCAAGGACTTAAAACTGAACAAGACTTGCGCGACTGCAGGCAAATTTATGAAATAATCAAAATCTTTTTAGTTTGTATATTTGGTTATTTTCCATATTTAATAAAGCAATGATGTAATTGATTATTATGTGTGACAGTCATATACAGTTTGAAATTATCTTACCATTTCTCGTTTTCAACTTTTGGATAATTTGTAGAATTATTTGGTATTTTTTTATCATCATTCAACACTTCATGTTTTGGGAATTTAAATAGTTTGACAATTAGTAATATTGTAAGGGCATAATTGGTTCTTACTCCATAAATTGGGCGTCAATAAGAGCATGTGTAATTTCAAAAGGCTAAAAAATGTGTGAAAACATAGAATTCGACATAGGTGGTTTTGCTTACAAAGCTAAGACTACAAAACCCTAGAGCAAGTTAGGAAAAAAATTCTCTGCAAGCTGTCCATTCCATGCTGCACACTTTGGATAGTGGACAAATGATTGTATTTATTCTTCCTAGTAAATTTTTATGCACTGGACTCAAAGATAATGTAAAGAATAAAAAAATATGAAGGGTCGTTACTCCGCAGGAGTTGACGAGGTTTCTGAATGTTGCTCACCCTCTGGTTCAGCAGGAGCCTTAGGTTTTAATGAGTCGGGAGTAGGATTCGTAGTAACATCTTTGGCAGGTGAAACAGGTGCGCTTGCAGCTGCAGCTCCAGCCGCAGTTGGTGAATTAATTTTTCCATTCTTCGCATCCTTTCCTTCCTTTTCCTTCCTTTGCATCCTTTCCTTGCTTTTCCTTCCTTTGCATCCTTTCCTCCCTCCTTGGCATCCTTTGCGTCCTTCCCTCCTTGGCATCCTTTGCGTCCTTCCCTCCCTTTGCATCTTTTGCATCCTTTCCATCGTTTGAATCCTTTGCATCCTTTTCATCTTTTCCTCCAATTGCATCCTTGCCATCTTTGGCAGGTGAGGGCGGCATCATGTGTGGCGGAGGATTTTGTTTCAGCTTCAGGAAAATCTGTCGCATCCTTGAAGTCGGTTTACCAGGTTTTGGGCCCTGGATGACAATGATTGAAGGCTTCTTCTTAGTAACAGTACTGATATACTGCCATTGATGAACAACTAAGAAATTACAGAGAAAGATCAAAGAGGATTTTAGAGAGAGAATGCGAAGAGAGAGAGAAAATCTGAACTATTTCATCGATTGAGAAATGAATCATTACAAGGGGTATATATGTACAGCTAATGGTAACAACCTAGGCTAATGTGGCAGTACACCTCATCACAAATCTAACTAACTCATTACACAACCAACAATTCTAACTAACCCAATGATGTTAGTGTTTTGTATGAATGGAAGAAGAAGAAAAGAAGGCACTGTGAATGTAAAATGATTGCTATCCTCTCTGCAAGTCACAGAGGAAGCTTTCTTCTTTTCTGTAAAAGTATATTTTTCTCTCTGCACTCACAATCGTGCAAAAGGAATAATTCTGTTAACAATGCTTAGCTGGATCTTTTCCTTCTAGATAAAACGATCACAGCCACTCATCTAGCAATAGCTAGGATCATCACACATGGCACTCATGGCCTTACATATTTAGATCTTACACTTGGCAATTTCTAAGCACAAGTGAATACACAATTAAAAACAGGATTATTCTCAAATACTAATCAGCTCATGGCTTATAGTTCAACACTCCCCTTTAAGCTTTGAGCTGATTTGACTCCAAGCAAACCTCTGAGATAGCTGAATCGATCCTTTGCCAGTGGTTTTGTGAAGATATCGGCTAACTGCTCTTTTGTAGGACAGTAAACTAGATCAATGATTCCTTCTTGCAGAGCATCTTTGATAAAATGATATCTTCGATCAATATGTTTAGTCTTCTGGTGAAACACTGGATTCTTTGTGATAGCAATTGCAGATGTGTTGTCACACTGTAATGGAGTGGCTTCAGTTTGAAGTTCCCCAAAGTCTTCCAGTACGAACCTCAGCCAGATTGCTTGTGCAGTTGCCTCTGAAGCACTGATGTATTCTGCCTCAGCAGTTGAAAGTGCTACACATGTTTGTTTAACTGATGCCCAAGAGAAAATCCCACTGCCAAAAGAGAAGGCATATCCTGAAGTGCTCTTGCTATCATCCACTGATTCTCCCCAGTCACTGTCACAGAAGCCAATCACCATAGAGTTTGTACCTTTCACATACTCCAGACCATAGTGTAATGTGCCCTTAATGTATCTGAGCACCCTTTTGGCAGTTCCATAGTGTTTGTTTGTGGGAGAATGCATAAACCTGGCAAGTAAACTTGCTGCATACATTATGTCAGGTCTTGTAGCTGTAAGATACAGTAAGCTCCCCACAATCTTTCTGTACTGTTCTTCATTTGCTGGACCACTTCCATCATTCTTACTGAGTTTTTCAGCTGAAATCAGTGGTGTAGACACAGGCTTGCATTCATTCAACCCAAATTTATTCAACAAAGAAGAGGCATACTTCTTTTGATGAATAAAAATGCTGGAATTAGTTTGAATGACACCCATTCCCAGAAAATGATGGAGTAGACCCAGATCAGTCATCTCATATTTCATCATCATATCCTCTTTGAATTCGTCCAACATTTCATTGCTGCTACCTGTGTAGACAATATCATCTACATAGATAGACACAATTATAATATCCTTTTCTCCCCTTGACTTGATATATAATGTTGGTTCACTAAGACTTCTTTGAAAACCACACTGGGAGAAATATGCATCAATTTCTCCATACCAGGCTCGAGGTGCCTGTTTCAGTCCATAGAGAGCTTTATGAAGCCTATACACTTTATCTTCCTTGCCTTGCACTGTGAATCCTTCTGGTTGATCTACATATACTTCTTCCTGCAGTACACCATTCAGGAAAGCCGATTTAACATCGAGTTGGTACAATCTCCAGCTCTTTTGGGCAGCTAATGCAATGAGAGTTCTGATAGTGTCCAGTCTAGCCACTGGAGCATAGGTTTCGTTATAGTCAAAACCAGGTTTCTGAGCATAACCTTTGGCAACCAACCTTGCCTTATTTTTCAAGACTGTGCCATCCAGATTCAATTTAGTTTTATAGACCCATTTAACCCCAATGACAGGCTGCATTGTTGGTCTATCTACTAATTCCCATGTACCATTCTTCTCAATCATAGTCAACTCATCCTGCATTGCTTTTAACCATGATTCATCTTGAGCTGCATCTGCATATCTTTCAGGCTCCATAACACACAGATTACATTGAGCAAAAATATCATCAAGATTTCTCCATTTCAGAGGTGTGTGGTCATAAGTTTCTGACAGCTTTCCAATTTCAGGAGTGCAACTTACTTGTTCTTGTGTATGAAAAGAAGAACTAGAAATGTGAGAACTTCCTTCAATCACACTCATCTCATATGAATTCACACCAACTACATTCTCAGGTTGATCCTGAATGTAAGTTGCAGCAGCTGAACTTTGTGAACTTTCTTTCCAATTCCAGGTCATAGATTCATCAAAAACCACATCTCTTGACAAGATTAACTTGTTAGTACATGGATCAAATATTCTATATCCCTTCTCACATGTAGCATAACCCACAAATACGCCTTTAACACTTTTAGCATCTAGCTTCTGTCTTGTCTCAGTAGGTATATGAACATAGCACAGGGAACCAAAAATCTTGAGATGTGCAAGACCTGGTTTTCTGCCACTATAGGCTTCAAAAGGAGTTGTATTTCCAAGTGCCTTCGTAGGACACCTATTTAGAATATATACAGCTGTGTGTACAGCTTCAGCCCAAAGAACATATGGCATACCTCTATCAT
Organism: Pyrus x bretschneideri; assembly: GCF_019419815.1. Classification (NCBI taxonomy): domain Eukaryota; kingdom Viridiplantae; phylum Streptophyta; class Magnoliopsida; order Rosales; family Rosaceae; genus Pyrus; species Pyrus x bretschneideri. Next base: position 3,448,029 of record NW_025999735.1, on the reverse strand, counting down.
GAAGCATAGTCTTTGCCATTTCAACCACAGTTCGATTTTTTCTCTCCACCACTCCATTCTGTTGAGGAGTATAAGCCATGGTGAGTTGCCTTTGAATGCCTTCAGTTTCACAGAATTTAGTAAACTCAGAAGATAGGAATTCCCCACCCCTGTCACTCCTTAGACTTTTAATTTTGAAACCACTTTGCAGCTCCACCATTGACTTGAATTTTTTGAAATAATTGAATGCATCAGATTTGTATCTGAGAAAGTACACCCAAATCATCCTTGTACAATCATCAATGAATAGCATGAAATATTTGTTTCCAGCCAGGGATGGATTCTGCATAGGACCACACAGATCAACATGGATAAGTTCCAGGGGACAGTTTGCCCTCCAGGATTGTTTCTTTGGAAACCAGTCTCTATGTTGCTTTCCAAACTGACATCCTTGACATACATCTTTGATTTCTTCTAGATATGGAAGACCATGCACCATATTTTTCTCACTGAGTTGTTGCAACCCTCTGAAGTTCAAATGACCTAGTCTTCTGTGCCAAGTCCGAGTAGAGTATTCTATGCTTGCTTTCAGAACCAACTGATTGTCAGGCAACAGGGAAAGAGGATAGCAACGATTTTCTTTCTTCTTGACCTTGATGACAAGATTGTCAAGTGAAGGTCCATCAAATACACTACACAAATCTCCTCCAAACACTAGATATTATCCATGCTCATCCATTTGACCTACACTCAACAAATTCTCCTTCAATCCTGGCAAGTGCATAACCTCTCTGATGTACTTCTTCCCTTTGTTAGTATCAATTTCCAATGAACCCATTCCAGCAACATCTACTAACACCCCAGTAGGCATTTGCACCTTTCCAGCAACATTTGTTCTTATATCGACAAGGAGATCAGCATTCCCTGTCATGTGATTACTACAACCACTGTCAATGTACCAATTTCCATTGACATTTTTCTCTGAGATTGCACTATTAGCATAGAACAGATTCCCTGTCACTTCCACCTGATTTGCAGAATTTGCCTTTTGTACACTCTTCCCTACAGTGCATTCTCTAGCCCAATGACCAAACCTATCACAATTATAACACTTAGGCTTCCCCTTATATCGACATTCACCAAAATGATACTTAGAACACACTCTACACAGTGGTTTGACAGTCTCTTGACTCATTGACTGTGACTGATATGAATTTGGTGCAGGACTAGTGAAAGGTTTCTGTTGGAATCGAGATTTCGAATCCCATTTCTTTCCCTTAGCATTCCAATTCTTTTGGAATTTTGATGAGCCAGATTGGACTCCACTTCTATTTTGCCCCTTTGGACTCACTGAGAATGATGCAAAAGCCTTCTCAGTGGTATCAACATTATGCAAGTCAAATCGTTGCTCTTGACTCTTCAGAATGGCAACCACTTTTTGCAGCTCAACAGACTCTAGACACTTGGTGTTTTCTATAACTAAACAGATGGAATCATAAGGTTTACTTAGACTAATTAGAACCTTCTGCACAAGTCTCTCATTAGAAAGAGATTCACCAAATGTTCTCATCTGATTAATTAAATCATTCAATCTTGTAAGATAACTAGATAGGGATTCATCATCTCGCATTCTAGCATACTCAAATTCTCTTCTAAGATTCTGAAGTTTTACAGATCTAACCTGATCACCTCCATGATATTCTCCATACAGTAGATCCTATGCCATCTTGGCTGAGTCTGCGTTTGCAATCCGAGGAAAAATCTGATCAGAGACTGCGTTTTGTATGATTCCCAGAGCCTTTGCATCTCTCATTAGCACGGTCATCATTTCATCATCGCGATCGACTTCCGATGACCCTTCAGCTTCCTTCTTCTTCGTCTTCGAGTCAGGTGTTGACACTCCCTTTTCTACCAGGTTCCATAACCCGAGAGATTTGAAGATTGTAACCATTTTGATTCTCCAGAACTCGTAGTTCTCACCGGAGAAGATTGGAGTCTTCACTTCCGAGCCTCCAGATCCAGACATGATTTTGATCTGAATCGACAACCTTCACAGAATTTCAGGGGAGCTCCGATTGAGCTCGATAGCTTCACAGATTTACGCCCAGATTGTTAAATCCAACTAGGCTCTGAGGCCATGTTAGTGTTTTGTATGAATGGAAGAAGAAGAAAAGAAGGCACTGTGAATGTAAAATGATTGCTATCCTCTCTGCAAGTCACAGAGGAAGCTTTCTTCTTTTCTGTAAAAGTATATTTTTCTCTCTGCACTCACAATCGTGCAAAAGGAATAATTCTGTTAACAATGCTTAGCTGGATCTTTTCCTTTTAGATAAAACGATCACAGCCACTCATCTAGCAATAGCTAGGATCATCACACATGGCACTCATGGCTTTACATATTTAGATCTTACACTTGGCAATTTCTAAGCACAAGTGAATACACAATTAAAAACAGGATTATTCTCAAATACTAATCAGCTCATGGCTTATAGTTCAACAAATGAGAGAGTGACAGATGGCATATTCAGTTTTAATGGTTGTTACTCTCCCTCAATCTCAGCGAGGATGTCCAGGTCTGAGATTGCAGTAGTGTTTAATGAAGACTCGACTCTGTAAACCTTTTGTGAGCACATCAGCTATCTTGTTTTCCGTAGGAATGTAATGAACTGTAACATCCTTCTTCTGCAATCGTTCTCGGACAAAATGATGAATTGTATCCATATGTTTAATCCTAGAATGGAAGACAGGATTTGTACTCAATGCTAATGCAGAGATATTGTCACAATGTAGTGAAGGTGGACAGTCTAAAAATTCATGTAAATCTCTGAGAATATTGTGAATCCAACATATATCAGCAGTGCAGTTAGCTCATTATACTCAGCCTCAGTTGAGCTTCTTGATACTGAGGGCTGTTTCTTTGATTGCCAAGGTATGGGATTATCACAAATGAAAACTACATATCAGTAATTGAACGCTTTAGGTTAATATCAGCTGCCCAATCAGCATCCGAATATCCATGAAATTGAGTGACAGATGGCATATTCAATTTTAATGGTTGTTACTTGTCAGGATATTTCTTCCCTCTCTTATTCTCAATATTAGGCACCTCATGAGGAATCAGCTCCGCTGTTACTTTCCAGTAATGTCTGTCAGCTTCTTTGTGGAACTTCTCTCGGTTGGCCACGTACAGAGGCACAGAAGGTCAAATTCATGTCTCACATATGAAGCACTGATGGTGATTGCAGAATGCATGCATGTACAAGCGAGCAAGGGAGAGGGTGGGAGGGTAATAGAATTAGGATTACTAAAGAGGTAGAAGATGATGGGAGAATTACTACCTTCTCCCTTTCTCTGTTGTGAGCTTTGTTGGTTTCACAACTGAGCTTCCGTTTCTCATAGAAGGCCCGCTTAAATTCCTCAGCTTCCTCGATAATCTGGACTGCATGCCTTGACGCAAAAAGGTCAAATCAAAATATTTCAATGCGTCAATCAGTGCAGATGAAAACAGATGAAAAGAAATAAGGCATAATTTTTATACACTCATTCATTTCGTTTGGTTAACCAGCTAACGACTAAAACCAATAATGCAGAGACCTAGGATTCACTATGTTCTGAGGCTCTCAGCTAACCATACAAGGAACTCCAATGTCTGTTAACCAAAAAGGTGCGAATATCTACACGATGGAAAGATAGCAACAGAAAAAATTAGTATAAAATGTTGCATAGCGTTCTACAATGGAATGAAATATGGGAAAAGCTAGTGCTTCGAACCCCATATTCCCGAGAGAAACAATATAACCAGCTAACACGGAATCCATTGGCAATTCAACGACATCTAGTTTATATCCAGTGAAGCAGAAGTGAATCTTAGGTTCCTTTTAAAGACTGGAGGAGCGATTGCAATCCATTTTATATGGTGGTCTGTGACTTGCCATGAATTCCCATAGCAACGATTGGAATCAGCTAACGAAAAAATTCAAATGGGAAAGATGAAACAACTTATGCAATGATTCAGTCAAAGATCTAAGCTAATTTTCCCCATTCCAAATTTACTCACACAAAAAAATCACACAGTTAATGCTATTTACCGGCATAACCCAGTACCAAATACAGGGGCAAAGCTCAACATCATTAATTCAGACCCCAAATTAAGAATAATAGGTAATGAACATAGAATCACAGATACAAAAATCAAATTAGACTAGATGTTATTAATCCCCTGAATCCCATGCATGCACATTGCACAACATTATTAAAACACATTTTAAATCCAACTTAATCAAATAATTGATGTAATCGTGATATAAAGTTGTGGTTGTGCATTTAGTGACTTGCTTATACTTGTGAATAAGATTTTATTAAGGTGTTGGACTCTTGTGATAATAGCTTGGAGCTGTGCTTTAGCTCTGGAATTCAGGTAGGGGAAGTACGATAAATTTTTATGAAGATTGGCTTTATTAAATTAGGAAAACTAATGAAAAGGACTTGAAAATTTTGAGTTTTAATGATAAAGACAAAATAAAGGATAAAGTGAATAGTACCATGATTGACTTTTTAGTGTAAAAATGTGATTTTTCATTAACCGGAGCTTTTCGCTAAAGTTCCCTATTAACCTTAGTGAAGTGTTATATTATTGTTGTTGATCTTACTAGTTGATTAATGTGATGTGGTGCTACTTGGATAAATGCTTCTCTTGAGTGTTTACTTATTATTAGTTATGGAATTATTGATGAAGTGCTATTCGTTAAGAATATACTATGACACATGTGAAAGATGAAATGACATTATTTGTGCATCACTCATGTTGTTTAGATCTAGTTGGAACTTGAGTGTTGAGATTAGAAATTTGAAAATGAGGATAGTTGGAAAGCATCTTTTGTGCAATTACTCTTAGTTTGGGATTGGCGACGAAGGATTTGACAAGACGACTAACAAAAGGCGAAATTGGGATGATTGAGTTGTGGGGTTAGTTCGTATAATTAGTTGCTCGGGACCAAGTGGTATAAGTACGGAATGGATGTACGAGGTCTTGGTGTTTAGTTATACGAATTAACGGGTATAGACGAAGATTCTGCATTGCATTCTGCATTGTAATTAATGATGAAATGATAATTGACTATACGATGCCATGACACTTAATTTAAGATTTGTCAATTTACTGTGGTAAAATTATGTCCCTACTGATCTTTTGAAGCTCGTCTCTCTATTGTTATGTAGGTGTACAAACTAAGTGATCAAAATGATAGACGAAATGAGATTGAATTAGATGTAATGTTAGAATTTGTATTTATTTATTTTTAGCCTCGCAAATAATTCTTGATTCTTTTATAAGAGTAATTTTATTTCTCACCTCGTTTCAGTTTCTATAGTTTCTCTTTATTTTATTTTTATTTTTTAGCTTGCGCACCGAATTCTGGTTTTTCCATCAACCTTAGGTCCGGGGCATGACAACCCGCCTTGGCAAGTCTCGTCACCTTTCTTAATTTTCAAAGGCCTGGAGATTAATCAGCACAGTCCAAGTGGCTCTAGGCGGTGATTTAGAACAGTGATGGTCACTCATAATTCGATCTTAGTTTAGCCATAAAGAAAAATGTATAAGAACAAAAGTTAAGTAACCACTCTGGATGCAAATTTTGTACAAGGCTAAACTGATGAAATCAAACCTGCAAAATAACAAACACTGTTAGCCTGATTGACGAACACCAAGAAATATGGGAGGGTGTTCGGCAAGGGACCTCTTATGCTTAAGTCAGAAAGATAGTTTGGGAAAAAACTATAAACTAGAGAGAGTTTTGGGTATTAAGTGGCGATGATCGTTTTCCTGTTTGACTTGGCTACTTATAGATCTAACCATGGTAGGTAGCCAGGCAAGGAGGTTGCAAGCCATACTAGGCAGACATTAACTTTTTGGTCGTGATGGAGCAAGCTAGTCTATGTAGTCCTGCCAACTAGTAGTTTTGAAGGTCCTTGTTAGTAAGAACACATGCGCGCTGGACACCAAAGGGGAGACTCCGAAGAGTCCACTTTCTATCCCCATTGGATTGAGTTTGGATTGGTGGTAGGAATATCATGAGCCTGAAGCACCTTTGATACGTTGATGGCCAAAGGCCTAATACTCACTTGGCAGACAGGTGCCACGATCCCTCATGGAGGGCAGACAGGTGCCACGTTATTGGGAGTGATTTGTGGTTTGCTCACGACATCAAGTGTAAAACTGTCATAGCGAGTATACAGTTCACGTGTCCTTCTCTTATTGGAAGTGGTTAAATTATGTCTCCACAATCATGAGAAATTTTTAGTTGTGACGGGAATAGAAGTGGTACACCACGTGTTTTAATAGAAGTGGTGGAAAATTTTATTTTTTAAGTTATTAACTTTTTAGCATACATATCCCACCATTTGTATAGTGACACGTGATGTACCACTTTGTGCACCGATTACACTGAAAAATCTCTCACCACAATCACCTACTGATGAATTAACATCGAACAGTTAGTGGTCACAATGTTCTTGGACTATGAGTCTAGAAGAATGTGACTCCTCTCTATGTTTTAAATATGTACTTTTTATTTTTGTTACTCATCGCCAATAGACCGTTGCCACGTCGAGAAGATATTTGTAAGAAACAAAAATGCTTTAGCAGGGATGGAGACAAAAACATTTTTAAGCGAGGTCAACTTTTTAACAATTGATAAGATAGAAAATTCTACATGTAATGGTATACACACAAATTTAAGATATTCATTCACAATATTTTCTCCTTGAGTCAATTTTCATGTATTAAAGCATGCATAAGCAAATTTTAGTCATATGCCCTGCCCAGACTCTCTTTTTGTGCTGTGTTGGTGTTGACTGTTGAATGAAATATATATCCTCCATTGCTCTCAAAAAAAGGGTATATATATGCATAAGATTAAATTAGTTCAACCTCGACCTACTAACTAAATCAGTTCAACCTCGACCTACTAACTAAATCGAAAATGCTCCACAGAACGTTTCATTTACTATATATTCGTTGTGTAAAAAGCACTCACAAAATGGCAAGGTTTATATACCTTTACGCCAGATAGACTATCTCGTCCATGGCACTTTGAATTATTTTCTGGTTTTCTAATTTCTCTAAATAGTTTAAAGGGCAAAACGAATATTTTAAAGTGTTGTTTTAAGGGTGAGTTGAGCAGTACTGGGAGTGACTAGAAGCTCCCAGCTTTAAAAGTCACTGCAATTCATCTTAACAAAGAAAATTAAAGATGACTCTAATATATTCTTTGGTTAATTCGCAGACAATCAAAAGAACCATTTAAAACTTTGGTAACACGTATTGAAGAAAGTTGAGGTTCTACCATAAAACCGACAATATGAGGAATAGCCTAATTACTTATAAGCACATACAAAATCTCTTCATCCATCAATATAGAATTTATTCTCAAAACGAATGGTCGGACAAATTAGCTATAGAATAAAGCAAAGGAGACAGACTTGAGCAAGGTAAGTATAAATGTCTAATTCATTGTTCGATCTCTCAAGTTTCTTAATTAATTCCATTCGGAATATATCTGTGTGTATGTAAGGTTCCAATAACATATAACACAATCTCTGGATGCGGAATTGTGTGTGTGTGTGTGTGTGTGTGTGTGTGTGTGTGTGTAAGGTTCCAATAACATATAACACAATCTCTGGATGCTGCATCAAAGCTGGATCATCATGCAGGTGAGTTTCTCCTACCAATACAAATTTTAGATTGAAATTTCTGCTGTTTCTATTTTTTATTTAAGTTATTTAGAGATAGGCTCTTACCACTCTTATTTCTTTAGCCAATCTCTGGATGCTGCATCAAAGCTGGATCATCCTGCAGGTGAGTTTCTCCTACCAACTGCGTACAAATTTTAGATTGAAATTTCTGCTGTTTCTATTTTTTATTGAAGGTATTTAGAGATAGGCTCTTACCACTCTTATTTCTTTAGCATAAGCCCACTTTTTAAAATCATCCAAATAAAACCCAAATCAAATAAGATACCATGTAGACAAATAAGTGACCTATTATTACAAAAAATTTACAGCTTATGTAACAAAACTTATAAGTTACAAACTGAAAGTCAAAATGTCATTAGGTGCATTTTAGCTGGCACTGAAAATACAAATTGGATGAAGTCAAACTTAATTAACGAATTTGCTTAATTTGAGCTCATTAGGTTTTTGTTAGAAAAAAATATGAGCGTTTTGATATAGACGTCTCGTTTTTCAATTTCATTGATTAAACATATGTTTATTTTAAGAGTTTGATTAAACATTTTCCCTACAAATTTAGTGACTAATTTCATTTTATTAGAGGTTCAGTTTTACACTTTTTTTTAATATAATTTTTCATGAAATTGTTTGCTACCCACCTTAAAAAAAATTCTCGTTATATTTTAATTTTCCTTTTTCTTGTCCTTTTATTCGTTTACCTATGCATTTTTTATTATAGTTATATGCATCTCTCATTGTGGCGATTTTAGATTTTTTTTATTATTTATTATAATATTTATTTTAGTGAATTAAATAGAATGTTCAAAACTCATTGTCACATACATAAACATAGTAAATGTACGTTTGGTTGTATGATCATTTGATTGTATTGGTAAGTTTGATTACTTATACTATGGGTACATTTGATTTTATACATTTGGATTTCTGGTACATTTTGTTTCTTGTTACATTTAGAGTCTAAACGTATCAAAAGTCAATACTTTTATTTTCAAATGTACAATAAGTTTTAAATACATTTTTTTTATATAATTATACGTAAAATTTAACGAATCAATGTTCTTATTGTAGGCCTATTTTACTGAACAATTATAAGGGACACAGAGAACACGTGGTAGGCGGCACAGAGGGAGAGAAAGAAAAGATGTAATTGTGAGGTGTGTTTTAAATATTAAAAAAATTAAATTCCAAGGGGTAAAGTCATATTTTCAATTTTTATTATGGTAATAAAATTTTTGTTCTTGTTAATATATGATACAGACTAGAGTAGGCGAGTCACATTTGAAGTTGAAAAGAGTTGACGATGACAGGCTCAGCTGGTGAGAGCAACGCAAAAGCTGATCACTCCGTAATTCAAGTAGGAAAGGAGGGAGAGAGAAGTGGGAGAGAAATAAGTCATATGGGTAACCAAGGTTGGAGCAGAAACGAAGAAATTGAAGACGAATTAGCGTCATTGATAGAAAAAAAGCTTCCCAAGAAATCAACAGAGCCAGTTCATACTTGCGTATTTAGAGTCCCCACCAAACATTTCAGGGAGAATGAAAATGCTTTTTTCCCACAAGCGGTTTCAATCGGGCCGTATCACCACCAAAGAATAAAGTATCAAGGCATGGAACGAACTAAGCTACGGTATTTGCGTTCCCTCCTCGATCGCAAACCAACTCCAGATACCAGTTTGGGGAAGTTTGTCAAAGAAATTAGAAGCAGAGAAGAGTTTCTTCGTAACTGCTATGACGAAAAGTTTGATCTGAGTAGCGATAATTTTGTAGAAATGATGGTGGTCGATGGTTGCTATATTTTAGAACTTCTCCGCAAGCGAAGTTTCTGTGTGCCAGGGTGGTTCTCCACATTTAAAAACGACTTGTTGCTGCTTGAAAACCAGCTTCCGTGGCAAGTTCTCGACTGTTTATTCAACCTCACAAAAACATCACAAGAGGTTTCTCTATATCAACTTACCAAGGGCCTTTCCGGAATGAAGCATAGTCCCTTGGAGAAATGTGTTATGAGAAATTTACTTGACGCAGTAAGAAATTCGCTTGTTGGATCATTGTTGAACACAAGGTCTTATGATGTAGATTGGACTCCTATTCCCTCAGTGACACTTCTCGAGGAAATTGGAGTCAAATTTCGAAGTGCATCCAATGACAGAGATCTGTCGGACATAACCTTCAAATTGGAAAATGGAGTGATGGAAATTCCGTATGTGATGATTCGATCCAACACAGAATCCCTGTTCAGAAACCTCATAGCCTACGAACAGTGTCTGGACAGCTTTGACAAATGTGCCGTTTTGTCTTACGCCATGCTATTGAATCAGCTTATCAAGTCTGCCAAAGATTTAGACTCCCTCATTCAGAAAGGAATTATAGACACCGAGTTGAGCGAGGAGGACACTGTTTGTTTCTTCAATAGGCTTCGCTATAGCACTGAACGCATAAATTTCTTTTACTCTTCCCTCGCCCGGCAAGTGAATGAATGTTACCGTCGTCGCTGGCTAAGGCGTTGGTTTGCAAGGATCAAAAGGGATTATCTATACAATCCAAAGTCAATCTTGTCTCTTTTCTCAAATGCGGTCATCCTTGCTCTCATTCTTACCGTCTTGCAGACTGTATATGGTATTCTCGCCTACTACAAGCCGAATTAGTAACCTTCCAATTGGTCAATGTTCACCCAAGGACCTAAAAATAAACAAAGACTTCTGTGACTGCAGGCAAAGTTACGAAAGAATGAAATTCTTTGAGTTTGTATTTATTTGCTTATTTTTCTTGTAAAATAAAGCAGGAACGTAATTGATAGTTTGATAATTATTGTAAGGACACAATTGGTTCTTACTCCCTGAATTGTGTGTAAACAAAAGAGCATGTGTAATTTCAAAAGGCTAAAATATAAATGTGAAAACACTGAATTCAATAGAGGTGGTTTTGCTTACAAGCGAGCAAGGGAGAGGGAGGGAGGGTGAGAGAATCAGGATTACGGAAGAGGTAGAAGATGATGATTTTAGAACTACTACCTTCTCCCTTTCTCTGTTGTGAGCTTTGTTAGTTTCACAATTGAGCTTCCGCTTCTCATAGAAGGCCCGCTTAAATTCGTCAGCTTCCTTGATAATCTGGTTCCGCATCTCCCTCTCTCTGTTTTCCTTTTCCTCTACATGGATGACATTTAGACTGCATGCATTGACGCAAAAACGTCAAGTCAAAATATTTCAATGCGTTAATCAGTGCAGATGAAAACAATTGAAAGAAAGCAAGGCATAATTTTAGTAGACTCGTTTCTTTTAGTTTACCAGCTAACGACTAAAACCAATAATGCAGAGACCTAGGATTTCACTATGTTTCAGGCTCTCGGCCAACCATACATACAAGGAACTCCAATGTTTGTTAACTAAAAAGGTAGGAATATCTACACGCGGGATGATCGCAATAGAAAAAATTACTATAAAACGTTGCTTACCGTACTACAATGGAATGGAATCTGGGAAAAGCTAGTGCTTCGAACCCCATATTCCCGAGGGAAACAATATAAGTAGTTAACACGGAATCCATTGGCAATTCGACACATCTAGTTTGTATCCAGTGAAGCATAAGTGAATCTTAGGTTCCTTTTAAAGACTAGAGGAGCCATTGCAATCCATCTTATATGGCTGTCTGCGACTTGCCATTCATTCCCATAGCAACCATCGGAATCAGCTGACGAAAAAATTCAACAACTTATGCAAGGATTCAGTCAAGATCAAAGCTCATTTTCCCCATTTCAAATTTACACACACAATACTCAGACACAGTAAATGAAGTATACCGGCATAACCCAATTATCAAATACAAGGACAACTTTAATTCAAAATTTTTAATCTTTGATAATAATATGATTTCAAGCCAACAAATTAGGATCTGAGCTCACCGACGCCACTCACCGCGAGCAAAGCCTTCCTCTCGCATCTCCTCAGGCGGAGGCAGCACCGGCTCACTAGAGGCGAAAATGTCCCCGTCATCATCATTGCCGCCACCGCCTACGCCATTGTCCTCGGGTACCGCCGAATCAAAAGGTGACACGAATTCCGGATTAGGGGTGGAAACGCCGAAGCCGTGTACCTCGGGGGACTGCTGCTGCTGATTAACGTTGGCGCTGTTGTCACCACGGGGGAGAACGATGTCGTCCTAGAAATCAGAGTGGAGGGGAGGGGGAGGGTCGACGGCGGAAGAGGAGAAGTCGTCGTCGTGGTGGGTAGCGATGTTGATGGAGGAGTCGTAATTTTGGGAAGGGAGGCCGGGGTCGTAGCCCATATAGGCATCGTCGTCGAAGGGCTGGGCGGTAGGGGAGTGGCGGTGGGGTTCGTGGGATTCGTCGGCGTTGGGAAAGGAGTCGAAGGACGACATGGTTGCTAGGGGAAACTAGCTAGATTAAAAATGAGGATTAAAGAGTTAATTAATTGTAGTTATGGCCTTAATCTTGTTTTGATTAAGTGAGATGGGCGTGTTCGGATCGAGGAACAGTGCATGGCCGTGGATGATTATCTCTCTCTGAATTACTGCTACGTGCGAGGGAACTAACCATAATTGTTGGTGCAATAGGGAGCACCAGACACTTGGAGTGTATTAATATTGCATGATAATTTAAAAGAAAAACTAACGAAAAGTTCAAAAATATTTTAGTTTTAATGAAAAAAAATAAATAAAAATGAACAGTATCTGAAGTAATTTGATAAAACTCTCAAATTTAAATCGTCTATTTTTAAGTGAGTCTATAAAATATTATTTCTGTAAAAAGATAGTTAAACCTGAAAAGTCACCAATGTATGCACATATCACCATTTGTGATAATGTATTTTCACCGAATAAAATCAACTATCGAAATCGTTTAATTTATTAATCATTAGTTGAAGATTACTCTGAAAAATAGAAGGTAATGCTAGGTAGACCAAAACTTTAAACCAAATTTTATGAACTAAATAATGTGGTTGTTAATGATTAGATTATTACTTAAGTGTTGATTAACGTGCTTATTTTCTTTTGGTGACACATTATTTGGTTTGCAAATTTGGTTTAAATATTCAAATTGGAGATCGTTTGGTCATCTAAATGTATCAAATAAATGGACGGTTCATCATAAGCATGTTGCTTAGTACCTATACTGTCGATTTGTTCTATACATTTTAATGACTCAATGATATCTAATTAAAATGATTTTTTGTATGGATGATCTTTAAAAGAAGATTAAGAAATTGGACACTTCAAATTATGAAATTTATACGGTCAAGATACGTTATTCGTATAAGGCAATGAGCTCATCCCCAAACGTAGGAATGCAAGTATTATCCAATCTGAAATCATTTTGTTTAGATGGTTATCCAATAAACACATGAATCATGTATCTCACTTACACACTCATATAGTTAGAATTAGTCAATATTTTGAGTTCGTTGATTTTCTTTTTGTTGCAAAGTTGATCTTTAAATGATAATTTAAAAGGTGCACCGGTTTCGATGATCAAGTATTGCAAGATAAAAAAGAGAATAAAAAGGTAAAACATAAAGGTCTAGTCGAAATGGTGTTATTTTGTAAATGTAATTTTGTTAATCCTATTAGGTGTATTTTCTAAATGGGCATGTGTAATGATCTTGAGTGTACATGTGTCACAATCTTGTAGCTTGCGTTAGTTAGAAGCTTACTTAGTCATTAAGTTTTCCTAGCTACTATAAATAGCTAGAAGGTCAACACTTGTAAGAACTTTTGCTGAAATGATATTTTGCTCTCATTCTTTCTCTCTCTAGAATTTTTTGTTCTTCATTTCTTAATTCTTAAGTCTCTGTAGAAGTGTTAATATGGTATTAAGAGCCTAGGTTCTTTGTGAATCATGAGCTTGAAGGAGAAGCTTGATCAAGATTCAGCAGTCAAGGTTCTGCAACGATCGTGATCTTCTAGCGATCATTTGTAAGCAACGATTCTAAGTAGAGTTATCAATAATCAGCTTCGTGCTGAAGAGTTTCTCTCTCTAGAAATTATCGATAATCAGGTTTTGTGTTCTTTTCTTGAGATCTGAGCAGAGGTTGTTTTTTAGGTGCGAAGTAGATATCTAGTGATTTCTTGAAGAATTTTTTGTGGCACGAAGCCTTTATTCAATGAATTGTTGATGAATATGGAAGAATCTTGGAAATTACTGCAATTGAATTGTGATTTATGGTAAATCTTGATGAATTGTGAAGTTTTTGTACTGGAATTAAGCAGTAGATTGAGTTTTTGAAAAATAATTGAATTTAGGGCACGAAGCTCTGTTGCTTATGCAAAGAAATTTGAGCACGAAGCTTGCATCTGTAGTCAAATTCTGGAAAATAATTGAAGTTCAGGCACAAAGCTTTCTCTTGTTTGTTGATTTCATTCAGCACGAAGCTGTTGGTTTGTGAATTTTCTGTGGCATGGAATTCTTGCTTGTGATATTCTAATTGAATTAATACGGTTGTTAGCTATGGGTTCTACATCTGCGAAGATTGATGGATTGCTTGGAATGTTGACTATCTGATTTCATGATGATAACTTTGCAAAGTGGTCGTATCAATTTCGGTCTGTTCTGGAAGGTTATGATCTATTTGAGTACTTTGATGGAACAAGTGTGTGTCCACCTAAGTATGTTATTTCACTTGATATTGGTGTTACTAAGGAAATCACTGAGGCATATAAATTATGGATTAGAACTGATAAGGCTCTACTCAATCTCTTGATTGCAACTCTGGGAGATGAGGCAATTGAATATGTTGTGGGAAGTAAAACTACCTATGAAGCTTGGACACATCTTAATGATAGATATGCTACGGTGTCTTGAGCTAGGGTCAATCATTTGAAGACAGAGCTTCACATAATTAAAAAGGGCACAAATACAATTGAGAAGTATCTCTTGAGACTTAAACATCTCAAAGATCAATTGCTAGCTACAGGGGAGGTAGTGTCTGACAATGATTTAATTATGGCAGCATTAACAGGGTTACCATCTGAGTATAATATGATCAAGACTGTAATTGTGGCAAGAGAAACTCCAATTACTCTTAAGGAATTTCGTGCACAACTGTTAAGTGTTGAGAGAACTGCTGAAGATTCACCTAGTTCTGTTTCATTTCCTATGTTTGGCATGTACTGTGAATGAGAATCATCCACTACTGGAGTTACAAGGTCGATCTATCAAGGAGAGTCTTCAAGAAATGGTGAAAATAGACAGATGTATCTCGGAGAATCCTAAACTCAGAATGGTAATCATTGCAATTGAAGTACTGGTTTTGTTGGTCAAGTTCAAAGGTCATCTGGAAACTACAATGGTAATAATGGTTCTATGGGGCAAAATCAAAGGCCATTTGGAAATACTGGAGGTTACAAAAGTGGTCAACAATACAACTTCAACAGGAACATAAACAAATTCAGGCCACGATTTAATGGAGGTTATTCTGGGAATAGAAACAATAGTGGTTTTTCTGGATCATCAAGAGGTTATCAGTCTAAGAATGGATCTTTAGGTGGTAGTTCTTCTGGATCTTGATTTAATTAGAATGGAAATTCTGGACAAAAGTCAAGTGTAATTCTTGAATGTTAAATTTGCAGCAAACGTGACCATATTGCACCGAATTGTTTCTATAGAAATGAGCAGCAACCTTGGTTTGGTGGTTGAATTCCAGAGTGTCAAATCTGTGGGAAGTGATGGCATATCGGCTCTCAATTGCTATCGCATGGGCAATTATACATTTCAAGGTACATCTCCACCTCAGTCACTTACTGCTATGAATGCAAGTGCATCATCTGACTTCAATGCTAATCAAGCATGGATTATGGATACTAGTGCAACACACCACATGACAGGGGACATGGCTGATTTAAACATGATCACACCTTTTGAAGGAGATTAAACGATAACTGTGGGAAATTGAGAGTGTCTTCCAGTGAAAAATACTGGTTTAAACTCTATCACCACTACTTCTAAACCTTTACATCTTTTAACTGTCCTCCATGTTCCTAAGTTAGTTGCCAGTTTGCTATCTGTTTACACATTATGTAAAGATAATCAATGTTATGTCATTCTTGATGAGTTTGAATTTTGGGTGTAGGATAAGGCAACAAAGACAATCTTAATGAGAGGAAGAAGTAATGGGGGCTTGTACTACATTCATAAGCAATTATTCTACAACTACAATAATTTGCTGCATTAATCACCAACAACTTTTTTGGGACAGGTGGTCAAGACTTCAATGTGGCATCATAGACTAGGACATCCTAGCAATAAGATTCTACATAGTATGCTTTCTCACTCTAAGATTCCTTGTAAGTCTGATGTTGATAAGCATGTGTGTAGTTTCTGTTTACAAGGAAAGATATTAAGACATATGTTTTCTACTAGTTCTTATGTCTTTGTAAAACCCTTTGAAAGAATAAGTAGTGATGTTTTTTTAAGTTTGGAGTACATCCAGAATTGAAAGGTCTTATAATTGTTGGCACAGCAGTTTATCCTTTTCTTAGACCCTACAATTCTAGCAAATTGGATGTTAGAACTGATCAATGTACATTCTTGGGTTATGCATTTGGGATACAAAGGTAGTGTGTGTTATCACCGAATGAAGAAGAAGTTGTTTATTTCAAGACATGTTATGCATGATGAAACTGTGTTTCCATTTATGGATAAGTTTGTCCATTCTTCTTTACATCAGTCATATAGTCATTTTAACAAGCATCCTATACTTGTTCCAATTATTATACCTTCAGTTCCTAGTTATGTTCAGTCAAGTGGAAATAGTATGGACTCTTTCATTAATGGGCAGAACACATCGTTAGGCAGTATTCATCACATTGGTGGTTCTAGAAGTAATGAGCAGTATATTAGTTCTCAAGGTCATTCATCATCTGGGAATAGTTTTCCACATGTTCAAAATGATGATTTTTTTGTACAAGATTCCCCGTAGCATCATTCTTCCTCTCAAACATCAAATGCTTTGTTGCCTGTCCATAGTTCTACACAATTAGAGGTAAATCTCTCTCTTGATCCAAATATTGATTCAATTGATAATGTCAATTCTGATTTATTTATGGTATCTTCAAGTCATCCTATGACAACTAGATTGAAGTCTGGTGCCATCTCTAGGAAAAAATTATAGTTCATATCTTGCATCTAATGATGATTTCTCTGAGACAAATGCTAGTGACTCTGTTGATGTTAGGTTCAAGGGTTACACTGCAGTATTATCTATTCATAATTCAATTGAGCCTACTACTTTTAGAACAACAGTTGTACATAAACAGTGAAGGAATTCTATGTTATAAGAGTTTACAACTTTACCAAACAGGGAACATGGGAGTTGGTTCCACCACCAGTTGATAGGAATATGATAGGAAGTAAGTGGGTTTATAAGATTAAGAAGGATCAATATGGCAAGATTTCTAGATACAAGGCTTGCTTAGTGGCTCAAGGCTATAGTCAAGAACATGGGTTAGATTATGATGATACATTCAGCCCTGTTGTACGACACACCACTGTAAGACTTGTTCTTGTTATTGCTGCTTCACAGAGGTGGAAATTACGCTAGTTAGATGTAAAGAATGTGTTTCTGCATGGTGATCTTCAAGAAGAAGTGTTCATAAAGCAACCACAAGGGTTTCATGATCCTAATCATCCTTAGTATGTTTGTAAGCTTGTTAAGTCTCTATATGGACTTAAACAAGCTCCTCGAGCCTGGAACTCCAAATTTACCACATATCTACCTACTTTGGGATTTGTGGTTTCGGAATCCAATCCTATTTTGTTTGTTAAAGCTCTTGACAATGAAGTTATGATTCTTCTCTTATATGTGGATGACATAATTATCATAGGTTCACAACCTGTGTTAGTGCAAGAAATCATTGATTGATAAGTTTGAAGAGGTGTTTGATAGGAAAGATATGGGATTGTTGACATACTTCTTAGGTCTTCATATTACTTACAAGGATAATGGGGATTTATTGATATCCTAGTCTAAGTATGTAAAAGATCTACTTCACAAGGCATCTATGGATTCTTGTAAACCATGTTCCACTCCCTGCAAGCCACATACTCAGTTGTTTAAAGATGAAGGAACACTCTTACTTGATCCTACTCTATTTTGCAGTCTTGTTAGGGCCTTACAATACCTTACATTTGCATGTTCTGACATTGCTTTTGCAGTTAATTATGCTTGTCAGTTCATGTCTACACCAACATATTTGCATTTTGCCTTGGTGAAAATGATTATGCGTTATTTACAAGGCACTATGAACTGTGGTCTCACATTTTCTACTATTGATTCTATAGAATTCACTACCTTTAGTGATGCTGATTGGGCATCGGATGTAAACACTAGAAGATCAATGACTGGCTTCGTGGTATTCTTAGGTCCAAATCCCATCTCCTGGCAATCAAAGAAGTTAGGGAATGTTTTCAGAAGTTCAACTAAAGCAGAATATAAAGCTTTAGCTAATGCTATTGCTGATGTAGCTTGGATATGTTTGATTCTCAAGGATTTGCATGTCTTCTTGTCCTCTCCTCCACTTATCCATTGTGACAATGTTTTGACACTTGCTTTGTGTTCTAATCCGGTTTTTCACACTCAGATAAAACACCTTGATACATATTTTCATTTCGTTCGAGAACGAGTTCAGAAGGGAGATTTAGTCATTGAGTATATTTCTACAATTGATCAAGTGGCAGACGTATTGATCAAAGGTCTTCACGGTCCCTTATTTTTGCAGCATTGTTCCAATCTCAAACTGGGATACCCCAATTAAAATTGAGGGGGGTATTAGCTGTATTTTCTAAATGGACAGGTGTAACAATCTTGAGTGTACATTTGTCACAATCTGGTAGCTTGGGTTAGTTAGAAGCTTGCTTAGTCATTAAGTTTTCCTAGCTACTATAAATAGCTAGAAGGTCAACAGTTGTAAGAACTTTTACTAAAATGATATTTTGCTCTCATTCTTTCTTTCTCTAGAATTCTTTGTTCTTCATTTCTTAATTCCTAGGTCTCTGTAGAAGTGTTAATAAATCCAACCTTGGATGCAATTTGCATCCACAAGACTCATTTCTAGTCAGAATTATGTTGATGGATAGAATCAATGATGATCAATGTCAATTGACACCATTAAGGTAGAATTATATTGATTGACATTATCAAACATAATCATGGAGATGTTTATGAGGGATTTGGATTCCATCCGGATTCAAGTTATGAGGATTTTAAGGATCCTCACATTTTAATCGTTTATCGTACATTATGCGGTTAGAAATCATTTTAAATTTATTTATTTAAAATTAACATAAATAGTATCTAACAAAAACTAACCGCACAATGTACAATGAACGGTCATGATGTGAGGATCCCTAGGATTCCCACAAAGAGGATCTGGAGAGAATCCTCATCCGTTTATGAGCCTTATAAATACAAGCAAGTAGAAGAGAAACTGACGCTCAAACACAAGAGATTTTTCAGTGTGACATGAACACGAAGTGGTACACCACATGTCACTATATAAATGATGAGATATGTGTGTTAAAAGGTTAATAATTTAAAAAATAAAATTTCTCACCACTTATATAAAAATACATGGTGTACCACCCGTGTTCGGGTCACAATAAAAAATTTCTCTTCAAAGACAAACAATTACATCGCTCAATTCAAACTACCTATAAAGATGCAAAAGCAACTTGCCCTAACCAGGGTAAACTAACAAAATCATAAGTTGGCCTTATTTTTCTCGTAAATTATGTGATATCATATGCACACTTGCACCAAGAAATAAAAGATAGAGTGTCCAATTCGCGTTTATCTTTCCATCGTGGAGACATGTAAACAAAGATGTATCATACTTAATAGTTAACACCGCTTTAACTAAATCATACGAATTAATGCAATAACAGCTCTAAAAGGTGCTAGGTGCTAGTTGGGCAGCATGCATAGATGCTTAGGTGTTTAAGAGGGAGCTTAGGCCTTTTTTTTTTTTAATAAAATTTGTTATATAACAAATAAATAAATATCTACTTATACTAAAAAATACATGTACATTATAAAGTATTAGAACATATTAAAAACATAAAAAACAAACATATAACGAATGTTTATCCAAGTATTAAACAACTCGCTTTTTCTAGAATAAATAAATTGAAAAATAAAAATTATCTATTTTCTGCTTAAATGAGATTTACGGCTAAACAGGTCTAGTTTAGCACCTAGGCAGATTTAGATATCATTTCTTAATTTTCAAACTTGGGAATTAATCAAACATGTGGCCGGTTGCCATTTTAAAACCGTTAGAAAGCCATATAAAAAAATTAAAAAAAAAAAAAAATTAGAACGGTCAGAAATATTGGTAGCCACTGGATCATGCACGCATTGCTTACCATGCAGACACTCCAGTGTCTCTACAGCCACAAGACATAACCTGGAGATCCCCGTTCCAATCCAATAATTTGGCTTTTTTTCTTCTTCTCCATTAATCTTTGGTGAGGGTTTTAGGAGGTTTTCTGAAATATTCAAGTGGAGAAAAGGAGGAGGAGGAGGATTAATTTATTGGAGATGAAAATTCAGTGTGATGCGTGCGAGAAGGCTCCGGCGACGGTGATTTGTTGTGCCGACGAGGCGGTGCTGTGTGCCAAATGTGACGTGGAAGTACATGCAGCGAATAAGCTTGCAAGCAAGCACCAGAGGCTTCTCCTTGAGTGCCTCTCGAAGTCAAACAAACTCCCTACATGTGATATATGCCAAGTAATTTCTTTTCTTTCACTTAATTCCCCACTTTCTTTTCGTATGTATGTATATGTGTATGTATGTATGTATATATGTATGTATGTATGTATATTGAGTACGCATATTCCAACTTCCAATTTTGATTTTTCCTTTTCTGTTGGATTTTGTTTACCTTTCCAAATTCATTCATTCAAGTAAATATATTATTTTGTTATAAATAGGTAAAAGTTAGAGAGATAATCTTTACTAGTAACAAGAGCGAAGCATGGGTAAAATATCACACTCTAACTATAATTCAAGGGTATGACAAATAAAAGAGGAAGGAATAGATACTGATGTTAATGATCTTTCCCTCTTGTTTTCTGTGTGTTTTGATAGCAGTCTGAGTGCTCTATTTATAGAGCAACTCCATACGAACATATTCTTACATTTTGAAATTTACATAACATGACTTTGAAAATACGATCACCTTTATTTCCAAAGTCTACATCACTTTGTGTGGGTATTGAAAAAACTATGTGGGCATTCATTAAGCTGTCAACGGTTTCAACATTGTCAATGTTTTCAACATATTTCTATGTGCTCAATTGTAATAATTTTCACTAATATAGGCGGAGTTAAATTGGTTAGAGCAATGTGCTCTATCTTCTGCATTCATGTCCGAATCCTTTTGTCTTTAGTTTATATAAATTTACCGTAAATTATCTTATGGTTTGTAATAAAAAAAAATTAATTAAAAAAATTGTAGTAGTGCTAGTAGTCTTAGATTAGGTTCTTCAAAAGCAAATCTTACCCAAAACCAAGTGAAAACATCAATAGAGAGGCTGTTAAAGAAGATATCTTGGATTAGTATAGTGAATCTTGTAAATCTGTACTTAGCCTTTACTTACCTGATAAGGTTTGACTTCCTTGTTTCTAGGCATTAGTTTAGGATTAGGGTTGTGTCTTTCGTATATATATTGTAACCCTAGCCTTTGGTATTATTATGAAAAGCATTCTGCAATATCACGTTTATTTATATGGTATCAAGAGCGATCGATCTAGGAAAACCTCGACAAATATTAAACCCTAGCAACCATAGCCATGGGTGAAAAACCAGAACAGTCAACCTCCTCAGGCATGACTTTGCATCAGAAGTGGGAACACCCTAATCATCCACTTTATCTTCATCACTCGGATCAGCCTGGCGCCATTCTTGTACCGCAACCACTCGTGGAAGACAACTATGGCACATGGGCGCAATCCATGACCATGGCCTTGATGGTTAAAAACAAGTTAGGGCTGGTTGATGGAACAATCGCGAAGCCAACTGATGCACAGGTTGAAGAGTTACAGCAATGGAACCGGTGCAATAATCTGGTGAAAACATGGTTGCTCGGCTCCATGTCAAAAGAAATCTCAGGAAGTGTCATACACTGCAAGGATGCGCGGCAGATGTGGCTTGACTTGCAAGAAAGGTTTTCTCATGTGAACATCGTTCAACTGTTTCACATAGAAAACGAAATCCATAATTGTGTGCAAAGCAACATGACGGTGAGTTCTTACTTCACAAAACTCAAGAGTCTTTGGGATGAACGTGATACCTTATGTTCAATCCCGACATGCCATTGTGAAGCAAGGAACGAGATAACATCATATGTTGAGACTCAGAAAACAATGAAATTCCTTATGGGCTTACGTGACTCATATGCTACAGTTCGTAGCAACATCCTCTTGCTGGATCCATTGCCAACTGTTAACAAAGCATATGCACTTGTTCTTCGTCATGAGAAACAAGTTGAAGTATCAAACGGAAAGGGCAGCACCGTGCAGCCTGAAGCTGCTGTGTTTGCAGTGAGGGGCGCTGGTCGAGAACCCGAGACAGAAGATGGTAGTCAGCGATGCTCCAAATGCAATAAGACCAATCATAGCACCAAGAATTGTCGTGCTCATCTCAAGTGCACGTTTTGCGGTTGGAAAGGACACACTTTTGACTCTTGCCGCAAAAGAAAAGCAGCTGCTGAGACTGAACAAAATCGCCCTTTCAAGGGCAACCAAGTCACGAGTCGTGACAAGAAGGATGCAATGCCCAATTTTCCTTTTTCTCCAGAGGACTGCAAGCAGATTCTTCAGCTTTTGAACAAAAGCAAATCCTCCTTTGCTAATCAAGTGGGTAACTCTTCGAATCATGAAGAACTCTCAGGTAAAGCATTTTCTTTCATGCGTAATGGAAGGCAAGTTATTTGGATTTTGGACAGTGGCGCCACCGACCACATCGTATGCAGTCCTGAGTTTCTCACGTCCTCAAAACGTGTTGAAAATCATAATGTTGAATTACCAAATGGTTCCCTTGCTAATGTAACCCATGTCGGCCAAGTGGTTTTCTTTCCCAACTTTATCCTTGACAATGTTTTATGCGTACCATTGTTTAGGATAAATCTCATATCTATTAGCAAGTTAGCTTACGATTCCCTTTACATCACCATTTTTCTCAAACAATCTTGTGTCATACAGGACCTACGTTCGGGGAAGATGATTGGGACGGGAATTGAACGGGAGGGACTCTACCATCTCGACCCACCAAGGAAGGGATCCTGCAACACCACCACCACTATAAGTTCTCCTTTTTGGCACCAACGCCTTGGGCATCCATCACCTAAAGTGTCCTCGTTACTTCCCTTTATGCACAATAAGTCATGTGATTCCAATACATGTTTAATTTGCCCATTGGCTAAACAAACCAGATTGTCCTTTCCCTTGAGTTCTATATCTACTCGTTCATGTTTTGAATTAATACATATTGACATTTGGGGGGGTTATCAAGTTCCTTCCCTCTCAGGTGCCAAATATTTTCTTACCATTGTTGATGATTACACACGGTGCACCTGGGTTTATTTGATGAAACAAAAATCTGACACACAAGATATTCTTGTTCAATTTATACACATGGTTGAGAATCAATTCAATACAACAGTTAAGGTGATTCGAAGTGATAATGGTCCCGAGTTCAAACTTGTCACCTTTTATCAACTCAAAGGGATCCTGCATCAAACCAGTTGTGTCAACACACCACAACAAAATGGTGTTGCTGAACGCAAACATCGTCACCTGTTAAATGTTGCTCGAGCCCTTCTTTTTCAAGCCAACCTTCCTAAACATTTTTGGGGGGATGCTATTCTCACTTCGGCCTATCTTATCAATCGTACACCCACACCACTTCTCCAAGGGCAAACACCATACCACAAGTTGTTTCACAAGGCACCTCATTACATGCATTTACGTGTCTTTGGATGCTTATGTTTTGCATCAACCCATGCACAAAAACCCTCTAAATTTGATCCCCGTGCACGCCGGTGCATTTTTGTTGGGTATCCTTATGGCCAGAAGGGTTACCGCTTGTTTGACCTTACACTTAACAAGTTTTTTGTGTCACGGGATGTCCTCTTTTTCGAAGACCATTTTCCCTACAACTTACCCCACCCTTCCGCTGCTCCCCCTCCCACTCCTCCTTCCCTTCCCGTAGCACCCTACTCGCCATCCTTTGATCCAGTCCCTATAATTCCCATAGAACCTCCCATCGCTTCCCCCCTCTGACATCGCTCTCCCTGTTGAGCCTACTTCCCCTTCCTTACTTTCTCCACCCCCATCCCCTCCGTCTTCATCTCCTGCTGCACCACCGCCACCCCGGCGTGGCACACGTCCTACCAGACCATCCTCTTTCTTGCAGGATTTCCATGTTGAGACCTCTCTCCCGTCCCGACTTGCTCCTTCCTCGAATATGGTTCAGGTATCAGGTACTGCTCACCCTCTGTCTCATTACTTATCTTACAATCGCCTCTCCCCTATGCATAAGCATTTTGTTACTAACGTCACCACCATCCGAGAACCCACCACCTTCCTGCAGGCTGTCCAACATCCACAATGGCGTGATGCCATGCACCACGAACTTGCTGCCCTTCAGGCAAACCATACTTGGTCCCTTGTTCCACTTCCTCCTCACAAAAAGCCTATTGGCTGCAAATGGGTGTACAAGGTTAAGCTTAAACCTGATGGGACCATCGAACGTTACAAAGCTCGGTTGGTTGCCAAGGGCTATAGTCAAATCGAAGGGGTCGACTATCGTGAAACCTTTGCTCCAGTTGCCAAGTTAACCACTGTCCGTGTACTCCTTAGTGTTGCTGCTGTGCGTCATTGGCATTTACATCAACTCGATGTCAACAACGCCTTCTTGCATGGCGATCTAGATGAGGAAGTGTACATGAATTTACCTCCTGGCTTTGGACGAAAAGGGGAGACTCGTGTTTGCAAGCTACATAAATCCTTATATGGTTTAAAACAAGCCTCAAGACAATGGTTCATTAAACTTTCCACTGCTCTCAAGGCTGCTGGATTTCATCAATCGTGTTCTGACTATTCATTGTTCGTCCGAAGTCAGCACGGTAACTTCATTGCTTTATTGGTATATGTTGATGATGTAATTTTAGCAGGAAATAATCTACAAGAAATTGAAGCCACGAAGCAGTCCCTCTCACAACAATTCAAATTAAAGGATTTGGGACAACTCAAGTATTTCTTGGGGTTAGAGGTTGCACGATCTACAAATGGCATCACCTTATGTCAACGCAAATATGCATTGGATATCTTAGATGATGCGGGATTTTTGGGTGCTAAACCTTCACGGTTTCCTGTAGAATCAAATGTTTCTCTTACACAGATGGAAGGAGAACTTCTTATTGATGCTTCATCATATAGAAGACTTGTGGGTAGGTTGATCTACCTAACCATAACCAGGCCGGACTTAGCTTATGCTGTGCACATGTTAAGCCAGTTTATGGACAAGCCTAGACAACCACACCTTGAGGCAGCACACAAAGTTCTCAGATACATCAAGAGTTCACCGGGACAAGGTATATTGCTGCCATCGAAGGGATCCTTGCAGTTAAGTGCATTCTGTGACGCTGATTGGGCCAGGTGCAAGGACACAAGAAGATCAATAACAGGTTATTACATTCAACTGGGTCAAGCACCGATATCCTGGAAAACAAAGAAGCAAACTACTGTCTCTCGTTCCAGTGCTGAAGCCGAGTACCGTTCCATGGCAGCCACATGTTGTGAGATCACGTGGTTAAAGAACATTTTGAGAGATTTAAAGGTGAGTCATTCACAACCAGTCATGTTATTCTGTGATAACCAAGCAGCCATATACATTGCTTCAAATCCGGTATTTCATGAAAGGACAAAGCACATAGAGATTGATTGTCATTTGGTAAGAGAGAAGATTCAAGAAGGAATGATTCGTACGGCATACATACGAACAAGTGATCAACCAGCAGACATCTTCACCAAACCGTTGAATTCTACACAGTTTGAAACATTGCTCAGCAAGTTGGGTGTTATTAACATACACTCCAACTTGAGGGGGAGTGTTAAAGAAGATATCTTGGATTAGTATAGTGAATCTTGTAAATCTGTACTTAGCCTTTACTTACCTGATAAGGTTTGACTTCCTTGTTTCTAGGCATTAGTTTAGGATTAGGGTTGTGTCTTTCGTATATATATTGTAACCCTAGCCTTCGGTATTATTATGAAAAGCATTCTGCAATATCACGTTTATTTATAGAGGCACAAGCACTGGGTGTCAGTGTCAAGATTTAATTAGTATACTATGTCCAGTGTGGATAAATTATATTGAGTGACGTTGAACGCATGATTCGAAGCTGAGTCTGGCGTGAATGAATTGTCTGCTCTGATACTATGTCATAGTTGTAGCTAGCATCGTATATGCGAGTGAGGTTTCAATATCTGTGTTAATTAACGTCGCTAAATGATCTCACAAGTTTGACAAGTTCTCTTATAGTGCCTCAAATTTCAGTCTCGCTTTGTTTCTTTGTTTCTCTCTCACAAACATCTTGTGATTCCCAGGACAAGGCAGCTTTTATATTCTGTGTCGAAGACAGAGCCCTCGTTTGTCAGGATTGCGATGAATCGATTCATTCGGCAAATAGCCGCTCTGCGAACCACCAGAGGTTCCTCGCCACTGGAATCCGAGTGGCATTGAGCACCGGCTGTTCTAATGACACTGAACCGAGTAGCTTGGAGCCACCCAGTGGTCACAGCTCACACAAGATCGTTTCGACAAAAATTCCAACACCACAGGCTTCTGGTATCTCATCCCCTTGGGGTGTTGATGACTTGCTGCAGTTATCAGAATTTGAATCTTCCGACAAGGTTCGAAATATCCCTCTGTGTATTTGCTTGTTATCTAGTTGTACACGCGCAAAAAGCGCCCACGCGTAAGGATGCTCACATTCTAACAGAGATGTCATTTGCATTTTCTTTCAGCAGAAAGAGTTGTTTGAGTTTGGTGAACTTGAATGGATAGGCGACATGGGTGTTTTCGGCGAAGAGCAGTTTCCTCAAAAAGCCATGGCAGCAGTAGCTGAAGTTCCTAAGCTTCCGGTGTCACAGTCAACCAATTTCACCTCGTATAGTCCCGCCAAATTGAACAATTCGTACAAGAAGCCTAGGATCGAAATGTTGGAGGACGACGATGATCACTTCACCGTCCCTGATCTTGGCTGATTTTAGACATGTATCAACTTCATGGTATTAGTTGACAGGTTGAATTATATACATGTTCATACTAAGTACCTACCTGTACGTATTTATGGATTTATATAAGAACGTATACAGCATTTTCGGGATTTACCGTTTTATTTGATACATTAAAGCATGTAATGTCGCCTACTTGGTGATAAGACAATCCACAGGGACATGCCTGTTATTTTACTTCATTTCTATGCAAGGTGAAACTGTTGTGTACGTTGCATTACTTGCCGGTATTCCGGGCAAACTAAAGAAATGAGTTCAGTTGCTCGAAGTTCTTGGCGACATTACCAGAGGATTGGATGACTTTCGGCAGAATTCCTGCAAGCATCGGTGGATTCCGAAGCTTGACCTTCTAAAGCGTGTCCAGCGATGGATTCACCAGCAGAGTCCTTGACCAGGACTACTGGGGCTCACCAAATGTTCCACTTAAGTTTGCCAACACTAATACTGAGGCAATATTTAACCATTGAACAGGCTCAGACACCTGAAGTTGCTCGATGAGCAATAACAGGCTTTCCCTCGAAAACGATTCAACATAGCATTCGATTAACCCCTTCACGCGAAGTTCAAGAAATTTCATTCCTTTCTAGTCAGACATTTTTCATTCCTTGTTGGAAGTTTCCCCTTAGCGGATTAGGTTTGGGTGACCCGTTAAGTTAACAGGTCGGGTTGAACCCGACCCAAACCCAGTAAACCCGACCTGTTTACAGGTCTACCAACAAGGACAGACAAGGGTTAACTTTAAATAATAATTTTTCGGTGACAAATTTTCAAGTCAGATTACTGCTTTTGATTACAATTACTTGATAATCCCAGCACTAAAAGCACTCAACAGAAATTTCTAACAATTCTTAAATCTGGGAGCAAAAGTCGTGGCCCGAAACTGTATACAAGATTTCGGGAAATTCTATAAACAAGAAGTGGTGCTAACTCGTACAAAATAAGCTGAATTATATGAGCCAATTAACAGTAACGTTGCCAAGCCATGTAAACAGAGGTAACTGAGCCAAAGCAATAAACAGCAACAGGTAATGGTGTTTGCTTGAATCATAACTCCTCACCTCGGCGAATAGAACTCTCTTCATTGTCTTCACCAAGAAGACTCCCATGCATAAACACGTCCAAGGCATCAAAAAGTAGTATGAGTAGCTCAACATAATCCGTCCAAGTACAGCAAAGCACAACCCCGTGAAAGCATACCCAGCATATGCCACCATGTCCAGCAACGGTGCCTCACCACCGCCCAATGAAAGCAATGATACTTTCAGTAGTGCAACTTGCATAAACCAGCCAAGCAAGCCCTTGATAAACAACCAGTTTAGAGCTTCAGGGCTAAACCTGGTAGGAAATTAACAAAAACAGTTTTAAGATATCACAAGTGCCAAGAGATAACTGACGTTAACAGACTGAATTACCAAAATCATAAATAATAAATACAAAACAAAAACCACACCCCTTAAAGAAAATCTCAAAATGGAACTGTGATGCAGTTCATGAAGAGCTGAGGGAGCGACCAATCAACAATTTAAAAAAAAAAAAAAAGACTGATTATATTTTTTGAGGTTGAGAAAAGATCCAATAGCTAATTGTTTCACATTGATGCCCAAGTGAAAGATATTTCTTTGACTTCGAGAGTTAAAAAACCTAGAATACTCCTTCAAATCAATATACATTTGCTACAGCAAGAAAACGAAAAAGAAAGACGAAGGAAACAGGAAACTAAAGCATTGAGAGGGGTCCTGCTTTCTCTAACACAACAGTTAAAGTTGGCCACAGATTAACCAGTAAAAGAACAGTACGGCCAGCTAAAAGAGTGGTCTCATCTGCAGCATACTTTTTGGTCAGATGTAATACTCCAACTTACAAGTCACAGCTATAATCTAGAAATCAGGGTTTAGGGTTAAGAAACTAAAAGACAATGTGTTCAGAGCTTCACATTTCAGTCTTGACCTAACTTATTTAGGAGTTATATTGTACCAAGCCCCAGGAAACATTTAATAAAGAGATATTATTGTTATCTACTTTTACTTTTTTGTTTGGCAATGGCCTCCCAGAACCTATTTAAGAGGTTAAAACAATTGTACTATCGTTATCGTTATAGTAACCGTTGGCATGGATATAATTCTGAGATGAAGGAAGATCCTCAACTAGAGAAAAGCTAAATGGCTAGACTATACAAACTAAAGGACCAAATATATCTGTGCTAAATAGAACCATTTTTTTCCAAACAGGGAGACGAAAGTAGAAAACTAATAGTAGGACACAGAATTAGAAAAAGAGGAAATAACTGCAAAAGAAAAGAATGCGTAGCTCACTTCTGCGGTTAAAAGAAAACCCAATCTTCATTCTTATAGCAAATGGTTTCCCATACAGCACAACCCGAACAAAAGAGAAAACTGCTTAGAGTACATGTAGAAATTTCATCAACTTACTTTCCTTGAAGACCCAATGAGAAGCCAGCCAGAACCACATAGGTACCAAATGCCATAAATGGAATGTATAGGTCTGGTGCATTTATGTCATAAATTGGGGGTTTATAAGAAAGCCTGCCTCCTACTGGCTCCGTTATTCTGGTCCAATGACCCTGAAACATGAGAGGGAAGGGCAAGGGTAAGTTCTGTAGCAGGATAAATTCATTCCACAAGAAAAACCAAAATGTTAGCACTTACCCTGTGGAGAAACGGAAATAGAACAACCTTCAATTTGTTCCTCACATACTGGTCATTCACTTGGAAGTAGTATTGTGGATCAGAGAAATACCTACTGATCTACTCATTTCAACCAAAAAAAATATCAGAATAGAACTCAATTACCTTGAATTAAGTACAAACTGATAGGCACGTCTAACATCTAAAGAGTACTAGAAGTTAAAAGGGAAAATCTAGTCATTTGAAATTGAAGACAATCTTACAAGGCGATTACTGTGTTCAAAGCAGTTTATATAGTTTAACTGAGTTAGAGATCAATGCAAAATGTTTTAGGTAGCATAATAAGATGAAGGCATCTATGGAATTGAAGTACAAAAAAAAAAAAAAAAAAAACAAATCCTAATTTGTGCATCAGACCATATGTACAAATACAATACACCGATCTAATTAATAGATCCGCAACCTTTCGCTTGATGAAGAGCACCAGAGGACAAACAAAGAGACAAAGAAGTTGCACAACCAGAAATGTCAAACTTCATTTATATCAAGCATCACTGAAACCAAATTCTCCAAAAAAATCACAAACAATTAAAAGCATGCTAATTTGATAACAATTAATAAACCTTCGGGGAAAAATGATTCATGAAGCCCCTTAAACATGCTATTTGCTAACATTAAAATCATCCAAACTTTGATATAATTTACAAAAGTTAACACTTGATTCAAAAACTTTACAATTTGATCCTAAAATCTTTATCTTTTAGAGTTAAGCAAGATCATAGATCCATAATGGAATAGTTGGGGGCTACTTACATTGCTTTGTACATACTCAGAGCTTGATCCTAAAATCTTCTCTCCATATGCACCCAATCCACCACGGATTAATCCGGAACTAGCACCGTACAACGAATTCCCAAACGGATTCATCTGCGGGGATGCCGTCGGCATTGCCGCCCCAGGCTGGCTTCCCACATTACTGTACATTTCTGCAGTTAAACACACACAGAAAGGGGGGGATGAAAATTCATTGGAGATGATTAGATTTAATTGAAGTCACCCGACGGCGTTACTAATTCTGACTCACACTACTTGGACGAAATATATGGTGCTTGGTAAGATTTGTATAATACCTGAATCTGGAGGTTGAGGGGGTGGCGACGCTGGACCGAGAGAAAGAGTCTACGGAGGAGACGGAAGCCTCGGGTGTGTCACGAGGGATGAGATGGGAGGCTGGAGGTTGAGGCAGCGTCGATTTCTGCCCCGGATTGGCAGTGTCGGCGTCAGATTTGGGAGAGAACGGGAAGGATACTAGAGGAATGCCTGTACTTCAAGCGATCTCTCTCAGTTTTATTATTATTACTTTTTCTTTTTCTTTTTTTTTAATTTTGTGCGTGTGTCTGAACTTTCATCACCCGGTCAATAGGGAATTATCATGTGGCAATCATCATTTTTTTACTTTTTACATACTTTTTAAATTTCCGATCATCAGGTTAAATGATTTGAAAAAAAAAAAAAATCTAACGCCAAAAATTAATAAAGCATGCGAAAGAAGTTAAAAATGTTGTATGGATATCACATTTTTAACGTGAAAAGCTTGCGGTACACAAAAAATTGGCTTGGGTCGCTACTCCTCAGGCCCAGGCCGGCCCGACCCAATTTACAGGCCCGTATGCAATCCCCATCAATTTGTCTAATGGAGCAACAACACCCACCTCCAACTTACATACAAAATCTAGTTGTTTAAATTGCTTTAGGCTTCCTTTTGTCCATTAATCGTATAAAGGCTCTAACATCGAGTGATTGTAATGTAAAAGTTTTAAAAATAAATTAGACGAAAATAAAATTGAAAAAATTAAAATAAACTATCAATTTTTTTCATTTATAATTATTGTACCAACAACATTACAAACTACAAATTTGTTCACCACATCAATTATGAATTTAAAAAAAAATTAACATGAACTATAATCTATTATGAATTTAAATTCTTCATCCAATACACATCATTATTAACATTCTATATGATTAATTTAGACTAAAATAATAAAAAGCTTACTTAAATTTAGAAATTAGGGGGTTAAGTGGCCATAAAGGCTGGAGAGAAGTGAACCAGGTGGTGGTCGTGAAGAGGAGACAGGTGAAGGCGTAAAGCAGCTGGTGGTGGCTTGGGAATCAGTTAGGTGAGGTTAGAGGGAAAATTTGGGGATCACCCAATTGGAGAAACTGAATGCCAAATAAATTGGGTGGATATCTCAGATAGGAGGAAAGATAATAGACTCTTTTTATTTTTTTTTAATTAAAAACGGTCTCTCTCATGTGGTTTAATAAGAAGACGTGCTTTCAATTATTTTGTTTTAATGGCTTGGCTCAAAATGGCGTTGTTTGGCAAAGTCTTTTGAAAAAATAGAATAGTCTTCTTCTCCTTTGTTAATTATTTGCAAAACCTGTAACTACCGGTCCGCCGTTACACTCTTCTCCTTCACTACATGCCCTAATTTAGGTGGTCCTGAGAGGTCCTCACAGTCACTTATTTGGGCTTCTAAGTGGTCTCAGGACCACCCAAGTCCCTTAATGCATCCATCACTGCTACTACTAATGCTAATAATATGTTGTCACTTGTCATCCTATATTTCAATATTACTACAAGACATCGCGTTATTGGTTTAAGAAACTATTAATTTTAATGTCTCCATATGCTCTATTATTATACACTACTATCATAATATCCTCTCTGGTGTCATGGAAATCTTGTTTATTCTTTAAGAAATTTTTTTCTCACCACCTTCAACTGGTGTTAATGCTCATTACTTTTCTGATAGTCGTAAGATGAGATTGTTTTATTTCATCTACTACGAACAAGTCTTAAAATTTTTATTCATCTAATAAAAATTAATTTGGCATGAGAATTGTGACCACTTCAAGGCGGTGAAAATAATTTTTTCTTTCTGACAAAAAAAAAAAATTTGACGCTTGTGAGGAGAATTTTTTTTATTGTAATCAGAACACAGATGGTACACTACGTGTTTTTATATAAGTGATGGACAATTTTATTAAGTTATTAACTTTTAACACATATATCCCACCATTTGTATAATGACACGTGGTGTGCCACTCTGTGTTCCGATTACATTGAAAAATCTCTCTAAATAGAATTTTTAATGTTAAACGTGTTAAGACCAAACCCAACCTTAGGCTAAATGCTATTTTTTAGGTTTTATTCCACCCCACCCAACAAAAAAAAAAAAAAAAACACCCAACCCAACCTCATGCTAAATGTGTGGGCTAAAAGCTAAAACTCAAAAGAAAGCTAAATACCACCCAGGATTTAGCCCATATGCGCATGGACTCGCCCAAACTGATGCGTTACGAATGTGACACACAAATTAAACCCTATTTGTGACAATTGTAGTAATGATGTAAGTAGGGATCGTTCTAACCGGGGATTAATTAGGGGTGCTAAACACTTTAAACTGACTCAAATAAATAAAACTAACCTTTAAAACACTTAACTCACTTAACAAAAACTCAAAATAAGTCCACAAGACTCCAAATACTTAAAAACACAAAATAAGATAGATTGTAATGACTAAGACTAAACAAAATGTGGGGGGATTGAGGTTTTGACGAAATTAAACTAAAATGCACAGATTGTAATTAAGGGCAGAATGTAAATATGAATGTGATGAAAGTATGGATGAATGCTAGCTAGAAGGTTCTTCTCCACACATGTTACAGTTGTATACAAGATGATTTTCGGTTGGTCTTTCGATGAATTATAAAACTCAACACCCCGGGTTAATTAGGTCCGCTTAAATTAACCGTCAAGTTCTCTTTAAGTTAATGAATTGGATGGGTTAGCGCAACGCAATTCACAACATTCTCCAAAAGTCCTTTACGTGAAAAGCACAATAAAGATACAATCAAAGATCATTAAGCATCATGAAAACTGTAAGTGTTGACGAGGCATTCGTTACTATGATGAGCATGAAACTAGTGCCAAGAATTCATTTAACGCGATTGTTTATAAGCAAACTCCACTACTTGTGAATATAAGTTCATAACTATTAGGTGAAACTCACTTATATTCTAGCGTCATATTCATGTATGAAAATTAAGTGTGCACTCTCAATAAACATACATAAATAAGTTATCAATCAAACAGTTAAACAAATTAAATCCACAACTCATGAAATTCCAACCAAAGGTAATCAATTCATATTGCAAGCATAAACATGGTTTCGAATCACCCCCTAGCTAATGGGGGGTTTAGTTCCTCATACATACAAGACAAAGATAAGTAAATTTAACCATTGAAATCAAGGAGAGAAAACACCTAAAAATTCCAACAACTCAAACTTGAATTGTATGAACGTTTAGGCCCTCTTCTCCTCCTCTTTGTTGTGGCACAAGGTCTAAGGATAGGTTTTGGGGTGGTGTTTGTATGTGGAATGGAGTGGGGAATGGTTGTGTAGTGTTTTGGAGGGATGGGGAGTGGTGGAAATGGCAGAGGAGGTGCTGGAAATGGAAGGGGAGATGCTGGAAATGGGTGCTGTTTTGCACGGCAAACAAGGGTTGTGACTGGAATGGAATTGTTTTGCACGGCTAGGGATGTTTTTTTCTTGGTGTGAAGTGTGTATGGTTTTTATAGGGAGAGAATGGATGGGAGAGCATGTGAATGACAGCTAGGAGGGAATGATTAAAGAGGGAATGCATGTGGAAGTGTGGCTGATTGTTTTATGAAGGGGGAAAGCTGGAAATGGGATGGGAGTGCACGGCCAGGTGTGGATGGAGTGCTGGAAATGAATGTGAAAGCATGTGAGTGACAGCTAGGGTGAATGATGATGAATGCATGTGGATTAAAGAGGGAATATGGAAGAGAATGTGCTGCAATGATGAAGTGGGAAGCTGGAAATGCAAAGGGGAATGCACGGCTTTGATGGATTGATTGCTAGAATGGAGGTTTTGCACGGCTCAAAGGATTGTTTAATTGGGCTAGGCCCTTTGTTTTATGTCCTAAAGTGCATACAAGGCCTTCAATTTCGTCCAACACTTTGGCTCCAAGCATAAGCTATCCATCCTTAGCCCAAAAGTGTTCCAAAAGGCTCCAAAATGCACTTCTTTGCTCCTTTAGCCCTTAGAACCTGAAAACATACGAAAATAACTTAAAAGACTTAAAGAACTAAGAAATAACAACGTAAATGCACAAGAACAAGCCAACTAAGTTGCCTAAATATGCTCCTATCAAATTCCCCCACACTTAGCTTTTGCTAGTCCTCGAGCAAAACAGAAAAACAAAACAAAACCTAAACCTTCCAACAATGGTCTCAGGGATTCTTAATGCACATGACATGTTTAAGAACATTACTCACATAGATTTTAGTCATTCTTATGCTTAGGCACATACGTAATCATAATCACTCCTTACTAGTTCTCATTTAATCAATTTAAAACAACGTTTGAATGTAGTAACATGCCTTAGAGAAATCACTTAATTCCTTACAAGATACTCTCTTATTTTCACACAGACTTTCTGATTACACACCCTACACTAAGTATATGTGAGAAGATTGATGTAAATATGAAACTAAACACTCACATATGTTTATAACAAGGAAAGCACTTTTCTGGAATGTATATGAATAAGATCTCATGAAAGGAATGCTACCAATTAGATGCGAGAACCAGGGACACCATATGCTTACATCAATTCCAAACTCCACATTATTGAAAACATAATGATCAAGATTGAAGCATAAGGATTGTAACGGGGTAAGGGTGATTGGCTAATAATGAAAGGTAAGGATAACAAACGTTCTTTAAGCAATAGCAAGCAAAGTAATGAAATTTGACACTTAGAATCACTTATGATTGCAGAAACTCACTTAGACACAGAAGGGGAAAATTCACACAACTCTTAGGGCCATATTCAACGTTTTGGACCCTTTCTTCAACTACCACAAACATGTGAGCTTATTTTCACTTATTTCATCCTCTTTTTCTCTCTTTTCACAACTTTTTCTTTTCTTTTTCTTTTTCCACGAATATTTTTTTTTTTCATGCCTTATTTCTTTTCGTGGCATATCAACACACACGCACAAATTCCCCCACACTTGTTGTTTTGCATATTCGAAAGGATTCCCTCTAAGTCATGCTTACTATGCTTCAAGAACAAGGGTATGGGTGGTCCTAATCTAGGCTAGGTGGGGATGATATGGGTAAACAAAGAACAAAGGCTAACAATGGCTCAATGGGGGTTATGACCTACAATAAATATATAGTGCATGGGTTGGCTGTTTGGTTGATGGCTTCATTACACACTTCATCTTGATATATATTATGCAATCATGCTTTGACTGGAATGGATGCAAGTTCTAGCATTTGGAACTAAATGATGAAACGCCTTCTAATTAGCAACCAAGCAAGAATAATGAGATCATGCAATGAGTTTGAAAACAAGAATCACAGATTAATACTCTCCAAAGAATGTTTAAAGCTCAAGTCTCTCAGGGTTGTAATGTTTGTTTGAGTTCCTTCCTTCAAGCATGTTACAAAAACTAATTTTTCTTTTAGGATTGCATGTGAAGTCATACATTATAACCATAACCAAGCATATACCAAGAGTATATCAAACTTTTCTCCATGTTTATAACTCTTCTTAACAGTCATGCAATTAAAAACCAAATCCTCATCATTGTGTTGGAAGGTACCCTAAGACACAAACACACAAAAACGACTCAAAACACTCTTTTTAGGCTTTTCAAAACATGTTTTTCAAATTTTTATGTGATTTTCGAAGTTATAAAACAAAACACACTAAAACACTCCAAATCAGCTTAAAAACATTTTAAAACAGCAAGGAACAACACTTGAAGTTATGGGTGATAAAATCCAACGAATTTGCATCAACATACTTAGTTACCCTCCCCCCCCACACTTCAATCAAACATTGTCCTCAATGTTTTAAGCCTAAAATCACACCAAACAAAAGTAAACACATAAACAGCAACTAAATATACTAAACATGGCAGAATGTAACTAACAAAGAGAAGAGTTTAGGGACGCAAATCTGGTTATGGAGTGTAAATTCCATCTTCTCCTTGGTGATTGCATTGAGGCTTGATCTTGAGTTTGACTGGAAGATTTTCTGGTTTCCCCCAATCGTTGATTTTCCACAGGCTAATCTTGAACTGGGCTGGAGGATTCTGACACATGGCAGGCAAGCACGAGGTGGAGGTGATGACCTGTTTCTTTGTTCAATCTTTCCAATTCGTATTGAAGAGGGTTAGAGGATAACTCAGCATATGCAGTTGTTGCGTTTGCTGACTATCCACAAGATTGATGTTTCATTGTCACTCGTCTTAGCTGTTCTCCAAGCAGATGTGGTCCCTTCTCTGGAAGTGTATTAACCGTTGAAGATGACTACTCGAGAGCAACGCTAGGTAAGCAACCAGGGAATAGATTCCAGGTAGTCGGTTCTAGATCAGAAGACTGACTCCAAGTGTCGACTGATTGCTCTCTTTCACTTTGCCATGCGAGTAAGAACAAGGACAAAGGAAAAGACAGGGACAGAGTATGATATGAGATACCTTTGCTTTCGCCCTTGATGATATGAGATACTTTTGCTTTTGAAGAAGCAGCGAATGAATTAGCACATATATTTGTTGCGCTTGTCTCCACATGCTTCGATCTACCTTTTCCTCCTGCCTCATCTGTACTCCAGGCATCTGGTATTTTCTTTGGGGGTACATCAATGGTTGAATAGGTGTTCTCAAGGGAAGAAGAAAACTGAGCATGTTGAGAGGTTTGGTTGCAGCTACATTCTCGGCCGAGAAGAAAAGTCATGCGTTTTTGGGTGTATGCCTTGCCATGAATGTTGACGTATATAGGAATTGTAATGGCAAGTAGTAGTGCGGATGCGGCTTTGTCAGAGATCTTTTGACAAAGTTGCACGCGTTATCTGAAAAACCGAGATTGCGGCTTTTTCACCCACGCTTGTCGGCAAAAGTGTGTAGTTGGGATAATGACCTCCACGCGTTTTCAACTTTGTCAGAGAACTTTTGACAAAGTTGCACACGTTATCTGAAAAGCCGAGATTGTGTCTGAAGAGTGTTGACGAACTTTAAGCAGGAAAATCCGGCTTTTAAGAATTGAAGAGTGGTGTCTCTTCAATTTTTGAATCGGTGGTTGTGTCGCCTCTCCTTTTATAGAGGTGATCGATCACCTCTAACATGCACACTTTGAAGATTGCCCATTCGTGAAAGTCGTCTCCGGCCCTTTGAGATTTTACTCCATCCAACCCTTCTCTTTTAACATCTTTGAAAATGGCTAACCCATCTAACATTTGCTTAGATTTGAGTCTCAGCAGTGATCCGGTTGCGCCGCGTCAGGGTAATGTATGGTGCCCGTCTTTCTTATCTTCTAATGGCCCTCTTACAGGTGAAGACTCCGTGATGACGGATGCAACAACAGCTACGATAGTAGCTAGGAACCTCCTCACTCCTAAAGATAGTAGGCTGCTTTCAGGACGGTCCGATGAGTTGGCCGTTCAAGAGTCCCTAGCTCTCAGTGTTCAGTGTGCGGGCTCTGTGTCCAACATAGGCCAACGCCTACTTGCTCGATCCCGTCAAGTTGAATCATTGATGGCGGAGGTGGAAAATCTTAAGCAAGAGATCAAACAGATTAAGCGCGAGAATAGAGGTTTGCACGTGCTTGCAAATAATTATTCGACGAGCATGAAGAGGAAGCTTGATCAGCTGCAAGAATTTGAAGATCGAATTCAAAGTGACTGTCAAAGGCTTGCGGCTTTCTTCCAGAGGCACATTTTTCCTGCGTCATCTAGCGTTCCACCAAGTATTGAGGCCTCGAATGATCTGTCTTCGATGCCTCCCGCTCCTGGAGTTTTGCCAAGTAGTGGGGCTTCACATGAACAACCTTTATGAAAGCTCCATCTTTCTTTCTTCTCTTTGTTATTTATTTTTTTTTTTTTTTTTCATGCACTTGTAATTTCTCGGAGATCAATGAACATGTTTTATTTTATTCAGTGTATTGGGTTGCCTCCCAAGTAGCGCTTTCTTTTACGTCTTGCAGCCGGACAAAGAACCCAATCACTCCAGATTGGAGCCCACGGCACCCAAGGGGGTGTCATCCACGGTGTGCTCCACAAAGTTCTCATAATAGGGCTTCAAACGATGCCCGTTCACCTTAAATTCATGTCCCGTTTTCAAGCTTTGGATTTGGACTGCACCATGAACAAAAACATTAGTAATAACAAACGGTCCAATCCACTTGGAACATAACTTACCGGGAAACAAACGTAAACGGGAATTGAACAATAGCACTTTCTGCCCAATGGAGAAGGATTTCCCACGGATCATGTTGTCATGGAAAGCTTTGGTCTTTTGCTTGTAAATGCTTGCATTCTCGTACGCCTCGTGCCGTATTTCATCAAGCTCATTCAATTGGAATTTCCTATGACTTCCCGCTTCCTCTAAGTGCATGTTGAACTTCTTGACGGCCCAAAGAGCTTTATGCTCCAACTCCACGGGAAGATGGCACGCCTTGCCATAGACAAGTCGAAAATGGGACATCCTAATGGGGGTTTTGTATGCCGTACGATATGCCCAAAGTGCATCATCTAACCGTAAACTCCAATCCTTTCTTGTTGGCCCAACGGTCTTTTCTAGGATTTGCTTGATCTCTCGGTTGGAAACCTCGGCTTGGCCATTTGTTTGAGGATGGTAAGGTGTAGAAACCCTATGGTTGACACTGTATTTCCTCAATAATGCCTCAATGGTCCGGTTGCAAAAATGGGACCCTCCATCACTAATGATCACTCGTGGCATGCCAAACCTTGCAAAAATGTTAGTTCTAATAAAATCTGCAACCACTTTAGAATCATAAGTCCGGGTGGCTTTTGCTTCCACCCACTTCGACACATAATCAACCGCAAGCAAAATATACATAAAACCATAAGATGATGGAAAGAGACCCATAAAGTCAATACCCCAAACATCAAAAATTTCAACATTTAGGATAGAAACCTGCGGCATTTGGTCCCTTGCACTAATACCACCCATTCTTTGGCATTTATCACATGTTAAGCAAAACGTTCTAGCATCCTTAAAAATACTAGGCCAATAAAATCCACATTGTAACACTTTAAGGGCCGTGCGTTGTGTGCCAAAGTGCCCTCCACATGCATATGTATGACAAAAACTCAAAATTGAATGACATTCAGAATCATGCACACAACGACGTATAATCTGATCGGGACAAAATTTCCATAAGTATGGATCATCCCATACATAAAACCGTGCATCATGCCTAAGTTTGTTACATTGGTGCCTATTGAGCTCACTTGGAATACGTTTTGACACCAAAAAATTGACTATATCGGCATACCAAGGTGTACTAACCTTTATGGACAGCAATTGTTCATCGGGGAATGTCTCTACAATGGGTAGGGACTCCTCATTATGCACCATTCGGCTTAGGTGGTCAGCCACCACGTTTTCACTTCCCTTCTTGTCACGAATCTCGATGTCGAACTCTTGAAGTAACAACATCCACCGAATTAGCCGGGGCTTGGCCTTCTTTTTGGTGAGCAAGTACTTTAGAGCTGCATGATCAGTGAAAACAATTACTTTAGTACCAATTAGATATGATCGAAATTTATCTAAAGCAAAGACAACGACAAGAAGTTCTTTTTCCGTAGTGGAGTAGTTCAACTGGGCATCGTTCAACGTCCGTGAGGCATAGTAGATGACATGCGGCCTCTTGTCCTTTCTTTGTCCCAAAACAGCCCCTAAAGCATAATCGGACGCATCACACATAAGCTCGAACGGGAGGCTCCAATCCGGGGGAACAATAATGGGTGCCGTGGTCAACAACTCCTTGAGTTGGTTGAATGATGCCATGCACTCCTTAGTGAATTCAAACGCCACGTCTTTTTGTAGGAGGCGGCAAAGAGGTTGTGCAACTTTTGAGAAATCTTTGATAAATCGCCTATAGAATCCTGCATGGCCAAGAAAAGAACGGACCTCTCTAACCGAAGTAGGAGAGGGTAAGTGACGTACAAGAACTATTTTAGACTTATCAACTTCAATCCCTTTTTCAGAGATGATATGACCCAAAACTATACCTTGTTTAACCATAAAATGACATTTTTCCCAATTCAAAACAAGGTTAGTTTCCATGCATCTTTTCAAGATTAAAGTGAGATTATGCAAACAAGCATCAAATGAGTCTCTAAACACACTAAAATCGTCCATAAATACTTCAATTATCTTTTCAACATAATCAGAGA
Organism: Pyrus x bretschneideri; assembly: GCF_019419815.1. Taxonomy (NCBI): domain Eukaryota; kingdom Viridiplantae; phylum Streptophyta; class Magnoliopsida; order Rosales; family Rosaceae; genus Pyrus; species Pyrus x bretschneideri. Next base: position 3,407,045 of record NW_025999735.1, on the reverse strand, counting down.
AGATACTTACCATGCATCGTTGGAAAGTGGCCGGTGCATTGCATAAACCAAATGGCATACGACGATATGCAAAAGTACCAAATGGACAAGTAAAGGTGGTCTTTTCTTGATCATCCGGCGCTATGACAATTTGATTATAACCCGAATAACCATCAAGAAAGCAATAAAAAGAATGACCGGCTAACCTTTCAAGCATTTGATCAATGAATGGCAAAGGGAAGTGATCTTTCCTTGTTGCGGCATTTAGCTTCCTATAGTCAATGCACACCCTCCAACCGGTTTGAATGCGTGTAGGCACAAGTTCATCTTCTTCATTCTTCACCACCGTGACTCCGGACTTCTTGGGAACCACTTGGACCGGTGAAACCCAACAACTATCCGAGATGGGATAGATGACGCCACAATCTAGCAACTTGATGATTTCCTTCTTCACTACTTCCATCATTGGTGGGTTGAGTCGACGTTGGGCTTCCCTTGATGGTTTGGCGTCTTCTTCCATGAGAATTCGATGCATGCACGTGGTAGGACTTATACCCTTGATATCGGCCAAAGTCCACCCAATGGCTGTTTTGTGCTCTTTGAGAACCCTCACCAACTTCTCCTCCTCTTGTGCCGTGAGTGATGAAGCTATAATGACGGGCAATGTGTCTTGCTCTCCCAAGAACACATACTTCAAGTGATTTGGCAATGGTTTGAACTCAAGGTTAGGTGGTTGTTCTATAGAAGGAAGCAACTTATTAGTCGAAATTGGAATGGAAATTGGACTAGGGGACTTACCTTGGAGCCGTGGCAATGACTCTAGGGCTGCCACGGTCTCAATTACATCTTCATCAAAGGCCACGGCATAGTTGTTCAATTGTATGCCGTGGGGTGCTATGGTGCCCTCCATATGACCCTTCGTTTCTATGCCATTTGTGATGACCGTTTCAAGTGCATCTCCATGTAATTGATCAAGGTGTACCTGCGCCAAAGAATCAAGAATATCAATAGAGAAACATGAGTGATCATCATTAGGAAATTTTATAGTTTCAGAAATATTGAAATCAATCACTTCCCCATCGAATTCCATCGTTAAAGTGCCTTTAAACACATCTATCTTTGTTCGGGTTGTCTTCATGAAGGGCCTCCCAAGAAGAATCAGCAAAGATGGAGCATGGCTAGGTTCTTCCATTTCAAGAACGTAGAAATCCGCCGGAAATATCAAATTATTCACCTGCACTAAGACATCTTCCAATACGCCCTTTGGGTAGGCATTAGATCTATCGGCCAACTGAATAATCACACCATCATTTTTCAATTCACCAAGGTTCATTGAAGCATAAATAGAATATGGCATGACGTTAATTGAAGCTCCTAAGTCTAACATAGCATGTTCAAACTTAGTTTGACCAATAATACAAGGAATTGTAAAGCTACCTGGATCTTTGCACTTTGGTGGTAACTTCCTTTTTAAAACAGCGAAAACGTTTTCACTTACCCTTACTACCTCTTTATGTGACGCCCTCTTCCTCGTAGTACACAATTCCTTCAAGAACTTAGCGTAGTTGGGCACTTGCTTTATGGCATCTAGGAGCGGGATATTGACTTGAACTTTCCTAAACGTCTCAAGAATGTCCTTCTCATGCTCCTCTTTCTTTGTTTGCAAAAATCTGTGAGGAAAAGGAACATTGGGTGGAACGGGGTTAGAATTAATCAAATTTGAACCCAACTTACCTTTGGTGGCCGAATGGGATGCATTGGATGAATTTGGGTCCTTGTGTCCTTGCCGTGGGCTTTCCTTCAGCCTTCTCTTCATGTTGCAATGTTTCTTCTTCGTTAGGACTTATTTTGGGTGGTGTGGATGTGGTGCCAACCTCTTTTCCACTCCTCAAAGTGATTGCTTTGGCAGATTCGAACCCTCCCTTTGGATTGACAATGGTTGAGCTTGGAAGCTTGCCTTGGTCTCGGAATTATCCCAAAAATTCGGCCATTTGTCACATTTGCTTCTTTAGCTCATTATCCTCCTTTGCTTGGTTCTGCATTCCCTGTGCCATTGTGGTTAATAATTGATATGTTTTATCATCATTCATAGACGTACCTGAGTTGGTTTGGGATGATTCTGTTTGAGGAGGTGGTTGTGGTGCCATTGGCCTTGGAAAAAAACCCGGGGGTTGTCGGAATCCACTTTGTTGGGCAGGTTGTTGTGCATTTCTCCATCTGAAATTTGGGTGGTCACGCCATCCTTGATTGTAAGTATTGGAGAAAGGATCACCCCTTGGTTGGTTTTGATTCCTATAACCCACGGCATTGGCAGATTCCCACCCTCCATTCTCAATTATTTGAGGGCATTGATCAGATTGGTGTCCTTGAATGGAGCATACACCACAGATTGTAGCTCCTTGCGCTTTGGGGCCTTCAACAAACTGCGACAACATAGACGTAAGGTTAGCCATTTGGGATTGTAACTCAGAAATAGAACTTACCTCATTTACATGATGTGGCCGTGAGGTGTCTCTCTGCCCAACACCTTCATATTGTTGTGCATTGAGTGCTCGATTAGCAATGAGAGTTTTGGCATCCCTGGGTGTCTTGTCTACTAGAGCTCCTCCCGCGGATGCATCCAACATTTGCCGTTCAAGTGGTAAAAGACCTTCGTAAAAATATTGAAGAAGTAGCTCCTCCTTCATTTGGTGCTGTGGACATGAAGCAACAAGAGTTTTAAAACGTTCATAATAAGTTGGAAAAGATTCACCTTGGCTTTGTTGAATTCCACTAATCTTCTTGCGAAAAAGAATGACTCGTGATGTCGGAAAGAACTTCTCCAAGAAGGCTCGCTTCATACTCTCCCATGATGTGACAGTTCCAGGAGCCAACTCATACAACCAATCCTTGGCCTTCTCCATCAAAGAAAAAGGAAAAGCCTTCATCTTCAATATGTTGTTGTCCACATTCACCGGTGTCATACTTGAGCATACTACTTCGAACTCCTTTAAATGCTTATTGGGATCCTCCATTGATAACCCATGGAACTTGGGTATATGATGTAGCAAACTGGACTTCAACTCAAACTCATCGGTCTTCTCAGGGGCTGCATTGGGGTATTGGATGCAAAGAGGGGCTGCATTAGCCAAACCCGAGGCAGAAAGCTCCTTGATGGTTCGATTGTCCGCTGCCATGGTTGGTACTTCCTCTTCAAACTTTGCCGTGGCCTCCTCTTCAACCTCAAATTCTTGCTTTTCTACTTCAGGTTCGGGACTAGGAGGATTAGACTCTTGCAATTTCCTGTTCCTTCTCAAAGTCTTCTCGAAATCGCCGTCAAAGTCGGAGATATGCTCACGAACAGGTTGTGAGCTACGGGTCATAAACTAGTACCTACACATAAGAGCAAACAAGATAAGTAACCAACTTAATAGACTCGGCACAAGTAAGAAAATAAGTTGCCACACACAGCACAAAAACAAAACACATACACAGGGTGCAAAATTTAAAACAAAACAGAAACCAAACAATTTAAACAAGACTCAAGACAAGGGATTAGCAACTTTGCTAATCCCCAGCAACGGTGCCAAAAATTTGATGCGTTACGAATGTGACACACAAATTAAACCCTATTTGTGACAATTGTAGTAATAATGTAAGTAGGGATCGTTCTAACCGGGGATTAACTAGGGGTGCTAAACACTTTAAACTGACTCAAATAAATAAAACTAACCTTTAAAACACTTAACTCACTTAACAAAAACTCAAAATAAGTCCACAAGACTCCAAATACTTAAAAACACAAAATAAGATAGATTGTAATGACTAAGACTAAACAAAATGTGGGGGGATTGAGGTTTTGACGAAATTAAACTAAAATGCACAGATTGTAATTAAGGGCAGAATGTAAATATGAATGTGATGAAAGTATGGATGAATGCTAGCTAGAAGGTTCTTCTCCACACATGTTACAGTTGTATACAAGATGATTTTCGGTTGGTCTTTCGATGAATTATAAAACTCAACACCCCGGGTTAATTAGGTCCGCTTAAATTAACCGTCAAGTTCTCTTTAAGTTAATGAATTGGATGGGTTAGCGCAACGCAATTCACAACATTCTCCAAAAGTCCTTTACGTGAAAAGCACAATAAAGATACAATCAAAGATCATTAAGCATCATGAAAACTGTAAGTGTTGACGAGGCATTCGTTACTATGATGAGCATGAAACTAGTGCCAAGAATTCATTTAACGCGATTGTTTATAAGCAACCTCCACTACTTGTGAATATAAGTTCATAACTATTAGGTGAAACTCACTTATATTCTAGCGTCATATTCATGTATGAAAATTAAGCGTGCACTCTCAATAAACATACATAAATAAGTTATCAATCAAACAGTTAAACAGATTGAATCCACAACTCATGAAATTCCAACCAAAGGTAATCAATTCATATTGCAAGCATAAACATGGTTTCGAATCACCCCCTAGCTAATGGGGGGTTTAGTTCCTCATACGTACAAGACAAAGATAAGTAAATTTAACCATTGAAATCAAGGAGAGAAAACACCTAAAAATTCCAACAACTCAAACTTGAATTGTATGAACGTTTAGGCCCTCTTCTCCTCCTTTTTGTTGTGGCACAAGGTCTAAGGATAGGTTTTGGGGTGGTGTTTGTATGTGGAATGGAGTGGGGAATGGTTGGGTAGTGTTTTGGAGGGATGGGGAGTGGTGGAAATGGAAGAGGAGGTGCTGGAAATGGAAGGGGAGATGCTGGAAATGGGTGCTGTTTTGCACGGCAAACAAGGGTTGTGACTGGAATAGAATTGTTTTGCACGGCTAGGGATGTTTTTTTCTTGGTGTGAAGTATGTATGGTTTTTATAGGGAGAGAATGGATGGGAGAGCATGTGAATGACAGCTAGGAGGGAATGATTAAAGAGGGAATGCATGTGGAAGTGTGGCTGATTGTTTTATGAAGGGGGAAAGCTAGAAATGGGATGGGAGTGCACGGCAAGGTGTGGATGGAGTGCTGGAAATGAATGTGAAAGCATGTGAGTGACAGCTAGGGTGAATGATGATGAATGCATGTGGATTAAAGAGGGAATATGGAAGAGAATGTGCTGCAATGATGAAGTGGGAAGCTGGAAATGCAAAGGGGAATGCACGGCTTTGATGGATTGATTGCTGGAATGGAGGTTTTGCACGGCTTTGATGGATTGATTGCTGGAATGGAGGTTTTGCACGGCTCAAAGGATTGTTTGATTGGGCTAGGCCCTTTGTTTTATGTCCTAAAGTGCATACAAGGCCTTCAATTTCGTCCAACACTTTGGCTCCAAGCATAAGCTATCCATCCTTAGCCCAAAAGTGCTCCAAAAGGCTCCAAAATGCACTTCTTTGCTCCTTTAGCCCTTAGAACCTGAAAACATACGAAAATAACTTAAAAGACTTAAAGAACTAAGAAATAACAACGTAAATGCACAAGAACAAGCCAACTAAGTTGCCTAAATATGCTCCTATCACAAACCCAGCCCAATCTCGGCCCAAACAGGTGCCCCAACAACACCCACGTGAGCTGAAGCCTTCAGCGCCTGACAAGGGGGCCCACTGTTAGGGTAGTTGTCGGCCACATGCAAGAGCCTAACAGCTCTAATTTGCATCGGACGACCGATATATTTGGACTGTTGGTTGATCCAATAGTCCAAATTCAAATCACAAAACTCACTTTTCTCCTACAATTCTTCCAATTCTTCTTTCTCCCATTTCTTCCAATTTCCAAAATTTTCAAGATGGCAAGAGAGCATATTAAAGGTCGTAATTGGACTTGTGAGGAAGATGTTGTTTTATGCTTGGCATGAGTTTCTATTAGTGAAGATGGTGCAGTTGGCACGAATCAAAATAAAAAGGTTTTGTCGGATAAAATCATTGATAATTTCATGAAAACTGCAATGGCGACAACATGGATGGTGGTGGTGTTTACGATCGGTAGAAGGTTATCAACAAAACATGCATTTTATGGAAGGGAAGCTTGGAGAGAGCTGTGGTTAGCATGGCTAGTGGAAGCAGTGCTGTAGAAATTGTGAGTTTTTTTGTTGATATTTTATTTGTCATGTACATAATATTAGCTTGCAACTAATTGTTCTTATGTATTTTTTTGCTGTGAACACGAAAGTTCCTTGAAACAAGAAACAAGAATAACGTGTACAAAATAATATTTTGTATTTAATGATTTTGGGGTTACGATCTCTCTCAAATTTGGTCCTCTGATTCGATCTCCGTAAGATGTAGATTTGTTGATCCAAGGGCCGTTGAGGCTTGATCTTGGATGAACGGTTGTAAGTTTCTTCAAGGGCCTTCGTGGCTTTGATCTTGAAGGTTGATGGAAGTTTCTTCAAGGGCCTTCAGGGCTTGATCTTGAATGTTGATGGATGAGCGGATCTTCAAGGGCTTTTGGGCTTGATCTTGAAGAACGGTTGGTTTTCTTCAAGGGCCGTCGAGGCTTGATCTTGAATGAACAGTTGGGGCTTGATCTTAGGATGAACGGATAATGAATGATGAACGCTTTCTTCAAGGGCCGTTGGGGCTTGATCTTGAATAATGGTTGTGTGGATTTCTTCAAGGGCTTTTGGGCTTGATCTTGAAGGTTGATGGATGAGCGGATCTTCAAGGGCCGTTGGGGCTTGATCTTGAAGAACGATTGGATGTGTGGATTTGTTGAGGTTGTTGATCCAAAGGGCCGTTGGGGGCTTATGCTTAGGATGAACGGATGAACACTTTCTTCAAGGGCCGTCGGGGCTTGATCTTGAAAGAGGATTTAACGAAGAACGAAGAGAGCTTTCTTGATCCTTCAGAATTCTTGGGAATTTGGATGGTTGGAAGCTTTGGAGTTTCAAAGCTTCAAGGATTTGGGGAATTCCTCTTCTAATTTTGGAGTAGAGAAATGTATTTGTGAATTCCTTGATGCTTGATACCTTGATGGAGAAGCCTATTTATAGGCTTTGAGAATGAATCAGCACCACAAAAATATTTTTTTCTTTCCAAGCACCATTGCCTAATTTTCCCACTTAATGCAATATTGAAATTGAAGTGGTGTAACTTATGGCCTAATTTCCCACTTAATACCATTTTAAACTTGAAGTGGTCTAACTTATGGCCTAATTTCCCACTTAACACCATTTTAAACTTGAAATGTGTATAACTTATGGCCTAATTTCTCACTTAACACCATTTTAAACTTGAAATGTGTATGCTTTGTCATTGCCCAAATGAGAAAAACTTGCTTTGATCCGTAATGGATTGAAGTGTGCTTGCCTTGTCATTGCCCAACATGAGAAGAAAAACTTGTTTTGATCCTCAATGGATTGAAATGTACTTGCCTTGTCATTGCCCAAAATGAGAAGAAAAACTTGTTTAATCTTTCAAGGGTATTTCTTCCTAATTTGTTGAGTCACACGCCATGTGTACAATTTGTACAACACGTGGCGTATGCCATGTATGCCTTGACACGTCAAAACTTTAATGCATTGGTGAACATTTGTTTTACTGAAATTTCGATGTCTACAAATGCCCCCACTTCAAGGCGCGTCGTAGACATGTGCTTGACACGTGTAGAAGATGCGTTTTGAAGTCCCTTAATGTAGATGTCAACCTAAGAGCCGTCGAGGCTTGATCTTGAATTGGGCTGGAAATTTTTTCAAGGGCCATTGAGGCTTGATCTTGAGTTCGACTGGAAGATTTTCTGGTTTCCTCCAATCGTTGATTTTCCACAGGCTTAGTCTTGAACTGGGCTGGAGGATTCTTTTGGTCTCCCCCGAAGGTCTGAACTTACTCCTTTTATCTGGAGTTGAATTTGATTCAAGGGTGGAGAACACTTGATTTTGAATCGGGCTTGTGATTTCTTCAAGGACCATCGAGGCTTGATCTTGAATTGGGCTAGAGGATTCTTTTGGTCTCCCCCGAAGGTCTGAACTTACTCCTTTTATCTGGAGTTGAATTTGATTCAAGGGTGGAGAACACTTGATTTTGAATCGGGCTTGTGATTTCTTCAAGGGCCATCGAGGCTTGATCTTGAATTGGGCTGGAGGATTCTTTTGGTCTCCCCCGAAGGTCTGAACTTACTCCTTTTATCTGGAGTTGAATTTGATTCAAGGGTGGAGAACACTTGATTTTGAATCGGGCTTGTGATTTCTTCAAGGGCCATCGAGGCTTGATCTTGAATTGGGCTGGAGGATTCTTGATTTTGAATTGGGCTTGTGATTTCTTCAAGGGTCATCGAGGCTTGATCTTGAATTGGGCTGGAGGATTCTTTTGGTCTCCCCCGAAGGTCTGAACTTACTCCTTTTATCTGGAGTTGAATTTGATTCAAGGGTGGAGAACACTTGATTTTGAATCGGGCTTGTGATTTCTTCAAGGGCCATCGAGGCTTGATCTTGAATTGGGCTGGAGGATTCTTTTGGTCTCCCCCGAAGGTCTGAACTTACTCCTTTTATCTGGAGTTGAATTTGATTCAAGGGTGGAGAACACTTGATTTTGAATCGGGCTTGTGATTTCTTCAAGGGCCATCGAGGCTTGATCTTGAGTGAAAATAGGACCATGAGCGGTTTCAGGATTCAGACACATGGCAGGCAAGCACGAGGTGGAGGTGATGACCTGTTTCTTTGTTCAATCTTTCCAATTCGTATTGAAGAGGGTTAGAGGATGACTCAGCATATGCAGTTTGTTGCGTTTGCTGACGATCCACAAGATTGATGTTTCATTGTCACTCGTCTTAGCTGTTCTCCAAGCAGATGTGGTATTCTCTGGAAGTGTATCAACCGTTGAAGATGACTACTCGAGAGCAACGCTAGGTAAGCAACCAGGGAATAGATTCCAGGTAGTCGGTTCCAGATCGGAAGACTGACTCCAAGTGCCGGCTGATTGCTCTCTTTCACTTTGCCATGCGAGTAAGAACAAGGACAAAGGAAAGGACATGGAGAAAGCATGATATGAGATACTTTTGTTTTTGAAGAAGCAGCGAACGAATCAACACATATATTTGTTGTGCTTGTCTCCACATGCTTCGATGTATCATTTTCACTTGCCTTACTTGCTCCCCTTGCAGAAGTGGTATTTCCTTATGCAGGTTTGGCATCTTCTCTTGTAGTATTTGTCCTCTGATACAGGAGTGGAATGCAAACCTTGCATTTGAATGGACCATCACTTCTTGGTGGCAGCGCAAGTTTGAGTAGAGGTTCCGACATATTGCTTTCTCTGTCCTTGTCTTGGCAGGTGAGAACAAAGGCAAAGGAAAAGACAAGGAAAAAGCATGATATGAGATACCTTTGCTTTCGCCCTTGATGATATGAGATACTTTTGCTTTTGAAGAAGCAGCGAATGAATCAGCACATATATTTGTTGTGCTTGTCTCCACATGCTTCGATTTACCGTTTCCTCCTGCCTCATCTGTATTCCAGGCATCTGGTATCTTCTTTGGGGAAGAAGAAAAAATTGAGTATTTCGAGAGGCTTGGCTGGGAGTGCGCCCTCAGAGGTGAGGAAGAGTTGGGCATTTTTTTTTTTTTTTTTTTTTTGCAGGTCTGCCTTGCCATAAAAGATGAAGGTTAACATATATAGGGGTTTCCCAATAGCAAGTGGTGGTACTGTTCCTTTACCATTGTCGACAACTGTTGGGTAATTGAACAGTAAGATTCACGTGTTCTCAACTTTGTCAGAAATCTTTGACAAAGTTGCCCGTGATTTCTGCAAAGCTGGGGTTGCATATGAAGGGTGATGACAAATCTGGAAAAGCACAGCTTTTGAAATTCAGAGAGTGATGACTCTTCGATCCTTGAATAAGCGGCCCAGCTTTTGAGGTTCGGAGGGTGTTACCTCTTTGATTTCTGAACAAACGCTTCTTCGATTTTTGAGCAAGCGTCTCTTCGATTTCTGAACAAATGCTTCTTCGATTTTTTGAGCAAGCGCCTCTTTGATTTCTGAATGGCAAACAGTAGTGCAGATGCGGCTTTGTCAGAGATCTTTTGACAAAGTTGAACGCGTTTTCTGAAAAGCCGAGAAAGCGTCGCCTAACTTACGCCTTTTATCTGGCTTTTGAGATTTTGAAGAGTGGTGTCTCTTCCATTTTTTGAATCGGTGGTCGTGTCGCCTCTCCTCTTTATAGAGGTATCGATTACCTCCAACATGCACATCTTGAAGGTTGCTCATTCCTGAAAATCATCTCCGGTGTATTTTGTTTTAACAGCCCCTTGAGATTTTCCTCTATCCGACCCTTCTCTTTTAACACCTTTGAAAAATGGCCAACCCATCTAACAGTTGCTTAGATTTGAGTCTCAGCAGTGCGCCGCGTCAGGGTAAGGTATGGTGCCCGTCTTTTTTATCTTCTAATGGCCATCTTACAGGTGAAGACTCCGTGATGACGAATGCAACAACAGCTACGATAGTAGCTAGGAACCTCCTTACTCCCAAAGATAGTAGGCTGCTTTTAGGACGGTCCGATGAGTTGGCCGTTCAAGAGTCCCTAGCTCTCAGCGTTCAGTGTGCGGGCTCTGTGTCCAACATGGGCCAACGCCTACTTGCTCGCTCCTGTCAAGTTGAATCGTTGATGGCAGAGGTGGAAAATCTCAAGCAAGAGATCAAACAGCTTAAGCACGAGAATAGAAGTTTGCACGTGCTTGCAAATAACTATTCGACGGGCATGAAGAGGAAGCTTGATGAGCTGCAAGAATTTGAAGGTCGGATTCAAAATGACCGTCAAAGGCTTGCGGCTTATCTCCAGAGGCACCTTTTTCCTGGGTCATCCAGTGTTCCACCAAGTATTGAGGCCTCGAATGATCTATCTTCGATGCCTCCTGCTTCGATGCCTCCCACTCTAATGCCTCCCGCTCTTAGAGTTTTGCTAAGTACTGGGGCTTTACGTGAACATCCTTTGTGAAAGCTTCATCTTTTTTTTTTTTTTTTTTTTTTTTTTTTTTTTTTTGTACTCACTTGTAATTTCTCGGAGATCAATGAACATGCTTTATTTTATTCAGTGTATTGTGCTAAATACAGATAAAACATATACATCACCAAGATGTGTTATTTCCCTTTTTTTTTTTTTTTTTTTTGATGATGTGACTGTACTTGAAGTTTTGAAGTTTCAAGTTGCCTATGTACCCTTGGTTGAGGAGGGATCAAGTCATGACGTAGTTCAAATGAGTGATGGTTTTTTTTTTTGATGATTTTGCCGTACACAGTTTATGCTCTTGCGGGGCAGGAGCGTTTGGTGCCGTTTGCAGTTTCAGCTCGTGCAGGCAAAGAGCGTTTGGTGCCGTTTGCAGTTTCAGCTCGTGCAGGCAAGGAGCGTTTGGTGCCGTTTGCAGTTTCAACTCGTGCAGGCAAGGAGCGTTTGGTGCCGTTTGCAGTTTCAGCTCATGCAGGCAAGGAGCGTTTGGTTGTCACCTTTTAGGCTCGTGCGAACGAGGAGCTTTTGTTGTCACCTTTTAGGCTCGTGCGAACGAGGAGCTTGTGGTGTCGTTTGCAGTTTCAGCTCGTGCAGACAAGGAGCGTTTGGTTGTCACCTTTTAGGCTCGTGCGAACGAGGAGCTTGTGGTGTCGTTTGCAGTTTCAGCTCGTGCAGACAAGGAGCGTTTGGTGCCGTTTGCAGTTTCAGCTCGTGCAGGCAAGGAGCGTTTGGTGCCGTTTGCAGTTTCAGCTCGTGCAGGAAAGGAGCGTTTGGTTGTCACCTTTTAGGCTTGTGCGAACGAGGAGCTTTGGTTGTCGCCTTTTAGGCTCGTGCGAACGAGGAGCTTTTGGTGCCATTTGCAGTTTCAACTCGTGCAGGCAATGAGCGTTTGGTGCCGTTTGCAGTTTCAGCTCGTGCAGGCAAGGAGCGTTTGGTGCCGTTTGCAGTTTCAACTCGTGCAGGCAAGGAGCAATTGATGTCGCCTTTTATGCTCGTGCAAACCAGGAGCGTTGGTTGTCGCCTTTTATGCTCATACGGACCAGGAGCGTTGGTTGTCGCCTTTTATGCTCATACGGACCAGGAGCGTTGGTTGTCGCCTTTTAGGCTCGTGCGAACGAGGAGCTTTAGTTGTCGCCTTTTAGGCTCGTGCAAACAAGGAGCTTTGGTTGTCGCCTTTTATGCTCGTGCGGACCAGGAGTGTTTGGTTGTCACCTTTTAGGCTCGTGCGAACGAGGAGCTTTGGTTGTCGCCTTTTATGCTCGTGCGGACCAGGAGTGTTTGGTTGTTGTTGTGGATTTGTCAAGTGATCTGGGAGAGGCGTTCCTCGCAATCTTCATAGGAAGGAGCCTTGACCGAGTAATTGAAGAAGTCTTCTGGGAAGAGGTCGCACATTGTGATGGGGATGGACGATCTTTGTGTCGAAATTTCATTATCTCCAACACTTTCACATTGTTCTGGAGGTTGATAAGAGCTGTTTTGCCTTATTTTCGACTGATAAACTTGTGGACAAGATGGTTGCTGCTTGTCCAATTTCTTCGAAGCGATCTTCGAACTGCATTCCTCACAATCTTCATAGCAAGGAGCCTTGATCGAGTAATTGAAGACGTCTTCGAGGAAGAAAAGATCCCGCATGAACGATCTTTGTGTTGTAATTTCATCATCCTCAACATTTTCATGTAGCTTTGAAGGTTGACGGTAGCTGCTTTGCCCCTTTTCCGATTGGTGCACTTGTGGAGAAGACATATGTTTCTCGTGCAGTTTCTTCGGAGTGACATGAGTCCATCCTTCAATTTCACTTGACTTGGAGCATGCCCCCAACAGTCGAGGTGAAGACTTTGAGTCGAAAGAGCCAGAAGTGACATCTTTCTTAGGGATTTCATCTTCAGTGCCGTCCTCTTGGGTTTGTTGGCATGAAGATTTGCCAGTGTGGACGATGATGCGCCTTTTTACCTTCAGTGGTCCTTTTGTGTCGACCTCTAGGATTGCTTGGCGCTTCATCCTTGAAGGAATCAAGCTTCGAACGTCGCATTTTTCTGCTAACCCATCAAACTTTTCTTCCTTTGGTGTTGTCTTCCTCTTTCCAAAAGGCTTCTCATTATCTTCAAATCTTTCCAGAGCTGATCGTCGCAGAGGAGAAACAGCTGTGTTGCTTTGTTTCTTAGGCTTTAACAACCTTTCAAAAACAGAGCTTTGGGATGTTGGCGCGCTAAGCCTTTTGAAGACAGAGGTTCGGTCTTGACTACCAATGCGATTAAGTGCTGAAATTCTAGGTTTTGAATGATTCAGCCTATCGAAGATTGACACTCGAATAAGAGGTTTAAGCTCCTCTTGATTTTGTTCAATGCTCACGCTGATGTGTTGAGCGCTAGCTTTCTTCACTTTGCTTGAAATCTTCACGGGTGCATTTGGTGTGAAGCCAAGTCCGGCTTTGTTGTTGTCAACTCCGTAACCATGCTCCTTCAACTTCTTTTAAGTTTTGGTGAGGTTACGTTCTTTGTCATTGACGGTGTTTGAAACCTTCTTTCCAAGATTTGAAGAGGAAGCAAAGTCATGCCTAGCCTTTGACATGAGTTCGTAGGCATTTGGGTTAAAGCCTTCTTCGGTCTTCTTAGTTGGAAGAGAGCTTGGTTTCATTTTGACGCCATGCTGTGCCTCCAGACGGTTGATGAGTCCGGCGGTTTGCAAGTTTTTCTCCTCTGCAGTCCGTGTGAGCTTTGCGATTGCTTCATTCATCTGAGCTAGCTGCTCCTCGATTGAAGTTACTCCAGTGGTCATGACTTGCATGGTTGTACTGCCGCTCGAATCAGCGTCGGAGAGTAGGGACTCTGAGTATTTCCTCAGGCTTTCCCCTCTTGATGCCCTTAGCGAGGCTAGGGTGATCACAGGCTCGTGCCTCAGGTGCTCTTGTTCCTTTGACAGAGTTAATGCAAGGGCGGAAGCCGCGGCAAAAAGAGCTCTTGCCTTACTTCGGGTTATGGTGCCCGAAATATCACCACTTGCGGCGATGATGTTCTTGTTCTTTGCTTTGATTGCAGGAACAGCTTGATCCTTTCTTGATGCCATTTGCGTTTTTCGATGATTTGAGGATAGAGATGAGAGGTAGAAATGTCCCACTGGGCGTGCCAAATTTGTGAACACGAAAGTTCCTTGAAACAAGAAACAAGAATAACGTGTACAAAATAATATTTTGTATTTAATGATTTTGGGGTTACGATCTCTCTCAAATTTGGTCCTCTGATTCGATCTCCGTAAGATGTAGATTTGTTGATCCAAGGGCCGTCGAGGCTTGATCTTGGATGAACGGTTGTAAGTTTCTTCAAGGGCCTTCGTGGCTTTGATCTTGAAGGTTGATGGAAGTTTCTTCAAGGGCCTTCAGGGCTTGATCTTGAATGTTGATGGATGAGCGGATCTTCAAGGGCTTTTGGACTTGATCTTGAAGAACGGTTGGTTTTCTTCAAGGGCCGTCGAGGCTTGATCTTGAATGAACAGTTGGTTTTCTTCAAGGGCTTTTGGGCTTGATCTTGAAGAATAGATGTGTGGATTTGTTTGTTGATACAAGGGGCCGTCGGGGCTTGATCTAAGGATGAACAGTTGATGAATGGATCTTCAAAGGGCGTTGGGCTTGATCTTGAAGAATGGGTGTATGGGTTTGTTGAGGTCGTTGATCCAAAGGGCCGTTGGGGCTTGATCTTAGGATGAACGGATAATGAATGATGAACGCTTTCTTCAAGGGCCGTTGGGGCTTGATCTTGAATAATGGTTGTGTGGATTTCTTCAAGGGCTTTTGGGCTTGATCTTGAAGGTTGATGGATGAGCGGATCTTCAAGGGCCGTTGGGGCTTGATCTTGAAGAACGATTGGATGTGTGGATTTGTTGAGGTTGTTGATCCAAAGGGCCGTTGGGGGCTCATGCTTAGGATGAACGGATGAACACTTTCTTCAAGGGCCGTCGGGGCTTGATCTTGAAAGAGGATTTAACGAAGAACGAAGAGAGCTTTCTTGATCCTTCGGAATTCTTGGGAATTTGGATGGTTGGAAGCTTTGGAGTTTCAAAGCTTCAAGGATTTGGGGAATTCCTCTTCTAATTTTGGAGTAGAGAAATGTATTTGTGAATTCCTTGATGCTTGATACCTTGATGGAGAAGCCTATTTATAGGCTTTGAGAATGAATCAGCACCACAAAAATATTTTTTTCTTTCCAAGCACCATTGCCTAATTTTCCCACTTAATGCAATATTGAAATTGAAGTGGTGTAACTTATGGCCTAATTTCCCACTTAATACCATTTTAAACTTGAAGTGGTCTAACTTATGGCCTAATTTCCCACTTAACACCATTTTAAACTTGAAATGTGTATAACTTATGGCCTAATTTCCCACTTAACAGCATTTTAAACTTGAAATGTGTATGCTTTGTCATTGCCCAAATGAGAAAAACTTGCTTTGATCCGTAATGGATTGAAGTGTGCTTGCCTTGTCATTGCCCAACATGAGAAGAAAAACTTGTTTTGATCCTCAATGGATTGAAATGTACTTGCCTTGTCATTGCCCAAAATGAGAAGAAAAACTTGTTTAATCCTTCAAGGGTATTTCTTCCTATTTTGTTGAGTCACACGCCATGTGTACAATTTGTACAACACGTGGCGTATGCCATGTATGCCTTGACACGTCAAAACTTTAATGCATTTGTGAACATTTGTTTTACTGAAATTTCGATGTCTACATTTGCATAGGGCGACAAAGCAATGGCAATTTACAAGACAAGAGTAACACCAAAAAATCAACTTTTTAAGTTGCATCATGCTTGGGACGTCCTCAAGGATTGTTCGAGGTGATAGGGAGTAGGGGATAGGGAGCAAGAGAGGTTCGAACTTAATTTTATGATGAGGGACCTCAACAAATACACTTCAAAGACGCAAAAGTTCTTACGTGGTAAGCAAAAGGAAATTTTACGAAAGTATGTCACAATGAGTATATTTCAAGATGATTATTCATCTCAAGACTATATCCCAAGTCCACCACCAAGTCAAGATGGTGGATATCATTATTAAGTTTATGTAGTTTATGAATTATCGATTGTATTAAGTTTATGTAGTTTATTAATTGTCGTGTGTATTAAATTTGTGGCTTATTAATTAATGTTTCTATTAATCTAGATGCCTTCTATATGTGATTTTTCAATATTTATTGAAATTTAAATATTTTTGGATTAAAATATTCATAAAATTAATTTACGATAATTTACATAATTAAAAAATAATTAATTTAAAAAAAAAATTAATCTAAATTCATTCTTTAATAATTTAAGATTAAAATTTTAAACCAAAAAGATTAGACCAGAAAAATTATTTTTGGACTATCAATTTTAAGTTTTAGCTCAAGTTGGAGATAAGTTTTCCAATTGTCTTTAAATTATACCATGACACGTTTTACCCCGCCGCTTTCGACGTTAATTTTGGGCCAAAACTTTTACCCCGCCGCTTTCGACGTGTAATAAGCACAGCTATCCGTATCCGCTTACGCTTTCAGACGCTTCTTCACCTTCCTGAGCTACTCTTCCTCAGTAAACTTTCCACCCAACAAGCTCAGCACTCAGCAGTCGCAGTCGACAATGGCAGACCGATTCTTCCCAAATATAATGCCAGACATGGTAGCCGAAGCACCAACTCCATCACCTCCACAAGCAGAACACGGAAACGACTCGCTTATGAACCTCCTCTCCACGCCGTGCCCATCTCTGTCACACCTTCTCAAACGCGCCGCCTCGGACCTCATACAAACCATCCTTACTGAGACGTGGGCCGGAGCCACCGCCGCACAAAGCCTTCACGACTTCACTCTCTATTCCGGCGCTCTGGGCACCGCCTTTCTCCTCTTCAAATCGTACCAAGTCACAGGTGACGCGAACGATGTCACTATCTGTGCTCAGATCGTCAAGGCCTGCGACTCCGCCTCTCTGGGTTCGAGGGATGTTGTCACATTTATGTGCGGGAGGGCGGGTGTTTGTGCTCTTGGGGCGGTTGCGGCGAAGCACTGCGGCGACTCTGCTTCTGTGAGTTATTATTTGGCACAATTTAGAGAGATTAAGCTTTCCAGAAATCTCCCTGATGAATTGTTGTATGGGAAAGTTGGGTTTTTGTGGGCTTGCTTGTTTCTGAACAAACATTTGGAGGGTGGTACAATTTCTTCAGCTTACATGGTAAGATTGGTGCTCCAATTTATTGTATTAATTTGGGTTTTGTTCTACTTGATTTTCATCATTGCAATAGTTTTAAAACTTTTATTGAACCCAATTGAGTTTAAATTTTAGTCCTTTTGGTTAAGTACACTATTAGAAGGGTCGAAGTTGGCTAGAGCGGTGTACTACCCTTTGCACCTAAGTTGGAATTCCCCTCCCGTAGTTTGGATTAGATTAAAATATCGCTCAAACGAAGAAAAAAAAGATCAAATTGTGTGTGTATGTATGTAGTGCATTAATTTATTAATGGGTGTATGGCCGGCTTGTACTTTGGATTTGTGTGTGCAGAGAGCAGTTGTGGATGAAATTATCAAGAACGGTCGAGCATTGGGTAAGGGAGGAAGATGTCCATTGATGTTTGAGTGGTATGGGGAGAAGTATTGGGGGGCTGCACATGGATTGGCAGGGATTATGCATGTTTTGATGGACATGGAATTGAAGCCTGATGAGGTTGAAGATGTCAAGGGCACTCTCAAGTACATGATTAACAATCGTTTTCCTAGTGGTAACTACCCTGCGAGCGAAGAAGATAGACATCGAGATGTTCTAGTACACTGGTGTCATGGGGCTCCTGGGATTGCCCTCACACTTGCCAAAGCTGCTAAGGTAAGAATTTGAATGCTCTTTTCATGCATAGAATTTCATGGGCTTCTTTTCAATTTTTTGCTAATAAATTTCATGTGGATTTCTTGTCCAAACTGGTTTTGGATTTAAACGTTTAAGATTCTTTTATAATTTGTTCACTAGACATTTATCAAACGCCGTTTATTAGTATTGACCGTGAATACATTTCATTAACATTAATTAGCTATATTCGAAGTTTTTCTCCCAAAGAAACTTCTCCTTAAAGCACACATTGTGTGGTGGAAGTATAGAATTAGTGACATTCTTCCATAGAAGTTGCATTATAAACCTCACGCTGACATGAGCAAGGGGCTTTAATTGTCCGAATCTTCAAATTATTCACTGTCGACTTGTATTGCGTCTCCTCTTTTAGTCTGTCTACTATTAAAGATATGGTAAATCTCAGGTTTTTGGAGATAAAGAGTTTCTGGAAGCAGCTGCTGATGCGGCAGAGGTTGTCTGGAAACGTGGACTGCTAAAGCGAGTGGGGATTTGCCATGGCATTAGTGGAAATGCATATGTGTTCCTCTCGCTCTACCAACTGACAGGAAATGTAGTGTTCTTATACAGAGCCAAAGCTTTTGCTTGTTTCCTACTCGATAGAGCTCACAAGCTTATATCGCAGGGCGAGATGCATAGAGGCGATAGCCCCTACTCCTTGTTTGAAGGAGTTGGAGGTATGGCTTACCTTTTATTGGACATGGTTGAACCTTCTCAGGCGAAGTTTCCTGCCTACGAACTCTAAAAGGTGTTTATACAAGGGGAAGGTGTAGAAATTACCATCACTCATTGTAATTTACTACTGAGTATATGTAATATGTGCAAACCGGAACCCGAAGATACGGTTCCATTTAGTTCAGTCAGCTCTCTATAATCTGTATGTTTAAATGTTACATCATTAGCAATAAAATTTATTAGCTTGATCAATTGCAGGTTGTTTCAATCTCCTTCACCAAATGTCAATGAAGTCATGTACATTATATATCCGTTATGGTCTAGGTTCTTTTTAATCCCTTAATTTGTTATTATCCTTCTATCTAGCTTTCTTTAAATTGATGGTTGTGCATGACCTAATGTGCTGCCTAAATTGAATACAATCGCTTACTGGTTTATGCATCCTAGAGAATCCAGATATAGGATGAAAGGCCTCAGGTTCAATGTTGTAATCTGGTTGAAGGTCTATATTGCTAAGTACTAATCAGCTTGAAAGGACAATCTATACCAAAATGATAGCAGGATGATTGCACCATGTTGGCACCTTTTTCTCTTATTGTCTACTTTAGAAAATATTCTTAATGTATGGGTTGGTGTAATGTGCTTGCATTGCTAGGACGGTGACATGAATTTCGTTTCTTTTCTTTTCTTTTTTAATTATGCACGCGTTGATGTAAGCACTGTACATGACCAACCCTGTACACATGCAGTCATACTATTTAAGTGTCTGGAATTCTGAAGGAGGACCGACCTTAGTTACCTATGAAGAACTGAAATATATGTAAAAACTTTGCACTTGGGACGTCCAGGATCGTGCAAATTCACCATGCTGTTAGTTCTTGTGGACAAACAGGTCAGCACTTCAAAGATTGGTGGTTCATCGTTGGTGCAATTTTTTTGTTGCAGTATTGTTCACAGGTACGTGATGCGTATGGACATCCCTTCTCTTTCTTTTCTACATTGACTTTGTATTTATGAATAGTGGATATAAGATTGTACTATGAACTACAGATGACAAATAATGCACAATCCTTGGAGCCTTCGACAATCAAATTTAGTGGAAAAGGTTTCATCATAATGAAAAAAATGAAAATGACGTGACGGTGATAATGACTAAATCTTTGCACCTGCCTTCTTAAAACATAGCAGCCTCTGAAAGTAGATGACGATGAATAACATGGAATCTTGGTAGCATGAAACCCATGCATAGAAATATAATGCCAAAATCCTGAAGCGTCTGGCATTGATTGTCAAGTAAATGAATGAACCGAAATTAGTGTCAGACATGCTCAACGTTTCTATTTTGGTAAGCATGTACCACTGCTGATTTAAATTTCTTCCACTGGTAATTGAGCCAATAAGGGGGTATGGCTTAGTTCTCGTTTTTGATATGAGCCACTATAAGTTCTTCTCGGCCTTGTTTTGTGTTACAACTCATTTTAGGAGTCTGTATCAAACCATAAATAATGCTCAAAAGTTGGTTTTTTTCTTGATAATGTTGTCAAACCTTATATATTGCAAACTGATTATTTTTTATCTTATATTGGATAGGATCTGAACACAAACTATAAGTAGTGAATCCATATTCTGAGCATACATATCCAGCCATCGAAATGCTTGGGGTACAGGAAATCAAAGGTCATAAAAATATATTTCCAGAAGGAAAAGTTAATCATATGGAAATAAAGATAGAAGAACAGGAGCAAGAGTTTGTTTATTCCCCAAACAAGTGATGCAGCGTCCAACCTCTATAGCATATCCCACATGCAGAACAATATTTCCCTTTTTGAATATATTGTTCTCTTGAACATTGAGCATCTATATTAGATACCATGTTTGTCAAGGAAGCTGATTAATTTGTTCTGGAAGTTCTTACCGCACAGAATGATTCCCTTCTGTAACAAATATAATGTCCAAATTTGGCACAATTTGCTTCACTGCATCAGTCCGGATGTAGTCCTCTATTCCCGGAAAATTTAAGAGGTAGTCCTAAGCAGGGATCGAGCTGACACTTTTGGATCAGTCAACCGTACTCTAGGCCTATAGTTCTGCATCAATGTAAGGGAATTCTAATGAAATTATTATCTATTAGGAGACGATTTAAGTCTGAATGGAATTGTGTTATTTGGTTTGTTAGGTACTTTGAGGAGAACAAGCATCATATGTCAAACTAGGACAATACAGATTCGGTAGTTCATAATTCTACCACTCTTTATTTCCTCGTCTCTTTTTATTTCCATGTAAGTGAAGTGCAGGAACATACTAGGAAAAGGGTTGGAACTATAGGAACTCATAATGCAAAGGTATTCTTTGTCTTACATACCTGTATGGATTTTGCAGTGGAAAGCGGAATCCATTTTTCTCATACAAACATGCATAGACTTCAAGATCTTCTTCCGTAAACCCTGGTGGTAGAGGAGTTGCGGGGTCAAACAAGTCCATGATTTCTTGATCAGTAGATGCTTTTGGGATCTCACTTCTGGAGAAGAAAGTGTAGACGTTCCTTATCCCTGACTCAACATCAAAGCTATCAAAATCAGCTTCTGCCCACCCTGGCTCCTGGAATAGGTAAGATAACATAGTCAACCCTTGTAATGAGTAGAAACGGTGAGGTGAAATTTTTTGTGAAGAAAATGAAGATGTTGATGGAAAAATTAATGTACCTGCCATCTTGATATGTACAAACCTTCAGGGAGGAGATGATTTTGGATGGCAGAGGGGCCTGGTTGAATGAAAGGAATCCCTAGTGTTATAACACCAGATACGCGCTCTAGGTGGAGAGCGGGTGTCAGGTATGCAGGCAGAGCAGGTGTCAGAATGAAAGGAATACCTAGTGTTATAACACCAAATTTTGCAGCAACAATTTAGGCTGTATGCATATAATGAAGTTCAAAATTATTATGGAAAAAGCTTAAGTTTTGTGGCGGAAAGAAACCCGGGGGGGGGGGTGTTGGGTTAGCGCTGGGGAGATGTGCTATGATGGCCGTTTTCTGCCTTGCAAATGTGGGTTTTCTGTTTTGTTTTGTTGTTTCCTCTAAGGATTAAGGTGTTGGTGAAGCTTTGAAGTATTTTTCAGAAGTGGACTACGTGTGCACTAATGCTGTGTTTTTCTTACCTAATGAAAATATTACCTTGTCAATACCCAAGTATTCAAAAGGCAATCAATTTTCAACAAGGTCTTTGAAGGTTGACTTTTCGGGCTCAGCTAGCTGCTCGGACAGCCCATAGCCCCTGAAATCAATGGCTATCACAAGGGTAGCCTTTCGACGGCAACCATTTGATGCCTCCATATGTACCATATTATTATTTATATTACACCAGAATTTATGCTTTTCATTTGAAGATTTTTCCATGATACATTGATACCATATTATCAATTTGATCTGGAAATTTGGGACTTTGCTCGCATGTTCTCTTGTTCGGATTTATAGGCGTCATTCCTTTTAATTAATTTCGTTTACCTGAATCAGAAGAAAGCATATAGCAATTTTCTCTGGAAAATGAAGGGAGCATGGTCCATGAGGAATCCAGAAATTGTTCCGTAGCAAAAGGTACTGCCTGATGCTTGACAACTTAGACAACCATTTCATACTTTATTATTCAAATATACTATGAATATAAGGCACTTGTTCTCTATCGTTGTTTGATAAAAAAGAAAACGAGTAAATTGTGAATTGTTTCAGCATAACTTACATTATGCAGCACTGTCTAATTGTCTATTTGTTATCTTACGTGCTTGTAAATTGTAATTGTTAGATCCCCTTGATTTTCTACATCACTACTCATATTTCTTTGATATTACTGATTAATTCCATTATTCTCTCTGTTAACTGTAGCTTTTCCCGGGTTTGACACCCTGTGTGTTATTTGTGATTCAGTACTACGGTCTGGTGGTATTCCTCTTCACTTGGAATTGAGAGGTCTTAGGTTTGAATCTCGTGGATCGTGAGTTCGATACCAAATTAGGTTGCCCATTGTGTGGCTTAGCCGAACTCCCACTCCTCCTAGTGTAAAAATATATGGATATACTAAAAAAAATATATCGATATACTAAAAATAAATAAATAAATAAAAGACTGTAGCTTTTGATTTTGCTAGTTTATCTTTCCTAGTGTAATTGTCCCGTGTAAATACTGGGATCTTCCCTTTGAATGACCGATGAAGCTTTACTGAATCAGTACAGAATTAACAGGAGTAAGGTCTTGTTTACTGAATTGAAGGTTCATATAGACATACTTCCAGAACGAATAAGCGAATCAATCCAGTAGAAATAGCAGTATAGAAGAACAGAAGCTAGAGTTTCTTGCAAATATATTTTTAGAAAATGTGCTTCATCATTTCCTCTGCTATATTAGTACTGTTCTTAAGCACATTGAGCATCTACATTATATACCATGTTTCTCAAGGAAACTGATCATGAACTGATTAACTTGATCAGGAAATTGTTCGTGCACAAAGTGACTCCCTTCTGCAATATATGCAATGTCCAAATTGGGTACAAAATGCTTCACTGCCCCAGCCCTTATGTAGTTCTCCATCCCTAGAAATTTTAAGATGTAGTCCTTCTCACCCATGATAAGCAGTGATGGAGTGGGCACTTTTGGATCCCTGCTTAATCCGTAATCAACGACCTTAGTTGTGGATCTGCAGAAGGAAAACTCTAATGAAATTATGCTGTTCTTGGATGTTGTATCTCAGAAAAAATACTAGGAAATCAATGGGTTAAAACCTATGGAGAAAATGAGGAACTCGTGTCCTGTGAGAACAGAAGTTAAAGCAAAAGTTTTCGTTCTTGTTAATTACTGGTATGTAATTTGGATGGCATAGCGGAATCCAGATTTCTCATATAAGGATGCATAGACTGCAAGATCATCCTCCGAAAACCATGGTGGTAGAGGAGTGGCAGGGTCAACCAAGTCCATGATTTCTTGATCAGGAGCAGCTACTTGGAGCTCACTTCCGGAGAAGAGAATGTAGATGTTTCGTATCACTGTCTTGACATCAAAGCGGCTAATATCTGCTTCTGCCCGCCCCGGCTTCTTGTATTAGGTAAGAATAGCAATATCATCACATAGTAAGTGATGAACCTTGTACTGTTCAATATTCATTACAGATGAAGAGTTTTATGGAAAAAATGAATGTACCTTCCATCTAAACATGTAGAAGCCTTCGGGTAAGAGATCAAATCGGACAGGAGAGTTAGCCGGGTTGAGGAAAGGAACACCTACTGTTATCATGCTGGATACGCATTATGGGTGGAGAGCAGGTATTAGGTATGCAGGCAGAGCTCCAAAATCCTTCCCAACAAGAACAACCTGGTTTAAATAGTTAAAACATTAGGTTTTTTATTTATTTATTTTTGAACTTAATGAAGTTTAAATTCTTGTAATTAATATTTTACCTTGTTAATGCTTAAAGAATCCAGAAGGCCAACGACATCGTCAACAAGGTCCTTGAAGGTTGCCTTTTCGGGTTCAGCTGGCTGCTCGGATAGTCCAAAGCCCCTGAAATCAATGGCTATTGCGCGGTGGCCTTTGTCTGCAACAGCAACCATTTGAGGCCTCCATGTGTACCATATTTCTGGAAATCCATGCAAGAACAGCAGCACTTTTGGACCTGCACAATACTAATATGCAAGCAGTGAATCAGTTATGCAAATTGAAAGAGAAAGTGGGTAGGATTTTGAGGCAGCATTAGAATTTAGGAGCTTGCCGGTTCCGATTTCGGCAAGGTGAAGCTTTAGTCCTCTCGCTTGCACATGTCTGTGCTGAATCTGTTCCATGAGAGCCAGAGAAAGACTCTGATGATCAGTCAGAAGCACTGAGAGGAGAAAGCTTTAACTTATTGTCTTTAAAGAGACATGAGAATGTTACTTCATAACGTCAATAGTTTGGGTCCAACTGACAACCTCGTCTCGTGAGTATTTGATTTTTAGGTCATCAGTCCACGATTACTTTTGCGAAAGATTAGCAGGAAATTGTTTTCCCGTTTCATTGTTTATAAGAAATGTTAAGTTTGTCTATTAACTTGTTTGATTATAGTTAGCACCCTAGCCTACTTGTTTGTACGTATTCTTTCATCTTCAATGAATATCGTACTCTTAAGAGCCAGTATCATAGTAGTATTTCTCTTCACTTATAAGTGAGAGGTCTTAGGTTTGATTCTCATAAAAAACGAATTTGAACCACATTATTGTTAGCTCATTATGAGGAATCCACCCCCTTACCCGTGCGTAGATAATATTATTTGTTCAAAAAAAAAAAAAAAAAATGAATACCCTACTCTTAAAAAATGTTGCGGAGTTACTCCAAACAAGTGATTTGTATTAACTTATTTTAATTAGTATTACTCCAAACACGTAATACAAGTGATTTGTATTACTGGCCGGTTACATATTTTTATTGGCCTAATTGAATAAATGGTCCATGTGGTAATAAAGTAGTTCAAAAATAGCTTTCGTGGTGAAAAAATTCGAATTTGTACCTTTGTGATGAAGTAAGTTAGGATGCATGCCCAAAACAAAATTTCTGTTAGTTATCGGTTAACCCCATTAGTTATGGCTCTGTACTCAACAACCAAGCTTCTTCACCCGCCACTGCCAATGGAGAAATTAGTGACAGATGAAGTTCATTCAAGTCTCTTCGGCTCAATACGGAGTTTCTTTTTTTTTTTTTTTTTTTTTGTGAATGGGGAGTTGAAGTTTAAAAAATGGTCCTGCAATTAGAAAATAAGGTAAAGTACAAAAAATTACCTTAACTATTGGGGTCACGACAGTTTCATACCTCATCTTTTAAAATTGACAATGTCATACCGCATCTTACGAATTTGTGACAATGTCATACGTCCGTCAATTTTTCCGTTAGTTTTTCTGTTAAGTGCTGACGTGGCAAAAGACTAGGACCACTTTCTATTAAAAAATTAATAAAATATTATTAAAAACTAAAAAAAAATATTTAATATTTTTTAAATATTAAAATAATAAATAAAAGTAAAATTAAAAAAAAAATTGAAATCCCAACCCCACTCGCCCCCAGGAGAAGGAGGAAGAACCGAAGAAGAAGAAGGAGGAAGAAGAGGATGAGGAAAAAAAAATGGAAACTGCAATCCAGAAAAAAAAAAAAAAAAAAAAAAAACCCAGAAGAAGGAAGAAGAAGGAGGAGGAGAAGAAGAAGAATGAGCAAGAGGAGAAGAAGAAGAAGAAGAAGAAGAAGAAGAAGAGGGGAAAGGGTCCCCTCACCCCTAGGAAATTTTTTTGTTTTGTTTTTTTATTCTTAATTTTTTAATATTAAATTATTAAAAATATATTTAATTATTTTTTAATCCAGTTGGATTAGTGAGTGGTTCCTGTCTCTTGCCACGTCAGCACTTAATAGAAAAACTAATAGAAAAATTGACGGAGGTATGATATTGTCACAAATTCGTAAGATGCGATATGACATTGTCAATTTTAAAAGATAAGGTATGAAACTGTCGTGACCCCAATAGTTGAGGTAGTTTTTTGTACTTTACCCTAGAAAATATCTTATCAATGCTTCTTACATGGAGATTATGACTCTAATACCATATTAACACAAATGAACAATTTGCTTTTCTTTTATTTGTTCCTGAAATAGAGGAATATTAACAAATAAAAAATTTAATTTTCTTTTATTTGTTTTATAGGGGAATATTAACAAATAAACCCTTTGCTGCGTCCCTGTTTTTGATTTATTTTCTTCTTTTCTTTCCCCTTATTCCTTTGATAAATGTGATTTATAAAAAAAGAACAAAAGTATTTTACTTCGGACAATTTTAAGTCGATGCCTTAGTCATAGATACTAACATGTTTTTCATATATTATCATTATATATTGAACCTACGTCAGTATTAGGCAGACGTTTAGCCGAGTAAAGCAGTGTGTTACATCTTCAACACTCAAGTTCGAATCTCCATTTTCGTAGTTTAGATTAATTTAGTGTAATTATCATATCATTCGTTCACACAATAAATCAACATTAGTATTACATTAAAAAAATTGACGCAAACTACTAATGATGTAGGATTGACTAAATTTCAAATATTTCTCCAACTTCTAAAATTGATCCGTCGTATCTAACATGAAGCTTTGCTCTCCTGCTCATTAAGGGAAAAAAAAAAAAGAATGGCTTGGATTTCAACCATTTACTAGTGAAAAAAAATATGTGCAGAAGGGAATTCTCAATCTTACAATTGCATCATAAATGTGGAGTTTTGTTACTCGAGTTTAAAGCAATCATCACTACATCATAGGTCTTGAATACTTTTGATAGGTGTTAGCTTGTGAGTAAGCTTATAAGTGATTTGGATTAGTCTAGCTCATAGGTTGGTTAGTGGTTTTGTTATAGCATATATAGTGCTCTATGACTTTGGTTTTTTGGTAACTTTCATTGCAACTTTGAGCACTCTTTATATATATAAATAACAAACTCTATTCTACAAAGTGGGTGGTACGTTAAGGAGTCGAAGAGATTTCTTTCCTCTTTTCTTCTTCGTTTCCCTTCATTTCTCAAATTATTCAATGTAATTAATAAACTCGAATACCTTCTCTATTATATATGGTAATCAACAAGAATAAATAAATAGCCAAGTAACTTGTGAAGCACATTTGTTTCTAAAATCTAATTAATTCTTCTTCTTCTTTTTTTTTTATTTTTTATTTTTTTTTATTGTTTAACTTTTTTTAGAACCTTGGCACGAGGAAATTTTATTTATATATAAAAATAAAAGTCACAACTAGTCAAGGAGACATAAGTAGTACCCTTCATAAAGCAAGAAAAACAAATACAAGAGAAGAAGGGATACATAAACCTTATCTTTCTTAAAAAAAAAAAATATATATATATATATAAAATAAAATGAAGAGACATAAACCTTACACCTCTTGAAAATAGGAGTGTTGTAGGCTTATTTGATTGAATGATCTTTAGGGTTTAGAGAGAGAGAGAGAGGGCCGGTGGCAATTAGAGAGAGGAGAGTGATTTAATTGTGAGGTGTGTTTGTATCACCCCATTGTGCCTTTATTTATAGTAGTAGGATAGGTAAAACTTTTCCCTTTAGGATTATAACATTTAATAAACTCCTAATAGGAATATAAGTTACATTCCCATATCTACTAGGATTTACGCAATCACATTCCTATTCTAAATATGACTGCAACACTCCCCCCTTGAGTGTGTAAATACTCAACAAGTCATCGCATCAGATCTTCAGCAAATAAGGTAGAATAGTTGATGAAGTCATTGGCATAATGTATGAATGCGAGTCTCAAATTTAAGAAAGTATGCATTTGTAGTAAAACTCACAAAACCTCACTATGGTAAAACCCAAGGGTATAGGGAAAACCCATAAACTAAGGAGAAAAGCGAGAAGTATGCGTAATGTCTAAAACAAACGTTAAACAGGACGAAAGTAGTGAACTCAATGAAGTATGATCATCACAGGATGGGTGCCTCATTAAAACCTCGTTAGGTTTCAAAAACCTAGTGGGAAAAATGCTCCTAATTGTAGGAAAAAGAGTACATTATGATCAAGTGAGTATGCTTCTAAATACCCCTCCTGAGTTAGACATAACTTCTAAATAAGAGAACTATAAGCGACTCAACTGAGATAATTTCTGCATACCGATTCCTTGGATGAGCTTCTGAAAAGTAGACTTGGGCAATGACTTGGTGAAGAGATTGACCAGGTTGTCCTAGGAACGAATTTGCTTGACTTCAATGTTCTAATGCTACTACTGCTGTTGTCAGTAAAAGAACTTTGGCGCTATGTGTTTGGTGTTGTCTCCCTTGATGTATCCCTTCTTTAACTGCTCGATACATGTTGCATTGTCTTCAAAGATCGTCGTAGGAAGGTCAACGACTAATGTAAGAACAATAATGCTTCAAATATGTTCCATAACTTCTCTCAGCTAAAAGCATTCACGTGATGCTTCATGCAAGGCAAGAATCTCAGCATGGTTCGACGAAGTCGCAACTAGGTTTGCTTGGTAGACCTCCAAGATATAGTGGTGTCTCCACCAGTAAAGACATAGTCCGTTTGAGAACATGCCCTATGTGGGTTAGACAGATATCCAACATCTGCGTAACCAATAAGGCGAGAATCAATCCAATGACTATAGGGGGTGGCAACACTTGAAGATTTACGGGTATAGAACAAGCCCAAATCTATCGTACCCTTGAGGTAGCGGAAAATGTCTTTAATACCATTCCAGTGCCTGCGTGTGGGCGCATTGCTATATCTTGCCAAAAGATTAACATCGAAGGAGATGTCGGGTCTAGTGCATTGAGCAAAGTACAATAAAGCTCAATTGCACTTAGGTAAGGAACTTCAGGTTCCAAAATCTAGAGTCTGAACCACCATGGGCATACTCGAAGGCTTTGTTTTATCCTCATTAAAACGTATAACACCTTTTGGGTGTAGTTCGATTGATGTACTCGGATTCCATCAGAACAATGCTCGATCTCCAAACCGAGACAATATCGAGCTTTCCCAAGATCCTTCATCTCAAATTCCAATTTCAAGTGTCTAGCAATTTCCTCAAGCTTTGCGGGAGTCCCGATGAAGTTCATGTCATCAACATAAATTGCAACGATTGCAAATTTGGAATGTGACTTCTTTATGAACACACATGGACTTAATTCGTTGTTCACATAACCCTGACTTGTCAAATATTCACTTAGACGGTTATACCACATTCACCTGGATTGTTTCAATCCACAGAGTGACCTCCTCAACCTAATTGAGAGAGTGTTTCGTGGTCTAAAACTATTTGAACCAGTCAATGGAAGTCCTTCTGGAACTTTCATGTATATTTCCGTATCTATATCCCCATAGAGATACGTGGTTACCACGTCCATAAGCTGCATATTCAACTGATTAGTTAGCAGAACGTTATAACGTCTATTAAGGGGGAATACGTCTCCTCGTAATCAATCCTAGGGCACTATGAGCCTTGCGTTACGAGGCGTGCTTTGTATCACATTATTTCATTCTTCTCATTACGCTTTCTCACGAAAACCCACTTGTAGCTAACGGGCTTCACGCATGGTGGTGTAGGAACGATAGGTCAGAACACTTTATGTTTTGCAAGTGAATTGAGTTCGACCTAGATTGCTTGTTTCCAGTTTGACCAATCGATTCTATGACGGCATTCATCGACGGAACGTGGTTTAATGTCATCGTTAAGCATGATGTCACTAGCTACTGACTATGCAAATGCATCGTTGACAATCATCTCATTCCTATTCCAAACCTCATCCAATACTGCGTAGTTGACTGAAATCTCACGATTCTCGGGAGGCCGGTATGTTTCATCTGAAGCATCACAGTAATTTAGAATAACTTTATGCGTTGGAACAGGTGAGTGAGCGATGGTCGGATTCAAACTAGGGTCACTAGTTGGTGCCATTTTCCTCTTCCGAGGTTGTGAATCCTTTGAACCAAGGGGTCTGCCACGCTTCAGAGTCGAAGCAGATGATTGGCTAGCCGCCAATGTACCTTGCCGTGTGGAAGGTGTAGCTCCCCACCTTCAGGGATTGTTCGGCCTTCCCAGGCGTGTTGTAGACGTACGCGGGGTACATCTATCCTTGTAGGTGCGTTTGCAGCGGGTATATATGATATTGTCACCTTTGCTAGATCATTAAAAGTATCCAGCATACTTTGAGCAATGCTCTAAAGATCTATAATTCGTCGCACCTCAGTTTCAGATTGGGCAGTGCGGGGATCTAAATGAGACATAGTGGGAGCATACCACGACAATTCGTGGCGTTCTACGGGAACGTTATCATCCTTATCTCCTCCTAATGATGGGAAAACTGTCTCATCAAAGTGACAATCCGTAAAACGTGCGTTAAAAAGATCTTCTGTCAAGGGTTCTAAGTAGCGAACAATTGATGGCAAATCATAATTGACATAGATTCTCATTTTTCTTTGAGGACCCATTTTAGTACGTAGTAACGGCGTTATTGGCACATAAATGGCGTATCCAAACGCCCGTAAATGCGAGACGTCAGGCTCCTATCCAGTGACCAACTGTAATGGGGAATGTGGCTAAGTAGCAATAAGCCTTAGGCGGACCAACATAGTTGTATGCAATATTGCAAAGCCCTAGGCAAATACCGGCATTTTGGTTCTCATAACCAAAGTCCAAACTATCAATTGAAGGCGCTTTATGAAAGCTTTTGTCAGGCCATTTCCGGTGTGAACATGGGGTACAGGATGTTCCACATCAATCCCTACTAACATGCAATAATCATCAAAAGTCTGTGACGTAAACTCTCCAGCATTATCTAGTTGTATCGACTTAAATAGATAATCAGGGTAGTGAGCCCTTAGCTTAATGATTTGAGCTAGGAGTTTAGTAAACGCAGCGTTGCATGTGGACAACAAGCAAACATGTGACCATCGTGTCGATGTGTCAATCAACACCATAAAGTATCTAAATGGTCCGCATGTTGGTTAGATAGGTCCACAAATGTCCCCTTGAATCCTTTGAAGAAACTTAGGAGGGTCGTGAATGATCTTTGTATGTGAGGGTTGAGTATTCAACTTCCCTAAAGAACAGCTTTGCATGGCGAGAGTCCAATATAGGGAGGTAACTGATGCCAATGAGATGATTTCAGGATACAACGCATCATGTCACGTCCAAGATGTCCTAAACAGTCATGCCAAAGCAACAAAGTGTCCTGGAACTCAGGCATAGGGTCGGCCATACTGTGGGCTTCTATGTCGCAAATGGTTATGATGTATAACCCACTTGGCAGATGTTCCAACTTCTCGTGAATACGCTTCTGGTCATATTCGTACGAAGTGATACAAAGAAATTTAGAATCATTATCTTCAGTGGTTTCAATATGATATTGATTATCTCGAATATCTCTAAAACTCAGCAATGTTCTTCTGGAATGTGGAGAATAGAGTGCCTCCTTAATGGTTAAGATAGTACCATTGGACAACATGATACAGACCTTTCCGTATCCTTCAATCAGGTTGGATAGGCCTGAGAGAGTTGTCAAAAAGCTTTCTTGGGTATTAAGTTAGTAAAATAGTGTCATTCATGCAACATGGTGTGCGTGGTTGCACTGTCTGCCAGATAACTAACTTCCCTACTAGACATACCTAGAAATAAATTGATTGAATTCGTCACATGCCTAAATATAAGTCCATTCATTCAATTAAGAAATTCAAGAAAATAATATCCATTCAAAATAACAATCCATAATTCAAAACAAACCAAAACCAAACAAATTATTCCAAATACTTAGAAAAATTGTTCAAAATTAAACCATAACCCTAGAAAAATAAGGGGGGGAGGGGGGGAAAGGCCGACCACTCCTAGTGGGTTCGACCACTAGGGATAAACACCCTAAAAACATGTCTAATTTATTCATCCATAGGAGCTGACGCCTCCTAAAAATCTGATATCTTCATTGATGTAGTAGCATCTTTCGGATGATTCACATGTGCAAAGTCAGACTCACGACGGGAATGATACTTGGCAATAGCCTCGGGGGAAGCTCGGCATATGTGTGACCAATGATCCCTTGATCCATAGCGGTAGCACATGTCCAGTTCAGTACAAGCATGATGAACGAGAGCTTTGCCCTTATTCTTGAAGTTTTGGGCCTTAAGGGCAATTGGTGGACGCTGCTGGGTCACATTTCCTCCCTTAGGTACGGCACTCTACTGACCTTGGGCCTGTGGTTGAGTTTGCCACCCATTGCCATGGCCATGACGGTTCTTTCATCGTTTGTGGCTGCTAGAATTAGTCGCATACATTTCAGGCGCGGCGTTTAAACCAGTGGGTCAAGCTTGATGATTTTTCATCAAAAGATGGTTCTACTTTGTAGCGAGAAGTAATACAAAGATCAAATCTGAAAACTTGGTGAATTTCGGGGCCCTATATCGTTGCTGCTGGACAATATTGGTGGCATGGAAGGTCGAATAGGTCTTCTCCTGTAGATCTGATTCGGTTAGTTCCACTTTACAGAATTTTAATAGTGAATGGATTCTACAAACTTTGGAGTTATATTCATTCATAGACTTAAAGTCCTAGAAGCGAAGGTGCTGCCAGTCGTGTTTTACTTTAGGCAAGTATATGTCTTTCTGGTGATCGAAACGGTCGGCTAAAGTAAGCCAAATGGTGCATGGGTCCTCTTCAGCAAGGTACTCGGTTTGTAGTGCATCATGAATATGTCTTCAAATGAAGATCATTGCAGTAGCCTTCTGAGCTTCGTCAACAGGTTTGTTGTCGATATGTGCCTCAATGGTGGCTCTAATACCCTTTGTAGTCAGATGGAACTTCACGTCTTGAACCCACTTCTGATAATTTCTTCCTAAGACTTCTAGAGCGAAGAAATCAAGCTTGTTCAAGTTCGACATGTCCCTAAAACGGAGGGAAAAAAACATGATTAGTCATATGGTAAGCCATAGACATATATCGTAGAACATACAGGTTCTATAGACATGTATTGGTTTAATTTATACATGAAAACTACAGGTTTCATGTGGTATGTTTTGAATGAAAACTTCAGGTTTCAAATGCACTAAATTTGAAACTATAGGTTCAATTTAGTTTTTATGAACAATTAGTTCATAAGGAGAGGTTCCTACAAGAATCACAGAATGCAATATACTAATTTAAATATAATGGGTTTGAGTTTCTTTGGGAACTCAAGTGTGAGAGTTTCATTACTACGAAAGTATGTCAACGGTTCAAAGTATAAAAATAAATTATTGAATCATTAATGTCCAAAAGTGATCTTCAGGTCAATAATTTTGGATTCATTATCAGATTAATGGACTGCAGGCCACTTTTAATTAATTCAATAGATCGGGACCAAACAGGGTTGATCGTAGAAGCAAAATAAGACTAAAATAATAGCATTGGGTAGAAAATACCATAGCCCAAAAATTTGGGTTGGGTGCCGTGAGCAAAAGAGCTCGGGTTGGGTACAGCTACAAAAGCAGCCCTTGGGGTGGTCTTCAGGCCACAGGACAAGTCTGGGAGCCCAGTAGCAATGGCTACTGGTGTTTGGGCCAGGGAGTTAGGCACAGGAGTAGGCCCAGCAAAATGTTGGCCTGGGGTTCGCATGGGGAGCCCAATCGAGGCTAGGTCTGGGTCGGGGCAGGCTTCAACCTAGCAGACAAAGCTGCGGGGTGCGTGACACAGCTCAATGGGCTACGGGTTGCTACAAGCAGGCTCCAACCATGGGACAACGGGCCAAGAAAAGGATGCAGGTTTTCTTGGATGGGTTTAAGGGTCTTCGGGCCCTAGAGATCTAAGCAGGTCGAAAGCCTGGGTTGTCTAGGTCAGTGTAGCAAACCCAAAGGGTGCTGCCGTGTGGTCCACTTGTTTGGGTTTCAGGCCAACGGTGGTTCATGGTGTCACGGTGGGTGTTACGGTGGTGGTGCTGCATGGTGCCCAAGATTTTTTTTTTAAAAAATTTCGAAACAGGTAGGGTTTTACAAACCCTAGACTTGCTTCTAATTTATTTTATATACATTGACTCACAAATTCCACATAGCAAAAATAATTGCGTAATGCATGAAACAAATATATATATATATATATATATATATCGTAAGGAAAATATAAATATAGAAGGGTTCATGCATCATGGGAAATATTTTCATGCTTCGTGGATGTTTCAAGTATCTTCTTTTATTTTAAGCGTACCTGATTAGCAGAAAACAAATATAAGCCTTTGAATTTTGTGGATGATAGCCTCCTCCTATGATCCGTCAATTCCTCAGCTTCTGGCAAGAGCGTGCTGATAACGTGTTGTAGGCCTATTTGATTGAACGATCTTTATGGTTTTGAGAGAGAGGGGGCCGACGGCAATTAGAGAGAGGAGAGAGTGATTTAATTGTGAGGTGTGTTTGTATCACCCCATTGTGCCTTTATTTATAGTAGTAGGATAGGTAAGAACCCTTCCTTTTAGGATTACAATATTTAATAGGTAATCAACTCCTAATAGGAATATAAGATACATTCCCATATCTACTAGGATTTACACAATCACATTCTTATTCTAAATATGACTGCAACACATAGTACTCGTGTAACATATTTTCTGGTTCAAGAAGCATTTATCACTACATCAAATGATAATTGGTCGTCACTCCTCAGGCACATTGGCAACATTGAGCATCTACTCATCAGATAGCAAGTTTGTCAAGGAATGTGAGGATCAGCTGGTTCACTTTCTCCGCAAGTTGTTCGTGCACAAAATGGCTCCCTTCTTCGATGAATGTAATCTCCAGATCCGGCACAAAATGTTTCACTGCCCCAGTGCGGATGTAGTCCTCCATCCCCGGAAACTTTAAGACGTAATCCTTCTCGCCCACGATCAGCAGAGATGGAGCCGAGACTTTGGGATCAGTTATACCGCAATCCACGGCTAAGGTTCTGCATCAATAAGGGCAATCTATATGTGAAATGATACTTCGCCAGAGATTCATTATTAGACAAAACTAGATCATATATGCCTCCATCGTAACGCTAGAGTCGTCAAACTTAATCACCAAATGGTGCGTCAACGTGCATCTTGTTACTAATAAATAAAATTAAAGTGGGGCGATAATGGATCAATCAGATCCTGCTATGTCATTCGATCAATAAGCATCGTATGTTTGACGAGAAGAGTATGACTTTAGTACTTCACACCACATACTCACATCTTAGTTAACTGCTAGAGTAAAGAAAGGAAATCATTTCTTGTGAGAATAGAATCATTTTTTGTTACTACCTGTATGGAACTCGCAATGGATAACGGAATCCAGATTTCTCGTACAAAGATGCATAGACATCAAGATCTTCTTCCGAAAACCCTGGCGGCAGAGGAGTTGCAGGGTCAAATAGGTCCATGATTTCTTGATCAGGGGCAGCTATTGGGATCTCGCTTCTAGAGAAGAGAATGTAGATGTTCCTAATCACCGTCTTCACATCAAAGCGGCCAAAATCTGCTTCTGCCCGCCCTGGCTCCTGAAATTAGGTAATAAGAACTTAAGTAGTACCATTGTGATTTATGTCATAGATGAATAATTAAGTTTATGAATGATTGGAACATGACAGTGTGAATTATCAGCCAAAAACTGAAGGTATTGATGGAAAAATGAATGTATATACGCACCTGCCACCTTGATATGTAGAAGCCTTCAGGGAGGAGATGATTTTGGATTGCAGAGGGACCTGGTAGCATGAAAGGAACACCAAGTGTAACGACGCCAGATACCCGATCCGGGTGGAGAGCAGCTACTAAGTATGCAGGCAATGCTCCAAAATCTTTCCCAATAAGAAAAGTCTGTACGTACCAATAATCAAATTCTTTTAGGATGTGTGCATATAATTAACTTCAAGGATGTGTTAGATTTGTGTATGGTAGATCTACTATATACATGACACTTTGCAGGTGCGCTTACGAAGTGGATGCAAGTATTGTCTAAAATAGTGTAACAACATATACCGCAGAGAAATGAGAGCAGATCTGTACTGATTGCTTGTTTACTTATCCATAAGAGGAATCAAAGTACTAAGTTGGATTCCGATTATGGGATACTCGTGTTTACTTAAGTTAGATCAACAGAAATAATTACTGGTAATAGTATTACCTCATTAATGGTATATATTCTATCAAACAAGTAGCTGAATAGTTAATAGTATTACCTTGTTAATTGCCAAAGAATCCAAAAGGGCAACGATATCGTGGACAAGGTCAATGAAGGTGTCCTTCTCAGGTTCATCCGGCTGCTCGGAAAGTCCATAGCCCCTGAAATCAATGGCTATTGCCCGGTAGCTTCTTTTCGCCATAGCAACCATTTGATGCCTCCACGTGTACCATATTTCTGGAAATCCATGAAGGAACACCACAGCCTTTGGACCTGCACAAATTCATCATCATTTCATTGTTTTTTTTTTCCTTTTTTCTTTTGACAACAAAATGAATACTACAAAGAAGATCCTCGACGAATTTTTAAACCGTACAAATCAAAACTAACCCTAGGTATGACCTCGTCCGGAAAAATTATAAAACCAAATACAAGAATGATTATTCTTATGTCCTAAGTTCGCAAAAGCGTCCGGTGTCATGATAAGATCAAATCACAACTTCTGGAAGGATCATATGTACCACTTCCGATTTCGGCTACGTGAAGCTTGAGTCCTCTTACTTCCACATGTTTGTGCTGGATATTTTCCATTACCGAGAGAGATGGAGAAAGAGACTGTGGACTCTTGAGTGAGGAGAAAATTGGACAAGATAGAGAGACTTGGAGAGAGGATAATAAGTCGTTAGATGATGTCAGTGCTTAGACCACATTTGTTGTGCTGTCTTTACATTGAATGAACCTAACCTAATCACACGAAGAAAAATAATAATAAATAAAACAAAGTTACAAACTATTTGGTACGAGACTCTTCTCAGTATTGGTTTGGTACTGAGTTACTTTTATAAAAAGTAGTATAAAAAAAACTAAGCTCAAAAAAGTGTTTGGTAAACACTTAAAAATAACTTATTTTCACAGTTTTGAATGAAAAAAAAAAAGTTGAAAACGTGGAGTAGCAAAAGTGAGTTTATTCTCACAGCATAGCAGAAACAGTTTTTTTTCGAAGCATGGCAATACCAAACCAGCCCTTAAGAGGATCCCGCTTTACTGTAGCTGGAATGGAAGGAGCTGGATAAAATCACGTTGGGAACATTAAAGGGTTAGCTAATTGTCTATCAAAGTGTTTTACGCTCTGTTTTATCAAATTGTTAAATTTAGAAGGGATATTTCGTTGTCTATCTATCTAGAGTGTGGCATCTCAATGACCTCGAAACAAAGCATCTAACAACAATGACCAGACAAAATTGATGAGAAGATTGCATCACGCTCCTTCAAATGCGGGATAGAACTAGATTCAGTAACATCAATAAATAAAAAATAAAAAAAAGGAAGAAAAGTGTAAGTGGGAGGAGGGAAGGAAGAGACGCTACACCTTCCTTATCTCCCCTCTGTTGGCCTTATTTCCGTCTTGGCAGGGGGTAGTAGTGGCGATGGCAGTGGGTGGTACAATAGGAGGCCCAACAAGCATATAAAGGATTGTTTCAACCTGCTTTTCCGCCATCGGCTCATGTGTTTTACACCGTTGGACTGAAAAAATTTCAAGATAATTTTCGTGGGTACTGTTGCGTTATTTATAGCCTCGGTAGTTATCTCCAAGATTTTGTTAAAGTTTATCTTGACCTTTTAAAAACCGTTGAATCAAATTTCAAAGACCCGGATTCCTTGATCCGTGAATTTTAGTAGAAAAGATCCGGAGAAAATCTCTTTCCATCCTCATATTTGAAAAAGCAAGCCTGATGGGCACGTTCACACGCCACAGATGCTATTTGAAAAAGCAAGATGGCATTGGAAAGCAAGATGGTATCTCAAGGTTGATGGAAAGGTGTGATGGCTTTATCATGATAAAGCTAGTCGATAAGTCTTCCAATAAGAGCAAATCGATCGGGACCATTAGCCCAATGGACCGACGACTTCTCCATCCCAATAGCCCCAGCTACGAGCTCCAGCCCATGTGGGCGTGTGGGCTAAGGGGGGGGGGGCTTGAGCGAGAGATCCGACTGGAATTGGTGGCTTGAGAGCCTGAGGGCTGTGTGATGTGTGGCTGACATCAGGGTGACCCAATTTATTTGTTTTCCTTTATCGGAATCTGGAAAAAGAATGGGATGCATGCAGGGAATTAAGCCCTCGAATTAAACCACAAGAATTGTAGCACAACAGGATTTAAAGCTCAAGAACACAAGATAGTGATAGAAACATCACCTGGGTTCGAGATTGAGAGCTCAAGCTCTTGGCTTCAATGGTAGGACCTCGCACCATGCACCGATGTCGCATGCAAGGCCATGGTTGGGTTCCTTGAGTTCCAGGGATTCCAAAAATATTATTTTTGAGCTTGATTTGTTGAAGGTTTGAAGAGGAATGAGGAAGAGAGCTCACAAGAGTGAGCTGGAAAAGAGGGAGAGAAAGAAAGAAAAAGGAAGAGAGAGATAGAAAGAAGAGAGAGAGAGAGAGAGAGAGAGAGAGAGAGAGAGGAAGAACCGGTCAAATGAGGGGGAAAAGGAAAAGGGTGATGGGGATGTCTGATGGATTGGGTGAGGAAAAAATACTAATATTTTATTGTCTATTGCCATGGTTATTTAGTTTAGGGGTAGAGATGCAAAAGGCAGTAACTGTTCACAGGGTGGATTCAATAGTGAGTTGCCCTAATGGGGCCTTTGCAATGCTGGAGCATTGTCAATACAAACAGACAAAGGTTAGTGCGGATTTAGTCATACAAATACAAAGCCCTGTGCAACATGAAAAGGACCTTCAACCCACAACACTCTACACGAAACTTTCTTAACACTTTGAGAATACATTAACTGCTCTAACATTCGTCAACACATATTCAGTTTGGATACATCTATGTGTTAACAACTGACGACACATTTCATTTGGTTAAACATCATTGGAGCCGTAGAATTAGTCGGATATTTGGCCTTTTGCTAAACAAGGTCAATTGATTAGCTTTCTTGACGAAGCAAGATGTTACCCAAGTTACTTTTAGTGTTCGGCACACTGAACATTGAAAGCTGAATCATTATTAAACTTCATAGCAAAGGCATAACCTTGTCCTCGGGTTAGCAGAATTAGGTCGAGAGTGTTCCTTCCTGGGCTGAAGTTGCTCAGTGTAGAAGTCAATAGCGTGTTTCATCGCCACACCACCACATCCACCTCACTTGCCCAACCTAGCTCAATAACGAGCGAGTTGGCACGCCAGCATCAGCAAACCATAGAAGAACGTATAATTACTCAATCTGTGTGCCACGTAGGTTTTGTAATTTGCTTTAGGGTCAACAAGGATGTTCATAATTCAAAAGCACTAAAAACATATAAAATATTTCTGCTAAACTTTCAAATGTTAATATTTTTCATTGATGTAAAATTGCATACAAAGATAAGTAAGAACAGTAAGAATACTACCGTGAACGAATTTGATTCCGAAAAGTCTAATAGTTGTAAACCCTAATACAACTCAAACATGTAATGTGCCTCCCTCTGGTAGCTACCTTATTTGGTTGCAGAGAACTATTTATACAAGCGCAAGGTTCTATTTCGAAATTCACATCCAGCAACTTCATACTCACAATAGTTCCATTAGTGGTGTGAACGCTGTACCCCTTTTCAAACCGGTTGAAGGACGGTAAGACGTGGAAGATATATCTGTTCATCGAATGAGCTTTCCCGATCAATCATCCTTTCTGCACAAGGTGCTCGACATCTCCTAGTTCCACTTGACCTCCTTTCCGATCGTGTTCAGTTTGAAAAAGCAACTCAATCTGCTCCAATGACTTTCCTTTGGTTTCTGGAACAAAGGTGTAGACGAATGCAACAGAAAGAGAGGAAAATGCAGAAAAGATAAAGAATGTTCCACCAAATGAAATTGCATTGGAAACTGAGAGAAAAGACATGGCAACTAGGCCACTGCACACCCTATTACCCACTGCTCCAAGTGCTGCTGCTTGTGCACGCAGCCTTAAAGGGAAGATTTCGGATGTCAAAACCCAGCAAACAGGTCCAATTCCAACAGAGAAGAAAGCTACGTTTCCGCAAACTAATAGAATTGCCATCACAACTCCAAACTGTCCTTTCCCAAGAACAGATAGAGTGAATGCTAAACTGAACAGACAAATCGTCATTCCAATCGTGCTTATATAGAGCAAGGGCTTTCTTCCGAGTTTGTCTATAAGGAGAATAGCGACCATTATAAAAACAGTCTTTGTAACACCCACCGCAACAGTTGCAGCAAGTACATTTTGTTTATCTTTAACTCCTGCTTCTTGGAAGATTTCAGGACTGTAATACACAGTCGCATCTATTCCTGTTATCTGTTGAAAACATTGAATTCCAAAACCTGTGATAAGCATCCAACGAAGTGAAGGAGATGGACTCATTAGTTCACTCGTCACACTTTTCTCCTCATACTTCTCCGCACTGGAATTGTCAGCGGCTGCTAGTATTTCATTCAGTCTGTCCTCCACCTCACTTTCATTCTCATTTGTTTTCATCAACACTGATCTTGCCTCATCAACACGGTTCTGAAGGACCAACCACCTTGGAGACTCGGGGATTACGAAAAGTGCAAAACCAATGAAAATTGAAGGCGTAATTCCTACTGCAAGCATTATCCTCCAGTTTATATGTGCTGGGAGACCAGAAAATGCATAGTTTGAGACGTAGCCGAGTAAAATTCCCAGATTTATAAATATTTCCGGGAATGAGGTCAGTGAGCCTCTGTCAATAGTGGGTGATATCTCAGCAATATAAACAGGGGCAACCATGCCACCGAAGCCAATTCCAATGCCCGCCAAGAGTCTTCCGACCATCAATATTTCAAATGAAGGCGCAAGGGTCATTATAGCTGCACCTGTTTGAAAGACAACAGCAGCCAAGGCCATGGTCCACTTCCTACCAATGATGTCTGATGTTTTACCACCACCTAAACTACCGAAAAGCGAAACAATGCTCAAAATCCCAACAAGAACTTCTTCTTGTACCTCGGTTATCTTTAAATCTTCCTGAATGAATATGATAGCTCCACTCATGACACCTACATCTGCCAATTAAAAAAAATATATATGTATATATTCAAACACATATCTTCAGAGTCACCTTGTTCAAACACTTTAAAAAATGGGGTACGTTGAGAACAGGTATGACCGTCATCTCCTTTGTTTACTAATGTGTTGCAAGGAGTTAGCTGCATTGTGAGAGGAGGGGAAGGAAAGGGATAGAAAAAGGAGGAGAGAGAATCCCGTAATATTTTCCCACATAAATAATGAGGAGATGTACACAAAATTGCCAATAAGACGTGAAAATTTTTCCAACAAAGTTTTAATGCAATACTTATTAGACCCAGAAAATTAATTTAGGGACTAAATTTGGACAAATTATAGTCGAGCACGAAGAATGAAAAAACCCCAGAAATAGATCGAATCGTTCTGCTGTCATGTATGATAAGTTTTGGAGTTATTCATAAAATGGAACAGAAGATTCTTAAAGCAATTAAGCACAACAGTTAACCAAATAAAGCAGATGCTAACAGAGCATACATGCCAACTAATAATGTCTGCCGACAGCAGCAGCTTCCTATAACAATAACAAACTGAACTCACCCCCTCTCAAGACATGTTCAAATTCCCCTCCCCGTAGTTTAGATTAAGTAATTAGAATATTAGTCGTATAGAAAAACACAGAGCAGACATTATTGTACACACGAACGGATGTACATACACAAATACATGATTACGCACAAACGAATACACATTTTTATAGATACATCTATATAGATCACATGCATACGTAAAAGTTAAAGTAAGTAGTTATTTACCATAGCCAAGAAGAACATGGTTGAGAGAAGCAAAAATGGCGCAAGCGAGGACATATTTCCTGGTTTGTTTGCTCCGAATTTGTTGAAGATGGTGGCGAGAAGCAGCATCCTCGTATTCCTCTGTGAGCTCGACCTCGGACTCAGAATCCATCCTCTTGTACTTGTTCTTGGTCCCCAATGGAATCCCAGACAAACCCATTTCTCCATTTCCAATTTCTGGAACACCAACCAACCCCATCTCGATTTTCTTTCTGAATCTCTCTGTTCGTTTCCAATCAAAAAACTGGACGAACAGAGCACAACACCCAGATGTTGGTTTTTTGGGGGGTTTGGTTTGGTTTTTGTTTGACTGCCCAATACTTGGAGTCTATTGGAGGAGAACCATGGGTTTTGCTTGAGTTTTAGATCTGAAACAATAATTAATTAAAACAAAAGGCAGAGAAATAATTAGAAAAATACAAATTGAGATGCAGGCAAAGATGGGACTTTTCTGCAATGCAATGCAAGAAAGAAACCCACTTGTGACAGTTTTACATGTGCAACCGGTTTAACGTCACAGGACCTCGAACTCTTGCTTGCTTAGGCTCAAACGGCGCTTTCTATGTGACAGCTGTGGAGATTGTCTATATTTTTGTGTTCTAAATTATTAAAGAAGATGATGATAATCACGTATTTTTATCTCTCGCACACTTTTTTCAATTTTCGACAATCAAATTGACTGAATTAAAAAGATCAATAGACAAATTTGTGTGAAAAGTTAGAAGGGGTTTGTGAATAGCACTATGCCACTACGCATTACTAGATTTTTGTTGGTTCACATAAGTACAAGCCATATGAAACAAATTTACAACCACTTGATCTTATATTATTAGATCAGATGATCATCAAGCATAAGAAACAAATTTGTTTGATATATTTAATTAATTTGGTATTAATATTTCCCTTCTTATGAGAAAGAATAGTTATGGGCTTTTCATGTAAGATTGTGTTGAAAGAAAAGTTGTGCCCTAAGAAAGTGCTAAGCTTGTCAAAAGACTAATGAGAGGAGAGGTGGAGAAAAGGTTGTGGGAGAGGAGACAAATGGAAAATTAGTCAAAAGTAAGTTGGAAATTTGATTTTTTTTTTTTTTTTCCCAAGGAATTTCTTTGTGACGCATTTACAAGACAAGCACCGCAATAACCGACAAGACAATATTCATTCAAAGAAAAGGGGAGAGGATCCTGGCCGCATCCTTTTTGTGAGGATTCTGCATATCCATCAATCACATATGTTAATCGTATATCGTGCAACCAATTTTTATTAGGTACTATTTATATTCAATTTTAAATAAAAAAATTTACAATGATTTCTGACCGCATGATATATGATGAACATATGTGATTGAAAGATCTGGCGAGGATCCTCACAAAGAGAATCCGGTGATGATCCTCCTGGGAAGAAAATAAAGGCCAATGCAATATTCATAGTTTGCACTCATTATTATGTGGATTAGTGGCACGCACCTCTATTGGGTAAAGATTTCCAAGTGTTTTTCATTATTCATTTGAAATAAGACATTACAAAATATCTAATCTCGTCGACGGTTCAAATTTCGTTGGTGACTAATCTAACAATTTATCGTTTGATAAAAATAAAAATAAAAACAAGTTAAATTTTAATTTAAAAATTGTTAGAATTGGAATAATACAAAACCAAATAAAAAATTGAGAATATTGATACATCATCTGCCACCATATTAGAAAGTTGCTCTAAAAGGTCAGAATTTAGATGATTTACACAATCAAACCTACCTAATATTAACTATTACTAATTAAGGAAGATTTTCATTAATTAGCGTAAGTCAAATGTGTTAGGATGTATCATAACCTATAAATACAAGCTTTGTAGAAGAGAAAGGACACCCGATCAAATACACAACTTGTCAATCTATATTATTTTCAATTCATATCCTAGCATAATGTAGCCCAATCTAAATTATTTCTTAGGTAATTCTCACTTTATTATACTCAAAAATTGTGAAATTTTCACTTTGCTACTCTAAGTTTTTTATTTATTTATTTTTTTATCTCACTTTCATACCTAAAATTACGATTTACTCCCAAAATCATATTTCTGTTAGTCTATGTGATAACTCGTCTCTAATTTTACGATTTTATTAATTTTAAAAAAGTGAGTTGACGAGAATGCCCTAGAGGCAAGGATTTTGACTTCCATTGACCGTATTTTCATGACGCGTACAAGTTACTATTTTTGTCATATTCTCGAAGTACTAGACGGTACGAATGCATAGGCGCAATTAGAATAGAAATCGGAGTTACGGTTAAAATTTTACAAAACATTGAATACCGAAGGTAAATTGGCAATTTCATGTTTAGGAATATTTTGTGTTGTTTGTGAGACATGTGGGGCCCACGCCTCATTCCTTCACCACTCTGAGACTCCCTATTTCTCGGGACACCTATCCTTCATTTTCAAGTTTCCCCATCTCATTTGCTCCACTAAATGGCTGCCCCGTCACTTTCTCCTTATAACCCTCTCAGCTCTCATCTTCATCCCTCTCAGACTCCCTCTTCCTTTGCACACGCAGAGAGGCCGAGAAGGTTTGTCCAAAAACTAAACCTTGGTGATGATGTTTCACTCGACCACCACCACATCCGTGTTCCTCTTAAACTTTTCTCCAAACTCTCAGTCCCTTTCTCGTACCTTCTACCTCCATTAGTATGGAGAAAGCAACAGTGTCATCACCTAACTAAGCTAACTCTAGCAAGATTTTTCAAGATTCCTACCAAGGTAAGCCTTAGATCATCTCAGCCTTTTCTTATGTAATGATTTAGAAGTAATGTTAAAGCTAGATGTCTGTTTTGGTGAGGTTTCATACATAAATGATTTGGGGAAAGAAACTCCCCAGATTTTTTAGGAGAACAATGGCCATCAGACCATATTCATGCCATTTTTTCGATCAATGCCGACCTCGCCTCAGCCTTAAATTGGTATAGCTCTGTTCCTCACATTCCTAGCTTTATTTGTTTCTTGAATCACTGACTTTGGTTGAGCAATGAGCTTGTTAGGAGCTCTAGAAGTCGGAGCAAAAACCTGCAAA
This sequence comes from Pyrus x bretschneideri, assembly GCF_019419815.1. Taxonomy (NCBI): domain Eukaryota; kingdom Viridiplantae; phylum Streptophyta; class Magnoliopsida; order Rosales; family Rosaceae; genus Pyrus; species Pyrus x bretschneideri. The sequence continues at coordinate 3,362,051 of NW_025999735.1, read as the reverse complement.
CTGCAGGTTCTCACGAGGAAGGCGAGTATGACGGTACTCGCAGGCACGTGGGCTTACGTAAGGGAGCCACCGTGAGTGGCGTGTGCGACGCATGGTTGCCAGTGCAGCCACCTTATGGTGGCACGTCCGATGGCGCTGGGAGGAACCCGAGGTCCTTCATTAGGTTTCTCAACATGCCGGACCTGAATCTGCCCTCCGTTTTTCGAAATTTAACTGTTTTAAAGTAGTTCCTTTATTAGCCGTACTTTGTATGAAAACACGTTTATACGTTACATATTTACATAAATGGTTTCATTTCTAGGTGAAACATATCGCAAGGACTCTCGATGCTACGAGGCGATTTCGACTTGACGACATGATCTGTGAGTGGGTCTTTTCTTTATATAGTATATATATATATATATATATATATATATATTGGTTAGTTTCCATATATACATTTATTAATGAATTTTCTACGTGATTGTCATAATTAAATTAACGTTCATAAGAAATGCCTCATTGTTGGGAGAGTATGAAATAATCCTACAAAATGCTCAAGTAAGCTTACTATAAGGGGATGCCTTATATTTATGTTCATGAATAATGTGATGTTGACTAGAGTGGTCGAGTCACTGTGGCATGACTACATTTATGTTATTTGTTCATCTTTGCTGCACTGGTGTTAGTACTTGCCCAGGCCATGGTCAGGCTTTCACATCTATGTGCACATCACACCGTACCCTCACTTTGGATCCATTATAGGTGCCAGTCCTGTCGTATAGGTTGCAATAGGCAACTCGGACTCATATGTGATGCGCATAGCGTTAGTCTTCACGTGATTATAGTACTAAAGCATATATCATTGTTACACCCAATCCTGTTCATGTCAGAATACCTTTACATGAACTCGTGTGTCAGCATGTGTCAATGAGCACTTGATATGATACGTTTGCTTATGCAAGAATATATGATTACTGACATCATGCATCTATTTACGAATTATTGTGCCGTATTGAATTCTTGAGATTTTGCAGGCTATGGTAGGTATTTTCTTACTATACGTAGTATGTATATCCTGGAAACTATACTTGTTTTACGGCGAGGTGTTATAATGTTTTCAAAAAGGTTCTATTAAAAATTTATTTTCATGCTCACTCACCCTTGTTTTTCGCCCCTCTAGGTTTTAGTAGCTGAGCTTTCGTATCAATGAAGATTCTTGGCAAATATTGGTATTGGAGATTACCTTCAATGGTATAATTCTCACCCTACTTTACTATACTTTACTTAGACTCTGACATCACGTGTGAAACAGGTTCATTTCCGCTTACCAGTTCTTAGAATTAGGCACCTTTAGGTTTAAATTTATTCACATGTTCCACTACACTACAATTTATAGCTTCGTCACCTTCAAGGTGTCAGCCATCACAGCTCGATCTGGAGTCTAAGTGGACATCCCAGGTTAGCGTGTGTCAGTCTAACTGTTAAATTCTTCGTTAAATGACAACATGGCAGGCTCGTGGACCACCAAAAAATTTAAATCATAAAAAAAGAAAAAAAAAAGAAAATTTGGCAATAAAAAAATATAATAAATCTAAAAAAATAAAAAATAAAATCTAAAGTTTGAAAAATCTTTGCGTGCACTTTTTGAATATCACGATAATCCCACCCCTCCTCCTCCTCTGTCTCTTTTGGGGAGTGGCCACAATATCTGTTCTCGGAGCTAAAGTCGCTAATATCTCCACCATTCAGATCTCAACACCTTATATATGGGCATACTCGGCCCCACCATGCATCCACCGAGCCAAAACTTATTTAGATCGACTACAACCAAGTCATTGTCACTCTGATTCTCGAATTCTACTACCAAATCAAATCTCCATTTCTAATGTAACATCCCACATCGTCCAGGGGAGTGATCCTTATATGTATATTCCCATCTCTACCTAGCACGAGGCCTTTTGGGAGTTCACTAGCTTCGGGTTCCATGGGAACTTTGAAGTTAAGCGAGTAGCGCACAAGAGCACTCCCATGATGGGTGACCCATTGGGAAGTTCTCATGTAAGTTCCCAGAAACAAAATCGTGAGGGTGTAGTCGGGGCCCAAAGCAGACAATATCGTGCTACGGTGGAGTTGAGCTTGGGCTGGGATGTGACATCCAATCAATTCATACATGCTTCAAATTCATACCCAAGACTCGACTACACAATGTTCAAGCCAAACAACAGTGTTTTCGAAGACGCAACTGAGATGAACTACACGAATATGTTCGATGTGCATATAGACGTGGGTAAGAGGGGTACCCACAAGGATAAAGATAGAGGTGGTTGAGTTGGTGTAGATTTGAAGTGGGTTGAGTTGGTGTGGGGTGGGAGAGAGTTCAATGGTGGTGGGTGTTAGAATTATGCCCATAAAGCCACTCTTTTGATGTAATAGCTTTTGGAATACTTATGTTAAACTCTTATTTAGTTTAATAGAAGGGCAATGTTTATTGTCAATCACTACTGAGTAAATTATGTGTTTAATTAATAGAATGTTAGATTAACGAGAACTTTCTGTTACGTTCATTCCCACAACATTCCTAGCCATAGGATTTTAAATTGGGCATTGACAATCTGCTAAGCCTAGTATGTGTTATGTCAACTCAATTTGAAGTATGACTTGTCTCCAGTCATTAGTGGTAGATATTAAGACAAGCGCATAAATGCTCAAAAGGTTGTTGAGTACACTGAACAACAATCAAGAAAGAGTTCTCACATACATGTTATGTAAGAACTCACAAGTTGCAATAATGCAAAGTAATCATTTGACTTGAGACACCACAGTTGCCTTGTGGATACGTCTTTGATCATTTGACAATGTAACAAAGGACATGCCTCATCTTAGGCATTTTCCTAGCATTGTTGGGGTCAATTTATTCATAAAGACGTGTGGGTGTACAACAAAAGATCTCTAATTTTCATAGTGGAAGGAGTATACTATTAGATATAATTCAGGAGTCTTTGGCTCATGCATATCAATATGATTTAGGAAGTATGCTCTAAATCTTATTCATTAGAATCATATAGAGAAGTATTACATTTGATAGTAGACATGAAATAAACTATCAAAGAAACACTGTGGTTTAGAGTATTGAATTAGAGAAGGATCCTATTGCATTATAGTTGTAACTGAATAGGTTCTCCAACCACTTTTACTTAGCTTGGGTAGCTATGAAATAATGTTAGGCATTACTCATGGTTTGTGGAAGCCTTAAAGATTATTAATCACTAATCTTCCTCATAGGGAGAATTAAAAGTAAAAAATTTTAATTCACAATCAATTAGTAAGAGTTACATGGCCACTGCCTCCCTACCTAAAACCTAATGGATTTTACATCGAATAAGGATGAGTATGAAAAAAATATAATTGAGATGGATAAGTAAGATTAAAGAGTTTAATTGGGCATAGTCAAGATGATTGAATTGGACTTTGAGTTAGTTTCGTGTTTAATGGTCGAAATGGGTTTCAGTATATAAGGCCCATTGAACTTAAGATGTATGACAACTTAAACAAAAATGGGCAATTAGCCGGCCTAGCCTTGAGCGTAAACATAAATCACACTTACATCTTTTTTGACAAATCTAAGCCGAATGGTGGCATGCTTGTGCACCTAAACAAAAGAAAGACGAGAAATTCTTCTAGGCGGCCAAGTCCCTCCGAAAAGAGTGAAACAATCGGAACTCTAGGGTTAGGCATAGGTTAATATTTAAATTCTTTGTTAACCATAGTTGAAGAGTAGACATGTTACAAATAAAATGATTATTCACCTATACCGAAATAAAAAAATTATTTATTAGACTAAACCGACTCTTCTTAAAAATCTCGTCCCATCCGACCTGAACCCGCTTTGTAGCCCGCCCATATTTAACCGACTCGGCATCTCTTTTGACCCGTATTCATATTCTTCCAACTTCTCCCAAATCGTAATCGTCTCTCTCGATCTCGCCATGGTGTTCATCACATCCCCCAATCACAAAACCCTAACCCTAAATCTAAACCCTAAGACCACCACTCTCCAAGCCCTAAAGCTCCAAATCGAGCAAAATTCCCACATACCCATTCCTCTGCAGCGCCTATTCATCTCCCAGAGCCTCCAATTGCTCACCCAATCCGACTCCGCCCTCCTCTCCGACCTCGGAATCCGACCCCTCTCAACCCTAACTCTTCATATCCCCGTATTCGGCGGCACCCAACCTCCCGCCGTCCCTAAACCCCGCCTCGAGTTCCTGAACTCCAAGCCTCCCCCGAATTATGTCGCCGGGTTCGGCCGTGGTGCCACTGGCTTTACCACCAGGTCTGATATCGGGCCCGCACGTGCCGCGCCCGACCTGCCTGATAGGTCGGCCACGACAATCGGAGGCGCTGCTGCTCCTGCTGCGCCGCCTGGGGTCGGCCGAGGGCGCGGGAAGCCCGACGAAGAGGAGGAGGATGAAGGGGAAGATAAAGGGTACGATGAGAATCAGAAGTTTGATGAATTCGAAGGGAATGATGTTGGGTTGTTTGCATCGGCGGAATATGATGATGAGGACAAGGAGGCTGATGCGGTGTGGGAAGCCATTGAGCAAAGAATGGACTCGCGGAGGAAGGACAGGAGAGAAGCACGGTTGAAAGAAGAGATTGAAAAGTACAGAGCTTCGAACCCAAAGATCACAGAGCAGTTCGCTACTCTGAAGAGGAAGTTGTACACTGTGTCTGCTCAGGAATGGGAGAGCATACCAGAAATTGGAGACTATTCGTCGAGGAACAAGAAGAAGAGATTTGAGAGCTTTGTGCCGGTGCCCGATACACTTTTAGAGAAAGCAAGACAGGAAAAGGAGCATGTTACGGCATTGGACCCCAAGAGTAGGGGAGCTGGTGGTACGGAGACTCCGTGGTCTCAAACTCCGGTTACGGATTTGACTGCTGTAGGTGAGGGTAGAGGTACTGTTTTGTCATTGAAATTAGATAGGCTTTCTGATTCTGTTTCTGGATTGACGGTTGTGGACCCGAAAGGGTACCTTACTGATCTTAAGAGTATGAAGATTACTAGTGATGCCGAGATTTCGGATATTAAAAAGGCTAGGTTGTTGCTTAAGAGTGTTATACAGACGAATCCAAAGCACCCACCTGGTTGGATTGCGGCTGCAAGGCTGGAGGAGGTGGCTGGGAAGATTCAGGCAGCTAGACAATTGATTCAGAAAGGGTGTGAAGAATGTCCTAAGAGTGAGGATGTGTGGTTAGAGGCGTGTAGGCTTTCAAGCCCTGATGAAGCTAAGTCCGTGATTTCTAAGGGAGTGAAGTCGATTCCCAATTCAGTGAAGTTGTGGATGCAGGCTGCGAAATTGGAGCGTGATGATTTGAATAGGAGCAGGGTATTGAGGAAAGGTTTGGAACACATTCCCGATTCTGTTAGGCTATGGAAGGCAGTGGTGGAGCTTGCCAATGAGGAGGATGCGAGACTTTTGCTTCATAGGGCTGTGGAGTGTTGTCCCTTGCACATTGAGTTATGGCTTGCACTTGCAAGATTGGAAACTTATGATAATGCGAGGAAGGTCCTTAATAGGGCAAGAGAGAAGTTATCAAAAGAGCCTGCCATTTGGATCACAGCAGCGAAGTTGGAGGAAGCTAATGGGAACACGGCCATGGTTGGGAAGATTATTGAAAGGGGTATAAGGGCTTTGCAAAGAGAAGGGTTGGCGATTGATAGAGAGGCATGGATGAAGGAGGCTGAAGCTGCTGAGCGTGCAGGGTCTGTTGCAACTTGCCAAGCAATCATTCGGAACACAATTGGGATTGGTGTGGAGGAAGAGGATAGGAAGAGGACATGGGTTGCTGATGCTGAGGAATGCAAGAAAAGGGGTTCCATTGAAACAGCCAGAGCTATTTATGCACACGCACTTACTGTCTTTCTAACCAAGAAGAGCATATGGCTCAAAGCCGCACAGCTTGAAAAGAGCCATGGGACTAGGGAATCTCTTGATGCCTTACTTCGTAAAGCGGTGACATACCGACCACAGGCTGAAGTCTTGTGGCTTATGGGAGCTAAGGAGAAGTGGCTTGCTGGGGATGTGCCTGCTGCTCGTGCCATCCTTCAAGAAGCTTATGCTGCCATTCCCAATTCTGAAGAAATTTGGCTTGCTGCATTTAAACTTGAATTTGAGAACCATGAACCAGAGAGAGCTAGAATGCTTCTTGCCAAAGCCCGAGAAAAGGGAGGCACTGAAAGAGTGTGGATGAAATCAGCAATTGTTGAGAGAGAATTAGGGAACATTAATGCGGAGAGGAAGTTGCTTGATGATGGGTTGAAGCGCTTCCCTTCCTTTTATAAATTATGGTTGATGCTTGGACAGCTAGAGGAACGCCTTGGTCATTTGGAGAAAGCCAAGGAGGCCTATGATTCGGGTCTGAAGTACTGCTCCAGTTCTATTCCACTGTGGCTTTCTCTTGCTAATCTTGAAGAGAAGATGACTGGTCTGAGTAAAGCTCGTGCAATTCTGACAATGGCCCGAAAGAAGAATCCTCAGAACCCTGAATTGTGGCTTGCTGCTGTTCGAGCTGAATTAAGGCATGGAAATAAGAAGGAAGCTGATATCTTGATGGCAAAGGCTTTGCAGGAGTGTCCCAATAGTGGTATATTGTGGGCTGCGTCCATTGAGATGGTACCCCGTCCACAACGGAAGACGAAGAGTATGGATGCCCTCAAGAAATGTGATCATGATCCCCATGTCATTGCTGCTGTGTCTAAGTTATTTTGGCATGACAGGAAGGTTGACAAAGCTAGGACTTGGCTTAACAGGGCAGTGACACTAGCGCCAGATATTGGGGATTTCTGGGCTTTATACTACAAATTTGAACTTCAACATGGAACCGATGAGAACCAGAAAGATGTACTTAAAAGGTGCATAACTGCGGAACCAAAGCATGGTGAGAAATGGCAACCTATTTCAAAGGCCGTTGAGAACTCCCACCAACCAACTGAAGCCATCTTGAAGAAAGTGGTGGTTGCTCTTGGGAAGGAAGAGAGTGCAGCTGAAAATAATAAACAGTAGTTCAAGCTGTTCTGTTCCAGGTTCTGCTGTAAAACTTTTTAATACAGAAGTAATTTTGATGTGGAAGCATGCTTCGCTGTAATTCTAGTTTTACTCCTTTTATTGATAGTTCACTGCATAAATTCTCAGTATCAACAATGACGTAGCATGTCTATATTTGTTGTTCGATTTACGATGGTATGTGGCAACATATTTTTATTTATTGTTTGAATTACAATGGTTATGCGTTTTTCTTCCATTGTATGTTCAGGTTCCCCTGTAGATTTTTTCGCGATCACTTTTCTCGTTTCAATTCAAGCGTTGTACGTTATGTTGCATTTTTTATTTTCTGACTACAGCAGCTCTTATGGTTTCCCCTCTGTAGTTGTATCCAACGGTATCACGCAGTGTTCTGTCTTACCTTCATTTTCCGCTCTTTTGCTAGTTTATGTTGAATCTACTTGTGCATTGATTGACTTAAACCGTGTAATCCAAGATTCAGTTGGTACTGTGCTTCTTAGATTCCGTACCTGAATTTTGTATGCGAATTGAACAGTTGCTTGTAAGAATGTATTTCTCATATCGGATCACCTCGTTATTTAACCCTGGATTTGGCACTGAAATGAATGACTATACCTACTGCTACTTTTCTTTCTGTATTACTGACATGCCAATTAACAGGAGCTTCTTCCGTTGTCAGGAAATAACTGTCTTTGACGTACTAAGGTTTTGTCTTATTGTTTGGTTTTTTGGTTTGAGTTTATAGAAGGGGGTTCCCAGTTCCCTCTGGTAGGGGTTTTCTGAAAGGTTAAACTGCTGTTTTGCCCCTCCATTGTGTTTTGCAGCTCACCCCTCCTCCCTTTTTCCCTTTCTCACCGTTTGAATATATGCCAAGTGAAGTGTGTCGTACCAAATTTCTCATTCTGACAGAGTTGCAATATATACACATACGTAATATGTATCCTCGTAATGTTCATATCCAGTCGTTCAATAACAAATACCATTCAGAGTTTACAGATTCTGTTTTTGGGTTGACGGTTGAGGAACAAGAAGAAGACATTCAAGAGCTTTCTGGTGGTGGCCGCTGCGCTTTCAAACAAGGCAGGACAGGAACCGGAGTCGAAAGGGTACCCTTACTGATCTTAAGAATATGAATACTACTAGTGATGCGGAGATTTCAAATTTATATGGTGTTGGACATTTTCTGTAGTAAATAAGCATTTTCCGTCGTGTCCTCTCACTCTGTCTGGTTTGTGGTTTGAGTTTTATAAAAGGGGTTTCCTCAAGGGCTAATAGAAATAGGGAGAGTATGGAAGGAGGAACTGATGAATTCTTCAGTCGTGCCACGTTTCATATTCCTGTACATATATCCCTCGATCGTATATTGTGTATTCCATTGGATGTGGACATATATATAATGGTAATCCTACGGAACAGAGTCCCTTGTACATTTTGTTCTTTGGTAAACTCTTGTAGATTGTTTTGTTACCAATATCTTTATCTGGTAAAAAATCCAGGAAAGAACAAGCTCTTTTCTCTCCTCCCGTGAGAGATCTTTTCTCCTCTTGTGAGAATCTTTCTTACCTTTGTGTGGGTGTTCTTCATCTCGTTAAATTCGCATCACCACCAACCCTAGCCATCGCCGGCCCTAGCTGTGGCTAGGGTCGGTGGTAATCTCATGGTTTTCCTTTCTTTTCCCTTTCTCTTTGCTCTCTCTCTTGTCTGCACTTTTCCCCATCCCTGCAATTCTCAATTTCCTCATCTAGAGTCTTCCCTTGCTTTTGATCACACCATCTCTAAATCTAATTCCCAATCATCCGATTCTTTCATCTCCTTGATCCATCCCCTTCCACTCCCCTCCCTCCATCTCCCTTCCATCCATCTCCCTTCATCTTTTTCATCAGTTTGACTCAATTCCGATCGTCTTCCGCATATATTCACCGCGATACTGCGCGGATTTAGGGGAGGATGTGTAGAGCTTCAACTCGGGTGTTCACACCACCATCCTTGTTGGCCCTCCCCAATGTTTGCCTAGGTGGAAATGTTGCTTGCGTTCTTGTGGCGGGCTTCATTTGTTTTGTGGCAACGGTCGGTATGGTGGTCCCTGGTGGATGATGCATCCTTCTTCATCAAGTATGGTTCTCGATGTTGGTTTTCGATCAATTTGCTTATTTGTACTTTTGTCGTTAGTTTTCGCTCTCTCTCTCTCTCTCTCTCTCTCTCTCTCTCTCTCTCTCTCTCTCTCTCTCTCTCTGTTTATCATGAAGCATTGTGAGCATAAGAAGAGTACATTGCTTGCCTGCTGTTTTGCCCTAGACCGAGCAGTATGGTTCTCGAATTCCTTGTTACGTTTTGTATGCCAAGTAAGAAACTATTTCATTGAATCTTTTGTCTCATATGGTTTTCGATTTTCTTGCTCAATCTCAAGATTACAGATTAGAGGGTGGAAGAAATGATGCAAGTATGCAAGGGGAACATATTTATTCACTTGTATCCTATTGTTGACCCCAAAAACTATCAAGCCTACGTGGTGCACAGGCTAAGTAATTAATAAGCTAACTATGTCCTTCGATTGTGTGCGGGGTGTGCCAACTCGTCGGCCGGGAAGTAAAATATGTTGATGTCATGTTGGGCACACTACTGACTTCTCGATCTTGCGATTGCGGTCGAAGAAGGAACACGTCTCGGCCTTCGGGTTCTAGAACCTGAAGACAAGGTTGCTAGTTCTGCGAAGTTTAATATCAAATGCGGCTTTCAATGTGCCGAATGTAGTAACCTGGTAACACCTCATTTCTTCGAGAAGGCTGATGAGATGACCTCTACCAACAAGGACTAAAAAATCCTTCTTGACAGAGACTTGGATAAATAACCAGTGGGTCTCGAAGCAGTGCTGTTTATCCAAACTGAAGATGTCGCTGGTTGCATTCACAGTGTTGTTTATCCAAACTGAGATGTGTTGGCCGGAAGAAAGGGGAAGAGGAAAAAATCTCAAGGGTTGTTGAAAAGATTTGCACAGGGCAATTTATGTGTTGATTTTAAGGGGCTTTAAATGTTGCCTTCAACTCTGTATTTATAGCATCCATACTTTTTTGCTTGGCACAACATGATAATTTCGTAGAAACCAACTGAAACTCAAACTATTAGAATGAAAGACTGATTCGTGGCATAGCCTATCTTCCAGATGGCTGACTTTTTAAACAAAATAAAAGCCTATCTAGGCTTATCACATCACATCGGAAGCCTAGCCCACCTAAGCTTCTTATCTCATCATCAAAACTCCATCAGTAGCCTTGCTTTATCCGGAAATGGATCCTCTCCGAGGCATCCCCGCGAGATCCTCCTGACCAGTGTTAATGGGCCATTGGATTTTTATCCAACGGCTACAATTATTATAACTTTTAGAAGGCATCCCTATTTGTAGCCATTGGATAAAAATCCAACGGTCCATTAACACTGGTCAGGAGGATCTCGAGGGGTTGCCTCGGAGAGGATCCATTTCTACTTTATCCTATTAAGCTGTCACTCATAAACCAAGACTCCCAATGCAAACTATAAAGCCTTTTTTTTTTTTCTTTTTTTTTTTTTCTCCCACGACATTTCTCCAGGTGCAACCATGCATGCAAAGTGAATTGCAATTTAATTGCAATATCAACTACTCACTTGAGATGCCATCTTCCATCAAATACCACTTTGCACAAGAGACCTAATGATGTATGACTCACGTGGCCAAAACAATACCACAAATGCAAAACAGATCCCCAATATCTTTGCATGCTATTATATGATGACGTGCCTCAATGCACATCCATATTCCCCATATTCCATCATTATTCAAATCAATTGGGGAATGAGGCAACACTAAGTTGAATAATTCAATATATTACTAAAAGATAAATACTATGATTAAAACACAATATTATCCCTCCATAATAATTAAAATCATCTCAACCATTGGTCTAGAATTCTGCTCACTCAACTGCCTCGATTGCTAGGACCGATGGTGCAAAATTGGGTCCAAACACCTATGTATGGCTCCTAAGTCGATTGTTTGAAACGGCAATTTTAACCACATGTGTTTAATTAATATATTTTTTTCACCACATGGACCACCAACAAAACTTGGCCTCCCCCTGGAAAAAAAAAAAAAATCCTATATAGTCATAAAGTTAGGACTAAATCAATTTTATCACTATAAGGCGGTTATTACAAAACAGATGTGCATTTAAATATATAACTTAATGAAGGTCATATTGATACGAAAAACAATAATAGTAGTGGAGCATTCCAATTTTCGGTATGTAACGTTGGAAAATGAGATACACCTAATCTTGCTCTTTCTCTTTGAAACAATTTTGTCTTCCCCGTATTATTATATCTTTAGAATCAGTAGTTTTATATGAAGAAGTACTGAACTCAATCACTTGCTACATTGCTCTTTAATTTTATGCTAAAGTCTATCATGTAAAGGTAATCAAGTTGGATACCAAAATTCCGTGCCATTAAGTTGTACACATGCTTGAGAAACTACAAACATTTTTTCCTTCAACAAGGACGAGTCCATGTTGACAAAGTATTACGTGTAATACTCGCAGACTCAAAGACATGAAATGAACTCTAAAAATTAAAAGTATTCACCTGAATAACTTTAGAGAAATATTCTAGTTCATATATTAATAGTTTAAAGCATTGTCCCAAACAACCATAACCAATAATTGATCTTAACATACATAATTATACAATGTTGGATCTTCCACTAAACTTTAGTAATCTATTAATAGTTTAAAGCATTGTCCCAAATAACCATAACCCATAATTTTCCTTGACAATACACACTGACCAACCTCGCATCAGTGAAGCAATCAGCTACTCCCGAGCCGATCAAGGGTTAATTGTTTTAGTTTTCAACCTATAAATTTTGAGCGTTAACATAACGGAAGAAGGTGCTTCAACCCACCATAAGATATAAACTCATAAAGAGAATGTAGAGGAGGACTTGGGATGGAGCTCTATTAAACTATGGAGGGTTGCTCCAAAACATAAGGTGAAAATATGGGGAAGGGGGAGGGAAAAAGATCATCTCCGGATCCATTCCACAAAATCCTCTCAATCCATTAATCCGAGCCCTTGAAATTTCATTCAACGGTTACAAACATAGGCCCCTTTAAATGTTATAATAACTCTAGCCGTTGGATCAAATTTCAAGGACCTGAATTGATGGATTGAGAGGATTTGGTAGAAGGGATCCCAAGAGGATCGCTTTCCAAGGGGGAGGCCCTGTATAAGGCATGAAAGAGAAAGAAAAAAAAAATGTAGAAAAGGAGTCTACTGTTAACCTGAAGCCATATCTAGGGGTCGACTGCTGGAGGAGAAAAAGTTGTAAAGGTTTCCCTTGGGATGCACGAGAAGAGAGACGGTGTAAGAAACTTATCATTGGCACTTCAAACATATTATATTTAGCTAAAAGAATTTCACTTATGAGAAAAGCACGAAGAAAATTTTAAAGTGTCAACACTTAGTTTTGTTTTCAAAAAGTTTCCTAAATCTTAATTCAATTCTCTATCATTGTCGATCTTCCAAAAACATTTGGAGAAGTACATAATTTTGGAATAAAAATTTTTCAAAGACATATGTAAGCTACACACTCATGGGCAACATAATCATCATTATCTTGTAGCAGTCCTTGTGACATAATTAAATTAAAATATTTAGGTTATGGCTGGCTCTGGCTCAGGCTCACCACTATTTCAGATCTTTTGAATTCTTCAAGATGACCTCTACCAACAAGGACTAAAAAAATCCTTCTTGACAGAGATTTGGATAAATAACCAGTGGGTCTCGAAGCAGTGTTGTTTATCCAAACTGAAGATGCTCCTCGGTCGGTTGATTTTAGGGCTCCAGTGTTGTTTATCTAAACTGAAGATGTGTTGGCCGGAAGAAAGGGAAAGAGGAAAAAGTCTCAAAGGTTGTTGAAAAGATTTGCGCAGGGCAATTTATGTGTTGATTTTAAGGGGCTTTAAATGTTGCCTGCAACTCTGTATTTATAGCAACCATACTTTTTTGCTTGGCACAGCTTGACAATTTCGTAGAAACCAACTGAAAGTCAAACTATTAGAATGAAAGACTGATTCATGGCATAACCTATCTTTTAGATGGCTGACTTTTTAAACAAAATGAAAGCCTATCTAGGCTTATCACATCACATCGGAAGCCTAGCCCACCTAAGCTTCTTATCTCATCATCAAAACTCCATCAGTAGCCTTGCTTTATCCAGAAATGGATTTTCTCTGAGGCAACCCTGCGAGATCCTCCTGACCAGGGTTAATGGGCCGTTGGATTTTTATCCAACGACTATAATTATTATAACTTTTAGAAGGCATCCTTATTTGTAGCCGTTGGATCGGTCCATTAACACTGGTCAGGAGGATCTCGAGGGGTTGCCTCGGAAAGGATCCATTTCTGCTTTATCCTATTAAGCCGTCACTCATAGCCAAGACTCCCAATGCAAACCATAAAGCCTTTTTTTTTTTTTTTTTTTTTTTTTCTCTCTTCCCACGACATTTGTCCATGTGCAACCATGCATGCAAAGTGAATTGCAATTTAATTGCAATATCAGCTACTCACTTGAGATGCCATCTTCCATCAAATACTACTTTGCACATGAGACCTAATGATGCATGACTCACGTGGCCAAAACAATACCACAAATGCAAAACATATCCCCAATATCTTTGCATGTTGTTATCTGATGACGTGCCTTAATGCACATCCATATTCCCCATATTCCATCATTATTCAAATCAATTGGGAAATTAGGCAACACTAAGTTGAAATAATTCAATATATTACTAAAAGATAAATACTATGATTAAAACACAATATTATCCCTCCATAATAATTAAAATCATCTCAACGATTGGTCTAGAATTCTGCTCACTCAACTGCCTCGATTGCTAGGACCGATGGTGCAAAATTGGGTCCAAACACCTATGTATGGCTCCTAAGTCGATTGTTTGAAATGATAATTTTAACCACATGTGCTTAATTAATATTTTTTTTCACCACATGGACCACCAACAAAACTTGGCCTAACGTCCCTTTTGTATTTAACAATTTTAGATTAACTAGCAGGGGGAAGAAGCTGTGGAAACTAGACCTGTAGTTAGAGGAGGTTGAAATACCTCTGTTAGTCTTCCCAGCTCCCGGAAGAGATGGATAATCGTAACTTGCCACCAATTATCCCCCTTAAAAAAAATAAAAAATAAAAATCCTATAGAGTCATAAAGTTAGGACTAAATCAATTTTATCACTATAAGGCGGTTATTACAAAATAGATGTGTAGTTAAATATATAACTTAATGAAGGTCATACCGATATGAAAAACAATAATAGTAGTGGAGCATTCCAATTTTCAGTATGTAACGTTGGAAAATGAGATACACCTAATCTAGCTCTTCTCTTTGAAACAATTTTGTCTGCCCCATATTATTATATCTTTCGAATCACTAGTTTTATATGAAGAACTACTAAACTCAATCACTTGCTACCATTACTCTTTAATTTTATGCTAAAGTCTATAATGTAAAGGTAATCAAGTTGGATACCAAAATTTCATGCCATTAAGTTGTACACATGCTTGAGAAACTACAAACATTTTTTCCTTCAACAAGGACGAGTCCATGTTAACAAAGTATTACATATAATACTCGCAAACTCAAAGGCGTGAAATGAACTCTAAAAATTAAAAGTATTGTCCTGAATAACTTTAGAGAAATATTCTAGTTCATATATTAATAGTTTGAAGCATTGTCTCGAACAACCATAACCCATAATTGATCTTAACGTACATAATTATACAATGTTGGATCTCCCACTAAACTTTAGTAATCTATTAATAGTTTAAAGAATTGTCCCAAATAACCATAACCCATAATTTTCCTTGACAATACACACTGACCAACCTCGCATCGGTGAAGCAATCAGCTGCTCCCGAGCTGATCAAGGGTTAATTGTTTTAGTTTTTAACCTATAAATTTTGAGCGTTAACATAATGGAAGAAGGTGCTTCGACCGACCATAAGATATAAAATCAGAAAGAGAATGTAGAGGAGGTCTTGGGATGAAACTCTATTAAAATATGGAGGGTTGCTCCAAAACATAAGGTGAAGACATGGGGAAGGGGGAGGGAAAAATATCATCTCCGGATCTGTTCCACCAAATCCTCTCAATCCATTAATCCGAGCCCTTGAAATTTGATTCAACGGCTACAAACAGGGGCCCCTTTAAATGTTATAATAACTTTAGCCGTTGGATCAAATTTCAAGGACTTGGATTGATGGATTGAGAGGATTTGATGGAAGGGATCCGGAGAGGATCACTTTCCAAGGGGGAGGCCCTGGATAAGGCATGAAAGAGAAAGAAAAAAAAACGTAGAAAAGGAGTCTACTGCTAACCCGAAGCCATATCAAGGGGCCGACTGCCGGAGGAGAAAAAGTTGTAGAGTTTTCCTTTGGGACGCATGAGAAGAGAGACGGTGTAAGAAACTTATCATTGGCACTTCAAACATATTATATTTAGCTAAAAAAATTTCACTTATGAGAAAAGCACGAAGAAATTTTTAAAGTGTCAACACTTAATTTTGTTTGCAAAATATTTCCTAGATCTTAATTCAATTCTCTATCATTGTCGATCTTCCAAAAACATTTGGAGAAGTACATAATTTTGGAATAAAAAAGTTTCAAAGACATGTGTAAGCTACACACTCATGGGCAACATAATCATCATTATCTTGTAGCAGTCCCTCTTCCAAAAACATTCGGAGAAGTACATAATTTTGGAATAAAAAAGTTTCAAAGACAATGTAAGCTACACACTCATGGGCAACATAATCATCATTATCTTGTAGCAGTCCCTGTGACATAATTAAATTAAAATACTTAGGTTATGGCTGGCTCTGGCTCAAGCTCACCACTATTTCAGATATTTTGAATTCTTCATATTAATTTAAGAATAACTTGGGATCCAGATCCTTTCTCGACTTATGGATTTTGAGTCTAGGGATCAATTGATCTAACCCGTTGAAATTTGATCTAACGGTTACAATTATTATAACTTTTAGTACAACTCCCTATTTGTAACCGTTAGATCAAATTTTAACGGAATCCTTAGATCCGGAGAGGATCTGGATCCGTTAACTTGAACCTAAATCATTTATTTAAATAGGGAAATAGCTCTATGATCTGTAATTAAATCATGTTTTTTGTCACTACTTGATCGTTATCGTGCCGTCAAAAGTAAGAAATTTTGATTCATCTCATGGGACGGCGACGACCGGCCCCACCTCTCACCATCATTCACTCAGTCACTCCTATCAAAAACATCAAAACAATTAATGTCGAAAGTGCTCTTCATTTTCTAACATTTTATTATTATTTATTTGTGGAGTTTTCTAATATTTTTATCAATTGTATTATTTTAGTTTTCATTTAAGTTAATCATTAGTCATTTAGTATTACGATATAGTGATATTTTTTTTATTTGTAAGTGAGATATTTTATATTCGATTCTCACCAAGTGCAAAATTGAACCACATTAGTATGACATGCTCATTGTAAAACTTATCTTACTCTCTTACTTTCTTAGTATAAATAATATCGTTTGTTAAAAAAAAAATTAATAAACACCTTATACAAAATTAATTTCATTCATTATCATGCTTTCGTAAACAACTTTAATAAGAGATTGATTCCCACTCTTCCTCATTTCAATTATTCCTTAATTCAATTTATCCTATTCAAATTACGAATTAATAAAAAAAAGTCAATGAAATGTTATGAGATGTCTTATACATTTTGTCCTCCAATTTTCGATAAGGATCCAATGAGAAGATTCAACGACTAAAAATCCAAATACATAAAGATATTCTAAAACATATCAAATTTTTTTGAATAAAAGCTGAAAGTTACAAATGTATTCGAAATAAATTAGGTAGGTGATTGGACGACCATCGTGCAGGTGCGGGTGGTGACTAGGTCCTTTTGTTCATTGTGCTTAAAGTTCAAATGTTAGACGAATTCCCAAAATATCAAGTGCATCTGCAATTATGCAAAAAATTTGGGTGCTATAAAGTATTGTTTTGATTTTTAACTGTTAGGTTTTGATTTGTATATTTTTTTAAACAAAAAATTAACGGTTAATATACGTAGAGTGTCGGGTACTTCAAAGTACTTAAAAAAGTCTTTGTGGTTATGTAGTTCTCTTGTCCTTATGCGGATTTTCAAAAAAAATTATTGTCATTTAACTGAAAAACGGTGTTGGTGAAGAGTAGGCCATATTCTTTTTTGAAAGGAAGAATTGGTCACATTCATTGCAAATGAGGAGTTTTAAGGAAATTTTGGGGCAGATCCTTGCTAGTTGTGTTATTAGTAGTGGGGAATTCAGAATTTTAACTTAGGTGTGTGTGGTATATAAGCTCTATGAGGTGTTCTTAGTTCTTACCTAAGTTTCCTTGTTGGTAGGTGGGCCTTAGCGATGTGGCGTCAAGAAATTGAGGGAAGTTGGATGAAGAAATATGACTAAAGTGATGAATGCGGGTGAAATGGAGGAGAAAATCCAAAAGTAGCTGCTTGTGGGTAGATGTCTTGTCCAGTTGCTAATTGGAAAAAACTGCTGCTTCTTCCAAAAAATACTTCGAGTTTTTTTGGAATTCAATTTTTTTTTTTTTTTTTTTTAAAAAAACACTTTCAATCATTTAATAGAACTTCATCAACTATCATATTTACCATACAAACCTATCATTCATAGTCTTAATTCACTAGAATTTGAATGCTTTTTTTTTTTTTTATTTTTTTTATTTTATAATTTGGTTTACTTATATTTTGTTGAGGAAACTCCACTTTGAATTTTAAACTAATATTTCTAGTGTGTTGACATTGTCAAGTTAAAAGATTACCAGCACTCATCCACACATTTCTTTTTGAAGCCTGCACACACATGCATTCTCAATGGCAAGAAACTTAATACTACAAATAAACAGAGAAAGAACAAGATAAATTAAGAGAAGCAGTAGAAACTGAAGGCTTACACACGATAATATTGCATTCTCAATGACAAGAAACTTATTACTAAAAATAAGCAGAGAAAGAACAAGATAAATCAAGAGAAGCAGTAGAAACTGAAGGCTCACACACGATAATAATGCATAAAAAATGACAAAGGATGATCACATCCAAAATGTACAAATCCTATATATAATTTGGCTTTTCCATCCCAGGAGCTGAAAGACGACAGCTCGTGATGATTTGACCGATTGAGAAGGAGATCACAAAACCGTCTCTCTACTGCGGTCCAGCCTTTACTAATCTACTACATCGACACAGCCAAAATAAAAACTAAAATCATGCTCGTGAACGATACACAGCGGTGACCCTTCCTACCTACGCATACTATATTATTTACTTTACAAGATAATTGACTATAGTTCTACTCTCTAGCAACAAAAACTAAGGCATGGCCCAAAAAAAAGCATGAACCAGATTGCCACCACTGCTGAAAGGCCTGAAAAAAAACAAGACAAAAAAAGCAGCCTTTGTGAGCAGATTGGTACGAAACTTGAAGCTTCAAAGATCCCTTGTAGTAAAAAGTCACAAGGCTTCTAGGATCATAGGTTGCTTTTTGAAAATCGGCAACCAGCTGTGATGACAAAGTAGGAGGGGCGATGACGACTAAACTGATGTCTAAGAAGCATAACGGAGGAGTTTGAAATGCAATTTCTGACAGGGTTCCGGGAAAATGGAACGAGTGAGAAATGATGAGGGAAATGGGCTAAAACTAGTTCTACAACCTAGAGGTGTGACCGTGTGAGTGTGAAGTGCAGAGCTCAAATTTAAAATAAATGAACTATTCAATCCTGGTCCTTCCAAAAGAGGTTCTTCATGGGATATGAAGAGGAAGAAGAGGAACCAGATCCCGAACCCGAACCTGAATTCTGAATCGCTTGTTGAGGATTAATGTTAATGTTATAGTCCTGCTGATTTGGATTGGTAAAAGGGAGATCTGATTGCAGCAAAAGACTGTTGTTGGTGTCCAAATCATCCCACACAGGACTACCTGGACCCCAACCTGCAGGAATTGCATTAAGCCAATCTTCTGCCATATCCCCCCAAACAATTTCCTTTTGCTGTGAACTCCCTCCTCCAGCACCATCCGTATTCGCCTCAACTTCGTCAATCGCTTTAGCCTCGCTTGACTCCAGTCCCGAATCATTGTCAGTACTATTCTCTTCTTGGGTATGTGGAATTGGTGGTGGCGGCATTGCCTCTATATTCGAAGCGCTTCTCTTGATTTTTTGAGGTTGCTTGCGGTGCCCGGTTGGTTTTGAACCCTCATGCCTTGGAGGCGAAATAGTGGCTGAACCTGGAGCTGATGAAACTGAAACATCTGATTTGTCTTTATTGAGAAAAAGCTCAGGGAAATTGAGCCTGGCATTCTCTCCTCTCAACTTGAAGGCCTCGCGGTCGTAAGCCATGGCGGCATCTTCAGCTGTGTCAAAGGTGCCAAGCCAGAGGCGAGTCCTGTTTCGAGGAAGGCGGATTTCAGCTACCCATTTGCCCCAATGCCGTTGCCTCACTCCCCTGTAAAGTTTTGTAGTATTATAAGGCATTGCCGGGGGTCGAAGCATTGGCCTGCCATCTGGTCCCAACCTGTTCATCATCATCACCCTCCCTCTTGGACTCAAATTCAAAGCGTCACTCCAATGCTGAAGCATTTTCTGGTGCTGCTGCCAACTCACCGACTCTCCGACAAAAGGCGATGGATAACTCATCCCCTGCTGCTGCTGCTGCTGGTGGGATTCAAAAGAAATCATTTGCTGCGGATTTTGTTGCTGTTGCTGTTGAATTGGTGAGGGAAACATAGGCAAATTTGTGGGGTTGAACGGGTGGGGGAATTGCATCATAGGCTGTTGAGACCCGTCGAAAGAAAAAGGAAAAACTATTTTTGAAGAGGAAGAAGATGGATGGGGGGCGATGATTGGCGAAGGTGTTTGATGATGAGCTAAAGAAGGTGAAGCTTGAATTGGGTCTTGCCTTTCAGGGCTCTTGACTTTCTTGAGAGGCCTATTCGACGCCGTTGAAGCCTCACTAAAACCGGGCTTCCATGGCGGCCTCTCGAAGGAAAAATCAAGCTCCTTGTCTTTGTTCGCCTCCCATTCTCCGCTTGTTTCCATCTTAGACTTACCACTCTTTTTTGGTGAAGACATTGTTGCTCGCTTGCTTGCTTTACCTGCTCGCTTTCTCTTTGAAACTCTCAAATATAGGAAATTCAAGAAACAAATTGAGATGGGTCACGCAAGAAAAAGGGAAAATCGAATCCGATGATTCGAGAATTCAAATCAGAAAAAACAGAAGAGATGAAAATTAAAGTACCCAGATGAAAGTTTTGGCCTATGGAATAAATAAACAAAAAATAATAATAAAGATTGAATTTTGGAGTCTCGGTTTCGATTTCAATAGCTGATCCGATCGAACAAAAAACAGAATCGGATGCCGAAAGCGCAGATCCTTGAAGAACCCGTCTGAATTATCTGAATCCAGAAACTTGAAATCAACAAAGAAAGCGAGCAGGAGACGGCAAGTAACGAATATCCGCGCCGACGAAGTGTAGGGTGTATTGTTTGCGTGCGGATATGAAGTTCTTGGGTGGCAAAAGAAGAAGAAGCAGGGGAGCTAGGACAGAGGACTTTTGTGAGGAGAGGCAGAGGAGGAAGATGTGTTTATAAGGCTCGGGATAAAAGATTTGAATGGGGACTTTTTTAGAAAAGAGAGAGAATTTGTAGAATGCTCGGGATTGGTTGTCTTTGTTTGGGACCCACAAGGCCTGGTATTTCTGGGTTTCCTTGCTTCCACTCCAATTTCTCTCTCCCACCTTCCCCAAAGGGGAAGGCACATCTACATCACTTTACCTGTCATTTTAACCGCATTAAAAGCGGAAATTGTTATTAGTATTTTAAAATTTGAAAGAAAAATACATTTGTAAGGAATGTAAAATAAGATTTTAAGAGTGATAATAACACTTCTCTTAAAAGCTAATACACTAAAAGGGAAGGCACATCTACATCACTTTACCTGTCTTTTTAACTGCATTAAAAGCGGAAATTGTTATTGGTATTTTAAAATTTGAAAGAAAAATACATTTGTAAAGAGTGTAAAATGAGATTTTAAGAGTGATAATAACACTTCTCTTAAAAGCTATTACACTATTTTATTTCTAGAAATAATAAGAAGCTTTCCGACTTTGAACTTCCGTGTTTTCTTTGAACTCTTTCTTTTTTCTTCCGTTGAGAGAAATTCTAGGATGGGCGCTTGAGCTAAAAACCAAAACCAAAACTCAAACCGAACTGAACAATATCAGACGATTACTAATAATCTAAAACCGAACAGAAATTGAACTGAACATCTATATAAAAAAATAATTTTAGACTTTTTAAAGTTTATAACAACTAATGTAAGTTATATTTTTATGTTTTAGTATTGTGTAGAGTTGACCAATTTGAATTCAAGCATCACCTTTCTTACTTCTCCAAGACAATCTCAAGCTTTTAGTTCACAAGATTCCATGACTTCTCATCAATTGCTTTTGCTTTCACAATGTCCAGGGTCTTTCCAAATATTGCATTCTCAAGTTCATATATCTTCTCAAGCTAGTTCACAAGCTCAATGGCCTCCTAAACCTTCAAAGAATAAGTGTCCAAAAAAGGACAGGAGAAGGGTTGGATGATTCAAAATTTCAAAGTAGCGACTTTTTTTTAGAAAGAATGATAATGGATTTGGCTAGTCGAGCTACGCATAAGACTTGGTTGTCAAACTACAAAAGTAGAAACCTTACTCTCTAAACCCATACAATGTTGGAAGAAAGAACCAATAAACCAGGATTAGTCATCAACTACAAGTAGGCTACTTCATTCCCGCTCATAGCGATTAGAAATGGCTAACTCCCTGAAAAAATGAACCCCCCCCCGCGGCGGTCCCCTATCTCCGAATTTATTAAATAAAGAAAGTGAAAATAAAAGAATACAAGCGGAGGGACGGAGCCAAAACCCGCTAAGAGAAAAACAAAGAGACACACCAAAACTTTTTTGTTGAATTGCATGAAATCAAAACCAAAGTAGTGACTTGCTACAAGTGAGGCACAAGCCGAAACCAAAACTGTTTGAAACCGAACCAAACAAAAATTACAGTTCTTACCCCAAAACCGC
Source organism: Pyrus x bretschneideri (assembly GCF_019419815.1). NCBI lineage: Eukaryota > Viridiplantae > Streptophyta > Magnoliopsida > Rosales > Rosaceae > Pyrus > Pyrus x bretschneideri. Next base: position 3,339,774 of record NW_025999735.1, on the reverse strand, counting down.
TTCGAACTAAACTGAAATAAATTTCAGTTTTACACTAAAACCACACCAACCAAATTGTGGCTACTCCTAATAAATAAAAAAAAATAAAAATCAACGAACAAAAACAAGAAATGATCACAAAAGCAGAAATTGCGATGCAAGTATGTCACTCTAATTAAACAAATCAAGAAACATATTTTATTGTATTAGCTTATGTACGATTAAGTGACGTATTCTTTTAGGATACAAACATTGCTAAAATACATCCTTGTGTATGAAAAAAAATAATGCTACTTTGGCTAAACTCGTATTGAAGATGATTACTCAACTAGAAAATTAATGGATCAAAATAGTTACTCGCACCCTAAAAATTCATATTCTTCACCTTGAAAAAATATTCTTATATTGACGAACTAATTTGGATCATCAACCACCACATCAGTAGCAATTGGAGCATTAAAATACTGCTTAATTTGTTGATGATAATATGGAATTGAGGAAATTTCCTTTCTACACAAATTGTAAAAAAGAGCAGTGGGTAAATATGTGACCAAGAAATTGAAGAAATCATTTTTAAAGATTTAAGTCATAATTTGCATGAAGATTGAACACCAACAGTGAAAAGAATTAGGTCATTGGAGAAAATTGAAATGATCTAGAAAAACACCAACGGTGAAAAGAATTAGGTCATCGGATAAAATTGAATTGATCTAGATTATTATGTTCTGATCCTTCTCGTACAAAACATTGAAAACCGGATTTGGAATAGTGGTCAATCTTTCAAAAGGATTAGAAAGAAATTGAGAAGGCATTGGTTTAGATATATCAACAATGCCAACCAATTTGTATTACCAAAAGATCGATGCGAAAAGTTGTGGGACCATGAGTTTTGAGCCTCAACTAATGTTGACTCTCAAAACTACCTAGTCTACATGGAGCGCAAATCGAATAGTTAATAAGCTAACTACGTCATTAGGTTGAATGCAGGACGTGCCAACTCGTCGACCGAGCTCAACCAGGGAATGAATGAATGTTGGTGTGGCATTTGGTGTGCTGCTGACTTCTTGATCTCGTGATTGCGGTTGAGGAAGGAACACGTCTCGGCCTTCGAGTTCGAGAGCCTAAAGATAAGGTTGTTAGTTCTGCGAAGTTCACAAATCGTTGGAGTCGAGTTTAGTGACTGTAATTATATTCGTGAGAATATAAGTGCGCCGAATTAGTACCAGATTGTAGGGACATAAGTACTCGAAAGAGATGTGTATCTTGATTGTAAATATGGTTCGGTCGTCTAAATGCCGAACTCTAAAATGCATTTTTGAGTATCCAATCATAAAATATCAAATTTGGCTTTCAATATGTCAAATGTTACGTAACCTGGTAACACCACACTTTGTCGAGAAGGCTAATGAGAGGACCTCTTCCAACAAGGACTCAAAGATTCCTGGTTTCCTTGTTGATTAAGACTTGGACAGATAATCAGTCGGTCTCAAAACAATGTTGTTTATCCAAACTGAAGGTGCTCTTCGGTCGGCTAATTCTACAACTCCAGTGTTGCTTATCCAAAATGAAGATGTTGTCGGTTGCCAACACAATGTTGTTTATCCAAAATGAAGATGTGTTGGCGGAAAAAAGGTAAAATAAAAATATCACACGGTGCTTGAGAGGTTTCGCATAGAGCGAGAATTTGCACAAGGTAGATTTGTGTGTTGATTTGAAGAGCCTTGAATGATGCCCTCCCTTCTCTATTTATAGTAGCAGTTCCGCATGGCCGAAGTAGAGTCCCATTCGGACTATAATTCCTTGATAAAATCCAAATAGGTTTCGGCCAACCTTAGTTCATGTAGGATTCTAAATTCAACCCTATTATCCTCCAGGTTCAACCCTTGATTCTTGGCATCTTTTCTTATTTGAAGCATAACTGGCCTTTGAGGACTCCTTATTATACTAGGACTCGGCCAACCCTTCTATTCAGATAAAATTATGTTACGATAGGATTCGGTCGAACCCCACTGGGCAGGGCTTTTCTTGAGAATATTCTGAGATACATTATGTCCTATATACTGGGTCAAGCCCATAATTACCCTTAGCCAAACATGTCATTTTGGGTCTAAACAACTGTGTAGTGGCCGAAGTGGCTATAGGGCATCGAACCTAGTGGCTCAGATCAGGCCAAGGTTCTCAAATAGACCTTGGGATTGGAGATTCTGAATCTCTTGGATTGGAAGGTGGGATCTGTTCTGTCGAGAAAGACCTGCTTATCCCTTAAGTAATCGACTCCTAATGGTATTCCAATTAGGATAGTATCCTGGGAATCTCTGTAATCAAGGAATTAGTTTGCACCGTAAATAATCATAATCCTAAAAGGAACAAAATTATCTCCTTGATTCCCTCAAGGATTCTCCTGGCTTGAAGGGATTACCATCCTTATCTAATGTGTCACCAATATGAAATAAGTTCGTTCAGTAATAATCTAATCATCAACATCCACAACATTTCATTTAGAATTTGGTAATTGTATTGAGTGAATAAACATTTCTTACAGCAGTCATTCCTTATTCTCTGATCACAAGTCGTTTGGGTTTGAAGTTCTCCCAAATATTATCCACAATACCCTATTACTATCATTCTTTTCAATTATTAATAGAACTCGCCATCGTTTATTCTCAGTTGAGAAAACTATAGCACCTTTGAAACTGTAACTAATCTTTGATTTTGACTAGACTTATTGCTCTCTTAATATATTAGGTTATTGCTACTTTAGAATTCATTGGATGTTTATCCGATGTGCATAAGAAACCCCTGAAGGAGTAAAGCAAATTTTTGGGGTGGCAAAAAGGTCAAACAAGCAACCATTTCGAACAAAGATACGTCACCAAAACTCCAACCCCAGCCGGCCATGCATGATTTATTAAAATTAAATTACATAACGTAATACTTTTTTTTTTATTTAGATATATGTTTTTGGTCTATATTCTTATATTTTTTTTTATTGAAAGAAGATTTAGTCAGCATTTTATGATTTATCCATGGAACAAATCCAATACAGGAAAGTCAACCTCAACACCAAACCAATCAAGGCCACTGTTAATTATGTGCAGTGATTAAAGTATTCAGGTTAAATTACATGAAATGCTCACTTGTGATTTCGTCCAATCGTCACACAAGTTCTTACCGTTAAACATTTACAAAATTTCACCATCTTAATTGTTTAAATGCATCCACTTAGTACTACGATCTAGTAGTATTCTTTTTCACTTTTAAGTAAGAGGTCTTAAGTTCTATTCTCGCCAAAAGCGAATTTGAACCACATTATTGTGAGCTCATTGTGAGGTTAAGGCTACCTCCTCTGGTTAGTATGAATAATATCATTTGTTAAAAAAAATTCTCTAGATACAATTACCACTGGGAGGTCCAATAGTTGGGACAAATTCAAGCCCGTATTTACACAGCACGTCTGAAGTTTGATTCTTGACGCTAATTAAACACATGATAGTGGTCAATGGGAGGCTGAAATACATCTATGAGCTTTCTCGACCCTGAAATAGTGGATTGTCATGACAAAGTCATAACTGGTTTCCATTTTAATCTTCAAAATGTCTAATACAATGAGGAATTATTTTCTGTTACATATAGTCAAATATTTACACTTGCATAACTAAATGCCTATGTATTTGCAATGCAAGGACGTTGTTTTTTTTTTTTCTTATACAAGAGATAGTGAAGAAGAAGAATCGAACCGAAATTTTTAGTAAAATAATAAAATACTCTTAGTTAACTGAACAACAGACTTTTAGAGAGGGGTAACGAGGTTTGGTAGCAAGCATATTTATGGGGGAGTTGTGCTTGCGCGCATGCAGTACAAGTGATCCACGACTCCACGTTAGGGTCTCTCACTTTCGGTGGAAGCATTAGACAATAGCCCGTTTGTCTTTGCACAGGTCAACAACCACAAAACAGTTTCCTCCGAGGGTCGGTGGAGAATCGGCACGTGTCGGTACGTGGTCTACTCCTGCACTCTCTAATCATTCTCTCTCTCTTTCTTTATTTTTTTGTTTGAATATTTGTCCAAGTCCACTAAACAAGGTTGTTCATCTTTTTATACAGATCATGTTCCTCAAAGATTTTTTATCTTGTAGAGTCAAATAGGAATAAACAATAATAAAAGAGGCAGCACATTAAGGACGAGGGGAGGATAACAATAACGTTCCGTCCAAAAAGAAAAACAAAAATGTTATTCCGTTTCTGTAATTAACATTATGTTTTTTGTATCTTTGATATATCAGTAATACTATTGCTAAAGTAATGTTTGGATGAACAATTTCCAATCAAGCCAAATTAATTAAATTTGTGATTAGAAACACAGTCTATGAATTTTGCAACGACATATATTAGAGACTTACAAATGTCTATTTTCAAGTAATTATTTATAATTTTTCTCACGTATCTTTGTATTATTCATGAATTGCACTTCTAACTTCTAATATACAACATTTTACAGTTCGTTGCTCACTAATTTGGCGTCAATCTCGTCAATAATCTCACCAAAACATAGCTCAAAATAAAACAAAAATTATCCAACTTAATTATTACACGTATATGCATAAGCATAACCAAAAGAAGCTTTTCTTTGTCGAATTTGGGAATGAGATCTGACCTAAAGGAAAGGAAAGGAAAGAACTTGGGAATGAAACGTGGCGTTCATTCGAGCATGCATTGTGGTTGCTTTTAGATCTCTTCTTCTTCTCCTCCTCCTCCTCCTCAAAACCACCATTAATGACTAAGGGTCCAATAAAAAGGCCAGTCTTTTTCTTTGACTGCGTACCTCTCAAATAATAGAGGGTTTAGCAATCGTAAAGCATTAGGCATGCATTGCATGCGCGTTGTCATGGAATAATTGGGCTGACGAAATTCCTACGTACAGTTGTACGCAAAAACCACGCATATGTATATATAAATGCTATGGACTCTTTCCATATATGTGATTCAAAAGCATTATTATTCCTTGTTTGGCATAAAAAGAAGTCACATCTATATATATGCCCAAATGTGTAAATTTAACTGCATATGAAACTATTCATTACCTATTCATTAGACAAAACGAGAGAAAATCTTTGCTAGAAATCTATTTTCATTATTAAAAGCAGGACGGAAATGATGAATTTCTCTGTTTATTGTGTTTTGTACTAATTTTAGTCAAGAAAATAAGGTGAGAAAAACGTAGCAGAAGGGCCCCCGAGATAAGGTTACATTAAGCATGCAGAGTAAAAACCTAACAGCCTTTGAAACTCATGCAAGTCAATACGAAAGAAGCGAAAGTATTCTGCAACTACTGATGGTTGAATAATAATCAAATTAAGGTGGTGTTATCTTCTACAGATGTGAGATAGAACACGTTTTTATTTTGATTTATCAGCAGACAAGATTATATCATCCTTAGTGAAGGTGTATAGAAGAAATCCAAACAGCAAATGAAAGAGCAGCTACATAAATACTTGAGGTAAGATAGATCATCCATTATTTATTTTTATTTTTTATTTTTGGCCGGTCAAGAGAATACAAAATGTAAAACCAATTGGCATGAATGCCCTATAATTTCAGCACGCAATTTCAGCACGAGCCAAACACGTGAATCATGTCCATAACGGAAGATGTGGATGTCGCTTGTTTGCTCTTATAGCAATAGCATAAAAAATTACATGGATAGCATGGTTGAGTGGCAGCGGGACTTTGGTGACTGCTGTTGCGCTAATTTTTTTTCACCATTCATATTTTAATTTATTAAAACCTAAACGGAGTAAGAATAAAATTAAGTATTATGACACGTATTGGTATATCAGAGAAGAGTTGCGAATGAGACACGAATTTTGGGATAGCAAATACATACGTGACCTATACAATGTTAATCTTTTGCATAAATGATCTCCAAAGGGTAATCTAATACATAAACCGTTTCGATTATCAAGTAGCATAGCAGGGTGAGAAAAGAGAGTAAAGAAAGCAAAATAAAAAGATCGAAATGAAAAGGTTATTAGCATTCCTCAACATGATAGTTATGATCACTTAATAAATAAAACTCTTTTCCACTTTTATATATAATGAGCATAGTGTACCCATCAGTATGAGTCCTCATGGTGGAAAAGCATGCTATATAAGCCAAATTTTACAACAAGACCCAAACTAATATGTATGATTAACAATCATTTACCTTTAGTTAATTCCTTCCCGAATTATTAACTATATCTCTTCTCCAAAAACTTTGGTGCAAGCAATGTCTGCCACAATGTAGACTGGACACGTATTATCTACCAATGGCGATTGATGGAGAATGCAGGAAGCTGTGTTCTGCTGCCATTGGCTAGTTAATTGCAAAACATAGGTTTCCTCGAAACCATTTGATCAAGTCCATTCCATATATACATATACTTATAATTATATACTATTTTATCAATCTAGAGCTTAACGATGAGGTTTATAAAGTTAACTCTAGCTAATCGGCCAATTAGGGGATGTGTTTTGCACTAATCCGAAAGAAGCCATAATCATCCTTGCTGGACCATTAATTCTGGTAATGGCCTAGATTTTGAATAAAATATGCATAATTAATCAAGTTCTTGATGCTGATGAGTTGAGGATTGGCTATGGCTGACTGATCAATAGCAATGGTGGTCTGGTCTCCACGCGCTTCCCTTGCAGTGTTAATTTAATGTACAGTTCTTCCCGCCAGAGGTTTGTTGATAATTATATATATAAATATATTACTTCAATATTTACGATTTTTTTTTTGGACAAAGGTAAATTTTATTACCAAGGTCGATTATGCAAAAGATAGGATCACTGAGATTGAATTTAAGTGGAATCTTCAATAGCGGTATTGAGAGTGTCCTTAGAGTATACCAAATAAGTATAACTATCATTCTTCTCTTCTGACACAGCAACAAAATTTCAATCAGTATAGAAAAGAAGTGATACAAAATATCTTTCTTCCTTAGCGTTTCACACTAAACTTTTTGATCCATAGTGCAATCATTAAGTAAACAAGCTGCACAAAAGATGTTCAAATACAAAGCACAACAAAAGAAATAGACCCCATATCCAAAGCTGCACAACAGAGGGCCCGAAACACAAGTTGGAGCCCAAAAATAGGAATACACCAAACAAAAAACCTAGCCTTTTGCAAACACTGTCGCCGCTTGAACAAAGCATCCCAATCAGCGCGATTCAACACTTTTGACCGCCGCTAAGAATTCAGATGCCAGATAAGAGGAAAATGGAGACTTTAGCATCCTGCATCGCACACCACACCGAATGCAACCACAAATCGAAAGAAGTTAGTGGACAACTCACTAGCGACAGTGCCAATAAATGCAAACAAATGGAAGGTGGTGGTGTGTATACCCAAGCCAAGCTCTATTCACCTTCCGAAAGAACTGCAACCAAATGCGGTGAAGAAGAGTGATTGCATATCAAAATTGAGGTTGAAATGATGAAGGACAGAGCTAACACAGAAAGGGAGTGGAGGAAATGGAAGATTCATATTGAGGTCGATTGATGAGAGACATGGAAGTGGATGGACATCAAGGATTTGAGGAAATAACAAATCGGGGTTGAGGGTTTAGAATGAGAGACATGCAGATCGAAAATGAATTTGGGTTTGAAGAGCAAGGGCGATGGAGATGGCAGGGAAGGGGAAAAGAAGCAGAAGAAACCGAAAAGAGAAAAGAAAGAGAAGATAAAAAGTATGGGAGGGTTGCTACCGACCATGGCCACAACTAAGGTTGGCGGCTACAAATTTTAATAATAAGGAAAACACTCACATGATGTTGAGAAAAACTCTCACTCAGAGATAAAATTTCAGAATTTTTGTTTTTGAAGTAGGAAGCCAATCCATATCAAGAACATTTTAATGGAACAATAAAAGAGAAATAATCAACAGAAAAATATTAAATTAAAGATAAGATAATACTTGCATTCCCTCTTTCGGGGATGAGCTCATTTCCCTTTTGCAACTAATGTATCTTGACCATACAAATTTTATAATTGGAACCATTCATTTTCTTAACCTTCATTTGAAGATCACCCCTATAAAAAAAATTAATTCAATCAGAGATTATTTAGTTATTCATATGTATAGAACAAATTGACGGTGTTGGTACAAGTAATATATTCATAATGAAGCGTCTATTTATTTGATACTTTCAAATAATTAAACGATTTCCAATTTGAATGATTTTTTTTGTAGGATTTATCTTATTATGTAGTTTGTGCATATAGTATGGATTTATATTTGAAATGATTACAAACTGATAGGATTAATAGAGAACCGTTACCCTAGTGTCACGAAGTTACGTGTATGCTTAATTAGTGTAGTTCTTAATGCCACTTAGTACTATGGTATAGTTGACACACCCCCACCCGGAATGTCCACTTGGACTCCGAATCAAGCTATGCTGGCCGACACTAGAGGGTGACTAAACCATAAAGGGTAGGAGTGCGCATGTGAGCGGGAATGAACTCACTTCACACGTGATGCTAAAGCATAAGTAAAGTACAGTAAAGTAGGATAAGGTTTATACTATTAGGAGTACTCTTTAATACCAACTTTTGCCAAGAATCCTCGTCGACACAAAAGCTCTGGTACTAAAACCTGGAAGGGCGAAAAACAAGGGTGAGTGAGCCTAAAAATAAAGTTTGTAAAGCCTTTTTGAAAATGTAATAACCTCTCACCGTAAAACAAGTATAGTTTCCAAATATAACATACTAGGTATAGTATGAAAATACTTATCGTAAATATTAAAATCATCGAGGATGCAATACTTCATAATACTTCGTAAGTAAACACATAACACCTGGTAATCTCAATATCTCGAATAAACAAACATATCATATCGAATGCTCATCGACATATGTTGAGACACAAGTTTATGCCGAGGTATTTTGACATGAACAAGACTGGGTGTAATAATGGTTTACATTCGAATACTACAATTATGTGAAGATTGGCGCTATGCGCATCACATACGAGTCCTAATTGCCTATAAAAATTTAGGACAAGATTGGCAACTACAATGGATCCAAAGTGAGCATATGATGCGATGTGAACATACAGGCCCCGAGTGAGTACTAACACCATTGCAACAACGATGAGCATATAACGTAAATATGATCATGCCACGGTAAATTGATAATTCGATAATTCTAATCAATGCAATGTTATTCATGACCGTAAATCCCATTAAGGCATCAATAATAATACGCATACCTGTGCATCTCATATGACATAGCATAATTTCATAATTTCTATCAATGCGCTAAATCTTATAAATGTTAAGCTAATCTAGGCGTGTTGTAGAAAATTCTTTATAACATATTTAATGGAAACTAACATATTATATATATATATATATGTGTGTGTGTGTGTGTGTAACGACCCCGAAAATTTATATTTGGAAGCAAATACTAAGATAGGCCCAAAATTTATTTCGGAAGATAATCACCAAATTCCTTATCTTAGACAATTTCCAAGAAAAGATTAAATCTCAGTTATTTTATTATGGCTGCATCTAACCTTCTTGTTAGACTGCCTACGTACCCTACGAAGGGATCAAGCCATTTGTAGTTCACAAATTCAATTTCTAACTCATTTCCGAAAATCATTTAAGTGACTAACAATCACTAACTAGATTCAAACAAGTGAATCACACCCAATGCATATCAAATATGGTTTTAGGATATCAAAATTTGCTTTAAAAGACGGCATTGGCTCACTGGCCAAGCACCGCCGTGCGTGGCGGTTAGCCGCCCCGACTCGTTGGAAATTTCAACTATTTCTAAAAATTCTCAAAAATTACAGAAATGCAGATCTCAAAGAGTAGAACAAACTTTATACCTGCGGCAAAGTCCAATTTGGCCGAAAAAATCTTCAATTCTGCTCACACTCTTCGGAAAACCCTAGAATGGGTGTTTGTCAATTTGCCACCTCTAGTGTTTCGCCACCACTACAACTAATTGGGCTTTGTTCTAGGCTTCATAGGGAGTCTAATGGTGATGATGATTGATGGTGAGGGTTTCAAAATCGGCCGATCGCCACCCTTGAACCCGCCGCACCCCGTGCGGTTTTCACATAATTAAGGCCAATTTTGTATGAAATTTGGGGTGGATTAGGTAGAGGGAAGGCCATGGAGTGATTTCCCAAGGTATGATTGATGTGGTTCACCAGAAAAAACCAACGAAAAGCACTGGAGAAGACAAAGGAAATGGGTCGGGTCACGCGAGTCAAAGGGGGGACCCGGTTCTCTCCCTCTCCTCTCTCTCCTTTCCCCTCATTTCCTTATTTTTTGATTGGTCCCCCTCCCCTCCTTCTTCCTCCTTTCTCCCTTTCTCTTATTTTCTTTTAATCTCAGCCGTCCATTTCCTTCAATTGTTTTCTTTTCCTTTCATCCTAGCCACACATGTGGCAAAACCTTTGCTCCAGATTTTCTGGAGCCTTCTAAATGAGGACCAAATTACAAAAATGTCCGTAGCTTCAAATGTTAATAACTTTTTCGTTATAAATCTGTTTCACGAACGGTTTTCACCTATGCGTTCGTGGGATCGAGTTCTATCCAAATATGCCAAGAAATACATTAAAATATATGAGGATAAAATACGGTCCTCGTAAACTTACGTTTAGTCAACTAGGGACATTTTCATTATTTCACTTTCAAATTTTTTTTTTCCCACATAATAATATATTTTTAAATATTTCTAGGGTATTACAATACACAAACACACACACACACACACACACACACACACACACACACTACACACACACACACACACACACACACACACACTATATAAAAGAAAAGATCTACTCACAAATATTTGTGAGGTCGTAGCCGTTCGAATGAGTAAATATGGATCGTTGATGCTAACCGTACCTAAACATAATGGAGACCTATTAGTAAAACTCAATTAAAACGTTTGAATTTGGAGAAATGGACGGTGGATTCGAAATCAACGTGTTGAGATACGTTAAGAAGCGTCCTGGGCAATTTTCGTAAAATGTGGACGAAAAGTCAACGGTCAACCCTTAAAAGTCAACTGAGTCGTCAAGACGGTCAATTACGTTAAAACTTTGGAATTTCGCTAAATGGATGTAAAAAACGAACTTGGGGTATTGAAATTAGCCTAGAAGGGTTTCCGAAAAAAATTACGAAAACGTCAACACGAGGAATATTCTGAGCCCATTCGGAACTGGGCCTAGTTGGAACAATGGCCCAAAAGTTTGGGCCGGGTTTGGGCTTAAGGCCTTTTTTTATTTTTTTATTTTTTTATATCGGATCAGATTCACCCGATGAACTCGCAGGTTTGCATTTTCTGTGAAAGAGAAAGCCGAAAAATATCCGACTTCGATCAACCCTAAATCACTAACAAAACTAGCTATTTAATATACCAAATTGAAGCTCAAAGGGCGAGGAATCAAAGTATACCATTACAGTTTCCGGCCATGGTTGAAAAATGTCTGGAAAACACTTGCAAGTCTCTCAGGTTTGCCGGAAAAATCTGGAAAACTACTCGAGTGCATTTTCAATTACCTTCACTAAGTAAACAGATTTTTAACACTCAAACTCCAGCATAAGATTTAAGCAATAAGAAGGAAGAGATCCATGGATTGCTAACCCTTACCTTAGTAAGAAAATCATGAAGCCTCGTCGAAAAATATGGAGGTCGAGGTTTGGGTTTGAGTTCGTAAGCTGGGGTCTCGGTCTAGGCACAAGTTCATGAGTCAATCAACAATCGCCAAAGAGAGAGTCTGTGAAGGTGCTGCTTTACGAAATGGCGAGTGGTGGTGGTGAAGTGGCATGGTCTATTTGCAGAGAATAAGAAAGAGATAACTGAGAGAGTTTGAGAGAGTTTGAAAGAAATCGAGTTTTCTAGAGGAGGAGACATGAGATTGGGCATAAGTGGGGTGTAGGCCCCATGTGGCTCACAAAACAATACAGAATATCCTTCAAAATAAAATTACCAAATTGCCCTCATGCTTCTTAGTTCTGTATAGTCTTAATCGTAGCTCTAAATTCGATTTCGCTTGCACCCTCACATTCGTAGCAATGAGTACTACAATAATATGGTAAAATAATAGTTCATACACGTCACGAAATGACGGTCAATAAAAGTCAACATTTTCGCCTATAAGGGCATTTTTGTCAATTCACTTTTTTTTTAAATTAATAAAATCGTAAAATTAGGGACGGATTGTTACAATAGTGGTATCCCCTCTTCACTTTTAAGTGAGCGGTCTTAAGTTTGATTCTCGTTAAAGGTGAATTTGAACCACATTGCTAGCCCATTGTGAGGCTAAACCTCACTCCTTCAGCTTAGACCAACTTCAACCCATGGGATAAACCTTAAAATATAAGCTTTAAAACCCCCCTCCAAACCATCTCCAACCATTAGGCTAAATTAAGCCATGGGGAGAAAATATATCTTTGGGCTAGATTCCCCCCCAGGATTTAAGCCTAGCTTAAATTATTCTAAACCCACCAAAATGTCATATTTCAAACAAATTTTTTATTTTTTATTTATAATCTAACGACTATGATCAAATGAGATCAAATATAATGCTAAAAAAAAAAAAAAAAAAAAAGATTTAACGGCCCCAAAATTAAATCTAACATCTAAAATAATTTAAGAAAATTATTTAAATCAAATTTCACTTAAAACTTTATAAATACCTATGTATTTGAATAATTTTTAATTACTTATCGGAATTTAAATATTTTTAGATGAAATTTTCATAAAAATAAATTAGTATAATCTACATAAATTTTATTTTCAAAAAAAAAAATTACTGAGAAAAAAAAGGCTAAAATCATTATTTAATAATCCTAGGCTAAAATTTTAAGCCATAAGAGTTGAAGGTGAAAAGCAGTTTATGAGTTATGGCTTAAAATTTTCTGGCTTAAATTTTTAAGTTTTATCCCCAAGGGTTGGAGATGGTCTTAACAATCATTAATATTTGCGAGAACAAACTTCATGAATCAAACTATAGGAAAAAAAAAATAATAAGAGAGAGAGAGAGAGACAAAGCATCTCTCACCTATAAGTTATTACTGTCCAGTGCAATAGTTGTTAGGTTCTGTTCATGACTTTCTATTTTTCTTCAAAAAAGCGCTTTGATTGCTTTTAACTATGAAATGAAGTTGTGAGAGGACGAATAATCTTAGGTTTAAGAATGATATTATTAAGGCTTAATTGTAGCAGTATTCTCTGAACTTTACTCATAGTTTAATTTTAGTTCATGAAATCTCATATTAATTTATTTAGTCCTTGAACTTAACATTGTTGCACCATTGGTCATTTTCACTAAGGCTGTATTTTTTTCTGTTAAATTTTTTTTATTGGTTTTTTTATTTAGCTTTTTCTATTGTTTTTTGAAGTTTTAAGTTGAAGCTTTTAATATACCCCTAAATTTAATGGAAAAATAGACAACTTAGTGAAAATGACCAATAGTACATCACATTGTTAAGTTCGAGAACTAAAAAAAACTAGGATTTTTTAATATGGGTCCACTTTTATGTCTGTTTTGAATGAAATCCACTAATATTACATCCTTATAGGTGGAATCAGCAAGTAGACCTTAGCAGCTAAAGTGTCCATGATTTTAAAACAAATTACATCAATTGCCATTGGATTTTAACACAATTCATCCAGAAATTAACGTGAATTAGATTTGGGAAAATTAATTTATTATTATGTAAGATTCTAAAAGATACTAGGCACTAGTCAGGCGGTGGGCAGATTTAAGTAAATTTGTTATATTTCTTGTAAATAAGTGTCTATTTATACTTAAAATATATATAATCACATCATAAATTACAAAATAGAATTACATATATATTATGAAGTATTGAAACATAATGAAAACAAGGGGAACAAGCATATAATTTGTTTTTATTTTAGTATTCAACAAGTTTCTTACAATTTATTAAAAAAAATAATGCAAAATGGTAGTTATTTATTTTCTGTCTAGGTGAGTCGCAACCTAGGCAGGGTATCTAGGCGTGTCTGGGCAGGCTAGGTGGGTGCCTAGGCGGTCTAGACGGGCACTTTAGAAGGTCCAGGCACTCTTTCTAAATTTTCTAACGCCTAGGCATTAATTGAGACAGTGGCAGTGTTAGGCGGAGATTTTTAAAACGGTGTTATTATGTACCATCGTTGGGGAAAGGGTATGTCATATAGGTATGTTAATTTGCTGCAGTCTTCATTTTTATTTCTTCTCTGTATCTCTTTAGTATTTGTGCCTTGCGAAAGGGTTATGCAACCTGTGATGGTGGAATTGTTTTTCTACCTATGTGGGGTGAATGGGGTTTATAATACCTCTTGGTCAGAACTCAGAAGCTCCCATCGCTACAACAATTATGCTAATTTGTTGGTTTTAAACATATCTTCTTTTTAATGTTAATTTTTGTCTACCTGAATTGGTGGAAAATTTAGTATAAAATTTGCTTGAATTCTATTGTTCTTCTCGTCGGGCAGATATTATTATTGTTTGAGCATCTATAATTTTTTTTTTTTTTGAACAAAAAATATTATCTACACTAAGTGGGGGAGTAGGCTAAGCCTTACAATGACTAGCAATAATGTAGTTCAAAGTCACATTTGGCGAGAATCGAACCTAAAACCTCTCACTTACAAGTGAAAAATGAATACTACTAAACCGTGGTATTAAGAGGAATGCTCAAATTCGCCCTTGAGTATCTATTATTAGTCTAAGTGGATGAGGATTTAAAAAAGGGGAAGAAGATCAACGTGCATATTGTTAATAAGCCAAAATTTAAGAGAATTATCGTGTTAGTTTTTCGTAAAATTAGGGGATTATCATTACTTATCAGTTATAACTAATCATAAGAATAAGGGTACGCAAAAAAAAAAAAATAATAATAATAAGGAATGACAATACAAATGTGGAATTGTAGTCATTGGATCTAATTTATATATATGATATTAAATTGGATTAATATCAAAATTTTCCAAAAAACGAACACAAAAGTTCAGAAATTAAAATTAAACTAAGGGAAAGTTTAAAAACTATTGCTACAATTAAGCTTTAATGTATAGCACCTGTTTGGGTTAATATTTGAACATTGGGCTTAAATGAAGGAAAGCCCAAGAGTGCCTAATTAAAGGGGATTTGCCTGAAGCCCAACATCAAACCTAAGGGCAGATTGAAGCCTTCTCGACCAAGATATAGGTCACGTGCTTACCATTGAAGTGACAAGTGATGGAGACTAAACTATTACCAACCAAAGAACACTTTCTAGTGGCATTCCAAGTAAAAAATTGATGACTCACTACCCTCCAAGTGTTTTTGGGCAAGAACAAAGTTACAACAATCGAGCTAATTTTCCTATAAAAAGAGGAAGAAGCCCCAGAGACAAGGACACTCAGCCAATCAAACAAACAAACATACAAACTCTGCTCTCAATCTAGATTTGCATCCAAAAGCTGAAATCAACCCAGATTCAGTCATTTTTTAGTGACAAGCTATCTCTTGTCTAGTTTAAAGCTCTGATATCTCCCTTAGTGGCATAGTATCAATTCCCTTGTGTAAACTTGTTTACCATCCATCTTTTTTTAGCATATAAACCCCTGTTAATTCAAAGAGAAGTAACTGCAAGAAATTCTACCTTGCCATACACGGTGAAATCTTGCCCAAAGCTCTTTGTTTGTTTTCTAAGTTAATAGATCTATTACGTAATGCATTCTCCAGTATGTATTAAAGTCATATCCACCTGATTTCCTACTTTAAGAGTCTTATTTGTATCTGGATCTGGTTAGTTTAATGAATATGTCTTCATTAAAAGCAATATAGGACCAAACAAATGACTTAAGAGGCTTTGGACTCCCTTCATTCGAACATACAATACCATGAACTAAAAGTACTTGTTTACAAGGCAAGAAAAAGAACTTAATGTGGACTTGACAACCCTTTGATAACAAGAAGTCCGAGTAACTTGGGACGCAAGTAATCGACTTAAAACACTCTTGTTCTACATCTGCTACACTGAGATTGCAGTGGCACGCCTAGCACTTAATTAGTTTTGATTGCGAGCCTCAAGGCCTACACCTAAGGCCCTACAAAAGCACCTTTCAGAACTAATTTCGTCCTCTTCTTGTAACACATCAACAAGCAAGAGCCCGACTACATCTCGAAAGTGCCAATCCCTTGGCGAGCTGTGATGAGGTCCGAGGATCATTCTCCAGAGTAATCTTCACCCGAACATAGTTTTGGCACGTTCGATGGGACATTCATAGTCTTGTATGCCAAGAAAGAGAACGAAGGAGAAAACCTTTAGGTGGAACACAGAATACGGGCCACCCCAGTGTCTACCAAGATTGAGCATGACAAATCATTTAGAGGATTTTCTTTCCTTGCAAGGACTAGCTATTCTAGATAGCCTGATTTCAGCCGAAAAGTGAGGAGGGAAGGTGATCAATGAAGATTTGCAAGCCACTATGGTACAAGTGCTGAAAAGTATGGAGAAAATGACTCTGGAAACCAGAGGAGAAGTAAGCAGATTCTGTTCGTTAACAAGGAGTTTGTAAAAGAAGATTAGATCTGGAGTACTCTACTCCAAAGAATGGTTATGCCAGGGAAATGATGAGGGAATAGAGCCCTGAGAAAGAACCAGTTACCCCCCTATTTCCTCTGCTTAAGGAAATGAGGGATAAAGGAAAAAATAAAGAAGGATCTGGAGCTAGTCAGCCAGTATTGAAGATCTTGAAAACAGAGTTACACAACCCCCTATTATTTTCACTAAGTAATAGGAGGTGGAATGGGCAAGAAAGAAGGAAATATGGGATGCCCTAGTTAATCGGAAAATATAGTGGAAAATACAAGCCTACAAAGGTAGACAAGTCTCATCCTTATAGGCCCTCACCATTGGCCAGTAAGGGAGGGGATACTAAATGGAGACAACTTGACCCAAGAAAGGAAACCTTATCGGGCAATGATCGCAGCCCAAAATGGGGAGCCCCACATACCCCATACAACAATACAACTAACTAGCAACTTAAAGATGAGTTAGTTGAATTAAGAATGATGGTGGCCCAGAATGCTCAACCTCAGGCTCGCCCGTTGTTCAGGATTACTTACCAGAAGCCATACCTGGAGTATATTGATTAGCAGAATCCTTTTCCACTCAACTTCAAGATGCCCGCGTTTCCAACTTTTAGTGGGGAGGATAGTAGTGTATCTTTTAGAGATCACATCTTTAAGTTCTCCAACCATTGTGTGGTATTCGAACACAATCCTAATTATAAGTTAAGATTTTTTGGGAACTCGTTGGTCGGCCTAGCATCTCAATGATATTCTCTGTTGCCCCCCAATTCGATTGCTAACTGGGGGCAAATGGAGATGACTTTCCATGAACATTTCAATAGGATGGAGCCCGAGATGTTTATTAATGACCTAGTGGAGGTGAAGCAATACGAACATGAGTCTGCGGAAGACTTCGTGATGAGGTTTAGAAGGACAAGAATGAGATGCCAATTCCCTATCAATTATGCCCAACTCATATCCATTGCTCAGAAGGCTTTGAGGCTACATTTGGGGAAAGTGTTTTATGATGTACAATTCAATGAGTTACAAGAGTTGGTAATTGCTGCCATAAAGTACGAAAATTTGTTGCTTGAGGAACAATAAGTGAAGCACTCATCTAAGACTCCTTTTTTTTTTTTTTTTTTTTTTTTGTATAAAGATAAAGCTACAATTCACCAAGTGGAGTTTGAAGAAGCTGAGCCAGAACAAAATGATGGCCATGGAAGAGAAGGGATAGACATGTGTGCGGCAGAGATTACTACTCCCTTTAAACCTTTAATAATGAAAGGTTTAGTTCAACCAGTCAAGGATTAGAAAGTGGTGATGAATGGTGGTGGATTTGTCCCTATGAAAAAGATGCCTAAACCAAAAGACTTAAGAGGAAAGAAGTATTACAAGCTGCACTATACCTTTAATCACTCCATAACCAACTATGTCTAGTTCAGGGATTGGATACAAGACCTAATAGTGAAGGGAAAGTTGTTGTTAGAAAAACCACGGGCCAATATGATGACGGATCCCTTCCCGGAAGCCCTAATAAACATGATCAACCTAACTAGGGGTGAAAAAGGGAAAGGAAAAGCCACCTAGGAAGTGAAAGCAGAAAGAAGGCAAGTTAACAGGTCTACAGAAGGAACTATCAAGCTGCCCGAGAAACCCAAAATAGCCATAGTTAAAGGGTTAGTGTTATGTATCAAATGTCAGGGTGAATGTGAGTCAAAATGACCAGTATCATGGGCCATTATTGATCAAAAGTTGATCAGAAGAAAGGAGAAAGAGGAACAAGAAGCCTGCAAAAGTATCATGCAGGCAGCTGAGAAAGAAACCTCCAAAGATGTTTTCCAAAGGTTGGGAGGAGATTCTCAACCAAAGGGTTTATTAGAGGTATTTAGAAATTATGAAGCATCTGAAGAGATGGAGGACAGAGAAGTCAAAGTACCAAAATGGGTAGATGTAAAGCCTCACCAACCAAGTTCCAATGATGTCCGAATGAAGGGAAGAACAAAGAGCATTATATCCCCATTCACCAAGAAAGATTCTGCCCAACTCAAGCAAAAATGGTACATGGTTGGAAAAGATGGGAGACCCATCAAAGAAATAGGAGCCTTTATGATCAAAAGAGTCCAGAGGCAGCACAAAGGCCATATGGACTCATTAAAAGTCCCTGCTACATCAAAAACCTTTGAAAATGTGAAGTTTGAGAAAGTGCCTCATGGGGGAAGAAACCAACTTCATTGGAGAACCAAAAAGGAGGTAGAAAATGCTAATAGCAAAACAGAGAGGGAAGGAGATCATGTGCCACAAAACCCTCATCCTGGGAAGTATAGAATCTTGAGGAGAGCTCAAGAAGACATGTTAATGATGCCAACACCAATATGGAGCCTAGAGCTAATATGTTTTGGAACTATCTTGCCTAAGAGGGGGATACCCTCACCATTGTTGGTTGATACTCTTTGTGAAGTTCCAGGACAAATGCCAAACTTTGGTATAACTCAAGAGGAAGCGCTGCTTGAACTAATGTTGCCCAAAGAAGCATATGCCTAGTTAGATAAATTTATGGACCATATTGAGGGCAAGAATGAGGACTTACCTAAACCTAGCAACTTTCACGTAAACATGACATATGTTTTATCTGCCATGTTTTACGCCGAGCCATATCAACCTACCACAATAGAGGGTGATTACTTGGCAGCATAACCTATGATGGCATATGTTAGTGTTGAAGAAGCAGGAAAAGAGGAGTCGGGCAGAATAGGTTTGCCCGAGTTCACAAAAAAAGAGCCCGAGATAGTATACTCAGATAGAATGGTCTTTAGTTGCCTGAGTTTGGCTTTAGCTAACCATTTTAAACCTATATATATAACTGCTCATCTGGAAGGAGGACCTTTGAAACGGGTTTTAATTGATAGAGGAGCTGAGTCAATGTGTTACCATATAAGCAGATGAAAAATGTGTGTAGAAGCGAGGAAGATCTCATCCCCATAAATCTAACAGTTTCTAGTTTCTCTAGAGCCATCACTAGAACTCATGGGATATTACCCTTGGAGGTTAACTTGGGCTCCAAGCAAATCATGCTAGCCTTCTTTGTTGTGGATAGTACTTCCACCTATAAAGCTTTACTCGGCCGAGATTGGATTCATCAGAGTCTCTTTGTGCCTTCCACCCTACATCAACAAGTAGTAGTTTACCACGAGGAATGAGCCATGGGATCAGGATTTTGGGAAATGGTGGAGGCCGAGTCATGGCCATTTCTCCCCATTACCAATGTGGCAGAAACCAGCTTTTATAATCCCAGTATTGGGATTCTCTAGTGCTTAAGAGCTGATAAGAACGGCCGCCCGACTAAGGTGACGGCCCAAAAGCTTTTGGAGCAAGGATTGTTCCTCACCAGGGAAGAATAGGATAGACCCCATATTGTCCTAACTCCCGAACACTAGTAATGTCAAAACAAAGAAGAAAGAACCAAGTGCTTGCAATTAGGTCCTTAATTAAGAGACCATTGGTGTATGGGAGAGAAAGAAAGCAAGAATTGAGATAAGTAAAGATGAAGAAGAAGTACATTTCATTTCATGTAAAAAGGATTACAATAGATCCTAGCCTAACAACTTTGCATCCTCGGTCAGGGCCACTATTCTAGAAAAGTAAGTCTGCATAATAATAAAAATTCTGCTTGGTTCTCCAAGATACGTGTTGTTATTGGTAAGTTGGTTCTTTGAGTCCTTTACTTCTTGAGAGATATTCTCCATCTCCTCTACTTTCTTGGAAAGATGATTGGTTAGGTTCATCTTCTCGGCCTTGAGTGAAGAAAGTTGATTTTCCAATCTTTGAATCTTGGCGTCAACCACTGCGATCCTATCTTCCATCACTGATCCTTCCTCCACTAACTGTTGGAGTGTGGCTGATGTCTTCGTGTGTTTTTCTTGGAAACATTTAACTCTATTAAATGCTCGCTCCGCCTTTTGATACTGATCCCTCAAGGCCTGCAGATTCTCAAAGAAACTAAGAAATGACTCATATTGAGCCTTTGACAGTAATTGAGCGTTGTAGAGTTCGGTGAGAGCCTTCTCAGCATCATGAAGGATCTTAAGACTGAAGGAAGCAGTGAAGTCCTTCTTCATCCAATCCTTGAAAATTTGACGAACATTTTGAAGAAGAGGAGATTCAAATGAAGGTGAAGGAGATTGCAGCTTGGTCTCGATCTGCCCAAACTTCTTGACTAGCTGGGATAAAGACGTTGCTGAAGGAGTAGAGGTTGAGACATTTCTCCAACACCTTCAGCAGTAGTAGAAAAGGCAACTTCAGTTGGCAGAGAGGGTAGGATTTTTAGAACAAGAGCAGAAATGGAAGTGGTAGCAGCATTTTTGACCTTCTTCTTAGGCTTAGGGATAGGGGTCTCTGTAACCCTAGAAGTTAGAGGAGGCTGAGGAAGTTGCACCAGGCATGGAAGAGATTGGCCCAAGTTATCTCCAGGGCCCTGTTGCAAACCAAGAAAAACAAAGTTAAGAAAATGACTATAATTCAGAATAAAGAAAGGTAAGATAAGGGAAGTAATATACCTAAATAGAGCCCAAGGCCTTGGAAGGAAGGGTAATGACTCCTGGTTGCTGGGGGGGATCACTCCCACTGACTGGGGAAGGAGGAATTGTGCCTAAGCCCTCACCAAAGGCCTATGAATATCAAAGATAAAGAGTAAATGTCAGTAACTAAGTTATGGAAAAGAAGATAGAAGTGAAGGTACTTCTATACCTAAGCAGGGTCTTGAGTAGAAGGAAGAAGCTTTTCTGTAATGGTTGTTTGATAAGGAGAAACCTGTGGGCTAATTACCTCTGAGACCACTAGGATCTTAGGGATTATGGGTTCCCCGAAGGTTGTTGATGCTGGTTGGAACTCCTGCGTGGGTGATGGCTAGGAGAAATAAGACAGAAAATAAGTATAAATAAAAAGGGGTGGTTAAGAGTTAAGACAGAAAAATTCAGACTAGAAGTACTCATCGGATTGCTGTCCTTTTCCACAAAGTGCAACATCTCCCCATTGGACGGGTCAAATTGAGAAGTAGGAGCTACCACTAAGGGATGAGAGGTTGAAGGAATAGAAGAAGAACCGTGCCCGACCTGAGAAGCGGACTCTCAAACCTTAGCCTACAAAAGTGAAAGACAAGTGTTAAAGCTCCAAGATTAGTAAAGATACAAGTCTAAAGAATGAAAAAGAAATATACCTTTGAAGACTTAGCCCGAGGAAGAGAATTTTGTACTATTTGGGCTGGAGGTGAAGAAGCTTTAGGCGGAGAGATCATTTCTTCCTTTATGGCCTATTTCAGGTGTTCGGGCAAAGAGTTAAGAAAAGAAAGAGATTATGGGAATAATCTTGAGAAGCAAGCCATACCTCTAGTGCTGCAAGGGTGGAATCTTGCATATCCTTGGCCTTTTGATACATCTCGGCTCCTAGTGGATCCTTCCTTGAAATTATGTTAGGCTTCTTGGTTACTTGAGGCCCTAGATTCGACGAAAATGAAGTTATTAGCTCTTAAACACAAAAATGCAAGTAAGAAGGGAAGGTTGAAGCAAAATTCACTTACTGGAAGCTTTGTGTTTCTTCCTACCCACGCCTGCCTCAACCATAGAAGCAGAAGACTTG
This sequence comes from Pyrus x bretschneideri, assembly GCF_019419815.1. Lineage (NCBI taxonomy): Eukaryota > Viridiplantae > Streptophyta > Magnoliopsida > Rosales > Rosaceae > Pyrus > Pyrus x bretschneideri. The sequence continues at coordinate 3,317,573 of NW_025999735.1, read as the reverse complement.
GAGGATTTAACGGCTTGTGCCCTTGTTCTTTTCTTTAAAAGGGTTTTCCGCGGACTAGGGGTGGAGAGTTGAGCTCAATATCGCTCTTTGGGCTCAGACTCAGAAGTTTCTACTACTGTTGCCCGAGTTTGATGCGTTGCCTGATGCTCCACTACAAGTTCTGTCTTACCCTCAGAGTCTCCAAGTAACTCGGAAACATCCCCACTTGATCCATCATTTTGTCTTTCTGCTTCAGCCACGGCTTTCTGAAGAACAAAGACATCCCCAACCTCTTCATCTTGCCCGACATCCATCTCGGCGAGGTTGCCTTGAGCTGCAAGTGTACGGAAACCAAGAAAAGTATTAGAAGAAGGTAGATTTATAAAATTTCATAAAATTACAAGTTAAAAATGTAAGAGGTACCTATCATAAGGAGTTGGTTCTTCTGATGAATCATTTCCTTCCAACTTTTAAGCTCACTCGGCTTAGGATAAGACTTGATGGAGAGATGCTTGAAAATGCGGTTATGTGCTTCGCGTAAGTCTCCTCCATACTTCTTAGTCCACCTTGCTGCCCACCAAGAAGCGAAGCTTAAAGTACATTCGAAATTGAGGGCTATAGGTTTTTTGGCAACCTTGCTCATGACCTTAAGGCTGTGTCAGGCAGCTTAGAAAATGACTTTTGGTGGGGAGTGAAGACGATAGGAGGTGCCACATTGAACAGAGTCAAAGAATAGGATTGGAATAGCTTGTTTGAAGCCCAGCTGCCTGCTACAGAAGTTTGGATGATAAACTTCTAGCCCGCGCTCGTAGAGGTCGCTTCTCACACCCCAAGCCAGGTCCCTCGACTGGATGCAGTTGATAAATTTCTCTCTACATAAGGGGCTGGTGTCTTCTCCAAATCCGTCTTGAAAAGCTTGGTTAGAAAACCAAGGATACCTTATAAGAACTGAAGCAATCCACACCAAGTCCGCCCGAGTCCTGCAGACTCTAAAGAAATAGAGACAAGTGAATGTAGAGTGATTGGTTGGAGAACCTTCAGTTATAATTCGGGCAGGAGCAACACCCTTGGGGAATTCAAGGTTGGGAGCCCGAAGCTCGAGGAAATACCATTGAAGCCAAAGCTGAATCGTCTAAGTAGGACCATTAAGGTTGGTTTCAAATAGTTCACCCTTGGTAATCTCATACAGGAGATGATAGAGATGAGTAAGAAGGAAGGGGCCCATTGCCATATCATCAAAATTATGCAGAACATTTACTAAAAGGATCTACTCGACTTTTACTCCATTGAACTTGTTGGGGAAAACATGCTTGTTGAGCCAGTATAGTAGAAAATACATATGCTTCTGATCTTTGTTGGTGTTGGAAGATGAGGGGCCAAATTCCTTTTTCACAAATGGGATAAAACCCGTGAAAAAAGTGCCATAACTCTTGAATGTCGTAGAGTTATACTCCAATTGAATTATAGGACCAAAGTTTCCTAGGCTCTCAGCAGTCAGGAGAGAATGAGGTGCCCAATCATGAGTGACGTTTATAACCCTGCCCGAGAGCCTGAGCCCGAAAACATGCACCATATCTAGGATAGTCAGGGTCATTGGACCCATCCTAAAGTCAAAGGTATTGGCACTCAAGTTACAGAAAATGAGTACAGTTGTCAGCAACTCGGGCTTAGCAATCACAATCGACTTGGACAACATTATCAGCTCATAAATTTTGTTATTCATCCATTTCCTTTTAAAGATGGGCTCGAGCTAGTTAATCGATTATGTCCATGCCTCATCCTTCATAAGTGGGAAGCCGCGATGGTGGTTTGACCATTTAGAAGAAGAAATACCCGACTTAGCCTGAAATGGGTTAGGGGTATACCAATTCTCCCTAGTCATGTTGTTTTTAATGGAAATTGGGATTGGATAAGTCCATGTAGGTCCCAAGAAGTGTACTCATCCTTCCTTGAAGAAGAGTTCAGTATGCAAGCTTACCTGATGGCGATGCAGACCATTGAGTAAACGGCGGATGGTGGAAAGGCCCTCACCAGATTCGCAGGAAGATTGAGTTCGAGCAACTTTGGGTGCCATTAGATGATTTTGAGGAGAAGATGGGAAGAAAAGTTGGAATTAGAAGTAAAGACTGACAAAAAATGAGAGAAGTTTTTGGAAAGTCTGAAGGCTCTGAGAATTCTGGGAAGTTTTGGGAATTTGAAAGTTTGAAGTTACTAAGGTATTTAGCCAAATGGTCTAAGTGAGAATTATATAGTGAGCAGTTAATTGATGATGGAATTCGTTGGTTAGTGCAAAGGTTTAGTTCACAACGGCTGTTTTAGCAAGTCCCGAGTAAAGGCATGCGACGACTATTTAATCATTATTAGCGTCTTGGGTTACAGACTCAACAATGATTAAATAGGGCACTGTTTGGGTTAATATTTGAACATTGGGCTTAGATGAAGAAAACCCTAAGAGTGCCTATTTAAAGGGATCTGCCCCAAGCCCAGCATCAAGCCCAATGGCAGATTGAAGCCTTCTTAGCCAAGATATAGGCCACGTGCTTACCATTAAAGTGACAAGTGATGAAGACTAACCTACTACCATCCAAAGAACATTTTCTAGTGGCATTCCAATTAAAAAGTTGATGACTCACTACCCTTCAAGTGCTTTCAGGCAAGAACAAAGTTACAGCAGTTGGGCTAATTTTCTTATAAAAGGAGGAAGAGACCCTAGAGACAAGGATACTCAACCAATCAAACAAACAAACATACAAACTTTGCTCTTAAGCCAGATTTGCATCCAAAAGCTGAAATCAACCCAGATTCAGTCATTTTTTAGTGACAAGCAATCTCTTATCCAGTTTAAAGCTCGGCTATCTCCCTTAGTGGCGTAGTATTGTTTCCCTTGTGTAAACTTGTTTACCATCCAACCATTTTTAGCATATAAACCCTTGTTAATTCAAAGAGAAGCAACTGCAAGAAGTTCAACCTTGCCATACAAGGTGAAATCTTGCCCGAAACTCTTTGTTTGTTTACTAAGTTAATAGATCTATTACTTAATGCATTTTCCAGTATGTATTCAAGTCATATCCACCTGCTTTCCTACTTTAAGAGTCTTATTTTTATGAGGATCTAGTTAGTTTAATGAATATGTCTTCATTAAAAGCAATCTAGGACCAAACAAATGACTTAAAGGGCTCTGGACTCCCTTCATTTGAACATACAAGACCATGAACTAAAAGTCTTTGTTTACAAGGCAAGAAAAAGAATTGAATGTGGACTTAACCCATCTGCAACAATCCTTTGATAACAAGAAGTCCGAGTAACTTGGGATGTAAGTAATCAACTTAAAACACTCTTGTTCTACATCTGCCATACTGAGATAGCAATGGCACACCTAGCACGTAGTTAGTTTTGATTGCGAGCCTCAAGGCCTACACCTATGGCAAAGGCACCTTTTAGAACTAACTTTGTCCTCTTATTGTAGCACATCAACAAGTAAGGGCCTGACTACACCTCCAAAGTGCCAATCCTTTGGAAAGCTGTGCTGAGGTCCGAGGATCATTCTCCAGAGAAATCTTCACCTAAACAGCACCTCCTCTTTCATTGAGGGAAAAAGAAAAATACGGCATGGCACTTGTAGACTCCTTTATTGGATCCTGTATTTGTATGAGAACCCTTACCTTGTTGAGCCTATTAAGAATAAGAGGTCTAATAATAGGGCTGGCCCAATAATTAATTCATGCTGAGGTAAGGGTTGTCTAAATTTAAGAAGTGGGCTTTCTGAATTTCAAAGTTGGAACTTCAAAGAGGAGTTTTCGTAGAATTATACAAGCTAAAGGTCCACTACCAACAACAACAATATTATCCTCAACTTGGTAATTACCAAATGCATAATTCATCATCTGGGATTTTTTCATAAAAACAGTCTTGGTATTAGTTGGAGTGAGGTAGGATATTTGAACTAGAGTAATGTTATTCATACCATATTTTTATACCACATTTCTATACCACCTTAGGTGGCATCTGATGTGGACAACCACATCATTTGAAAAATTTGCAAAACCCAAGGAAATGAAGGAAAAAGATTCCTTGTATACCACAATCATCATTTAATTAACTAGTTTTTTTTTAATTATTAGTTTATGAAATAATGAACTAAATTTAAAAATCTGATTAATTCAAATGATGTGGCTGTCCACATCAAATGTCACCTAAGGTGGTATGAAAATGTGATACAAAAATATGGTATGAATAACATTACCCTTTGAACTATTATTTCTCTTTGTCTATGGCCAATGTGGGATTCAACTTGCCCCTTCATGTGTGGGACACAATTAGTGGGTCACACATGGGAGATCCACACATCGACAACAACGTGGTGTCAAGGGGACTCACCCTACGCGTAGGGCCAAAAGACCCACCATCATCGCGAGAGGTCAAGGGGACCCACCTATCACGTGGCAGTACGAGCTCGCTCCATATGTAGCCAAGGGGACTCACCATAAGCATGAGGTTAAGGGACCCACCCATCATGTGGTAGTACAAACCCGCTCTCTGGCTTTGATACCATGACAAGAGATGGGTCAAAGGCCCATCTCCAACAATACCGATAGTGTCCCAAACTTGGTAATTACCACTTACACAATTCATTAGGTGTGAGATTTTATCACAAAAGATCTTGGTGATATTTCAACTATTATTTCTCTCTTTCTAGGCCGATGTGGGATTCAATAGTTTCTATAATGCATAGAGCAACATGAATGACAATATTGTATCTAAATATCTACACCATATTAATATTGTTATAGTGACATATTGGTACTCATTGGAAAGCTTAATTATTTAGCATTTTGGTTTATTATTATTTAAGGATATTTTGGTATTTTAAGTCTTTGGTTTTCTTGTAGATTAAGGATTTGGATTCCTTCCTTCTTAAGGATTAGGTTTGACTATTTATGAATAAGGTGTTTTCTTATTGAGTTAATACAAGTTAGTCAAGATATAATCCTCAATTTGTAACCGTTTCGACAATCTTGCTTATTTAGTTTCCGTTCAATAATAATGTTCATAGCCTATCTTTTGTTTGTTCTTAGTACTCTCACTTTCAACTTCAACGAATTTTAAATATAAACACTGCATATTTCTTTAATTTCAGAGTTCTTGAAAACATCGAAGGAAGCATTTTCCAACCCAAAACTCATTTTTCTTTCCCAGCACTAGATCGTCACTTGATGAGCTCGTGACTCCAAGGTCTTTGTCCTAAAAGGATTCTTGATCATTTTCTTTAGGGTAAATTACACAAAACTACTCAATTATTGGTCCCACCACAATCTCAGACCTCATGTATTAAACATTGCAATGTCATACCTTAATTTATGAATTTGTTGCAATGTCATACATCCGTTAATTAATCTGTTAAATTGACCATTAAATGATTACGTGGCAAATGCAGGGCCCATATTTTACTGATGTGGCAACCAACTTGTGCCAACTAATAAAAATATGTAATTATTAAAATTCTTTTAATTCATTTAAAATATTATTTTAAAAAAAAATTCAACCTCATGACCCTCACCCCACCCATCTCTCTCGTGCCACACATGAACCCATAACCACCATTTTTGCAAAAGCAGTCAAACCCAATTTCTGAATTGTAAATGGCCCAGCCAAGAAAATTAAAGAAAGCCATGTGATTTACATCAAAGGAAGAAAAGAAAACCAAATTAAGCAAACAAGCAAGAATGGGCTGAGGAGCGAATTTGGGGTAAATGCAGGAGGAGTCAAGGAACATAAACTTCTTGACTCTGAATCAGTTGGCGCCATCAATGACGCTGGTTTGGATCTAGAGATTGACAACAATGAAATCACTGTATTCGTGATGGCAGAGTCGACGAGATCACTGTTGCAATGTGAAAGGGAGAAATGGAGAGAGAATACGAGAGGGAATGGGAGAGAAAATGATGGGTTGGTGGTTCTGGATTCAGGCATGGCGAGAGAGAATGGGTTGGGATGGTGTTTCTGGGTTCTGTGGAAGGAAAGAGATAGGTGGGGTGAGTGTCGAGCTGGGTTTCTTTTTTCAATTTTGAAAAAAATAATATTTATATGAATTAAAATAAGGGTTGTTTTATTGGCACCCTATATTTTGTTGATTTCATCCCACGTACTAAAAACACCATACATCTACTTTTTAAATTAAAAAATATCTCAATACACCCCACATTCTTTCCCAAGCTACCTTTACACCCTAAACTCTTCACATACACCCCACATCAAACCCGCATATTTGTCTTCACAAACTTGTTTCCTCTAGTTTTCTTTTCAATTTTCATATCAGTAACCTATATAATTCTTCAATCTTTTTTTCAGTCGAAATTGCTTTTCATTAAAGCAAAGGCAAAAGGACACAAGCCTCACCCAAACAGACTTGAGGGCAAAATGGTTTAAGTCTTGCAATTGTATGTAAATATATTGAAGTGATGGAGTTTCACATTGAGTTGTCAAACTTTTACGGAAAGCTTGTTCATTCTTTTCTGGAAAGATAGTCATATTGCTTATGTGAGAGCGTAGAAGTAAATTTTAGGCATGACTCAAAGAAAGAACTTGGGGTGTATTTAGAATCTTCTTTTTAATTTGTAGAACATTTTAGGGCTTAAATAGTCATTTTATGAGCAATTTAATATTAAATTATTATGTGGGGTATAATCAACAAAATATGGGGTGTTAATAAAAACCTAAAATAATTTTAATAATTATTATTAGTTGTATGACCATAGACACAAGTTGACTACCACGTCAGCAAAAATATGGGCCCTGCATTGCCACGTCATCACTCAACAATCAATTTGACAGATTAATTAATCAAGGTATGACGCAACAAATTTATAAATTAAGGTATGTCATTGCAATGTTTAAAATAGAAGGTATGAGATTGTGATGCAATCCATAGTTAAGGTAGTTGTGTGTAATTTATCCTTTTCTTTAATTTCAGTTGTATATTGTACAAGAATATAGCATAGATCGTGCTTATGCATTGTAGCAATTAGGGAGGACCTCCTTAAGTAGGTGGGACGCTTTGCAAAAGAGTCTGAACGGACGACAACTTTCCTAACACTATCAACAAACTTGGCGCATGCATCAACGTCCTCAAGTAAGTCAGCTTTTAGCAGCATACAAACTTCTGGAAACTCTCCAACCTCAGACTTAGTGGATCTCTCACAACTGCCTGTGTGAGCAGATTTCCCCTTCTTAGTAGACGAATCAGTCACGGCAGAAGGAGGAGCAGGCCCAGATGCCACATTAGCAGCATAATCCATTTTCCTGCTCTTCATAGTGGTGAGCCTCTTAAAAGCGGAGCTAGACTTAGCTCCCGACGGACACTTCAATACAAACCCGAACACTAGAGGCACCGCCGAACTCTTCCGCTGGGCAAGTCTCTCAACAAAGGATGCGGTTACTTTCGGAGCAGCAGGTTTCATAGGCTCGGGCTCAACGGTCATCTTCCACCCCTTAGGGGAAGTTAGATCAATGACAAGCTTCTCGGCAGCAGATGAGCTCCCACGAGTAGCAGAAAAAGTCATTGGCTTCTTCTCAACCGAAGGCTCACAAGCAGGTAAGGAAAACCTCTTCTTTCCACCACTATTGGCAATAAGCTCTACAGTAGCGATCGGGCGAGCCAACGCCTCATCCTTTATCCGCTTTATCTCATCCCTCGGGGGCAGGCCACCTTTCTCCCGACGAAAAGGTCTAAGCAGCTAGCGCCACTCACGATACTCAACTGGAATACCCAAGGCAACGTTCACTTTCTTCATATCTGCCGAAGTCTTTGGAGTTGACCCAAACTCCGAATCTACACAAAGTAAAAAATATCAATAAATTGAAGTGATGGAGCAGCTCAACGAAAATTCAAGCAGGACATGAATGAAGTAGTTCACTTACCATTGATAAAGGTATTTGGGATGCGCAGCTTAGGAGAAGAGTCAAACTTCCACTCTCCACTCACCTCTAAGGTATCTCTCGCCCACTCATGGTCACCTTTGCTAAACACATCGAACAGCCTATGGTGAGATCTCAGCTGCCCCACGTCCTCTTTGTGGCTGATCTCAAAGAAGTACCAAAACTCATTTATGGTCAAGCCAAGCTCAAAGAACCTACTCAAATTCTAGAATCCCACCATCGCACGAACTGCATTTGGGGAGCACTGAGCGGGCGTGCATTTCATGGAGCAAATCAACTCCTGGAAAAGACGCATCATGGGAAAAGTAAATCCCAACACAAAGTAACATAGATGGAATTTGATAGCTCTCTTCCTAGCAGAGGCACCCTCTCTACATGGTTCATGGCCACTATCATCCTTCACCCACTTGATGCGAACCCAAGATGAAATCACATGCTTGTACGCCTTAAGAAAATCCCGAAACAGCTCGTCGAAATTAATCTTGACATGCGTAGCCTTAAAGTAACCCACCTTGCTGAAAGAACCACCTTGACGATACAAAGGTGGAGGATATTCATCACTTTTGTGGTCGGAGGAAGACATCTCAGAGTTTTTCAAAAAAGCACGAAGAAAAAAATATGCCTAAGAAAAGCAGCACAGATGTGGCCCAACAGGAAGGGAGGCCCGCGCCTCCTTCTTCTCCTCTCCTCCACGCGCAAGGTGCCCCAAGAAGAAAACCGAGGCCTCACAGCCCAGGTCCTACGCACAGAAGGGTCGGCCCACACCGGTCCCTCTCCTTCTTTTCCTATTGCCCGGGCACCAGCACAGTAGCCATGGAGACCCAGCCCAAGCCAATCTCCCCACGCCAGCCAACACCCTTGCCGCACCACCTGCAGCTCGTGGCTTCCATGCCACACCATTCATGCATCCTTGGCACCCACCAAGCCAATTTTTCAAGCCCCAAGGCTCCTAAAAATTCAAGAAGAAGAAAAAATTCAAATTTTTCTTACCTTGGTGTGGCATGGAAAAGAAGAAGAACAACGAGAAACAACTCTTTGCAAGGGCAAGAAAAGAAGAACGCTAGGGGAAAGGGAAGAAAAAATATCCTCTGGCTTCTCTTTCTTGTTGGAATAATGATTGTTCTCCAAATTTATTTAATCCCCTGCTTAAGGCAGAATTAAATAGGTATTGGGGGCAATTATTTTCCTTTTCGTAGAAGAAGTCTATCTCCAAATCAAAGAAGAATATCAAGTTCGAATTGGGTAACAACTCTACAAATCAAGCAGCTTGGGATTTCTACACCTACTACCTTTTCCATGTGAGTAGACAGTAGGTGTGGGGGCATTTGTGGAGCCTAAAATGATCCCAAAAAATTCTAGAGGCGACATGTAGACTTTTATTCAAGAAGGACAAGATTGCCCTCAATAAATGGGCAGGCTTCTCAGATGCACCCACGCGCAGCTCACATCCCTGAAAGATTCAGCAGCTGAACACAACTGCCCACAGCTCACCTGCCCTTGGCAAGGAATTACAGATAAGGATTAATTATCCAAATCCTATCTTTAATACATTCCTAATTGAAGATTGACTCCAATCAAGTAAGTAATCCTAATTTAATTCAATTAAGGATTATTACCCTATTATCTCCTATTAAATATCTTGAGAATATTTAGAGAATATGTCTCCATTAAACCTACTATGGCCGACCCTAACCCTATAAATACCCCACATTCTACCAAATTGAAGGGGCTTTTGCAACCCTAAAAAGTCTTAAACACTTTACTCTCTCAAAAAAACTAACTTAGGCATCGGAGATCCGTTGACTTAACCCCCCCCCCCCCCCAAAACCGACCCTCATGGGCGCGTGAGGCTTAGGTCTTTGATAAAAGGTATTGATTGTTTTGTAGGTGCATTTTCGTCCGGACTGTAGATGGCAGAAATTTGCATCTACAATATTCCAAACTAATTATTCACTGCCACATAAAAAAATCAAACATATGGTAGCTCGTTATTGGTTTGGAATACAGCGGTGTCGTTGTGTAACACATTTCTGGGTAAGAAAGCCACATTCCCCACAGCCCACTTGGACTGCATTTGTTTGTACCTTTCTAAGTGGACAAAAGAAGAAAATGACAATTCATATATGTATTTTTTTTTCAAATGGATGGATAACATTCACTCTTCTAGCAAAGAACTGGTCCTCCATTCCTCAAGGCTACAATCCAATACAGGTTCTGATAAAATCAAATTCCAGTTTTAATTAAATAAATACTAATTAAATCAAACAGTAAATTAACTAACTATAATAACTTCTACAAGAAGTTAAAATTTTATTCACCAAGCATGAGGGAAAAAATTACAAAAGCTCCAGCCTCCCTTAGGAAAATGGAGAAATAGACACAATTTATTTGAATTGTGTGCCATAAATAATACAATAATCCAAGGTTATTCAGCAAAAAATCAGTACATTCACAATACACTCATCCAGTGCTTCTTATTCTTCCCCTTCCCTACCCTTTCACTCAAATACACGTCAAGAACATGAATGCGGGTGCCCTCAAATGCGCACGGAGAAGTTAGCTGCCTGTTAGTTTTTCGCTGTGCTCATTAAGCCATGAAATGATGTCGCTAAAAACTCGAATTATCATTTCATCTGGCTCACCCTCCAAAAGGGAATGATATGCATCCATGTAAAGGATGAGCTTCTTGTCGGAACTGCTTGCCTTTTCGTGCAGGACCTTACTTACAGATGGATCAGTTACAATGTCAGCCTCTCCATGCAGGATTAATAATGGAAGAGAGACCTGTAATGAAATTTATTAAAAGTGACCTAATAAATTTAGAATTCTATATGCTACTGCTGCTAAATTATACTGAAATACACTGAACTTTTCGGGTAAACCATAAAACATAGTATCTAAAATTCGAAATAAATCATGTATTTGTTGAAAAGACAGAGCCAACTAACACCGGTTGTCCAGTCCCCTGCACTGTCCCCAAAGAATAAGAAACTACCACGACCTGTTAGATTCTGTTTCAACAATTTTACAAACTTTTCGGACAGTTTTGCGTTCAACTAACATATATTGAATCTAGTGGAAATTTCAGAAATGATGTGTAGGGTTTTGTTGACAGAAAGATACCTAACATAGGTTTACTGGCTGTGAAGGTCCTAATTAGTACATCTTGGTTCTAGAGTCAAATAGGGGTCTGCAAGCAAGACTCAGGTTGGATCTGAGTGCAATACCACTGATCTTCATTGGTCTAAAAGAAATGAAGCCCAACCTGAACCTCAATAAGCAGAAGCTAAACCAAATAGCATCATGTCAAACTCGATCAGAAAAATGGTTTCTAAGAAAACACATCATCAATGGTCCATGGAAATGTGGTGTATTTGTCCTGTGCTACTGCAACTTCATATCACACATCATAATCTAAAAGAGCATTAGGTTATATATGTAAATATTAAAGTCGTATTTATTTCCCTTTTGGATTTGTAATCCAGACAAACTTTAATGGGTTAAAGTTACTTCAGATGCAATCAAACATCTGTGGGTTAAACTTAATAAGAATTACCACCTAGTTATGTAGACACCAGAACTGTTAACCACCAGAAAGAACAAAGAAGAGATTACGGAATATGCAGCAACAAGCGTTACATATTAAGGGAAAAGGTTCACACTGAACAAACTGGATAGAACTTGATGCAATCAAAGGAAACTAAAATGGTGGTTCAATTGGTTTAGAAATTAACTGTAATAAAAAAGGAGTCATGGATTGGCATACTTCTTCCAATTGGTGTTCTATCTCTTCAGTAGTTCGGAGCATTTCTAGAGCAGTTTCCAGGCGTGGTTTATCCTTGTAAGCAATAACATTATAGGCTGTCTGCATTCAGGAAAATGAACAAATTATCAGCCACAACTTCCGTAAGAAGATTAAAAAGAAATGACGCCATCAAATCATGGCATGGATAACTAATTAGAACAACTTGAGAAAGCTAGTAAAATAGCATTACCACCCATCTTATGAACATAAGACCCTCCATGTTTTCACTACTTGAAACTATTCATCAAAGAAAAGAGACTAACCATTTCTCTTTTCTTCAAGTCTCTAAATGCTGCCTCAGCCAGATTCTTTTGAGGAACCAATTTTTGCTTTGGAAGGAACTTGGCCACACCAATCAGGATTTGTGTTAGTAGCCACGGTGGAACCATGTCATCTGCAATCTACAAAAAAATAAAAATAAAAACAAATTTACACCTTTTAAGTGAACGAAGGTGAAAATTAAAGAAAAACCTTCTTCCTAATGCTAACACAATAAAAGTTATGGAATTTACCTTGCACATTGGTGCTACTAGTATTGCGCCATTCCATGCGCTAGGTTGTTTTAGGTGAGCTTTCAGTGCTACAGCTCCACCCAAGGACTGTCCAAAGAGAAAGGTCGGGAGTGTACGTAACTCAGGCTGCTCTGCGCTCCAAACCAAAGTTTGTAAATATTAACAATTGAAATGAAGATGGCGTTTTGTCTATTTTCTTGTTCACAGAACAGACAGACCAGACATATCCTTTAGTCTATCACTTGATTGTTCCATGGGGTAAAAAAAAAAAAAAAAAAAAAAAAAAAGATCTATCATCAGCCAAGCAGGGCCGGCCCTGAAATTTTGAGGGCCTTATGCGAAATTTTAACTGAAACTCTCACTAAGAACCATGAAAAGAAGTTACAAATTATTTTTTTTGTTTTTCCTATAAAATAGTTTCAGCTCATAAATTTAAAAAACATATTATCATGTGGTAGGTGGATATGCATTTCCTGCATCAAAGAGCACCTAGTTTTGAATTTTTTGGGTGTTTTTTTTTTATTATTATTTTTCATCTTGTACCATAGAGCAAATGTTGCACAGCGAGTACCACTTGTGCTAATTGCATATCCTATTTTCTTGCTGTACAAAAATATATATATACGCATATTTATATATAGTATATATACACTTGGGGGCCTTTAAAAATTAGGGCCCTGTGGGGTGCACCACTACACTCCCTCAGGGCCGGCCCTGCAACCAAGGAGTTTAATTCTCTATTTCAGATGCAAAGTACAAAAGAATAAGTAGCTGAGAAGAGCTAAATTACGTCATGAATAAAACTTTCCCTGAATTTGGTTTTTGACATCACTTTTCATCTGCTAATTTGGTTTTTGACATCACTTTTCATCACTTTTCATATTTAGAGCAGTTTCAATCCCTCTACCTAATATTTTCTAGTGCATTTCATACCAATGTATCCTAATCCCTTGGTACTTGGAAATCCGTCATCCAAACACCCCATTAGAGTTCATTTGACACTCAGATTTCCAGGTCCATACTTCTCACTGACTCACATTAGAAAGTTCTAACAGGAAGGTTAATATATATTTAGCATACCTTTGACTTTGGAGTAAAGCTCAATGACATCATCTACAAGTCTGTCAAAGCTGGGAATATGGCAATGAAGACCTTCGGAGAGACCAAAGCCAGGGTAATCCATTGCAAAAACTCCGTACCCATTTGATGCCAGCTTCCTTGCAATTCCTGTAGATATCATGAAATGATTAGGTTCCACAAAGGAGCATGTCAAACGCAGAAATTTGGTCAGCAAATACTCTCATCACAGGTTACATGCCTTCAAAGAAAAAAGTGCAAGTATCTCCGTAGCCATGACAGTAACACACTATTGCTTTGGGACGAGATGTCGCTGGAAGCCAACTCTTGGAGAAGATCTCCAGTCCCCTAGAGTTCACCTCATATGACTACACAATAGAATTTGCTGTGATCATCTTCAAACGAAAAATAGACTGCAGAAACTTTGGAAATCTAAAACAGGGGCCCAATGCTTATGAATAACGTATCCTAGCATTTTACATGATCGCTTAACTTAATTATAGGTAAGCGGAGAAACTTGAAATGACATAAGTACGACAATGTAAGTTGATTACCATCGTAAAAGAGTTATTACCTCCTCCATTTTCAATCCATCAGTTGGTGTCTGCAAATTAACCAAAAAATAAAACAATAAACATTACTAAAATTAAAAAATGTCTGCAACCCCTTAACAATTACGTAACATCCTGAACTCAAACTACCATTTAAGAAACACGACCGAAAAAATCAAAGCAAAATAGTATAAATAGCAAGTTTCAGTAGCGGTTCGTGCGGCCGTGTGTGGACTGCAAGACTGAACCGAAAACAAACTCAGGGACAATTTTTTTGAGCAGCAATAATAATTTCAATGTTAAAAAAAAAATAATAATAATAATAATTTACTTTGAAAAATAGTGCATCCATTCCTCCCAACCACTCATTCTCATTGACCCATTTACAATTTTCCGTGTCAATCATCACCAACCCACTACAAAACCCAATTACACTCTCACAAATTACAACGTGCACGAAATTTTCGAGCTATATTCTAATCTAATCTAAATTACTTAGCAAGATTTAAACTTAGACGCAGGCCGAACAAACTCCACTAGCGAACTTGGCCACCTACAACTCAATCTAAATAAAACAACCCCACAAAAAATAATGAATAAAAAGTCCACTTTACCAATACCATAAGTAAACAGAGAGAAAAACAGCCAAACAAAATACCTTGAACAGAATGTGGTCAATCCCAAGCTGAATTTCCTTGAAGGCCTCACGAGCGCGCCTTCTGGCGGGAGCTTCATCCATGTTTGCATCCAGAAGCTTCTGCAGTTTCTCGTCGACGCCTGGCAGCTGCCGCTTCTTGGGCGCCATTGCTGCTGCTTCTGTGCTCTTCTTCCTCTTTGTAAGTCGGAAACAAAACGAGACCGCCCTGAGCTCTGAAACGTTTCGAACGGAGTTTCTTTCTGGAGTCAGAAACGAGAACAACCAAATGATAAATCAACTGGACCGGGAAGTAAGGTCAATTGTACCGGGAAGAGAAAAAGGGTGGCGACTGTATCTGTATGGCTTGGCGAGTTTCAACGCCATCTGAGATTTTATTAAATTAATGATTAATTGTAGAAATAAATGGAATCGCCGAGTGGGAGGAAGCCAAACCAAATGGGAATCTGACTTTTCGGAAATTAAAATAATTTAATTATGTTATCTACAGACTTGATGATGCGATCTGGTTGGGAAGTCTTTAATATTGATTATTGAACAAATAAAAAGAAAAAAAAAATGATGGAGGAATTAATTTGAGAGAGAATGAGATAATTCTATTTGAAATTTTATTTTTATTTTTTTGTAGTATGTTTTAATGTGAAGCATTAGTCATTTTTATATAGTGACGTGACTAATTTAATAAAGAGAATCAAGTGTTACAATCAATTGAGGAATGAATGAGCAATTTATTTGATGAATCAATGACTTAATGGTTATAACATTTACCTTTTTTTTTTTTTTTTTAGTATATCGATATTTTTATACTATGGGAAGGGAGAGTTCGGCTAAGCCACACAATGGATTATAACATTTACTTGAGAAATGAATAGTTATTTGAGGAATTAATAGCCTGGTGGTTACAACAGCTACATCAATTGGAGGACGGACATAAAATTTCCTGTACCATTCTTCTTTGGATTTTCACAAATTGCTCAGTTAGGTAATCACTAGGACTCCATGTCAATGTCTCGTCTTTGTCTCTCTCAAAAATAAAGGTATGCTATTTACATGGATGACCTAGAAAAATCGGTAATCGCCGTGGGTAGAACGTCAAAACTCCTTAAGAAGATTTCCATGACTTCAGGCATGGCTCAAGTGACGGATGACCGTACCATAATTGGTGTCTCATTAAAAAGCTTTCTAAGCAAAAGTCAGTGGGATAAAAAACTTAACTGAGGCAAAAAAAGTACACGGGCCAAAGCGTTGGCATCTTCGAGATGCCTTTCCCCTAACTAGCACATGACTGGATGCTTCCTTGAACATCGGCATCATCAAGATGCCTTACGCTAGCTTTAAAAGGCTGCGTAACCCATTGTTGGAATATTTAAATTATTATTATTATTATTATTATTATTATTATTATATTAAATTTATTAATTGAATGGAAATTAGAAGTGGAGGCTTTTGGTAGATAGATGTGTCTATTCAAATAAAGAGTTGCAACTTTTGATTCTTCATGAATAGTCACATGCATTCCAAAGAGGTATCTCTAGTTCTATAAATAGGAAAGCCCCTTATAATCATAAATAAATTTTCATTGTTTTACAAAATCATACATAGAGTGCACTAAATATTAGAGAGTCTCTTTAAGTCCATATGAGAGAGTTTTTCAACACAATCGTAATTCATGGAGCCTTGTGATTTGAAGAACGTGGTCGTTGTATCTTGAGAGACAAGCGCTGATCAACCATGAGCACCGTAGTGGGGCGTAAACTTGTCTTAAGAACATAGTGTCTAACACTTGTCTCAACCGAATTTTCAGGTTTTTCTAATCCATTATATCATGTTCATTTAACATTGGTTACTCATGTGCATTCATTAATTTTGATATATAATTGCATGAATTATTTCTTAATTTTCTATGTGAATTAATACAGCAATTAGACCCTATTTATCCAACAACCAATACCTCTAACGTGCTTCTGAAATGAGCTCTTAGGCAATAATTTGGTAAATAGGTCAACATCGAAGGGAGCTTTAGAAGTGTAGAATACAGCTAGTTGAGCCCCCAACTTTTCTCATATGAGGACAAAGATCACTGTTATTTTGAATACAGCTAGATAGATGCACAAATTCTCCTATGCCTCTAGCTTGGATGGTAAAAGAGGTAACGTCAAGTATTTCTTCAAGTCCTAGAACGCTTTATCCTGGAAACTTGTCTTGCAAAGCATGTATCTTGGGGAAGTTTATTCCTCAACCCTCAACTACAAAGATTATTCACGACCCTTAAAGTTTCTTCAGAAGATTCAATGGGATATTTGTGGACCTATTCAACCAACATTCGGACCATTCAAATGCTTTATGGTGTTCATTGATTCATCAACAGATTGGTCTCATGTCTATTTATTGTCTACGGGCAATTTTGCTTCTGTGAAACTCCTAACTCAAATCATTAAGCTTATGGCTCACCACCATAATTATTCAATTAAGTCCATTCGATTGGATAATGTGGGAAAGATTACATCGCAATCTTTCAATGATTATTGCACTGTTGGGGTTGAAGTTGAACATCCTACCATGTTCATACCCAAAACAACATGGGATAAGTTTTTATAAAGCTCTTTCTAGTGATAGCTCGGACCTTGGTTATGCGAACCAAGCTGTCTAGTTGGGGCTATGCAATATTGCATGTAACCATATTAGTCCACTTAAGGTCCACTACTACCTAATCTCATTCACCGCTACAGTTCGTTATTAGGTACGAGTTTGACGTTTTGCACTTGTGTGTGTTTGGTGTGCAGTCTATGTAGCAATGTAGCCACCACTGCATACCAAAATGGATCCTTGGAGAAAAATAGGAATCTATGCTAGTTATGATTCGTCATCCACTATTAGCTACTTAAAGCCCTTGACAGGCGATCTCTTTACCACACGTTTTGCGGATTGTCACTTTGATGAAACAGTTTTTCTATCATTAGGTGGAGATAAGAATGCTAAAATTCTAGAAAAGCACCACGAATTGTGATGGATTACGACCATTATGTCTCATTTAGATCTCTGCATTACCCAGTTTGAAACTAACATGCGTAATCTAGGTCTATAGAACATTGTTCAAAGCATGCTAGATGCTTTTACCGATCTAGCAAAAGTATAAGATCACATATATCTGTTGTGAACGTGCCTTCAAGGATCAGCGTACCAAACGAACATCGCCTGATGCGATGATTATACGCACACAAATTAAACCCTCTTTTTGTCAATTGTAGTAAGTATGTAAGTAGGGATCGTTCTGGACCGGGGATTAGGAAGGATTGTTAATCACTTGGATTTGACTTAAAAACGTAAAAACAAGTTTAAAACACTATACTAGACTCAAAGAATGCAAAACTCAAAATAAGATAGATTAAGACTAAGACTAAACAAATATGGGGGGGGGGGGGATTGAGGTTTGGACGAATTTAAACTAAAATGGATAGAATGTAAAGAAAACAAATTGTAAATACGAATTTGACGGAAATGAATGGATGGGAAGCTAGCTAAGGGGTTCATCTCCACACATGTTATACTTGCATACAAAATGATTTCTAATTGCTTTTCAATAAACCATGAATTCTCAACACCCCGGGTTAATTAGGTCCCCTTAAATTAACCGTCAAGTTTTCCTTAAGTTAATGAATTGGATGATTACATACGACAACCCAAAGCATTCTCCACAAGTTCCCTACATGAATTGCATAATAGAGATACAAGCAAGAATCATTAAGTTCTTTGAAAACTATAAGTGTTGACGAGGCATTCGTTACTATGATTGCATGAAACTTATGCCAAGAATTTATTTAACGCAATTGTTTATAAGCAACCTCCACTACTTGTGAATATAAGTTCATAACTATTAGGTGAAACTCACTTATATTCTAGCGTCATATTCATGCATGAAAATTAAGCGTGCACTCTCAATAAACATACATAAATAGGTTATCAATCAAACAGTTAAACAAATTGAATTCACAACTTATGAAACGTAATTAGAAGTAATCAAATCATATTGCAAGCATAAACATATATTTCGAATCCCCCCTAGCCAAGGGGGGTTTAGTTCCTCATACGTACAAAACAAAGAGAATTGAAATTAAACATTGAAATCAAAGAAACACCTAAACATTCCAACAACTCAAACTTGAATTGTATGAACGTTTAGGCCCTCTTCTCTTCCTCTTTATTGTGGCACAAGGTCTAAGGATAGTTTGATGGTGTGAATGGTTTGGGGAGTGGTGGAAATGGAAGGATGGTGTTTGGATTGTAAGGGAGACTCACGGCATCACTTGTGTGATGGTGTGTTTGTGGTGTTGTGTATGAAAATGAGATGGAGTAGGGAGTCAATGAATTGTATGAATGCATTGCATGGTTTTATAGGGAGAAAAAGGGGTGAATGTGCATGTGGCTGATTTAAAGAATGGGAGAGAATGGAAAAACAGCTAGGTTGTTGGTGGAAATCTGGAAATGGGATGGGATGCCACGGCACAAAGGGATTTGGCTGCTGGAATGGGTTGTTTTGCACGGCTTAATGAATGGGATTTGTTGTTGGTGTGTTATGCATGGCATGGTTGGGATTGTGGTGCAATGATGGAGGAATAAGTGTATGATAGTGGCTGAATGATTAAAGGGATGTTGCTAGGTTGGAAATGCATGTGGAATGGCTGGAAATGCAATGGGAGTGCACGGCAAGGTTGGAGAATGAATGTGTGGCTGCATGGTTGAATGATTAAAGTGCATGTGGGTGAATATGTGGCTGCAATGATGAAGTGGACAACCTGGAAATGCAAGGGGAATGCACGGATTAGAGGATTTGTGTTAGGTGATGGGTGCATGTGTTGAATTGGTGGTGCAATGATGAAATGGAATGCTGGAAAGGGTATGAAATGCACGGCAAAGGGTGATGTTGTTGGTGTGTGAATGCATGTGTTGAATTGGTGGTAGCTAGGGTGAATTATGATGAATGCATGTGAGTGACAACTAGGTTAGTTGGTGGAAATCTGAAAATGGC
Source organism: Pyrus x bretschneideri (assembly GCF_019419815.1). Taxonomy (NCBI): domain Eukaryota; kingdom Viridiplantae; phylum Streptophyta; class Magnoliopsida; order Rosales; family Rosaceae; genus Pyrus; species Pyrus x bretschneideri. The sequence continues at coordinate 3,298,033 of NW_025999735.1, read as the reverse complement.
ATAAGGGGTGCACGGCAAGGGAGAATGTTTGGTGCTTGAAATGCATGTGAATGCATGTGAGTGCATGTGTTGGTGGTTTTGCATGGCTTTGATGGATTGTTTGATTGGGCTAGAGGTTTTCCATGGCTCAAAGGATTTGTTTGATTAGGCTAGGCCCTTTGTTTTATGTCCCAAAGAGCATACAAGGCTTCAATTTCGTCCATCCTCTTTGCTCCATGATTAAGCTATCCAATCCATGCCCAAAAATGCTCCAAATAGCCTCAAAATGCACTTTCTTGCTCCCTTTGCCATGAGGACCTAAAAACAAACGAAAATAGCTTAAACTACTAAAACAACTATGAATTAACAACATAAATGCACGAAAACAAGCTAAGTAAGTCGCCTAAATATGCTCCTATCAAATTCCCCCACACTTAGCTTTTGCTAGTCCTCGAGCAAAACAAACAAACTAAACAAAACGAAACGAAACAAAACAAACAAAAGACAATCTAAACCTTCCAATGTTGCCTCAGGGGTTTCCAATGCACATGACATGTTAAAATTCGTTATCTCCACAGATTTTAGTCATCTTCACACTTAAGTACATTCTTAATCATAGTCACCACATACTAGTTCACAATTAAGCATTTAAAACCATGTTTTGAATGTAGTAACATGCCTTAGAGAATTTGCTCAATTCATTACAAGATATGCACTCAATTTTCACTCAGATTTTCTGACTACACACCCTACACTAAGTATATGTGAGAAGATTGATGTAAATATGAAACTAAACACTCACATATGTATATCTCAAAGAAAGCAATTTCTGGAGTTAATAAACATGTTTGGATATGATCTCATGAATGGAATGCTACCACTTAGATGCGAGAACCAGTGACACCATATGCTCATACCAAATTCAAACTCCACAATTGAAATGCACAACTTCAAGATAGAAGTCAAGGGTTGTAACGGGGCTTGGGGTATTGGCTCACAAGGAAAGGTAGGGATAAACAAAAGTTCTTTAAACAATAGCAAGCAAAGTAATGAAATTAAGGCTTAGAATTCACTTGGCATGCAGAAATCAACTTTTAGACATAAGGGGGAGATTCAACAACTCTTAGGGCCTAATTTATTATTTTGGGCCCTTACTTCAACAAAAAATACCTTTCAACTCTTTTTTTCATTTTTCTTTTTTTTTCTTCTTTCTTTTTGGCCGTGCCTATGGCACATCAACTCACATAAACACTCTTTCCCCCACACTTATTTTCTGCAATACCTTAATCAAAAGGAATTCATTGCTTACTATGCTTCAAGAACAAGGGTAAGGACGGTCATATTCTAGGTTAGGTGAGGATAAAATGGGTTAACAAAGAACATGGGCTAACACGGCTCAATGGGGTTAAACTTAAACACAAAATGAGTTAAGGGCACATGGCCTTTTGGCTTTGATGGTGGTCACTACACAACTTCATCTTGAATATGTGTTATGCAAATCAATAACATGCTTTGAATGAAATGGGCATGAGTTCTAGCATTTGGAACTATATGATGAAACGCCTTCTAAGTAGTAACCAAGCAAAGAATAATGAGATCATGCAACGACTTTAGAAACAATAATGCACAGATTTTAACTCTCCAAATAATGTTTAGGCTCAAGTCTCACAAGGTTGTAGCGTTTGTTTGAGTTCCTTCCTTCAGGCATGTTACAAAAACTAATCTTTCTTTTATGATTGCATGTGAAGTCATACATTATAACCATAACCAAGCATATACCAAGAGTAAATTGATAGGAGCATATTCATGCGACTTAAATGGCTTGTTCTCGTGCATTTACGTTATGTTTCTTTAGTTATTTTAGTACTTTAAGCTATTTTCGTGTGTTTATAGGTCCAAAGGGCTAAAGGAGCAAAAAGATGCATTTTGGAGACTTTTGGAGCACTTTTGGGCTAAGGATGGATAGCCTATGCTTGGAGCCAAAGTGTTGGACGAAATTGAAGACCTAATTGAAGACCAAAGTGTTGGAACCTTGTTCCCTTTAGTTTTAGGACATTTAAACCTTTCCTATATCCTTAGCCGTGCATAACATTCCAACATTCCACTCCTTCATTTCAGCCACACTCCCACATATCATTACTTATCATCACCACTTATCACTTATCATAATCACATATCATTACTTATCATCACCACTTATCACTTATCATAAATCATTACTTATCATCACCACTTATCACTTATCATAATCACCCATAATCATTCACATAAATCAGCCACATGCATTCACTCTTCATAATTCAACCTAGCTGTCATGTTTCCCCTTTCATCATTCCCTCACATTCTTTAATTCAGCCAACACATGCTTACACATGCATTTTCAGCACCAAAGAATTATTGCACATGCATTTCCAACCCACATGCATCATTTAATCATTCAAACATGCAGCCACAGTCACTTTACCTAGCTGTCATGTTCCCTCTCCCATCCATTTTCAGATTTCCACCAACCAATCTAGTTGTCATTACACGTGCATTCCCTTCTTTAATCATTCCTAGCTGCCATTCACATGTTCTCTCATCCCTTCTCTCCCTATAAAACCATGCATTGCATTCATTCAATTCATCTCATTCTTCCATACACATTTCAGTCACAAACACCAACCAGTCCTTTGTGCCGTGGCCTCCTCCTTCCATTTTCACCACTCCCCAAACCATTCACACCATCAAACTATCCTTAGACCTTGTGCTACAACGAAGAGGAAGATAAGAGGGCCTAAACGTTCATACAATTCAAGTTTGAGTTGTTGGAATGTTTAGGTGTTTCTTTGATTTCAATGTTTAATTTCAATACTCTTTGTTTTGTACGAATGAGGAATGGAAGAGAAGAGGGCCTAAACTTTCATACAATTCAAGTTTGAGTTGTTGGAATGTTTAGGTGTTTCTTTGATTCTCTTTGTTTTGTATCATGAGGAACTAAACCCCCCCTTGGCTAGGGGGATTCGAAATATATGTTTATGCTTGCATTTTGATTTGATTACTTCTAATTGCGTTTCATAAGTTGTGGATTCAATTTGTTTAACTATTTGATTGGTAACTTATTTATGTATGTTTATTGAGAGTGCACACTTAATTTTCATGCATGAATATGACACTAGAATATAAGTGAGTTTCACGTAATAGTTATGAACTTATATTCACAAGTAGTGGAGGTTGCTTATAAACAATCGCGTTAAACAAATTCTTGGCATAAGTTTCATGCAATCATAGTAACGAATGCCTCGTCAACACTTATAGTTTTCATGATGCTTAATGATTCTTGCTTGTATCTCTATTATGCAATTCATGTAGGGAACTTGTGAGGAATGCTTTGGGTTGTCGTATGCAATCATCCAATTCATTAACTTAAGGAAAACTTGACGGTTAATTTAAGCGGACCTAATTAACCCGGGGCGTTGAGAATTCATGGTTTATTGAAATGCAATTGGAAATCTTTTTATTATGCAAGTGTAACATGTGTGGAGATGAACCCCTTAGCTAATCCATCCATCATCTTGTTTTCAAGGAATTCGTTTTACAATCTGCCTAGTTTGTTACTTTGTTTTGTTATTTCAATTTTCGTCAAAACAAAACCCCCCCTTTACTTTCTTGTTCTATAGTGTTTAGAATCTGTTTAATTTGTGTTTTAAAGTGTTTTGAATCAACCTATAATCTTAAATTCGTCCAAATTTGTGTTTAAGGTCAGAAACTGCCTAGTTAGTGTTTTTAGGCAGTTTTGAGTCTTTTGAACTTGTTTTGAGTCCTTTGAGTCTTTGTATTGTCCAAATTAGTTAGAAAGTGTCTTAATTTGTGTTTATAAGTGTTTTGATTCAATTTGTTACACAAATTCGTCCAAATTCACCAAAGTGCTCAAAACTGCCCAGAAAGTGATTTTAAGGCAGTTTTGAGTGTTTTGGGTGATGTTTGAGTCTTTTGGTTTGTTTTAGTGTTTTAAGCGTTTAGTTTCGCATTCTTTGAGTTTAGTTTAGTGTTTTAAACTTTATTTTACGTTTTTGAGTCAGTTTCCAAGTGATTTGCAATCCCTCCTAATCCCCGGTTAAGAACGATCCCTACTTATATCTATACTACAATTGTCAAAAAGAGGGTTTAATTTGTGTGCGTATAAATCTCGCATCATAAATCAAACTTTTCTCCATGTTTATAACTCTTTTTAACAGTCATGCAATTACAAACCAAATCCTGAGGCAAGTGTTGGAAGGTACCTACGACACAAAAACGACTCAAAACACTCTTTTTAGGCTTTTCAAAACATGTTTTTCAAATTTTTATGTGATTTTCGGAGTTATAAAACAAAACACACTAAAACACTCCAAATCAATTTAAAAACATTTTAAAACAGCAAGGAACAACACTTGAAGTTATGGGTGATAAAATCCAACGAATTTGCATCAACATACTTAGTTACCCCCCCACACTTCAATCAAACATTGTCCTCAATGTTTTAAGCTAAAAAAAAAAAACCACACTTAAACATAAGCAAACACAAAAACAGCAACGAAACATACTAAATATGGCAGAATGTATCTAACAAAGAGAAGAGTTTAGGGATGCAAATCTGGTTATGGAGTGTAAATTCCATCTTCTCCTTGGTGATTACAGTGAGGCTTCATCTTGAGTTTTTCCACAGGCTACTCTTGAACTGAGCTGGAGGATTCTGACACATGGTAGGCAAGCACGAGGTGGAGGTGATGACCTGTTTCTTTGTTCAATCTTTCCAATTCGTATTGAAGAGGGTTAGAGGATAACTCAGCATATGCAGTTGTTGCGTTTGCTGACTATCCACAAGATTGATGTTTCCTCGTCACTCGTCTTAACTGTTCTCCAAGCCGATGTGGTCCCTTCTCTGGAAGTGTATCAACCTTTGAAGATGACTACTCGAGATCAACGCTAGGTAAGCAACCAGGGAATAGATTCCAGGTAGTTGGTTCCAGATCAGAAGACTGACTCCAAGTGCCGGCTGATTGCTCACTTTACTTTGCCATGCGAGTAATAACAATGACAAAGGAAAGGACAGGGAAAGATCATGATATGAGATACCTTTGCTTTCGCCCTTGATGATATGAGATACTTTTGCTTTTGCAGAAGCAGCGAATGAATCAGCACATATATTTGTTGCGCTTGTCTCCACATGCTTCGATCCACCGTTTCCTCTTGCCTCATCTGTACTCCAGGGATCTGGTATCCTCTTTGGGGGTACATCAATGGTAGAATAGGTGCTCTCAAGGGAAGAAGAAAGCATGTTGAGAGGGTTGGTTGCATTTACATTCTCGGCCGAGAAGGAAAGTCATGCGTTTTTGGGTGTATGCCTTGCCATGAATGTTGATGTATATAGGAATTGTAATGGCAAGTGGCAGTGCGGATGCGGCAATGTCCTCCACGCGTCTTCTGAAAAGCCGGGAGCTTTTGACAAAGTGGCATGCGTTTTCTGAAAAGCCGGGAGCTTTTGACAAAGTTGCACACGCTTTCTGAAAAGCCGAGAGCTTTCGGCTTTGTCACCCACGTTTATCGGCAAAAGTGTGTAGCTGCTTTCTCGGCCTCCACGCGTCTTCTGAAAAGCCGGGAGCTTTTGACAAAGTTACATGCTTTATCTGAAAAGCCGGGATTGCGTCTGAAGAGCTGGCGATCTTTACGCCGGAAAATCCAGCTTTGAAGAGTGGTGTCTCTTCATTTCTGAATCGGTGATTGTGTCGCCTCTCCTTTAATAGAGGTGATCGATCACCTCTAGCATGCACACTTTGAAGATTGCCCAAAAATCGTCTCCGGCCCGTCGAGATTTTACTCCATCCAACCCTTCTCTTTTAACTTCTTGAAAAATGGCTAGCTCATCTAACCCATCGAACATTTGCTTAGATTTGAGTCTAAGCAGTGATTCGGTCGCGCCTCGTCAGGGTAAGGTATGGTGCCCGTCTTTCTTATCTTCTCATAACCCTCTTACAGGTGAAGACTCTGTGATGACGGATGCAACAACAGCTACGATAGTAGCTCAGAACCTCCTCACTCCCAAAGATAGTCAGCTGCTTTCAGGACGGTCCGATGAGTTGGCCGTTCAAGAGTCCCTGGCTCTCAGTGTTCAGTGTGCGGGCTCTGTGTCCAACATGGGCCAACGCCTTCTTGCTCGCTCCCGTCAGGTTGAATCATTGATGGCGGAGGTGGAAAGTCTTAAGCAAGAGATCAAACAGCTTAAGTACGAGAATAGAAGTTTGCACGTGCTTGCAAATAATTATTCCACAGGCATGAAGAGGAAGCTTGATGAGATGCAAGAATCTCAAGGTCGCATTCAAAGTGACCGTCAAAGGCTTGCGTCTTTCTTCCAGAGGCACCTTTTTCCTGCGTCATCTAGCGTTCCACCAAGGATTGGGGCCTTGAATGATCTATCTTCGGTGCCTCCCGCTCCTATGCCTCTCGCTCCGATGCCTCCTGCTCCGATGCCTCCTGCTCCGATGCTTCCCGCTCCTAGAGTGTTGCCACGTAGTGGGGCTTCACGTACACAACCTTTGTGAAGGCTCCATTTTTCTCTTTCTTTGTTAGATAAATTATTTTTTTTTTTTTTGCACTTGTAATTCTCTAAAATCAATGAACATGTTTTGTTTTATTCAGTGCATTGGGTTGCCTCCCAAGTAGCGCTTTCTTTTACGTCTTGCAGCCGGACGAAGACTCCAATCACTCCAGGATATGTTCACGAATCAGATGAGAACTCCGAGTCATAAACTAGTACCTAAAACAAGAAACAAAACAAGATTAAGAATCTGGAATAAAATAAAATCAAACGAAAATAAAACAATCCAAGGGATTAGCAAAGTTGCTAATCCCCGGCAACGGCGCCAAAATTTGATGCGATGATTATACGCACACAAATTAAACCCTCTTTTTGTCAATTGTAGTAAGTATGTAAGTAGGGATCGTTCTGGACCGGGGATTAGGAGGGATTGTTAATCACTTGGATTTGACTCAAAAACGTAAAAACAAGTTTAAAACACTATACTAGACTCAAAGAATGCAAAACTCAAAATAAGATAGATTAAGACTAAGACTAAACAAATATGGGGGGGGGGGATTGAGGTTTGGACGAATTTAAATTAAAATGGATAGAATGTAAAGAAAACAAATTGTAAATACGAATTTGACGGAAATGAATGGATGGGAAGCTAGCTAAGGGGTTCATCTCCACACATGTTATACTTGCATACAAAATGATTTCTAATTGCTTTTCAATAAACCATGAATTCTCAACACCCCGGGTTAATTAGGTCCCCTTAAATTAACCGTCAAGTTTTCCTTAAGTTAATGAATTGGATGATTGCACACGACAACCCAAAGCATTCCCCACAAGTTCCCTACATGAATTGCATAATAGAGATACAAGCAAGAATCATTAAGTTCTTTGAAAACTATAAGTGTTGACGAGGCATTCGTTACTATGATTGCATGAAACTTATGCCAAGAATTTATTTAACACGATTGTTTATAAGCAACCTCCACTACTTGTGAATATAAGTTCATAACTATTAGGTGAAACTCACTTATATTCTAGCGTCATATTCATGCATGAAAATTAAGCGTGCACTCTCAATAAACATACATAAATAGGTTATCAATCAAACAGTTAAACAAATTGAATTCACAACTTATGAAACGTAATTAGAAGTAATCAAATCATATTGCAAGCATAAACATATATTTCGAATCCCCCCTAGCCAAGGGGGGTTTAGTTCCTCATACGTACAAAACAAAGAGAATTGAAATTAAACATTGAAATCAAAGAAACACCTAAACATTCCAACAACTCAAACTTGAATTGTATGAACGTTTAGGCCCTCTTCTCTTCCTCTTTATTGTGGCACAAGGTCTAAGGATAGTTTGATGGTGTGAATGGTTTGGGGAGTGGTGGAAATGGAAGGATGATGTTTGGATTGTAAGGGAGACTCACGACATCACTTATGTGATGGTGTGTTTGTGGTGTTGTGTATGAAAATGAGATGGAGTGGGGAGTCAATGAATTGTATGAATGCATTGCATGGTTTTATAGGGAGAAAAAAGGGTGAATGTGCATGTGGCTGATTTAAAGAATGGGAGAGAATGGAAAAACAGCTAGGTTGTTGGTGGAAAGCTGGAAATGGGATGGGATGCCACGACACAAAGGGATTTGGCTGCTGGAATGGGTTGTTTTGCACGGCTCAATGAATGGGATTTGTTGTTGGTGTGTTATGCATGGCATGGTTGGGATTGTGGTGCAATGATGGAGGAATAAGTGTATGATGGTGGCTGAATGATTAAAGGGATGTTGCTAGGTTGGAAATGCATGTGGAATGGTTGGAAATGCAATGGGAGTGCACGACAAGGTTGGAGAATGAATGTGTGGCTGCATGGTTGAATGATTAAAGTGCATGTGGGTGAATATGTGGATGCAATGATGAAGTGGACAACCTGGAAATGCAAGGGGAATGCACGGATTAGAGGATTTGTGTTAGGTGATGGGTGCATGTGTTGAATTGGTGGTGCAATGATGAAATGGAATGTTGGAAAGGGTATGAAATGCACGGCAAAGGGTGATGTTGTTGGTGTGTGAATGCATGTGTTGAATTGGTGGTAGCTAGGGTGAATTATGATGAATGCATGTGAGTGACAACTAGGTTAGTTGGTGGAAATCTGAAAATGGCATAAGGGGTGCACGGCAAGGGAGAATGTTTGGTGCTTGAAATGCATGTGAATGCATGTGAGTGCATGTGTTGGTGGTTTTGCATGGCTTTGATGGATTGTTTGATTGGGCTAGAGGTTTTCCATGGCTCAAAGGATTTGTTTGATTGGGCTAGACCCTTTGTTTTATGTCCCAAAGAGCATACAAGGCTTCAATTTCGTCCATCCTCTTTGCTCCATGATTAAGCTATCCAATCCATGCCCAAAAATGCTCCAAATAGCCTCAAAATGCACTTTCTTGCTCCCTTTGCCATGAGGACCTAAAAACAAACGAAAATAGCTTAAACTACTAAAACAACTATGAATTAACAACATAAATGCACGAAAACAAGCTAAGTAAGTCGCCTAAATATGCTCCTATCATCGCCCCAGAATGATGAGTCGTCCTTAAAATAGGATTGGCCGTACCTAGCACGCGGGCTGGTACATTGAAGCGTAGCAAACCTCTTGGTTCAAAAGATTCATGACCCAGAGGAGGAAAACAACATAAACTAGTGAACCTATTCATGACCCAGAGGAGGAAAACAACATAAACTAGTGAACCTAGTGTGCATTCAACCATCACATACTCAACCATTCCAACGCATGAGGTTATTCTAGATTATGGAAATGTCTTGAACGAGACGAATCCACCTTCCAAGAATCATGAGATTTCGGTCCATTATGAAAATTTGGATGAGGTTTGGAATCAGACCGAGATGATAGTCAACGATGCCCTTGCCTACATAGTAGCTACTGATATCATGCTAAGTGACGACATTGAACCACATTCCGTTATTAAGTGTCGAAGTAAAACAGATTAGTCAAACTGGAAACAAGCAATCCAAGTTGAACTCGATTCACTTGCGAAATTTTGACCCATAGCTCTTACACCTACACATGTAAATCCCATTTGTTACAAGTGGGTTTTCGTACGGAAGTGTAATGAGAAGAATGAAATAGTGCAACATAAGGTACGCCTTGTAACGCAGTACTTCGCTTAACGCCTTGGGATTAATTATGAGGAGATGTATTCTCCCATAATGGACGTTATAACGTTCTTACTTTATCAGTTTAGTAGTTTCCAAAAAACTAAATATGTAGCTTATGGACGTGGTAATTGCGTATCTCTATGGGGATCTTGATATGGAAATCTACATGAAAGTTCCAGAAGGACTTACATTCACTAGATCAAATAGTTCTAGACCATTTAACACCCTTTCGATTCGACTGAAGAGAACACTATACGGATTGAAATAGTTTGGACAAATGTTATATAATCGTGTAAGTGAATATATAAGTCAGGGTTATGTGAACAATGAACTATGCCAATGCATGTTGATTAAGAAGTCATATTCCAGATTTAGGATCGTTGTAGCTTATGTCGACGTCATGAATTTTATTGGGACTCCTGAAGAGCTTGAGAAAATTGCCACACACTTAAAATTCGAATTTGAGATGAAAGATCTTGGGAAAACTTGATACTATATATCTAGGCCTAGAGATCAAGTATTGTTCAGATAGAATCCTAGTACATCAGTCGAACTACACTCAGAAAATGTTGCATTGTTTTAATGAAGATAAAGCGAAGCCTTCAAATACTTCTATGGTCGTTTGGACACTAAATGCTAAATGAGAACATTTCCGCCCTAAGGAGGATGTGGAAGAGGTTTTAGAGCTCGAAGTTCCATACCTAAATACAATTGGTGCTTTATTGTACTTGGCTCAGTGCACTAGACCATACATCTTATTCGTTGTGAATCTTTTGGCAAGGCACAACACTAAGCCCACAAATAGACCTTGAAGGGTGTTAAAGATATTTTTTGCTACCTTAAAGGTACAATGGGTTTGGGATTTGTTCTACCCCTATAAATCCTCTAGAGGAGCTACCACCCCTTGGTCCTTGGGTTGATTTTCTCCTTGTTGGTTATGCTGACGCATGTCATTTATTTAACCCACACAAGGCATGTTCTCAAACGGGTTATGTCTTTACCGTTGGAAGCACCGCAATTTCTTGAAGGTCTACCAAACAAACACTAGTTGTGACTTCTTGAACTATGCTGAAATTCTTGCCCTGCATGAAGCTACTTATGGATACTTTTGGCTGATATCAATAATGGAACATATTCGAAGTATTATCGGTCTTTCTTCCATCGTTGACATCCTTACAGTGATCTATGAAAACAACGCTGCATGTGTCGACCAACTTAAGAAATGATACACCAAAGGAGACAACACTAAGCACATTGTGTCAAAATTCTTCTTTTCACATAAACAACAGTAGCATTAGAACATTGAAGTCAAGCAAATTTGTTTTATTTGAGTATTTACACACTCAAGGGGGAGTGTTGCAATCCTACTTGTTTAGGAATATGATCATGTAAATCCTATTAAATCATAGGATATCCTTGTAGGATTTTTCCATATCTTATCTTTAGATATTATTCTATTAGAGTTGTAATCTTATTAGGGTAAGAAATTTACATTTCCTACTATTATAAATAAAGGCACAATGGGGTGAGATCAAACACACCTTAGAATTACAACAACTATCTCTTCTCTTTCTTGTCGCCACACCCCCTATTTCTCTGCCCTATAATTGTTTAGTTAAATAGGCTTACAACAAGTTGCTGTTTGATTTAGCTCAATTTTCTTATTTTTCAATTTTAATTAAATTTCTTAATTTATGCATCTTTAATCAAAATTTTAATTGAATTATTTTTTAAAAAAAATCTAACCTCTTTTATAAAAATAGTTAAAATAAAATTTAGATGTCATTATATGACACCTACACAATGGAGACCATCTGATGGTTTCGCTACAGTAGTCCATTCTTTTGAGGGTTGGAAAGGGAAAATTTGGAAAAGTAACTAAAATTTGGATCCCATATAGAATTATAGCCACATTTTTGAGTTTATGATAATTATAACCAAAAGTTGATATAAAAGTATTAATATACTCTTAAAATTAGATTTTCCTAAAGCACATTACGAAGGTATGTAGGTATATAGAATTGTGTGATTCGAACATGAAACCCAAGAGCAAATCAAGCAAATATAAGGTATACATTGAATCCATTATAGAAACTACATCTGGGTATCTTTGCTTCGTGAACCCGAAAGCTTCTTCTTTTGTACGGGCGGACTTTGAGGGATTTTTGGCCGTTGCAGCCATGTTTGTAAGCTGAGAAGTGGTAGCGGGGTCTTGGGTTTGTGTATGAAGGCTTCCTCATCCACATGTTTTGATGGAGATTTTGGGAAACAAACATTTTATTATTATTGGGTTAGAAATTGTAGAAAGATTACAATTTTATTAAGAACAAAAGGGTAAAATTAATAGATTAATAGCTCAATAATAATAAAATTTGGGAAAGCAGATCTAAAATTTAGTGAAGAGAGGGAGAAGTGGTAGGGTGGAAGTATCTATAAAAATAAATAAAAATTAATCTACCTATCTTCTATGGAAATAGTTCAAAAATTGCATCATCCATATATTTACAAATCCATACTAGTATATATGCTGATAAATATAGTACCTACAACATAGTTTAGTAAACACCTTTAATCTATGATGGAGTTTGAAGAAAAAAATTGAGATATGAGTTAGGAGCTAGAAAAATGAGAAACAATGTTTAATTCTTATATTTAATTCTAAATTTGTGTAAAAGATAAACTTATAAATAAAGAATGACATTTATCACAATTTGATAAAACAAATTATAAAAAATTTGAGGTAAATAATCAATGAATAGTCCTAATATAAGGGTTCGTTTGACAAATACTTTTAAATTATTGAAAGTATTTTTAGAGAAAAATTTTTAGTTCTAAAAGCATTTAAAGTTTATGCTTTTTTCAAGAAACACTAACTAAGTGCTTCCAAAAAGTACTTTAAGTGTTTTTCCTTGATTAACTTGTATTTTTACTAAGGATTGACTTAAAAAATATTTTCTCTAAAAGTGTTTTTAACCATTTAAAAGCACTTACCAAGTGGCTACTCAGTACTACAGTCTGGTAGTATTCTAATTCGCTTAGACCTAAGAGATCTTAGGTTCGAATCTCGTGGATAGCGAATTCGATACCAAATTAAGTTACCTATTGTATTGCTTAGCTGAACTTCTCATTCATTTAATATAAAAATATCGATGAACTGAAAAAAATGCACTTACCAAATCCACGCGGATTCGTAGCTGTGATTTGGATGAAAATGACGTCAATGACGTCGTACCACCGTCGCCACCACTATATAAAAATAAAACGAAACCCATATCCCGTTGCCAACCTCCTTCCTTCCGCCACTGCCCCTCCCTCCCTCGCCTTCTTCCCCCGGAGGCTTCCCGCCAGGTATCTCTCTCTGTCCAAACTCCGATAGTAGCTGGCCTAGTGTTTATTTCAGATCTGTCGCGTTGAATTTTAGTTATTATTTCCCTAATTTTAGTCAATAACCCACAAAATTTGTGTAACAGATCCGAGTCAAATGTTGGTTGGGTTTGATTTGATTTGATTTTTTTTTTTCTGGATTATATCTTTTGAATTTCTGGGAAGACAGAATTATGTGGTCAGATATTGTTTTGTAAATCGGTTTGAGCTGTCTTTACTATTCGCAAAACCAATTTTAAACCCCTAATTTCTGATGCGATTTTGGGCGACGACTTCTGATGAAATCGAAGCCGTCTCAGCTTGGATTTTGATGCGAAAAATTACGGCCTTTTTGGGGTGTTTTTAACCTCGAATTGGTGTATGTAACGGAGGAATCCTCTCAAAGGTGTGACTTATTAGATCTGTTGTAAAATTTTCTATCTTCCTGTTTGGTTGCCTAGAAAGTAGAAAGTACAGAACTATCAATCAAAACAATTAGGAGATGGGGGTAACGTTTCTGGGTTTGATCTCTTTCTGTGTTTGTTTCTTGATTTATCAAAGTTAAATCGAGTTTAAGTCCGTAAGATAAGCAATTTTAAGATTTTCTGTGGATCTAGAATATTTCTGGGAAAGTTGATCTGATTGTGTTTTTTCTGGTGGTGCTGTGTTGTTATGAGCAGGCGTTCTTTTGTGGAACAGGAAAGGTGTCGAAAATGAACCATTTCAATGTTCAGCAGCAGAACGCCTCTTTCGTGGGCTGTGAAGACATCCGAGGTTCTGCCTTGATGTCTGACACCAAGGAGCCTGTGATTTGCCCCAAGCCCAGGCGAGTCGGGATTTTGTCAAACAACCCCATTAGGCCCTTGCGGTGGCAGATGAGGTACTTTTTCCTCTCCAATGCTGTCCCTTCCACCTTATGTTGGTTATTATGTTTTATTTATAGGTTATAACATTTATCTTCTCTTCTTTGCGATTAGCAGTCATCAACCCGAGTTATGTGACTCAAAAGCTGGGGCAGAGCTTCTGGACCTTATTCTCAGGAAGGTAAAATTGTTACTTCTTTTCCTTATAATTAATTTTGGTTTCTATGTAAATGATGATCTGGATTCAGTTCATACGGATAAACGATTAAATGGTTGATCAAATTTGGAGCTGCACGCTATTTGATCTTACGCATTTTGCTTTTCCCTTATATAATAAATTGTGTAGATATCTGTTGCCAAATGACTGCACCACGGTGATGTTGTTGTTTTGTACTCGATGTTATGATATTATGATTGGCTAACATTTTGGTATCTACAGGAGGGTTATGGGTTGGAGCAATCATCTAACGAGGTTGCCTTATCGCCCCCATATTTTTGCATTTCCCCCCCTAGTAGGGCTGCTAACCCATTAATTCAAGATGCCCGATTTGGAGATGAGAAGCTCACTCCTGTTTCAGCATTGCCTGTTCCATCTCCATCAACTTTATCATCGCCACGCAAAGCAGGTTGTGTTAGAATGAAGTATGGGCTTAAACCTGCTGCAGCTAGAGTAGAGGGATTTGACTGTCTCAATAGGGATCGCCAAAGTTCCCGCATCCCAGCATTTGCCTAAACTTCATCGAAATAAGTGTACATATAAGGAGGAAAGCTAAATGCCACCACAGCTCACAAGTACAGCGGACTTAACAAGAAGAGTGAATTTTGACAATTTTTGGAGAACTTGAGATCTAGTAGTACTGTATATAGCGTATGTTGTTGTCGATGATCATCTCAGTTGCTAATATCTGCAAGTAGTTTGATGGGAACATTACAAAAAGAGTGTCGAACTGTCAAACCTTGTGTTATGGAAAAAGGGTTTGTATGTGTCTAAAGCCTTTGCTCTGTTGTAATGTAAGATGCGTCATAATTTTTCTGGCAATCACCTGGAAGAGTGTATAAAAGCTTAATGGTGATTTAGTTTGGTCTATTAATCTGTAAATGTATTTTGGTTATATTTTTGGATATAAATGTGTTCTGGTAATTTTCTGTACTTCCGTATTTGCCGGCTATGCTTTATCTTAGTCTTGCCTGTATCTAAGAAAAGCATCTCGCAAATGCCGATTTTTCAATGTGCTTGCTATGCTTGACTTACGTCAAATTTGTTATTCACGATAGTTGAACTTAGGGTTAATTACAAAAAACTACCTCAAGTATGGGTCAAATGACACTTTCATACCTCATCTTTTAAAATTGACAATGTCATACCTCATCTTACGAATTTGTGTCAATGTTATACCTTCCGTTAGTTTGACCGTTTATTCTCAGTTAAATGCTGACGTGGCTTGATCTGAGACCCATTTTTATTAAAAAATTAATAAAAAAAATTATTAAAAACAAAAAAAATCATTTAATATTATTTAAATATTAAAATAATAAAAAAATTATTTAAAAAAAAAAAAAAAAAAAAAAAACCAACGTCAATCTCCCTTCCCCCCCCCCCCCGCCCTCTCTCCCTTCTCCCCATCTTCATCTTCTTCCCCTTTCTGCAACTACAACCCAGAAAAACAGAAGAGAAAAAAAAAAAAAAAATCAATTTGTTTTCCTTGCTCCTCACCCCCTCTTCTCCCCACACCCACGCACCCAACCTCCCCACCTTCGCACCCCAACCTCGCACCCACTATCTACAACCCCTAAAAAAAAAAAAAAAAAAAAAAACCCAGAAAAAAAAAACCCATTCTCCTGGGCGAGGAGAAAATGGGCGGCGGGGGTCCGGGTGGGGGGAGGGGGGGTGGGGGAATGGGTGTGGAGAGGAGAGGGTGGGTGTGAGGGGGGCGAACTGGGTTGCTGCTGTTTGTTTTTTTTTTTTTTTTTTTTTTTTTTTTCTTCTTCTTCCCCTTCTGCAGAGGACGAACTGGGGGGGTTTTTTTTTTTTTTTTTTTTTTTTTTTTTTTTTTTTTTCTTCTTCTTCCCCTTCTGCAGAGGACGAACTGGGGGGGGGTTTTTTTTTTTTTTTTTTTTTTTTTTTCTTCTTCCCCTTCTGCAGAGGACGAACTGGGGGGGTTTTTTTTTTTTTTTTTTTCTTCTTCTTCTTCCCCTTCTGCAGAGGACGAACTGGGGTTTTTTTTTTTTTTTTTTTTTTCCTTCTCTCTTCTTCCCTCTTCTTCTTCTTCTTCTGCAGGGGGACGAACTGGGCTTTTTTTTTTTTTTTTTTTTTTTTTCTTCTCTCTTCTTCTGCTTCCCTCTTCTTCTTCTTCTTCTTCTTCTGCGGGTTAGGTTGGGGGGGGGGTGGGGTTGGGTGGGAGTGGACGGGTTTGCTGCTGGTTTTTTTTTTTTTTTTTTTTTTTTTTTTTTTTCTCTTCTTCTTCTTCTTCTTTCTCCTTCTTCTTTTCTGGGTTGCTGGGTTGCAGGAAGATGATGGGGATTAGAGAGGGGGAGATGCACGAAATAACCATGGACCTACAGAAAAAAAAAAAGAAAAAAACCCAGTTCGTCCCCCTGCAGAAGCAGAAGTAGAAGAAGAAGAAGAGGGAAGAAGGGGGGAAGAAGGGGGAAGAAGAAGAAGAGGGAAGAACAAAAAAAAAAAAAAAAAAAAAAAAAAAAGCCCCAGTTCGTCCCCCTGCAGAAGAAGAAGAGGAAGAAGAAGAAGAGAGAAGAAAAAAAAAAGGGTCTTTATAATTTAATATTTAAATAATATTAAATGATTTTTTTTGTTTTTAATAATTTTTTAATAAAAATGGGTCCCGCATCAAGCCACGTCAGCATTTAACTGAGAAATAAACGGCCAAGCTAACGGAAGGTATAACATTGACACAAATTCGTAAGATGAGGTATGACATTGTCAATTTTAAAAGATGAGGTATGAAAGTGTCATTTGACCCAAACTTGAGGTAGTTTTTTGTCATTAACCCTTGAACTTAATACTTCTTACTAACACGTAGAGGTTATTTTTCTTTTGTTGGTTTGATTGATCGTATATTTTAATCCCCTCAAATATGTTTGATCGTTGGTTACTCAAGCTGTAGAAATACTTTGCTATTTCTACAGCCAAGATCGGTTAGACATTTTTTATCCCAATGTGGTGTGAGCCCAGCTCCCAATACAAAGCTTCTGAGATTTAATCTTAAGATCTTTTACTTAAGTTAGGCTTAGGGGCTGAATAAGAATTCAAGAGTTTTAGGTTTTCCTAGCAAAGGAATGGTTACCATGTCTCTTTGTACCAATAGGGTTTGAGTGGTTGCCCATGATGGTGCACGTAGTGTTCGGGCAAAGATTTCTCTGGAGAAGGATCCTCGGACCTTAGCATAGCTCCCCAAGGGATTGGCACTATGGATGTGTAGTCAGGCTCTTGCTTGTTGATGTGCTTCAAGAAGAGGACATAACTAGTTCTGAAAGGTGCCTTTGTGGGGCCTTAGGTGTAGGCCTTGAAGCTCGCAATCAAAACTAACTAAGTGCTAGGTGTGCCACTGCTATCTCAGTATAGCAGATGTAGAACAAGTGTGTTTTTAGTCGATTACTTGCGCCCCAAATTACTCGAACTTCTTTTTATCAAAGGATTGTCGTGGATGGGTTAAGTCCACATTAAGTTCTTTTTCTTGCCTTGTAAACAAGGAATTTTAGTTCATGGTCTTGTATGTTCGAATGAAGGGAGTCCAGAGCCCCTTAAGTCATTTGTTTGGTCCTAGATTGCTTTTAATGAAGACATATCCATTAAACTAACCAGATCCAGATACAAATAACTCTTAAAGTAGGAAAGTAGGTGGATATGACTTGAATACATATTGGAGAATGCATTAAGCAATAGATCTATTAACTTAGAAAACAAACAAAGAGCTTTAGGCAAGATTTCACCTTGTATGGCAAGGTTGAACTTCTTGCAATTGCTTTTCTTTGAATTAATAGGGGTTTATATGCTAAAATGGGATCGATGGTAAACAAGTTTACACAAGGGAATCGATACTACGGCAGTGAGGGAGATATCAGAGCTTTAAACTGGACAAGAGATAACTTCATGCTAAAAAAGACTGAATCTGGGTTGATTTCAGCTTTTAGATGCAAATCTGGCTTGAGAGTAGAGTTTGTATTTTTGTTTGTTTGATTGGTTGAGTGTCCTTGTCTCTGGGGCCTCTTTCTCCTTTTATAGGTAATTTAGCTCGACTGCTGTAACTTTGTTCTTGCCCGAAAACACTTGGAGGGTAGTGAGTCATCAACTTTTTACTTGGAATGCCACTAGAAAATATTATTTGGCTGGTAGTAGGTTAGTCTCCATTACTTGTCCCTTCAATGGTAAGCACGTGGCTTATATCTTGGCTAAGAAGGCTTCAATCTGCCCTTGGGCTTGATGTTGGGCTTTGGGCAAGACCTCTTTTAGTTGGCATCCTTGGGCTTTCCTTCATTCAAATCCAATGTTCAAATATTAACCCAAATAGTGCCCCCTTTAATCATTGTTGAGTTTGCAAACCAAGGCGTTAATAATGATTAAACAACCGCCAACGCCTTCACTCAGGACTTGCGCCATTTAAAATAACCGTTGCTTAACAAAACCTAGCATTAACCCACAAATTCCAATGTTTAACCAACCACTCACTATATAAACCTCTTTTAAACTCTCTGGCTAAATACCTTAGTAATTTCGAGCCTTCAAATTTCCTGAATTTCCCAGCATCCTCAGAACTTTCATAATTTCCAGAAATTTCTCCTTGCTTTCTCAGTCATTTCTTCTAATTCCAACTTTTCTTCCCATATTCTTCTCAAAATTCTCAATGGCACCTAAAGTTGCTCGAACTCAATCTTCTTGCGAGACTAGTGAGGGGATCTCCACCATGCGCCGCTTGCTCAACGGCCTGCATTGCCCTTGGGTTAGCTTGGATACCGAACTTTTCTTCGATGAGGGAGGAGTATACTTCTTGGGGCTTGCATGGACACCTCAGGTCCCAATTGCAGTAGAGACCAACATGCCCAAGGAGAATTGGTATACCCTAACCCATTTTAGGCCAAGTCGGGTATTTCATCTTCTAAATGGTCAAACCATCGTCGCAGCTTCCCACTTTTGAAGGATGAGGCATGGACACAATGGATAAATGAGCTCGAGCCCATCTTTAAAAGGAAATAGATAGACAACGGAATTTATGAGCTGATAATGTTGTCCGAGTCGACTGTGATTGTTAAGCCTGAGCTACTTACAACGGCTCTCTTCTTTTGGAACTCAGGCACCAACACCTTCGACTTTAGAATGGGCCTCATGTCCCTGACCATCCTAGGCATGGTGCAGGTATTTGGGCTGAGGCCTTCGGGTAGAATCGTGGACGTTACCCATGATTGGTTCCTCTCTTTCGCCCGACTGCTGAGAGCTTAAACAGTTCTGCCCCCTTTCTTCAATTAGAGTATAACTCTGCAACCTTCAAGAGTTACAGAACTTCCTTCATGGGTTTTATCCCGTTTGCCAAGAAGGAGTTTGGCCCTTCTTCCTCCAACACCAACAAGGACCAAGAACACATGTACTTTCTCCTATACTGGCTCAATAAACATGTCTTCCCAAATAAATCTAAAGGAGTGAAAGTGGAATGGATTCCTTTAGTAGAAGCTTTTCACAACTTTGACGATGTAGCTATGGGCCCTTTCCTCCTTGCTTATCTCTATCATCTCTTGTATGAGATTACCAAGGATAAACCATTTGAAACCAACTTGAATGGTCCAACTTGGATGATTCAGCTTTGGCTTCAATGGTATGTCCTTGAGCTTCGGGCAGAGTTTGCAAGACTCGGGTAGATCTAGAATGAAGGGCATCCGTGCTTAGAAGATACCCTTGGTTTTCTGACCAAGCATTCGAAGACATCTTTAGAGAAGATGCTAGTCCCTTTAGCAGAGAGAGATTTATCAATTGTATTCAATCAAGGGACCTAGTTTGGGGAATAAGGAGTGACCGCTATGAGGGAGGGCTAGAGGTTTACCACCCCAACTTCTGTGCTAGACAGTTGGGTTTTAGACAAGCTATCCCGATGCCTTTCTTCGACTCTATTCATTGCAGTACCTCTTATCGTCTTCACTCTCCACAAGGAGTCATATTCAGAGTTGCCCGCCGAAGTCTCGAGGTATTGAGCAAGGTTGCCCACAAACCTATGGCTCTTAATTTTGAATACACCTCGACCTTTTCTTCCTAGTGGGAAGCAAAATAGAGCAAAAAGTATGGATGAGACCTGCATGAGGCTCATGATTTCATTTTCAAGCAACTTTCAATTAAATCTTATCCCAGCTTGGGTGAGCTAGAGAACTGGAAGGAAATGATTCATCAGAAGAACTAACTCCTTTTGATAGGTACTTCTTATTTCTCTAGCTTGTAATTTTGTGAAATTTTTATGAATCTGTTTTCTTTTAATCCTTCCCTTGATTTCTTTGCTTTTTCAGCCCATGGTAACCCCGCCGAAATGGACATCGGGTAAGATGAAGATGCTACAGATGCCTTTGTGCTCCAAGATGCTGCAATTGAGGTAGAAAAACAAGGTGTTGGAGTAGGTAGGGATGTCTCTGAGCTACTTAGAGACTCAAATGGCGAGGTTGAACATGTTGTGGAAACTCGGGCCACATGGCCAACTCAGGCAACAGTAGTAGAATCTTCAGAGTCCAAGCCTGAAGAACGACCTTAGGCTTACCTTTCCATCCATGGTCTGCAGGCAACCCCTATAAAGAAGAGAACAAGGGCGCATGTTGCTAAATCTTCCAAGTTTTCTACTTCTTTGGCTGAGGCGGGCGTGGGTAGGAAGAAATAGAAAGCCTCTAGTAAGTGAATTTTGTTTTAACCTTCCCTTCTTACTTGCATTTTGTGTTTAAGAGCTAACAACTTCATTTCTTTTGGGTTTAGGGCCCCAAGCAACTAAGAAGCCTACTGTCGTTTCCAGAGAGGAGCCATTAGGAGCAAAGTTGTATTAGAAAGACAAGCCTGTTTTTGATGCTATCCTTAAAGAATTAGAGGTAAAGGTTCGATTCTTTTAAGTACCCCGCTCTTCTTTATTCTTTCAATATTTGCACTGACTCTTTACTTGTATTTTTAAATAGAACTTTAGAGGTGAAGGGTCCATTAAGCTCGATGCTTCATCTATACCTGCCCGACCAACGCATACTTCCCCCCTCTCGGGCTAAGCCTTCAAAGATACATCTCTTTTCATTCTTTAAGTTCATATCTTCACCAATTTCAGAGCTTTACTCTTGACTTTCATTTTTTATAGGCCAAGGTTAGAGGCTGCATCCTTAGTCGGGCAAAGCTCTACCTCCATTCCTTCAACTTTTCCTCCATTAGCGGTGGCTTCTGCTTCTCAGTTTGACCCGTCAATTGGGGAGATGCTGCACTTTGTGGAACAGGACAACAATCTGGTGAGTATCTTTGGCCTAACTTTGCCTTAACATCTTTTTTTTTTTTTTTTAAATTATATATATTTATACTTATTTTCTGTCTTATTTTTCCCAGCCATCTCCAGCACAAGAGTTTTAACCAGCATCAATGGCATTCTGGAAACCCATATCCCTGAGATCCCCGTGGTCTCAGAGGTGACTAACCCGCAGGCTTCTCCTCATCCAGCAACTATTACAGAAAAGCTTCCTCCTCCTGCTGAAGGTCATGTTCAGGCATGAAAGTACTTCTTATGCCATTTTCTTTCTTTTCATGAGTTGAAGGCTGACACGTGGCAGTTCTTGATGTTTATAGGCCATTGGTGAAGGCTCGGGCTTCACCCCTGCTCTTCAAGTGAATGACCCCCTTCAGTTACCAAAAGAGACAACTCCTCCTCCACCTTCTTCCAAGGCTTCGAGCTTAACTTAGGTATATTTTTCTCATTTTGCCTTTCTTCGATCTGAATTGCAGACTCTTTGTTAACTTGTCTCTCTTGATTGTAATAGGGTCTTGGAGAGATTTCGGGCAGATCTCCTCCACTTTTAGTAGGCAAGGCAGCTCTTCCACAGCCTCCTCTTGCTTCTGGAGTCATAGGGATCTCTATCCTTCCGTCAAAGAAGAAAAGGGTCCCTGATACATCTTCACCTTCTAATCCATCTATCCCTTTAACCAAGGTTGTTCTTATTACCGCTGCAGTTTATGGGAGTAGTGAAGTCGTGTCTCCTCTTCCTGCATCTGTGCCCACTGCATCTTCATTGCCCAAGTTGTCAAAGAATTCTGGTAGATTAGAACAAAGTTGAGGTCCTCCGGGCACCCTTTGAGCCTCAACAATTTCAAGATCAACGTGAGGTCTTCCAAACATAGATGCAGAGGGACTTCCATGCTTCTTTTAGCCTTAAGGGTCTTCAAAAGGCTAAGAAGGCCCTGACTGAACTCTGTAAAGGCCAACAAATGACAAAAGTTCAGTTTGAGTCTTTTCTTAACTTCTTTGAAAACTTGAGGGCACTAAGAGATCAACATCTGAGGGCAGAGAGGTAAGCCAACAGAGTAAGATGCTACAAAGAGAAGCACTCAAGAACTTCATATTCTTTGGAGAAGCTAATGGAAGAGGGTTATGTCATGAAGGGGAGGATCACATAAGTGACTTTTGAGATTGAGAGGTTAGAGGAGTAGCTGTCAATACTTAAGGCTGAACAAGCGACTTTAACCCACCAGCTTCACCAAAAGATTGAAGAAGTCAAGAAAGTAAATGTTGAAGTTCAGGATGTTGAAGCACAAATAGCCAGTAATAACATTGCTTTGAAGGAGCTAGACAGAATCTTCACTATCATGCAGACATACCATTCTAGGATAGCTGGCCTAGCCAAGGATGTAAAACTATTGAGCTACTTCTTATGTAACTTCAACATTTACATGAAATGAAAATGACTTCATTGATTTACTTTAACTTGTGTTTCTTCCTTGAAAATCAACTATGGTGAATATATAAGCTGACTTTAAATCTTTCATAATGTTTAAACTTCTTCAATGTAACAATCCCCAATATCCCACAGAGGAGGGTGATATTTCTTTAAAAACTTAGCATTGATTGGATGCCTGTGCAAGCTTATTTCCAAATCTGCCAAAGAATACCCTCATTATTTCTCTCTCTCCTATACACCAATAGTCTTTTGATTAAGGACCTGACTGCAACTACTTGGTCATTTCTTATTTGTTCTGACATTACTGGTGTTGGGGAGTTGGGACAATATGGGGTCTATCATATTCTTCCTTGGTGAGGAACAATCCTTGCTCCAAAAGCTTTTGGGCCGTCACCTTAGTTCGGCGGCTGTTCTCATCAACTCTTAAGCACTGGACTAGGATTATAAAAGCTGGCTTTTACCATGTTGGCAATGGGGAGGAATGGCCGTGACTTGGCCTTCACCATCCTCCAAAATCCTGGTCTCATGGCTTATTCCTTGTGGTAAACTACTACTTGTTGATGCAGGGTGGAAAGCACATAGAGACTCTGATGAATCCAATCTCGGCCTAGTAAAGCTCTATAGGTGGAAATACTATCCACAACAAAGAAGGCTAGCATGATTTGCTTGGAGCCCAAGTCAACTTCCAAGGGTAATATCCCATGAGTTCTAGTGATGGCTCCAGAGAAACTAGAAACTGTTAGATCTGTGGGGATGAGATCTTCCTCACTTTTACACACCATTTTCATTTGCTTATATGGTAACACATTAACCGCAGTTCCTCTATCAATCAAAACCCTCTTGAAGGGTACTCCCTCCATATGAGCAGTTACATATATAGGCTTGAGATGGTTAGCTAGAGCCAAACTCAGGCAATTGAAGACCATTTTGTCTGAGTATACTCTCTCGGGCTCTTTCTTTGTGAGCTCGGGCAAACCTGTTCTGCCTGACTTGTTTTTTCCTGCTTTTTCAACACTAACATGTGCCATCATAAGTTCTGTTGCCAAGTAATCACCTTCCATTGTGGCAGGTTGATCTGTCTCGGCATAAAACATGGTAGATAAAACATATGTCATATTATGAGGAAGTTGCTAGGTTCAGGAAGTCCTCATTCTTGCCCCCAATATGGTCCATGAATTCATCTAACCAGACCTGTGCTTCTTTTGGCAATATTAACTTATAATTAGAATTGTCTTCAAATGCCACGTAATGATTGGAGAACTTGAAGATGTGATCTCTAGAGGATACATTGCCATCCTCCCTACTAAAAGTGGGAAACGCGGACATCTTGGAGTTGAGTGGAAAATGATTTTGTTTATCAATATACTCTGGGTATGGCTTTTGGTAAGTAATCTTGAACAGCGGATGAGCCTAAGGTTGAGCATTCTGGGCCACCATTCTTCTTAACTCAGTTAACTCATCTCTGAGCAGCTGGTTATCTGTATTGTTGTATGGGGTATATGGGGCTCCCCATTTTGGTCTGCGATCATTGTCCGAGAAGGTTTCCTTCTTTGGGTCGGGCTATCTCTACTTGGCATCCCCTCCCTTATTGGCCAATGGTGGTGGCCGATAAGGAGGAGGCTTGTCTGCCTTGGTAGGCTTACCTTTTCCACTGGATTACTGGTTGACTAGCTCCAGATTCTTCCTTGTTTTTTCCTTTATCCATATTTTCCTTAAGCATAGGAAATAGGGGGATAACTGGTTCTTTCTCAGGGCTTTTTTCCCTCATCATTTCCCTGGCATAACCATTCTTTGGAGTAGAGTACTCCAGATCTAATCTTCTTTACAAACTCCCTGTTAAGGAACAAAGTCTGTTTACTTCTCCTCTGGTTTCCAGAGTGCTGTTTTTTATACTTTTCAGCACTTGTACCATGGTGGCTTGCAAATCTTCATTGGTTACCTTCCATCCTGACTTCTCGGATGAAGTCGGGCTTTCTAGAATAGCTGGTCTTTGCAGGGAAGGAGAATTGTCTGGATGATTTGTCATGCTCGATCTTGGTAGACATTAGGGTGGCCTGTATTCTGTGTTCCACCTGAAGGTTTTCTCTTTCCTTCTTTTTCTTGGCATACAAGACTATGAATGTCCCACTAGGCATGCCAAAACTATGTTCGGGCAAAGATTTCTCCGAAGAATGATCCTCGGACCTCAGCACTGCTCCCCAAGGGATTGGCACTTTGGATGTGTAGTCAGGCTCTTGCTTGTTGATGTGCTTCAAGAAGAGGACATAGTTAGTTCTGAAAGGTGCCTTTGTGGGCCTTAGGTGTAGGCCTTGAGGCTCGCAATCAAAACTAAGTGTTAGGCGTGCCACTGCTATCTCATTATAGCAGATGTAGAACAAGTGTATTTTTAGTCGATTACTTGCGCCTCAAGTTACTCGGACTTCTTGTTACCAAAAGATTGTCGTGGATGGGTAAAGTCCACATTAAGTTCTTTTTCTTGCCTTGTAAACAAGGAATTTTAGTTCATGGTCTTGTATGTTTGAATGAAAGGAGTCCAGAGCCCCTTAAGTCATTTGTTTGGTCTTAGATTGCTTTTAATGGAGACATATCGATTAAATTAACCAGATCCAGATGTAAATAAAACTTTTAAAGTAGGAAAGCAGGTGGATATGACTTGAATACATACTGAAGAATGCATTAAGTAATAGATCTATTAACTTAGAAAACAAACAAAGAGCTTCGGGCAAGGTTTCACCTTGTATGGCAAGGTTGAACTTCTTACAGTTGTTTCTCTTTGAATTAATAGGGGTTTATTTGCTAAAATGGGATGGATGGTAAACAAGTTTACACAAGGGAGCAGAGTTTGTATGTTTGTTTCTTTGATTGGTTGAGTGTCTTTGTCTCTGGGGCCTCTTCCTCCTTTTATAGGCAATTTAACCCGACTGTTGTAGCTTTGTTCTTGCCCGAAAGCACTTGGAGGGTAGTGAGTCATCAGCTTTTTACTTGGAATGCCATTAGAAAGTATTCTTTGGCTGGTAGTAGGTTAGTCTTTATCACTTGTCACTTCAAAGGTAAGCATGTGGCTTATATCTTGTCTGAGAATGCTTAAATCTGCCATTGGGCTTGATGCTGGGCTTCGAGTTGGTCCACTTTTAGTTGGCATCCTTGGGCTTTCCTTTATTCAAATCCAATGTTCAAATATTAACCCAAACACATAATGTGCTCTTATAGGTGGGGGTGGAACTTGTTATCTCGCCCTCTAAGTTAATCGCTCGACTTGGGGAGACGTGACGATGAACACTATTTAAGATCCCCAAGACAAGGGAATCCTTAATTATTATTTTTATACTAAAAATGGATTAGCTGGCGGCTTTGTCACGGTAGTCTACTTTTTTCGGTGATCGAGAAGACTCATTAAAGCATTCCAACCTCCCTCTAACCATCATCGTGTGAGTCACCAGCATCAGGAATCAAATCCAGGACTTGTCATGTGAAATACGGACTTGGAATTCATCCCCAACCACTGGCCACCCTATGGTGGTTAGACAAAAGATTCTTAATAGCATTGATGATGATGGCATATGACTAGGTGGAATATAATTATAAGAGTAATGTTAGAAACACTAAATTTGTAGACTAAATTTGCAAACTAAATGTTGTATCACCAATTAGAAATGAGCACGTTAATCAACACTCAAGTAATAATCTATCATCGACTTCCATGTCTTTTAGTTTATAAAGTTTAATCTCCTTAGCATTACCCTAATTATATCCAGCCTTGTTAGTTATAGAGAAACCAAAAAACCGTTGGAAGCTAGCCTCACTAACTAATCCGTAGCATAATTTCTTTTGCTTGTGGACACGAGTAATACTACAAAAGCACTCAAACAGCGATCCAAAAGTGCTTTCAACCTTGAGCAATTAACTGCTCCAATATGAATGCACTTAGTTTTTACTGCTGCAACTTTAAAAAAAGCAGCTTATCCGTTTGTTTATCTGAACAAATGCATGTCCATAAGTGTAGCTATCAAATGATGGAGTTATGCTATAGGATTTGTGGCACTTAATTAAACTATCTACAAAGGGACTGTTTTACAACCTAATATATATCTCTTAATGTTTTCTCTTCCCAACCAGTTGAAAAATTAGAAGAAAAAAAATTTGAATAACTTCGTTGCATAAATGTATGTTCAAATGAATTTAATTAGCACAAAAAAAGCCGATTGGCACATTGCATTATCAAGCTATTTATTTATGTGATTAAACCAATCTCGGAGGAAAATTTTGAAAGCAACCAAATTTCGGTCATGCTTCTTTTAGCCTATTTTATTTCTTCAAACTTTGGGTTTTAAGTAAGGTTCTAAAAGATGCTAAGCGCTAGTTAGACGGTGGGCTAGGGCCTAGCGCCTTGGTGGCTAGGCGGGGCCTAGGCGGACTAGGCGAATTTAAGTAAATCTACTATATTTCATGTAAATAAGTGTTTGTTTATACTTTAAATATATGTAATTTCATCATAAACTAAAAAAATAGAATGACATATATATTAGGAAGTATTAGAACATATTGAAAACATGGGTAACAAGCTGTTAACCCTAAAAACTACCAAGCCTACGTGGCGCGCAGATCGAGTAACTAATAAGCTAACTATGTCATTGGTTGTGTATGGGGTGTGCCAACTCGTCGGCCGAGTTCAGCCGGGGAGTAAAATATGTTGATGTGGCGTTGGGCGCGCTGTTGACTTCTTGATCTCGCAACTGCGGCCGGGGAAGGAATATGTCCTGACCTTCGAGTTCTAAAGCCTGAAGACAAGGCTGCTAGTTTCTTCGAAGTTCACAAATCGTCGGCACCGGGTTTGGTCTCGGTAATTATTTTCATGAAAGTATAAATACGCTGAACTCGTACCAAACTATACAGACACAAATACTCGAAAGAGATAAATGTCTTGATTGTAAATGTGGTTCAGTCGTTGGAATGTTGAACTCTAAAATATACTAGTGAATATCCAATCATACAAAAAACTCAGCTTTCAATGGGCCAAGCCTAGTAACTTGGTAACACCTCATTTCGTCGATAAGGCTGATGAGATGACCTCTACCACCAAGGACTCGAAAATCCTTGTCGATCGAGACTTTGATAATAACCAGTCGGCCTCGAAGCAGTCCTGTCTATCTAAACTGAAGGTGCTCATCGATCGGCTGATTCTATGACTGTAGTGTTGTCTATCCAAACTGAAGATGTCACCGGCTACCTTCACAATGCTGTTTATCCAAACTAAAGATGTGTTGGCAAGAAGAAAGGGGGAGAGGATAAAATCTCAAGGTTGTTGAGAAACTTTATGTAGGGCAATTTGTGTGTTGATTTGAAAAGGCCCTTGAATGATGCACTCCATTCTCTATTTATAGTAGCAAGCCCCCCTCATGGCTGAACTAGAAATGTACTCGGATTAGAACTCCTCAACCCAATCTGATCAGGTTTCGACCAAACCTAACCCCTATAGGACTTTGAACCAAGCTCCTTAACGAAAAATTCATCTTCTAATTCTAAGCATTTTTAGCTTTAAGAGTCCTTGTTGCACTAGGGTTTGACTGCCTTACCTTTATCTAAACCAATCATTCTTGCAACAGGATTCAGTCAACCTTGAATAGATAGCCTATGACAAAATTCTACATGAATTTTACTGAGCTGAGAACAACTCTAAGCTCGGCCCAAAATATTATTTTGGGCCTAAACATTGCTCCTTGCTTCTGAGGTCTTTGGCTTACAATTTCTGGCTGAGCCTTGACTTTGAAGAAGCGATTTATTGCCAAAGAATAAACCCTTAGCATATTCCTTCTAAAGAACCAAAGAACATTGCAAACCTCGAACACTTTAACCATTCAGACACATTTATTAAGCGCGATCTCCCACCTCTGTCAGTTTTCTCAAAACGTTGCAAAACTCGACACATGGCAACTTTTTATCATGACTGTCCATCTTCAATGATGTGTACCTCCACGTTCGAGGCGTGGAGAGATTGAAACATCTCTTCGTCATAACCTTCACCGTCACACTCAAGCATGCACCCTTAATTTGCGGGCTTTTTGTCCTCTTTACCTGGATTTCAAAGATCCGTTATTATTCAGTCAGATTTACCCCTCATCTTCTAAAACTAAACCGTTGATCTTCTCCTTCAATTGCTTATAAATACTCTGCCCAGCTTCATTTGGATTTTCACGCTTCCAAACTTTCAGAAATTGTTGCCATTTGCTCTTAACCCAGAAAAAGAAACTAAACTTTAAAACCCAGAAAAACCTTCAAACCTAATTTAATGGCTTCCAGTACCTTCATTACCAAGCTCACCGAGGAATGCAACAAATGCTAGGACTTCATCAATCGGAGTGCCATCAAAGCCCTCCAGTTTGAGGGTGATTCAAACACTACTCACCAGATTCTAGGACCACTCTTCAAGGACAACATCCCAAAAATCATCACTGAGATACTGAAGGCTCATTGC
This sequence comes from Pyrus x bretschneideri, assembly GCF_019419815.1. Lineage (NCBI taxonomy): Eukaryota > Viridiplantae > Streptophyta > Magnoliopsida > Rosales > Rosaceae > Pyrus > Pyrus x bretschneideri. The sequence goes on along the minus strand of NW_025999735.1, from coordinate 3,268,730 downwards.
CTGAAACCCTTATTCCAAGGGTATGACTGGTTAAAGTGGGAATCGACTAAACCCCAAGGAGCCTAACCCTCGACCCTCGCGACCTGGGTTGCTTAGGTCACCCGAATGGAGCTACACTTTGGTGATAAGTGGAAGACCCTCGGCATCTTCGACGCTATCAAGCTTTCAACCTGTGAGATCAACATAGACCGAGAGCTTTTGATAGTCGTTCTGAGCTTTTAATGTTTGGCCACCAATACAATGGTTCTTCCCTTTGGCCCTATCGGTCCAATTGTGTTGGATATCACAGCCATACTTGGCACTTCTCCTTCTGGTCTCCCAATTGATACCGCTCTTTCTCGGTATGAATTTGACCTGGATTTGAAAGTAGTTTCGACGAGCGTGCCGTCGAAGTTTTGACAAAGAAAGATCATGAGTCGTTGAAATAAGATGTGCATAAACTGCAAAAATACCTTCTTCAACTATAACACCTTAATCAACCACTTCGTTGGTTCAGATGGGGAAGCTCTCAAGAAAGGAGAGCACGAGGCCTTTTTATTCTATTGGTACAATAAATTCATTTTTGTACCAAGTCAAACATGTGGTTGGTCGAGAATATGCTAGTGGCCAAAGCTCTGGCTAGCAGCCATGTCCTGGCCCTCAGCCCAACCATCATTGCCAACCTCATTCGGTGCTTAATCGAGGCCTCCGTTGGGAAGATCAATCTGCACCAAAATGGCCCATTCTAGGTCTTTCAACTCTGGCTACAGGTCTACTTTTCCATGATAAGGCCAGAAATCCCAAGTTTTAACTCTTCTGAAACGATGGGTCTTTAGCTGGCCTTGTGCCCCATTCCTACTCAATCGGTCGAAGGCATCTTCAAGTATTTCTTCGGCCTTGAAGATTTATCAGACAACAAATTTTTGATTTGTCGTTGCCAAAAATATCCGTCTTCAATTAAACTCCCCACATCGGCATGGAAGGAAACAGAGGAAGCCAACATTCGATAGTTTTAGGGTTGTTTACCTTAGCTTGTGACCTTCCCTTTGGTTGCAATGCTCGACGAGCTAGCTGGGAAGTCTACCATCCCAACTTCGTGGCTTGTCAGTTGGGCTTCCTTCAGGGCTGTCTTATGCCACTCCTCACCTCTCGCTTACTTTTGAGTCGAGAATGCTTTTCTAACTCCTCGAAAAGGGAATGCAAATAAGCCGAGCGGGAATTTCAGGAGTGATGCACCAAATTCCACCTTCGACTGAACACTCTAGAAACCCATTGTACCAACAACCTGGCCGATTGGTGGGATGCTTACATTGAGGATTTCTTCAGTGCTTCGGCTGAGGAAATTTCAAATAAACTTTTTGGTGAGCGACCAAATAAGATTCTTGCTCCAAAATCCAAAGAGGTGGCTCAAGGTATATATCTTTTATTTCTTTGTTCACCTATTCAAACTCCATTCTGTCTCAAGCTTAGATTTTCCAGGTGGTTGTGCAATAAAACGAGTTGATGTGGTTGTGATGGTCATAGATAAGAAGAAACTTGCCCCTCCTCCAAAGAAGGCAATGATTATCGCGGCTTCCTTAGCCAAAAAGACAACCACTCCAACTCCAGTGGTGGCCACTGCTGCACCAATTGTACCTAGCAAATGACCTCGCTTGGAGGCCTGGACGACTGGTGACGTTGCCCAGCCCCAAAAATTTGTCAAGAAAAGGGCAAAGAAGGAAGAACGGGAGATTCATGTTATTTTAAGTCAGACCACAGGAGCAACCACTCATAGTATCCCTCTCCCTTCTCCTATTATCCATGTCTTAGCGAAGGGATTGCAAAACCCTTCGACCCCAACCATGGGCCAGGTGACTAAGGTTCGACCCACCTTGCAAGTCGCTGTTGAAGTTGAACCAGTCGTCGCCCCAATGGTTGAGGAACTTGCGACCTCGAAGCCGACTGTTGCCCTTGTTGATGTCGGCCCAGTTGCTGCTACTCTGGAGAATGCGGCAACCACGACCGAGAGAAATCCTTCCCCCAATCCAAAGAAGAATCCAGTGATCGTCCTGGAAGAAGAGGTATGACAATTTCCTTTAATAATGTTCTCCTTTCATTTTGATTGAATCTCCCAACTAACGAACAATCCTCTTTCATAACCAGGAGAACGAGAGCTTCGACGTGTTAAACCACCTGCCACAAATCCCTTGCCTCTGGACAAAGGTAAAGATGTCGTATCTCTTCAGAGTGATCTCCAACTGGCAGTCGAGGTGGCTGGCTAGGTCGACCCCTAAGTGGCCGAAGTAGCTCCGGGACATGTGACACCTTTTGTTGAACTAGAACCAGAACCTCAGCATCCTTCCTCAAAAGGTCTCTTCAACATTTGTAAGACATCAACATTTTCTTTTATTAATATCTTGCCTTAGAACTCTAAACCAACAAAAACATTAAATGCCAGGTGCTCAATCGTTCATTTCACCAAAAATTCTATGCGCTGAAGAACGTTATTTATATTTGATGGCCACCCCAGTGGCCATCAAATGTAGATAACCTTCATTGGTCACATGAATTGAAAAGCTGCCTTAAACATTGGGCTCGGTCATTAAGCTTTCTGGGTTCGACTAATGAACCAGTAGACATGGTCGAAGTCTCTTCTCGGCAGGTCTAACATAACTTCTTTCTTTGCCATCATTTTGAATCCTTTTTTCTCTAACAAATACTTTATGTACAACCTTCATAGGAAGTCGAGCTTGACGTCTTTCTCTCCAGCACTTCAGGGACGGCTGAACCTTTCGCAACCGAGGCCGAGTCTAGCGCCCTCGCCAAGTTGTAAGAACTTTTGTCTCTTTCGGCCTCATAAATCCTTCAACGCAAAGTTCTCAACTCTGTGGGACAATGCTTGAACAGACTTGCAACTGACGACTTACTAAAGAACGAGAGTGTTGTTCATCTGCCAACTGCCCTGAAAAGATCTCTATAATATTTCACTGTTTTCGAGAAGGCTCTTTGGACAGAAGACGACCTCAAGACTGCAATGGTCGCTCTTGAAGCTATCCAATCAGAGCTCGAGGTAATAAAGGCAAAGAATGAGAGAATGGCCGACCTTGACCATCAAATCGTCGAACTTCATCGTCAAAGGTTGGCCATGGCTTCTGAGCTTGAAAAGGATTTTTAGTAGAACAAACCTCGACTGGCAGAGCAAGCGGCTAGCGCAAAACGGATATAGCAGTTAAATGCTGACAAAAGAACACGACAAGCCGACGATGAGCGAAGTGAAGTGGCTAGAACTGAAAGCCATTTTTGAAGCTTTTATTCCTTTAACTTTTTAGGATTTTTTGTGTGCCGGCTTGTAAGCCAGTCCATTTTTTTTTTTATAATTTTGTGTGTACGCCCTTTGAAAATTAATGAAATCAATCCTTTATTCTTGAATATCTTAAGTGATCGGATAATATTTCTTTAAGAATTTCCCATTGATCGGTAATTTATGAATTAAACCAGTTCGTTCCTTGAGGTGGTATGCCCCATTGCCAAGGACTTTGTGGACGATGAATGGGCATTCCCAATTCAACGACCATTTCCTGAATCTGGGATCCTTAATCCCTACCAGTAACACGGTTTGCCACACTAACTCACCTTCACCGAACGTCTTTTGCCCAACTCGTCGATTGTAAGCTTGTTTGGCGATCTTTTTCTGTGCCACTAGTAAGTTATAGGCATCGAGCCAAGCTTCCTCCAAATCCTCCAACTCTTGCCTCATGGCCTGACTATACTTGGCATTGAACAAATTGCTTTGTTCAATAACTTGTAACGAGTTTATGCTTAGCTCGACTAGTAGCATCACGTTGTGTCCATAAGTTAACACATATGGTGTCATCCCTGTTGCTTATCGGAATGAAGTTTGATATGCCCATAATGCCTCGTTTAACTTCAATTGCCACACACCAGACTTTTCTTTTATAATTTTCTCAAGATACCAATTAGAACTTTATTACTTGCTTCGGTCTGTCCATTTGCCTATGGGTAATACAGCGTGGACTGTTCGAGTTGATTTTTTAATTTACTGTGTATTCTTTAAACCTGTCGACCGTAAAAATCATGTCGTTGTCTGTTATAATTGTTTCTGGTACGTCTCATTACGATGTTTTCTTCTACAAAATTGCAAACTCAGCGTATGATTTTGCTTCGACCCACTTGGTGAAGTAGTCGGTCGCTACAAGTATCCATGCATGTTTTACCGATCAGGAAGACAGTGTAATCTTGCCGATTACATCCATGGCCCATCCTCTGAACGGCCATGACTTGGTAACCGAGTGAAGTAATTCGGCCGGACCCTCTGTATGAGCTCATGGATTTGACATTGTGCATAACCTTGCATGTATTCAATGCAATCTTTTAACATACTCGACCAAAAATAACCATGTCGACGAAGTAACCAACGTGTTTTGTGTTTGGATTGATGAGCCCCGCATATTCCTTCATGTGCTTCTGCAATAACTTTAGCGGCCTCATCTTGGTTGAGGCACAATAACAACAGACCGTCGTCACCTTTTCAATATAGTTCATTATGGTACATTATGTAATTTTTGGTGTGTACCCTTGTCTTGTGATCATGTTTGCCACTAGGATTATCAACATACTGCATGATTAATCTTTTCCAGTCCTTTGGTAATGTCTCAACCATGTAGATATCCATAGGATCCTCACGTTCCAACAATGAAGGTAGGGACATAACTCGTGTACGGATTATGTGGTCATGTTGGAGAACTTATTGATTAACCAAGGCCGGGTGTAGATGTCGCACCACTGGTATAACCTGGCTCAGTTCGTCCCTAGAAGTTGTGCTCCGGAGGCTATTTAAGCCAACTCATCTGCGTCAGTACTTCAAACTCATGAAATGTGCTTGAACGTAATGCTTGCAAATGATTCGGCTAAATAGCTGACAACCATATGATAGGGCGCCAGAGTACAACTTATGCAACAAAAAGTCCCATTGAATTAGTTAATGACAAGTTATGAATCGCCAATGACGAGAACACAAACTGCCTTCAAGTTGTGAAGGACATTAAAGCTGATGACGATGGCCTCATATTTGGCTTGATTATTTGTATAGTCAAAATCCAACTTGAGAGAAAAATACCATTGGTAGTGATTAAGGGACTAGATGATGATTCCAACGCTAGCCAAGGTCGAGGTACTAGAGCTGTCAAAATACATCATCCAATAATTATCACGTGTTTTCACCATGTCAATTTCGACGTCGTTGCCCCTAAAACCGTATGAAGAAGGATGTTGAGCTAAGAAATCGGCCAACGCCTATCCTTTAATGGCTTTTGGGGGCACATATTGCAAACGAAATTCCAACAGTGCCATTATCCATTTCCCAATTCAGCCTTTTACTATCGGTCGAGTGAGCATATAACAAATAACATTTATCTAGGGTGATGACCTGAGCAACAGAACGGAGCATGTAATGCCTGAGTTTAGACGCAGCAAAGAACAAAACCAAATAGAATATCTCGATGGCTGAGTAATTTATCTTAGCTAGGTTAAGATTCCGGCTAAGATAAAAAAAGGCTTGCTCCCACCCAGTGTTGTTGTCTTGCGCAAGAAGACAGCCAATGAATTCCTCGGTAGCCAAGATATACAACTTACGAGGTTTACTACGCCGAGGTGGCACGAGGACATATGGGGTGGTGAGGGAGACCTTGATTTGTGTGAAAGGGTCCTGATGTTCTTCGCGCCATTTGAATTTATCAGAATTCTTAAGCTTCAAAAGCGTGGAAAAAACCTTCATTTTTCCCTTTGAGTTAGAAATGAAACGGCGGAGGAAATTGATCTTGTCGAGTAAGGATTGTAAATTGTTTCTTGGTTGTCTGGAGTGGGGTTCGAGCTTTAATCTCATCTACCTCGATGCCACGATGATGTACAAGGAAACCCAAGAAGTTGCCTGTCGATACACCAAAGGCACATTTGGCAGGGTTCATTTTAAGATTATGTTGGCATATACGAAGGAAAGTTTGCCCAAGATCATCTAAATGTGTTCGGCGATGCTTCGATTTGACCATAACATCATCGATATATACCTCAACGATTGTACTAATCAGGTCATGAAAAATGGTATTCATAGTGCGTTGATATGTGGCACCGACGTTCTTAAGTCCAAAAGGCATGACGACCCATTCGTAGGTCCCGAGTGCCCAAGGGCAACGAAAAGCAGTTTTGTGGACATCGGCCTCAGTAATGAAAATCTGGCTGTAACCAGCATGGCTGTCCATGAAAGATAACATCTTGTGGCTTTCTGCAGAGTCGATTAGCAAGTTTGAAATTGGCATTATATATTCGTCTTTAGGGGTTACCAAGTTCAAATTATGAAAATTAATGCAAATACGCAGAGCACCACTTTTCTTTAAAACTGGGACAATATTCGCCAACCATTTGACGTATCGAGTTGTCTGAATAAAATTGATTTTTAAAAGTCGAACAAGTTCATCTTTTATGCCAAGCTAAACTTCGATCGAGAATCATCGGGGAGGGGGGTTGGCAGAAGGGTCTACAACCAACCTTAATGTGTAATTCGTGCTCGATAAGTGTTCAATCCAGGCCAGGCATCTCATGGTAACTCAAAGCAAAACAGTCTTTAAATTCTTCGAGCAGTTTACAAAGCTCGACTTTCGAGGGTCCTCGATCGTTCCAACGTTTATTTCATCTAATGGACCTTAGACTTGGGGTCGACTGTCTTCGAGCTTAGCTAGGGCAGCTTGGACTTTAACAAGTGACTAGGCTGTTGTCTCATTCAACGAGGAACTCTACTAAGTTCACGCCAAAATTTGGTTGCTTGGAAATAATATACCAATGGGCCAGTAGATGTTCCATGATAAATGAAACCGTGGGTCAGCGTCTATCCTGTTTGGTATCAGACATCAGAATCATCAATTAGGTTAGCCAACCCGAGTCTTGTCGAATCCTGCTGAACAGTCTTGGTGCCAACCTCAATAGCTTTCTGAACTGAGATTCGAGTCGGCCGCCCTTCTTCATTGAAATCTTGCAGGGTGATGTAGCCGACGTGATCATCGTAATAGTGAGCTTGAATTATATTAGCTTTAAATGGCTGATTGTCGGTCGGATAAACTATAGCTGATTAGCCGTCCCAGAAGATGAGGACTTGATATAATGATGAGGGGATCCAACTAGTTTGGTGGATCCAGTCACAACCAAGCAATGCATTATACTCGGTCTTTGAATCAACAATAAAAATACGATCAGTGTGATTTTAACCTGCAATATTCACCTCTAAAGGAAGCACTCTCTTAGTTTGAGATTTGTCGCTGACAAAGCTGCTCATGGTTACCCTTGATGGAATGAGTTCGTCTTTGAAGCGATGTAATGCTTTCATGATAGAAACGGGCATGATGTTGACCATTACTCCACAGTTGACAAAATTTTTGAAGATCGGGTATCCTTCAATATGGGTCGTGACATACAACGGTTTCAAGTGATGAAGATTAACGGATGAAGAATGGGGAAACAGTTCGGCGAGAGATGTTCTAAGTTTATCCTCTTTGCTTATTTACTCAATTTCTTCGGTAGCAAAATCAACTTGCGTGGCCTCCTCGGCAATCACATCATTGTCCAGGGAATTTGGTTGGCCGAAATTTTGCGAGTAAGGCATGGACATGCTAATTTCTATGTTGTTAAGAACTGAAAGGTCCATCAGGTCGTGATCTTCGTCCTCTGGATTTTTGGGCGAGATATCTTGCTAATGGGCATTACTCGCTTGACCATCTTCAGCATCAATGAAAATACGTTCATGCAACATGTCTGTCAGAGCTGTTTAGTTTTGAATTTCGACCATTGGCTCTTTCGACGTTGGGACTGGATCTTGTGCTTGTAAAGCCTTATGAGTCCACTCCTGATATGTGATGCGGACATCTCGTATGTCCAGGTAAACATTGAAATGCGCCACGCACTCTTTTTCATTGGTTATAAGGCCGAAGAAGGAAACGGCTAAGAAAACTTCAAAATGGTACCATAGATAGTGGATAACCTCAAGAGAGAAAGGAAGATCGACAACATCAATATCAATACATGGATCCACCTCAAAGATGAGAACTTGGGCCTCGCGTATATGTTGGAACCTAGCCTTCATTCCTAGATTCGCGATCTTTTAGATGATCTGTTCGGTATCGGGGTAAGTTAATGCCAGATCAAGAGACTCTTTTCATGCTTTTGGCAGGCGATACAAGTCATTAGCCGAATGCTTCTTGTGAAACTCCCGCATGTATTCCGAAGCTTCACCAAACAAAGGTGTGTGGCAATTTCGTTTGACTTTAATTAATGGCTCTTGTGAAGGTGGAGGAAGTTTGCTTTCGGCTTCATTTTGGAAGTGCTTGAGGCAAGCTTTTATCTTCCTAGGGTGAAGAAGGAGTTTGATCCACTTATTAGATTCTTCAATTGTGGTTTCAAAATCGTGATTGATTGCTTTCTTTCCTTGAAGCAACTCGGCCATACTTGTCGGAGGTTGTCGATAAAGTAGCTTGAAGGTTTGCAGGTTCATGTTTGAACTTGAGCTGCCAGAGTTACGCGCATAACAATCTTCATTGTAAAATGGTGCGTCAAAATTACGTTGTCGTCTGATTGAAGATGACTTGTTATTCTGCGTTGGGATGAACTCGACTTTTCCTTGTCTTTTGTCCTTAGGTAGATGAGCATCTACCATGCTTACCGTCACCGAGGGGAAAAGATCCATGTCAACAGTTATTGGAGGTTTCTCGGGAAACTTAAGCTTGCCATTGTCAATCCTGCTCTGGATGGTGTCGTGAAATACGACACACTTATTTGTCGTATGCTTGTTTGAATTGTGGTACTTGTAATATGTGTTTCTTTTCAAATCTTCAGCCTTGGGGATGTTATGCCCTGGTCGAAGCTTAACGATTTTTGCAAGTAAGAGTTGGTCGAAGATGGCGTCGACCTTGGAGATGTCGAAATTGTAGACCTTTGACATTTTGACGGTGGCTTCCACAGAGGTCGACATGGGTTTTGACATCTTTTTTGAATTAGGGTGAGCCAACACTTTGCATACGTATGGTTTGTCAATTACTATCTCGGCTGCATCTATAGCTTTGCATAATCACCGTTGGGTTTTTGTAATTGTTCCTTGGGTTGGGGATTTCGAAATTTTCTCTTCTCGGAGCAAATAGTCATATTGCTCGACATGCTGAGCCAGTTTGTACATATCTTAGAAGTTTGCCCCCAAGAATTTCTTTTTGTACTCCACATCCAAGCCATTCAGGGCAAGCCTAACAAACTCAACTTCAGGGAAAGGTACTCGGCACCAGTTTCTGGCCAATTTAAACGTCGTAAGATATTCCATTGGTGACTCCTTGGATGATTGAGCCATCCTAGCCAAAGAAGAAACTGACATTTCCATCCCTAGCTGATAAAATTGCTCATGAAATTTCTCGACCAATTCCTCCCAGCTTTGGATGAAGTTGGGTGGGAGGTTGATATACCATGCAAACGCTGAGTCAGTTAATGAGAAATTAAACAGCTATACTTTATGAAATTCATTGTTAACATCTCTACATTGAACAGTGAATCGAGCCACGTGTTCTAATAAGAACAAGGATGATTCTCCAGCGAAAAGGCAAAAGTCTAGAATCTTGAATCCCTTAGGATATTCGAACCTTTCTACAAAGGCTGGATATGGGTGAATGAATTTTGGGAACTTTGACCCCTTTTTTAAGGTAGAATCATTCTTTAGACTTGACCATGTTAACAGGTGCCGCTTCTGTTCCTTGATCAATTCTGATAGATCTGTTGCTTGGTTCGCCATTTTTTTTCTAAGTCAATCATTTTGGGGCGAGCAGATCCTGTCTTGGCCTGTATTGCTGGCAATGGATTATTCTTTAGAAGAAGAGGCTGCCTGAGTTGGTCAGTAGGTCCAACTTTGTGGATTTTATTAACCAGAACTTCGAGGAATCTGTTGTGCACAACACTATTATCACGCATCTCTTCAAGTACCCTTTTATTTCTTAGCTGAACATTTGGTCAAACTGTCATAATTGCTCTTTAAATCGTCGCATGAGAAAAAATCTAGATGGTGGAGCAGAGGCCTCATCACCATCATCGTCACAATCCTCCACGAGTTATTCAACAAAAACGTCTTTTGTCAGTTTTGATGGGGATTTCTGCATCACGAGTCTGATCGTCACCGAGATTAATTCCTTTTTCTCGACATGTTGTACTTGTGGCTTTAGGTGTTACGGCAGCAGGAGGATTCTGTGCCTATTACAATCCATCTTGTCCTCGGCTTTGAACTGTAGGTAGAAGATTAGTCATTGACTTACCCATAACTGTTTTCTTTTTCATTGACCGTGTTTCAATGGTCATGAACTTCGTAGCTTTAGCACTGGATCCCATCAGGCGTGCCAAAATGTTGATCCTAAAAACTACCAAGCCTACGTGGCGCGCATGTCGAGTAACTAATAAACTAACTACGACTTTTGATTCTGTGCTGGGCATGCCAACTCGTCGGCCGAGCAAGGAACACATTTAGGCCTTCAGGTTCTAGAGGTTGAAGTTGAGCACGCTACTGACTTCTTGATCTCATGACTACTGCCGAACAAGGAACACATCTAGGCCTTTGGGTTCTAAAGGCTGAAGACAAAGCTGCTAGTTTCTTTGAAGTTCACAAATCGTCGGCACAGGGTTCGATCTCAGTAATTATATTCGTGAGAGTATAAATGCGCCGAACTGATACCAAACTATACGGACACAGATACTCGAAAGAGATAAATGTCTTTATTGTAAATGTGGTTCGGCCGTCGGAATGCTAAACTCTAAAATATACTTGTAAATATCCAATCATAAAATAAAGCTTGGCTTTCAATGTGCCGAGCCTAATAACCTGGTAACACCTCACTTCGCTGAGAAGGCTGATGAGATGACCTATACCACCAAGGACTCAGAAATCCTTGTCGACCGAGACTTGGATAATAACCAATCGGCCTCGAAGTAGTGCTACCTATCTAAACTAAAGGTGTTCCTCGATCGGCTGATTCTACGACTCCAATGTTGTCTATCCAAACTAAAGATGTTGCTGATTGCCTTCATAGTGCTGTCTATCCAAACTGAAAATGTGTTGGCGAGAAGAAAGGGGGAGAAGATAAAATCTCAAGGTTGTTGAAAAACTTTGCACAAGGCAATTTGTGTGTTGATTTGAAGGGCCTTTGAATGATGCACTCCCTTCTCTATTTATAGTAGTGAACCCCTCTCATGGCTGAACTAGAAATGTACTCGGATTAGAACTCCTCAACCCAATCTAATCAGGTTTCGGCCAAACCTAACCCCTATAAGACTTTGAACCAAGCTCCTTAACGAACCAGATTCATCCTCTAATTCTAAGCATCTTCAGCTTTAAGACTCCTTATTGCACTAAGGTTCGAGTACCTTACCCTTTTCTAAACCAATCATTCTCGCAACAAGATTCAGCCGATCTTGATTGGATAGCCCATGACAAAATTCTAGATGAATGTTATTGGGCTGAGAACAACTCTAAGCTTGGCCCAAAATATTATTTTGGGCCCAAACACAAGCATATAATGTGTGTTCATTTAAGTATTCAACAAGTCTTTTACAATTTATTGAAAAAAAATAATAAAATGCAAAATGAAAGTTATCTATTTTCTATCTAATTGAGTCGCAACCTAGGCGGGTCTGAGGGCTAGGCGGGTCTAGGCGGTCTAGGCGCCCTTTCTTAACTTTCAAACGCTTGGACATTAATCGGGGCGGTGACCAATCGCCTAGCGTTTAAGCAGCGCTAGGAGGAGATTTTTAGAACAGTAATAAAAAAAATTGTTTATTATTACGAATCACACTGCTAAACAATCTTCTTAAATAGGAAGATTTATATACATGTTAATGTGTGCATGTATTTCAATCTTATAAGAGATGTGATCAATATATAAATACATTATCTCTATGAATAAAAATAAAATACGGATATCATTCATTTCATGAATTTCTCAACAAACATCATTCTTAAAACACCAAATTCAAAAACAAAAGAGATTGCCTCGAAAAACGGAAAGAAAATTAAAGAAACAAATTGACAAAGGTCTAGAAACCCTAGTCAAGTACAAACTTAAACAAGCCACTGAGACCCTTGTCTAAGAGCCACAATGGTACGTACAACAACAATATTAATTACGACGAAGAAACATGATGAAACTTGAACAACACAACAAATTAGTAGCCTGGAGGCTTGTAGGCGATGAAACTGATGCACTGCACTTGGCGGACGTTGTCGAATCCGATGATACGGATGAAGGCGTTGGGATAAGCCTTCTTGTTCTCCTCCAGCTCCTTCAACACCTGAGAAGAGTCGGTGCATCCGAACATGGGCAGCTTCCACATTGTCCAGTACCTTCCATCATAGTATCCTGGGGATTTGTGGTTCTCACGGTACACAAATCCAGTCTATATATACATACCACAATTTTGTTCAACAGGATTAAGTTAGAAAACAATTAACTTAACAAATTACAATATAAATGTATATATAGAATGTTAGACGTTATTAACCTCCAACTCAAATTCCAAGCAGGGAACCCAGTTTTTGCGGAGGAGGTAGTCAACTTCCTTGGCCAAGGACTCTGGAGAGAGAGGAGGAAGGTAAGAGAGGGTCTCGAACTTCTTCAATCCAAGTGGAGGCCACACCTGTTTTCATCAAAATATATTTGATAAATTCATTGTACTTTTTTGTTGGCCAACACAAATATTAGTATTATTTCGGCCAAGTTAAACAAAAATACATATAAGTAATTTGGAAATAAATTCTATAATTTGCAAAGGATATGACCCGAAGGTAAGTTATCAAAGTATACATATATATTTGCAAGCATATTTATTAGTTTGATATGTTAATTTATTAAACTGTTAATAATAATTTATTATATATCGACAAATAATGTAATAACTTTTGTACTAATTAATTATTGAAAATGTATTTCGTTACTACTGTTTTCAAATATAAAATAAATGTACTAACTGTTGTGGCCTATATTTAACTGACAATGAAAAGGGGCCGGTGGTACAGAGAAAATATAGAGAGAGATGTGTTTGTAGGGTTATGTAGAGGATCTGTTATTCCCCCTTATTTATAGTAACAAGGGAGAGAAGAAATCTTTATCTCCAAGGAATACAAGTCCTAATAGAGAAGAATAACTACAATCAAATCTAATTTAGGATTTACACAATCACACTTAAATAAGAAGTTTATAACACTGACACAATTTTATGGAATTAGTAATTTAGTAGCATCTATTAATTCTTACCTGCATACATTGCACTCTTCCTCCATTGCTTGCAATAGAGGTAATGTCGTTGCTCTTCTGGTGACAGGGAAAGCTGAGGACGACTTGAGGCCAGTGAATGGAGCAACCATGCTGGCTTGAGCCGGGGCGGCACAGTCGGAGTAAACTGTAGACACGGTAGCGGAGGAAATCATGGAGGAAGCCATTGCTCTCTCTCTGTACTTTCTCTTATTTGCTAGAGTGGTTTACTTCTCTTGGTTGAAAGATGCACAACTCCTATTCTTCCTTCCTATAAATAGTGCTCCGACTAGCAATGTCATATCATACGGTCCTGATTCCATGAACATTTTACCAGCAAACACGGGCTGTTAGATGGTGTAAATGATGACATTACAGCATATAGACCACATGAAGCAAAGGAACAATTTGAATGCAAGCCTTATCACTAGGCACCACTATGACCCTGACACGTGGAAGGAGCTCATTATCTAATCCAAGGGAGGTCGAAGGTGAATGTGTGTGTGATGGTGATTCGCCTCTTATTTTGGTCAGTCTCTTCCCGGCGGTCGCTTTTCATACCATGCCCCCAAATGGGGGTGAGGTGAGGAAGGCAACTTATGTTCAAGCTGGAGCATTCATGATTTCTTTCTTCCCCTTCTTCCAGGTTTTCTATTATTTTCCTCCTTTGGAAATACTTACAAGCAGATGTGGGTAAATTTTCTAACGAGGTTACCTTATCGGCCCCATATTTTTTGCGTTTCTCCTCCTAGTAGGGCAGCTAACCCATTAATTCAAGAGGGAAACTAACGAAAAGTCCAAAAAAACTTCTCTTTAATGAAAAGCCCTTTTTAAAGGTATAGTGAATAGTACTAGGAAAATGTTTTCGTTAAAAGTGAACAATACCGGGAGTGTTTTGTTTTGTTAAATCTTCCTAATTCTAGATGCCCGATTTGGAGCTGAGAAGCTCACTCCTGTTTCAGCATTGCCTGTTCCATCTCCATCAACTTTATCATCGCCACGCAAAGCAAGTTGTGTTAGAATGAAGTATGGGCTTAAACCAGCTACAGTTAGAGTAGAGGGATTTGACCGTCTCAATAGGGATCGCCAAAGTTCCCGCATCACAGCATTTGCCTAAACTTCATCGAAGTAAGTGTACATATAAGAAGGAAAGGTAAATGCCACCACAGCTCACAAGTACAGCGGACTTAACAAGAAGAGTGACTTAACAAGAAGAGTGAATTTTGACAATTTTTGGAGAAATTGAGATCTACTAGTACTGTATATAGCGTATGCTGTTGTCGATGATCATCTCAGTTGCTAATATCTGCAAGTAGTTTGATGGGAACATCACTAAAAGAGTGTCGAACTGTCAAACCTTGTGTTATGGAGAAAGGGTTTGTATATGTCTAAAGCCTTTGCTCTGTTTTAATGTAAGATGGGTTATAATTTTTCTGGCAATCACCAGGAAGAGTGTACAAAAGCTTAATGGTGATTTAGTTTGGTCTATTAATCTGTAAATGTATTTTGGTTTTATTTTTGGAGATAAATGTTTTCTGGTAATCATCGGTACTTCCGTATTTGCCGGCTATGCTTTATCTTGGTCTTGCCTGTATCTAAGAAAAGCATTTCGCAAATGCCTATTTTTCAATGTGCTTGCTATGATTTATGTCGAATTTGTTATCCATGATAGTTGAACCTAGTACTTCTTACTCACACGTAGAGCTTATTTTTCATTTGTTGGTTTGATTGATCGTATATTTTAATCTCCTCAAATATGTTTGATCGTTGGTTACTCAAGCTGTAGAAATACTTTGCTATTTCTACAGCCAAGATCGGCTAGACATTTTTTATCCGAACGTGGTGTGAGCCAAAAGCTTCCCATACAAAGTTTCCGAGATTTAATCTTAAGTTAGGTTTAGGAGATGAATAAGAATTCAAGATTTTAGGGTTTCCTAGCAAGGAATGGTTACCAGGTCTCTTTGTACCAATAGGGTTTGAGTATGATAGTTGCCGCATAGTGTGCTCTTTATCGGTTGGGGTGGAACTTGTTATCCTGCCCTCTAAGTTAATCGCTTGACTTGGGGAGACGTGACGATGAAGACTATTTAAGATCTCCAAGACAAGTAGATCCTTAGTTTTAAATTTTTTTTTTTTTAATACTAAAAAAGGATCAAGTGATGGCTTTGTCACGGTAGTCTACTTTTTTTCAGGGACCCAGAAGGCTCATAAAGGCATTCCTAGCCTCTCTCTAACCACCATTGCGTGAGTCATTGGCACTAGGAATCAAATCCAAGACGTGTCATGTGAAATACGGACTTGGAATTCATCCTTAACCACTCGCCACCTCGTGATGGTTAGATAAAGGATTCTTAATAGCATCAATGATTATGGCATATGACTAAGCGAAATATAATTATAAGAGTAATGCTAGAAAGACTAAATTTGTAAACTAAATAATGTATCACCAATTAGAAATGAGCACGTTAATCAACACTTAAGTAATAATTTATCATCAACTTCCATATCTTTTAGTTTATAAAGTTTAGTCTCCCTAGCTATTACCGTAATTATATCCAGCCATGTTAGTTATAGAGAAACCAAAAAACCGTTGGAAGCTAGCCTCACTAACTAATCCGTAGCATAATTTCTTTTGCTTGTGGACAAGAGTAATACTACAAAAGCACTCAAACAGCGACCCAAAAGTGCTTTCAGCCCTTGAGCAATTAACTGCAGGAATATGAATTCACTTAGTTTTTACTGCTGCAACTTTGAAAAAAAGCAGCTTATCCGTTTGTTATCTCAACAAATGCATGTCCATAAGTGTAGCTATCAAATGATGGAGATATGCTATAGGATTTGTGGCTCTTAATTAAACTATCTACAAAGGGACTGTTTTACAACCTCACATATTTCTCTTATGTATTTTTCCTTCCCAACCAGTTGAAAAATTAGAAGAAAAAAAATTTGAATAACTTCGTAGCATAAATGTATGTTCAAATGAATTTAATTAGCACAAAAAAAGCCGATTGGCACATTGCATTATCAAGCTATTTATTCGAGTGATTAAGCCAATCTCGGAGGAAAATTTTGAAAGCAGCCAAATTTCTGTCATGTGTCTTTCAGCCTATTTTATTTCTTCAAACTTTGGGTTTTAACCACTTGATGAGTTTGTTTACACTACTTAGTTCCTCGAGTGGTATTCAAGCATTTTACAATAGTCTCGAGTGACCAAATGTCTAAATCTCGGAAACAGAGGCTAAAAATTTTAATGTGTTTTAAAAAACGTTTGAATTTGTACTTTGTAATAGTAAAACAATAAGACTCGAAGAAAATGCTAATAGTAAAACAATAAAAAAAATTGTATATTATTTACGAATCACATTACTAAACAATCTTCTTAAATACATGTTAGTGTGTGCATGAATTTCAATCTTATGCGAGATGTGATCAATATATAAATACATTATTTCTACGAATAAAAATAAAATACGGATATCATGTATTTCATGAATTTCTCAACAAACATCATTCTGCATCCGTTAAAAACCAAATTCGAAAACAAAAGAGATTGCCTCGAAATTAAAAGGGAAAGAAAATTAAAGAAACAAATTGACGAAGGTCTTGAAACCCTAATCAAGTACAAACTTAAACAAACCACCGAAACCCTTGGCTAAGAGTCACAATGGTACATACAACAACAATATTAATTACGACGAAGAAGTTGTAACCATTTAAGGATTTGATAAGAAATGTTATGCAGAGAGAGAACAAGAAGATTGAGAGGGTTTAGAGAAAGAAGGATTATGTGGAAATGTATTGATCTTTATCATTAGTTACAACTGTTTATTACAAGCTATATATAATAGCTATAGTAGCTTGCACTCTAAACTACAATCACAACAAACTTAACTAACTTCCTAATCTCTTGACACCTGTCAATTCCATAGCCGTAGGATCTTGGTGCTCCTAACATCCCCCCTTAAACTCAGGAACAGAGAAATTAAGCTTGAGATTGGCACAATGTGTATGAAATAGTGGTGCAGAGAGTCCTTTTGTAAGTTATCAGCAAATTGTTCATTCGAAGACACGAAATACACTTGCAGTTACTGTTTTGCTACCTCTCTTGAACAAAATGCACATCAACCTCAATGTGCTTAGTGCGTTGATGCTGAATTGGATTGCAAGTAAGGGCTATTGCAGATAAGTTGTCACAAAATAGGAGTGGTTTATCAGAAAATGGAACCTGCAGAAAAACCAATAGTTGTTTTACCCAATCGATTTCAGCTGCTGTAGTTGACAAAGCCCAATATTCAGCTTTAGTTGATGAACAAGAAACAATGTTTTGTTTCTTAGATGACCATGAAATGGGAATAGACCCCAAAAACACAACCATTCCAGTGGTTGATGTTTCATAATTAGGGTCCCCTGTCTAATCTACATCACTATATGCAGTGACATCTAATGAACCATTGACATAATGAATACCACAACCTTGAGTAGCTCTTAAGTATCTAAGAATTCT
Organism: Pyrus x bretschneideri; assembly: GCF_019419815.1. NCBI lineage: Eukaryota > Viridiplantae > Streptophyta > Magnoliopsida > Rosales > Rosaceae > Pyrus > Pyrus x bretschneideri. The sequence goes on along the minus strand of NW_025999735.1, from coordinate 3,250,937 downwards.
TTTAACAACCATGAAATGTGACTCCATAGGGTTTTATATGAATTGACATACCTGATGCACTACAAAAGCAATGTCTGGCCTAGTGAATGTTAAGTATTGGAGGGCACCAACCAAACTCCTATATAGTGCAAGGTTGTTATAAGGCCTTCCATCATATTTAATCAATCTGTTGTAGGGCAAGCATGGAGGCACATGGTTTAGACAGCAATAATTCAGACTTGGTTATAAAATTGGTGACATACTTGTCCTGAGATGGTAATAAGCCATCCTTCTTATGCATAATTTGGATCCCCAAAAAGTAGTGAAGTGGTCTCAAGTCTTTTATATCAAATTCCGGAGTGAGAGACTAGATAACCTCAGTGATTGCTTTATAATGATGTCATCAACATATAATAGCAAGATCACCACAGAACTACCAACACTTTTCACAAACAATGATGAATTTGCATATGTGGATTTGAACTCCAAAGATCCATATAAGGATTTATGTAATCTGCAAACATAGTCTCCATGTTTGGTATTAACAAATCCAGGTGGTTGTGCCATGTACACCTCTTCTCACAAGATATCATGTAGAAAGGCATTTTTCACATCCAATTATCTCAAAGTCCAGCCAAAGTGTGTAGATAAAGCTAGAATTAATCTCATTGTTATAGGTTTAACAATTGGGCTAAAAGTCTATCTATAGTCAATACCTTCTTATTGATTAAACCCTTTAGCCACCAGTCGTGCTTTATATCTCCCAATTGAACCATCAACATTCTTCTTGATCTTAAAGACCTATTTACAACCTACTAAATTCTTGTGTTGTGGTAGAGGAACCAAACACCATGTACCTTGGTTGTGTAAAGCTGAAATCTCATTTTTCATAGCCTCATGCCATACTGGGGATTTTAATGCAGACTTATATGTTGCAGGTTCAACTTGACTCAAATTTACTCCTTCATGTTCATGTATAGCAGCAAGTAGAGCAATTTTCTTTGAGATGCCACTCTTTGACCTTGTCTCCATAGGGTGAAGATTGATTAGAGGAATAGATAGAACCACGTGCAGTTATTCAGGTACCACAGAGAGTGTAGGAGACAAAGGTCGTGTTTTTTGTGCAACAATGGATTGTCTGGAAGTTGATTCTTCTGAATTTGAACTTGAAAATGTAACTGGAATTATAGTGGAATCTTCTGAAGTTGGATTGATGACAGTATTTGGCATGAGACTAGGTATAGAAGCTGAACCTATTTGTGTAAGACCTGGTCAGGAACTTAATGTGGAGTGATTTTGTGGTTCTGGCAAAACAAGGACATTATTGTGGTCTAGTATTGGAATTGATGTTTGTATAAGTGATGGTAGTAGTGTAGTAGTGACAGAGTGATGTTTGGGAACCAAAGATTGGTAAGGAAACTCTATCTCATCAAATATCACATGTCTAGAGATATCAATTTTCTTTCTAGATACATCATAGCAAAGATACCCTTTATACTTGGATGCATACCCCAAAAAGACACACTTTGTTGTTCTGGGTTCTAATTTGGTGCTATTGTATGGTCTTAACCAAAGGTAACAAGAACAACCAAATACTTTCAAATGCTGAATCTTAGGTATTGAATTATGCAACAATTCAAATGGTAATTTATTGTCTAATGTAGGGGATGACACTTTGTTGATTAAGTCTACTAAGGTTTGACAAGCAAATGACCAAAACAAGGATGGTAATGAAGTAGATTGTAACAAAGTGATGGATGTTTCAATAATATGTTTGTGTTTTCTCTCTACTACCCCATTCAATTCTAGTGTATGAGGACATGACATTTGATGGCTCACTCCTTTATCAGAAACAAACTTTTGAAATGCTTTACTTATATATTCACCACCACCATCACTTTGGAGAGTTTTTATGGATGTATGAAATTAGTTTTAAATGAAATTGTAAAAGGAAACAAACGTTGATGAAACATCACTTTTATTGCATATGGGGAAATCCAATAATATGTGGTACAATGGTCAATGAAGGTCACATAGTATTTGAATCCTTCTAAAGACACACAAGGAGCATGGCCCCACACATCACTATGTATAATATCAAAAGGTTTTACACACTTTGCAACTGAAAGAGAAAATGGTAGTTTACTAAATTTACCCTTTAAACATGTTTGGCACTGTGAAGGTATACTATAAGCAACACAAGAGACATTTGAAGTTCTTAAAACTTGAAAGACTATTGAATTAGAAGGATGACCTAGTCTCTTATGCCAAATACTGGTTGTAACTTGTTTTCCAAGAAAAATTGCAGATTGCCCTTTATTGATGACTGCATGAGAACTTGGTGAGATGATGGGGTACAATCCATTGTTACACAGCCCTTTGTAGAGTATCCTCCATGTGGCTTTGTCCTGAATCCAAAATGAAAATGCATCGAAAATCAACCAACAGTTATTATCCAAATAGATCTTATGCACAGACAATAGGTTTTGAGACAGTTTTGGGACATAAAGAATAGAATTAAGCTTATTAGGCTTTATTGGAGTTGTGAGGAGAGTTAAACCAATGTGAGAGATAGCTAAACCTTCACCATTAGCTATTTGGATTGTCTCATTTGATGGATATGGGGTTGCCAATGAGAGATTACTCAATTTTGAAGTCATGTGATTATTGGCACCTGAATCAATAAACCAAACATGTTGCTGTGGTGGTGCAGATGGCACTGAGAATTGAGAGTAATGACCATTAGGTGTGGTAACATGCATGACATTCATTAGAGAAGTATAAGTGTTCTAAAAACATGTTTTTGCATTGTGATAGGGATTCCTACATATTTGACAACCTGAAGAAACAACTGTATTTCTATATCTGCAAATATCAACAAGATGATTGTTCTTGCCATAAATTTGATATCCCTGTGATGGATTTGTATTCCTGAATCGACAAGTAGATGCCAGATGATTGTTTTTTCCATAAATTTGGCAAGTTTGAGCCTGAAAGCCATAGTTTTGTGATCCTGGTGGTGATGTACCAAGAATTCCAGGAGTAGGACTTCAATGAAAATTCTTGTTGTTGCCAAACGTCAAATTGAAGTTGAAATTGAACCGATTTATGACTTTGTTGTTGTTGTTGAAAGACTTGTATGCATTAAAGTTGGGACTAACATGGTTGCCACCAGAGTTGGAGAAAGATTGATTCGTGGAAGTAAAACCATTGTTTTGTGCCATGTGTGCAGATAACACAGGTGATGTAGACACAATTTCAAGCAATGTTTCTTCAGCAAGTAGTTGAGATCGAAGATCTTTCAATGATATCACAGTTTCACAACCCCTAATCACAGATCTTATTGTATTGAATTTAGTAGGCAAACCATTTAGTGTAAGAATCACAATATCATCATCCTCAAAGAAAACACCAGGAGCAGTCAATAAATCTCTTGATTCTTTAATTTTTTGCAAATATAGTGTGATTGAATCATTACCTTTCTTTATAGTTTGAAGCTCGGATTTGAGTTGAAAAATGCTTGTTCTTGTAACTGCAGAAAACAGCTCTTTAAGCTAAGTCCACAAATCTTTGGATCTGGTATTGCCAATGGCACAGGAAATTACAGCAAGAGATAGAGTTGCAGTGATTAACTGCATTAATGCTTTATCATGCATCTTTCAAATCTTGTATTCATCTGATGGTACCTTTTTGGAGGAATCACCAGATAAGACTACAGAGTTATCAGAAGATTCTTGACTAAACTGAGCTGGACAGAGTGTTAAACCATCAATAAACTCAATGATGCTATGGCCTTCTAGAAGTAATTGCATCTGGAAATGCCAGGCTAAATAATTTGTATCATCCAATTTCATGTTGACTAACTGGAAACACATGAAATCAATGAAGTGATTGGAGATTGGAGAATCTGTAATTAAGACGCTGTCACCATTGTTGCATATTGTGACGAAATCTTGAAGTAATGTTGACAAAGGACAAACCACAAACACTTGGTGTGTACACTTTGTAGAACGTAGAATTAGAAGAAAGGGTGAAGACGAAGCACCCAAATTTACCAGAAAGAATCACAGTAGTACAAAAGAAATGGGAGATGCAACGGAAGCAAATGAAACCAAGATCAAATAACCGTCAAGCTTTTATGCTTGTTCCGGCGATGATACCATGTAAACCATTTAAGGATTCGATAAGAAATGTTATGCAGAGACAAAAGAAGAAGATTGAGAGGGTTTAGAGAGAGAAGGAATCTGTGGAAATGTATTGATCTTTATCATTAGTTACAATTGTTTATTTCAAGCTATATATATTACAAGATTGAGAGGGTTTAGAGAGAGAAGGAATCTGAGGAAATTTATTGATCCTTATCATTAGTTACAACTGTTTATTACAAGCTATATATAATTGCTATATTAGCTTGCACTCTAAGCTACAATCACAACAAACTTAACTAACTTTCTAATCTCTTGACACATGTCAATTCCATAGCCATAGGATCTTAATACTCCTAACAGAAACATGATGAAACTTCAACAACAACTTAGTAGCCTGGAGGCTTGTAGGCGAGGAAACTGATGCACTGCACTTGGCGCACGTTGTCGAATCCGATGATACGGATGAAGGAGTTGGGATAGGCCTTCTTGGCCTCCTCCAGCTTCTTCAACACCTGAGAAGAGTCGGTGCATCCCAATATGGGCAGCTTCCAGTAGCTTCCATCATAGTATCCTGGGGATTTGTGGTTCTCACGGTACACAAATCCAGTCTATATATACATACCACAATTTTGTTCAATAAGATTAAGTTAGGAAACAATTAACTTAACAAATTACAATATAAATGTATATATAGTGTTAGAAGTTATTAACCTCCAACTCAAATTCCAAGCAGGGAACCCAGTTGTTGCGGAGGAGGTAGTCAACCTCCTTGGCCAAGGACTCGGGAGAGAGAGGAGGAAGGTTGAGGGTCTCGAACTTCTTCAATCCAACTGGAGACTGCACCTGTTTTCATCAAAATATATTTGATAAATTCATTGTACTTCGGTGAGTACCTTTTTGTTGGCCAAAACAATAACACAAACATTAGTATTATTTCGGCCAAGTTAAACAAAAATACATATAAGTAATTTGGAAATAAATTCTATAATTTGCAAAGGATATGACCCGAAGTTATCAAACTATACATATATATTTGCAAGCATATTTATTAGTTTGATATGTTAATTTATTAAACTGTTAATAATAATTTATTATATACCGACAGATAATGTAATAACTTTTGTACTAATTAATTATTGAAAATGTATTTGGTTACTATTGTTTTCAAATGTAAAATAAATGTACTAACTGTTGTGGCCTATATTTAACTGACAAGGAGAGGGGGCCGGCTACACAGAGAAAATATAGAGAGAGAGAGAGAGAGAGAGAGAGATGTGTTTGTACGGTTGTGAGAGAATGTGTTATTCCCCTATGTGGTGCCTTTATTTATAGTAATAAGGGAGAGAAGAAATCCTTCTCGAGGGGTTGGGCCGGGTAGACAACAAGGTGGGTACGGGGTGAGTCCAATTTCTTTAGAGAATAAGCGGGCCGTGTGTATTTTAGGGGCGAGCCAAGTCCTATTTTTTAGAATAACGGGGCCTTAAACCGACCTGTTCTACATATAATGGATCAAATGGACTCTTCTGTTGCTCCATCTCTCTTAGAATCCAGAGTCTCCAGTCCAGACCATCAACTCTTGTCATATCCTTCTTGACGACATCAACCCTTGCGACTTCGACTCCGACTCCGACTACGTACTCTTCTCACCGCCGTCTCAACCACCACAAAGGCACCACCTATCTCTCCTCATGTATGACATCCCAAAGAACCTAGGTACCATAACCATGACGACCTCACTGCCATCACGACCACCAACAACACATCACTGCCGTCGAGAACACTGCCAGCAATCATCATCCTACTAACATTTAGGAAATTATGAATTAGGGTTTTTTACTTATGTGAATTTCCGGTTTAGGGATTTAGGGTTTTTTAAGGATTTGTAGATTCTGTTATGGATTCTCAATTCCTAGGTTCTTCTCCTTGACATTTTTGTACATTTGGTTTAAGTAGCAGAATATTTAATAATTCCTTATTGCAGGTATTTACCTCCTAAATGCTTCGAGCTCAGCAAGACACCTCTTACATCATCGAAGGTTTGTGACTTTAATAAATTTGTACCTTATAGATAAATTTTCTGTTTTATATCAATTTTCCTATAGCCTAGTCTGGGCATGTAAATTTCTTCGCGTACTAGACTACAAATACAATTAGTGTCCCCATAATCTTATTATTTGGAAAAGAACTTATCAGAAAGCCAAATTGTTTCTCCTCTGACATTTATTCTCCTAAACTTGGGTCCCAAGGTTTTTTTTAAGGAAAACTAATGAAAAGGGCTTGAAAACTTTGAGTTTTATTGATAAGGACAAAATAAAGGGTAAAGTGAATAGTACCAGAATTGACTTTTAGTGTAAAAATGTGGTTTTTCGTTAAAGTGAACAGTATCGTGGACTTTTTGTTAAAACTCCTTTTTTTTTTAACACGGTCTCTCTTGGAAAGCAGGTTGACGTCTGGTTAGCAAGTATTATGTTATACCAAATGCTATTTGGAAGACGCCCTTTTGGGCATGATCAGACCCAGGAACGAATACTACAGGAGGACACAATTATTGAAGCTCGAAAAGTTGAATTTCCATCCAGACCTGCCATCTCAAATGAGCAAAGGTGAGTTGTGCTCATAGTTGGTACATCATGCTTAGTTTTTCTTTGACGGAAGTAGTTGGTTCTTAGAAATAATCTATCTTGTTCTTCAAGATAAATGATATTGACATGCCCCGATCCCGATGTCCGAGGGACATCGAGATGGCCATGTGAAGGCCGACACCCGAAGGTGATGCAAACCATTTAACCTGATTACTTGCCCTTTGAGTTTAGGGCTTTAGAAGTTGCTCTGGCTAGCTGTACATTTCTCGATTCTCAGGTATGTAAGGAACACAAGAATTTAGGATCTCTATCACTGCTCATTACTAGATATGGTCAATGGCTATTATTAATATGTGTATCTGTGTATATATAAGAATTGATGTGCAATGCATCCTCAATTTTCATAAACAGCTTCTGTGTACAAAAGCTTGTGAAACAAGTCTTGTAATTTTCTAAAACATGTCTGTGTTGCTATGCAGTTAAAAACAAAAAAGAAAAAAAAAGAAAAAAAAAGAAAAAGAGTTGGACCCGTGGACCCACCCCTAATTGCCCCATTTTAAATGGGTTGGGTGTTAGGTCCGCTTCCAAAACTCAAAATCACTCTATCCGGCCTGTGCCCACCCCTATCCTTCTCCTCTAAGGAATACAAATCCTAATAGAGAAGAATAACTAGAATAAAATCTAATTTAGGATTTATATAATCACACTTAAATAGCAAGTTTAAATCTTTTATCATCATAACTTATTTTGTTAGAACTCAAATTTCTATCTGAAGTTATAAATCCCTTTTTATTGTCTTTTGTAATTTTTTTTCTATTTGATTTATGATTGTGTTTATTCTATCAGTCAGATCTTGCATTTTTTTTTTTCTGTTAATGAATAATTTGTCCAATCCTGAGATCTAATTTGAATGAACGATTCTTGAATCATCCGATTACTAATTACTGATTATTGAATCTTTTTTAATTTCACTCAATTCATATACTTCTATTTCTCTCAATCCAAATAATATAATTGGGTTTATTTTTTAGAGTTCTTTTATAACACTAACACAATTGTATGGAATTAGTAATTTAGTAGCATCTATTAATTCATACCACTATGCATTGCACTCTTCCTCCATTGCTTGCAATAGAGGTAATATCGTTGTTCTTTCTGGTGATAGGGAAAGCTGAGGACGACTTGAGGCCAGGAGCAACCATGCTGGCTTGAGTCGGGGCAGCACGGCCGGCATAAACTGTAGACACAGTAGCAGAGGAAATCATGGAGGAAGCCATTGCTCTCTCTCTCTCTCTTTCTATGCTTTCTCTTCTTTGCTAGAGTGCTTTACTTATCTTGGTTGAAAGATGCATAACTCATATTCTCCCTTCCTATAAATAGTGCTCCAACTAGCAATGTCATATCACTAGATGATGTAAATGATGACATTAGAGCATATAGACCACATGAAGCAGAGGACCAATTTGAATGCAAGCCTTATCACTAGGCACCACTATGACCTTGACACGTGGAAGAAGTTCCATTATCTTATCTAATCCAAGGCAAGTCAAAGGTGAATGTGTGATGGTGGTTCGCCTCTTATTTTTGGTCAGTCTCTTCCCGGCGGTTACTTTTCATACCATGCCCCCTCATCCTAGTATCTTGTCTTTAAGCATAACCCATTTCGTCCTTTGGAAATACTTACATGTAGATATGGGTAAATTTTCACTTGTTATAGCAAACCTTTTAGCACAAATGCTTCTTCTTTAGCAATGGAACAAACAAGAAGTGTATTTTAGGTCGCATTATAACCATAATGGTTTAGGCTAGCTAATGTTTATGATTATGGATAATGCTACGGAGACCAAATTTCTAATAACGGTAGGCTAAGGTTGATTAGGGTGTCAATGAAGAAATTGAATATGTACACAGAAGGTAAGAATGTACTTCTTTACTTTGTAGTTGATTATGGTTTATGACAAAGTTTGTCAAGTTTTAAGAGTCAAGTAAGTTGTGTATTATTAATTACATCTTGTCTCAATTTAACCACTTACACAGTTCATCATGCTTTGAAATTTATAACAAAATGCCTGCAAGTGGGACCACATTTAGTGTGACTTATTCTATTTATATAAGTTTTAATTTGTTATATGAAGTCCAATGTGAGATTCTTCACCTTCCTATCATGTGTGACTAAACTTTAGTAGGTCGTATGTGCAACTAATTCTACTTCGATGGCCCCTTTTTTTTTCTCAAGCATCATAATATTCTTCACCAGTTCAGGATCTTGTTCACATTTGAAACAATCAGTTTTTAGGGAACCCACTTTGACACAATATCAACATTTCAAAGTCGGGCCAATGAGCGACTCCACCACTACCTATCCCAACTTAACCACCCGTGACACACCCTGACCCAAAATGTCCACTAGGACTCTGAATCGAGCTGTGTTGGCCGACACCTAGAAGGTGACAAAGCCATAAAGTGTAGTGATGTGGAAAATGTGAGTGAATTTAAACCTAAAAAGTGCCTAAATATAAGAGTGCGCTGGGGAGCCGGTATAAACCCATTCCACACTTGATGTCAGAGCATAAGTAAAGTACAATAGAGTGGCTAAGGATTATACCCTCAGAGATAGCCACCTATATTGAGATTTGCCTAGAATCCTCGTCGATACAAATGTTCAGTGATAGAAGCATATTTATGCGACTTCATTAGCTTGTTTCCTTCCATTTACTTAATTAGTTCTTAGCTATTTTAGTATTTTAAGCTATTTTCGTGTGTTTGTAGGGTTTAGGGCATATGGTTCTCACATCTAAGTAATGACATTCCATTCATAAGATCATATATATATACATGCATTAATAATTTCAGAAAAGTGCTTTCTTTGTTATAACATATGTGAGTATTAGTTTTCATGTTTACATCAATCTTCTCACATATACCTAGTGTAGGGAGTGTAGTCAGAAATTCTTATGTGAAAATAAGAGAGCACCTGGTAAGGAATTGAGTGAATTCTCTAAGGCATATTACTACATTCAAAACCATGTTTTAATTTGATTAAATGCGAGCTAGTAAGTGGTAACTGTGATTAAGTGTGTGCTTGAGGGTAAGGATGATTAAAATCTATGTGAATAGTGATTTTTAACATGTCATGTGCATTGGAAATCCCTGAGGCAAATGTTGGAAGGTCTAGTTGTGTTTTGTTTCTTTTGATTGTTTCCTTTTTGCTCGAGGACTAGCAAAAGCTAAGTGTGGGGGAGTTTGATAGGAGCATATTTATGTGACTTAATTAGCTTGTTTCCTTGCATTTACTTAATTAGTTCTTAGCTATTTTAGTATTTTAAGCTATTTTCGTGCGTTTGTAGGTCCATATGCCTTATGAAGCAATAAGGTGCATTTTGGAGCCTTTTGGAGCAAAATTGGGCTTGGAATGGATAGCATATTTATGGAGCAAAAGGAATGGACGAAATTGAAGACTTGAAGAGATAAGGAGTCCTAATCAAAGAAAGAGTCCTAATCAAAGAAAGATTCCTACTCAAATGAGGATTCTTACTTGAAGTAGGAAAGTTAAGCCAAGGTGTCCTATTTTGGTTTGACTTTTCCTAATCCTAAATGTCCCTAAGTTCCAGCAACATTGAAGGTTTCCTATGCATTCTAGGACAACAACCAAAAGTTCCTTGCACCATTCTAGGCTTGCCGCACCACCGTTCCCTTTCCCCTTCCATTCTCCTTCCTTGCCGCACAAGAGAGACCTTCCCTTTCATATTTTCTACACCAAATCACATTCCCTTTTTAATTCACCAGCATTTCCTCTTTCCCTTTGCCTTTGCCGCACCCTATATTCCCTTTCCTTTTAATTTCTGACTTTGACTTAGTCTTTTTCCTAGTAGTTTTAGAATAACAATCCTTTGACATTAATAAAACTTTATTTCCTTTTCTCATTGGATTCTTGCTGCACCTTTACCTTATTTCCCTAGGGTTTTAGATACTTGGCTAATTAATAAACCTTTGTCCGCACCCTTTAAAGGAGAATGACACCATACACCATCAGTACACACCCCTAATTCGTCCCACTACTCTACCGCATCCTACATTCATTCTCCACCATTTCCATACATTCATACCTTCAACCACACATCCACACACCATTCCTCTACTTTGCCACACCCCCTTACCAATCCAAATCCATTCCTAACCCAGAAACACATCCAAATCATCCCTTAACCTATATGCCGTAGCAAGGAGAAGAAAGGAAAGGAGCTTGAACGTGCAGGGCATCCAAGTTGATTCGTTGGGCGTTTTAGGTGTAATCAATCTTTGGATTTCAATGTTTAAATTCAATTTTGTTTCTTTTGTTGTGAACATGAGAGGCTAAACTTGTTTTAGCTAGGGAAACTTTGAAGCCATGATTTTATATGCAATATGAATTGATTAAATCCAGTTATGAATTTGTGAATCGTGAATGCAATTTGCTTAACTATTTTATTCAGAACCTATTCTTGTATGTTGATTAAGGGTGCACACTTAGTTTGTATGTATGAATTTGATGCTAGAATATAAGGAATTTTACATAATAGTTAGGAACTTATATTCACAAGTAGTGAAGGTTGCTAGTCACGATCGCAGTTAAGTTAAATTCCTGCATGAGTATCATGATGTCATAGTTACGAATGCTTTGTCAATGCTTATGATTTTCATAGAACGTACTGATCTTTGATTGTATCTCTATTATGATGTCATGTAGGGAACTTTTGAAGAATGCTTTGGGCTGTCGAATGATGTCATCCAATGCAATAACTAAAGGAAAATTTGAAAATTAATTAGTGATTGACACGGTTAATCTAGGGCACTGTCGTTCATAATTCAACAAAAGAGTAACTGGAAATCGATTCATGTTCATATAAGTTATGTGTGGATAAGGAACCTCTAGCTAAGCCCACAAACCATCTAGAAATCCAAATTCTTACCAAACTTTGTCTAGTTTAGTTTTTGTCTTGTTTTAGTTCAAATTCGTCAAAACCAAAACCCCCCCCCCCTTGTTTTAAGTGTCAATTAGGTTAGAATCTGAGTTATTTTGTGTTTCTGAGTGTCTTGAGTCATAATCAAATCAATTTTCGTTCAAAGTCATTTTGAGTGTCTTGAGTCAATTTGATTGTTTGAAGCTATTTTGAGTCTTTTATGGTTGTTTGAGTCATATAACTTTAGTTAGAGTTTTAGAGTCTAGTTTTTATGTTATTAGGTCAATTTAGTTTAGATTAGCAATCCCTCCTAATCCCCGGTTTAGAACGATGCCTACTTATACACATACTACAATTGTCAAAAAAGGTTTTAATTTGTGTGCTTGTTTTACATCGCATCAAATTTTTGGCGCCGTTGCCGGGGATTAGCAACTTTGCTAATCCCCCGTTGTTTCTTTTTATTTTATTTTCGTGTGTTTTGTTTTGTTTCAGTTTCTGATTCTATTTTGTTTTCTTGTTTCAGGTAGTAGTTTATGACTTGTAGTTCTCAATCCATTCCTGAGAGCATCCTTAACTTTGACAACGATTTTGAGCGGGGTTTGAAAAGGAAGAGAAATCAGCAAGAGACCAATCCACTTAACCCTGGTCTCGAGATTGAAGAAGAAGTTGTAGTTAAGGAAGAAGGGGAACCCACGGCAGAAAAGGTTGTTGAGGAACAACCAATCATGGTAGCCGATAACCGAACAATCAAGGAACCCTTGGCCTCAGGATTAGATAATGTCGTGCCTTTATGCATTCAATATCCAAGGGCAGGCCCAAGACAAGATTGACGAGTTTGAATTAAAGTCTAGCCTATTGCACCATATTCCTAAGTTCCATGGGCTGTCCATGGAAGATCCTAATAAACATTTGAAAGAGTTTGAGGTTGTTCGTTCAAGCATGACCCCTGTGAATGTTGATGGGAGCATTCTAAAAGTGAAGGCTTTTCCCTCTTCTCTCATGGAAAAGGCCAAGGATTGGTTATATGAATTAGCTCCCGGAACTGCCACATCTTGGGAGAGCATGAAACGGGAGTTCTTGGAGAAGTTTTTCCCAACTTCTTGAGTCATTCTTCTACGCAAAATAATTAGTGGTATTCAGCAAAATCAAGGAGTGTCATTCCCTGCATACTATGAACTATAAACGTTTTAAAGGTCTTGTTGCTTCATGTCCTCAACACCAAATGAAGGAAAAATTGCTCATTCAATACTTTTACGAAAGACTTCTTCCCATTGAACGTCAAATGTTAGATGCCTGGTAAGTTCCGTTTCTAATTTGCAATCTCAAATAACTAACCTTACTTCTATGTTTTCACAGTTTATGGAATAATGCAAAACGCAACAAATTTCCCCAAGTGTGTGTGGTGTATGCTCCATTCAAGGCCACCTATCTAAGAAGTGTCCTTAATTGATTGAGAATGGTGAATGGGAAAGTGCAAACACCATTGGCTACCAAAGCCCGAATCAGCCCCGATATGATCCATATGCCAACACTTACAATCCGGGATGGCGTGATCACCCAAATTTCAAATGGAATGAGTCTCAACAACCTCAAGGAATTCGGCCACCACCCCCTGGGATATACCCAAAGCCCTACGTATCAACGCAACCTCAATCACAACCTACTCAAACCAATTTAGGTACATCCATGGATAATGATCAAATTGTTCAATTACTAACCTCTTTGGTGCAGGGGCAGCAAAATCAAACCAAAACAATGCTCAATCAAGTTAAGGAGGTGGATGAGTTGAAGAAACAAATGGGCCAAATGGCGGAGTTCATGGGGCAATTCAAAGAGCAAGGCAAATTACCTAGCACAACCGTTATGAATCCAAGGGGAGGATTTGAATCCGCCAAGGCCATTACGTTAAGAAGTGGAAAAGAAATTGGAACGGGACCCCCAACCATCAAAATCTGCCCAAAAGGAGGACGAGAAGCTGCAACAAAAGGAGGATGTCCAACATATACCCACAGCAAGGAAGGAAACAACCTTGCCGTGCACTCCTAGCACCCCTAAATTCCACAGGTAAGTTGGGTTCAAATTGTGTTAATTCTAACCCTATTCCACCCGATGCACCATTTCCTTGCATATTCATGCAAACAAAAAATGAGGAAAGCAACAAGGACATTTTGGACACTTTTAGGAAAGTGCAAGTGAACATCCCGCTCCTTGACGCTATCAAACAAGTCCCAAAGTATGCTAAGTTCTTGAAGGAGTTGTGCACAACCAAGAGGAGAATGTTGAACAAAGAAGTAGTAAGGGTAAGTGAGAATGTGTCCACTGTTTTGCAACGCAAACTGCCACCTAAATGCAAGGACCCAGGTAGCTTTACTATCCCTTGTGTTATTGGAAATACCAAGTTCGAACATGCCATGTTAGACTTAGGTGCATCAATAAATATCATGCCCTATTCAATTTATGCATCCATGAACTTAGGTGAGCTAAAAAATGATGGTGTAATTATTCAATTAGCTGATAGATCTAAAGCCTATCCAAAGGGAGTGTTGGAGGATGTTTTGGTGCAGGTCAATCACTTGATCTTCCCTGCTGATTTTGGTGAAGAAGACCTTGTCGTGCATCCTAGTATGGAGGTGGTCGAGATGGTTGCTGCCCTTGAGTCACTACCACTACAATTTGGTAAGCTTTCAATCCCAATTTCCAATTTAGTTTCTACTAATAAGTTACTTCCCTCAGTGGTGCAGCCACCTTCCTTAGAACTTAAACCGTTACCAAGTCACTTAAAGTATGTCTTCTTGGGAGATAATGAGACGTTGCCCGTCATCATCTCAAGCATACTCACGGTACAAGAAGAGGACATATTGGTGAGGGTGTTACGGGAGCACAAAACTGCAATTGGATGGACCTTGGTTAACATTAAGGGAATAAGTCCTACCACTTGCATGAACCGCATACTTCTAGAGGAGGGGGCTAAACCATCTCAAGAGGCTTAACGCCGACTCAACCCTCCTATGATGGAAGTTGTGAAGAAGGAGATAATCAAGTTACTTGATTATGGAGTGATCTATCCCATCTCTGATAACCATTAGGTTTTGTTGGTCCAAGTTGTTCCTAAGAAATCTGGAGTAACGGTTGTGAAAAGTGAAGAGAACGGGCTTGTGCCCACCCGAATCCAAACTGGTTGGCAAGTGTGCATTGATTATAGGAAGATCAACGCCACAACAAGGAAGGATCACTTTCCTTTGTCGTTTCCGGACCAAATGTTAGAAAGGTTAGCCGGTCATGTGTTTTATTGTTTTCTTGATGGATATTATGGGTATAATCAGACTGTTATAGCGCCGGATGACCAAGAAAAGACCATATTCACGTGCCCCTTTGGTACATTTGCCTATCGACACATGCCATTTGATTTATGCAATGCTCCTGCCACGTTTCAAAGGTGTATGGTTAGTATATTCTCTGATTATGTTGAAAAGATTATTGAGATATTCATGGATGATTTTAGTGTGTTTGGTGCTTCATTGGATGACTGCTTGGATAATCGCACTTTAATCTTGAAACGTTGCATTGAAACAAACCTTGTGTTAAATTGGGAGAAATGTCATTTTATGGTTCAACAAGGTATTGTTTTGGTTCACATAATCTCTGAAAAAGGCATTGAGGTCGATAAGTCTAAAGTGGATCTTGTGCGTTACTTACCCTCTCCTACTTCGGTTAGAGAGATACGTTTTTTTCTTGGCCACGCAGGGTTTTATAGGCGATTCATCAAGGAATTTTCGAAGATTGCACAACCCCTATGTCGATTACTTCAAAGGAGGTGGCCTTTGAGTTCAACGAGGCATGTGAAACGGCATTCAAACGTCTCAAGGAATCACTAACCTCGGCCCCCATCATCACTCCACCAAATTGAAGCCTTCCTTTCGAGCTCATGTACAATGCCTCTGATTATGCAATTGGAGCTGTTTTAGGCCAAAGGAAGAACAAACAGCCACACATCATTTATTATGCATCTCGCACCTTAAATGATGCTCAATTGAACTATTCCACAACGGAAAAAAAAAACTTCTTGCTGTTGTCTTTGCTTTAGATAAATTTCGTTCATATTTAATTGGCACTAAAGTGATTGTCTATTCTAATCATGCGGCCTTGAAATACTTGCTTATAAAGAAATAGGCCAAACTAAGACTTATCCACTGGATGCTTCTTCTCCAAGAGTTCGACATTGAAATTCGGGACAAGAAAGGGAGTGAAAACATGGCTGACCACCTAAGCCGTATGATGCATGAAGAGGACTCTCTCCCTATTTCAGAGACATTCCCGGATGAGCAATTGTTGTCCATTGAGGTAAGTGAACCTTGGTATACCGATTTGGTGAACTATTTGGTTACTAAACGATTTCCAACCACTTTCACTAAACCCCAACGTGACAAACTTAGGAATGATGCATGATTTTATGTGTAGGATGATCCATATTTGTGGAACTATTGCCCTGACCAGATTATTCGTAGATGTGTGCACAATTCTGAGTTTAATTCAATTCTTGCATTCTGCCATAGTTATGCATATGGGGGTCATTTTGGCACCCAAAGGACGGCCCTTAAGGTTTTAGAGAGTGGTTTTTATTGGCCTACATTGTTTAAGGATGTTCGAATGTTTTGCTTAACATGTGATAGATGTCAAAGAACAGGAAACATTAGTGCAAATGATCAAATGCCGCAGGTTCCCATCCTTAATGTGGAGATCTTTGACGTATGGGGTAGTGATTTTACGGGACCCTTTCTACCCTCATATGGCTTTACATATATTTTGCTAGACGTTGATTATGTGTCGAAATTGGTGGAAGCCAAAGTCACCCATAGTAACGATTCTAGAGTGGTTGCAGATTTTATCAAGGCTAACATCTTTTCCAAATTTGGCATGCCGAGGGTATTCATAAGCGATGGAGGCTCCCATTTTTGCAATCAGACCATTAAGGCGCTATTTAAAAAGTACAATGTCAAGCATAAGGTTTCCACGCCTTACCATCCTCAAACTAGTGGCCAAGTCGAAGTTTCAAATAAAGAAATCAAACAAATTTTGGAAAAGATCGTTGGACCAACAAGGAGGGACTGGAGCCTACGTTTAGAGGATGCACTGTGGGCATATAGAACGGCCTATAAAACACCACTTGGGATGTCCCCATTTTGGTTCGTCTATGGGAAACCTTGTCATCTCACTGTAGAATTAGAGCACAAGGCACATTAGGCTATCAAGACATTCATTATGGACATTGATGCAGCTAGAATTCATAGAAAGCTCCAATTACATAAACGTGAGGAAATCCGGAATGATGCATATGAGAATGCTCGAATCTACAAGGAGAAAACTAAGGCATTTCATGATAGGATGATTCATGGCAAGATATTCACCATTGGGCAGAAAGTGTTGCTCTTTAATTCTCGTCTACTTTTGTTCCCTGGTAAGTTACGTTCTAAGTGGATTAGGCCGTTTGTTGTTATTAATGTTTTTCCCCATGGTGCAGTCCAAGTTAAAAGCTTAAGGAACGGCGACGAATTCAAGGTGAACAGGCATCGTTTGAAGCCATAATATGAGAGTGGCGTAGGGCAGATTGTGGAAGAAATCCCACTCACTGTCGTGGGCCCTATCAAAGCCTAGAAGGAAGTTTCATCCGGCTGCAAGACGTTAAAGCAAGTGCTTCTTGGGAAAGCAACCCATGCATTCCACTAGGAACAATGGACTTCTCACTCCAAAACCAAATTTGCGTTCCTAAACCCTTCTCTTTACTGTTTTCTTTTTCCATGCTTTGTTAGTTGTTTGTTTGTTTGATTTTGTGTGAGTCTATGCTTGCAACATTGAGGACAATGTTTGGTTTAAGTGTGTGTGTGGGGGGGGGGAGGGGGGTAAATAAGCTATTTTTTTGCATGATTTTCATGGAATTTATTCACCTATCACTTCTAATGTTGTTACTCACTGTTTTTAAGTGTTTTTAGTATGTTTTGAAGTGTTTTTGTGTCATATAACTAAAAAAGAAAGAAAAAAATCGACAAAAGTTTTGAAAAATACCAAAAAGAGTTGTTTTTGTGTGTTTGTTTATGTCTTAGGGTACCTTCCAACACAATGATGAGGATTTGGTTTTTAATTACATGACTGTTAAAAAAAGTTACAAACATGGATGGATGTTTGATATACTCTTTGGTTTATGCTTGGTTATAGTTATAGTTTACGAATTCACATGTAATCATAAAGGAAAAATCAGTTTTTGTAACATGCTTAAAGGAAGGAACTCAAACTAACGCTACATCCCTGAGAGACTTGAGCCTAAAACGTTCTTTGGAGAGTTATTAATCTGTGATGTTTTTGTTTTCTAAAGTCGTTGCATGATCTCATTATTCTTTGCTTGGTTACTACTTAGAAGGCATTTTATCACTTAGTTCCAAATCTCATATCCGTTTCATTCAAAGCTTAACATTGATTTGCATAACACATAACAAGATGAAGTTGTTTAGTGAACCAGAGCCAAAAAGCCGACCCTATTCACATGTTTTGTAGGTTTAAACCCCATTGAGCCATTGTTTAGCCTATGTTCTTTGTTGACCCACATTACCTCGACCTAGCCTAGATTAGGACTTCCCATACCCTTGTTCTTAAAGCATAGTAAAGCATGACTTAGAGGGAATTCCTTTTGATTTTGCAAAAAAACAAGTGTGGGGGAAGGGTTTTCAAAGTTTGTGTGTTTGTGAAGAAAAAAATGAAAAAGTGTTGAAAAAGAAAAATTAGTGGAAAAAGAAAAAGAAAAGAAAAAAAGTTGTAGAAAAGAATGAAAAAGTGTTGAAAAATAAGTGAGAATAAACTCACATGTGTTGGTTGTTGAAGAAAGGGTCCAAAAGTTCGAATTTGACCCTAAGTGTTGCTTGAATCTTCCCTTGTGTTTAAGAGTTGATTTTTGCATTCAAAAGTGAATTCTAAGTGTCAACTTCATTACTTTGCTTACTATTGATTTAAGAATGTTTGTTTATCCTTACCTTTCTTTGCTAGCCAATACCCTTAGCCCCGTTACAACCCTCAACTTCTATCATTAGTGTTGTGTATTTCAATATGTGGAGTTTGGAATTGGTATGAGCATATGGTATCCCTGGTTCTCGCATCTATGTAGTGGCATTCCATTCATGAGATCATATATATATACATGCATTAATAATTCCAGAAAAGTGCTTTCTTTGTTATAACATATGTGAGTATTAGTTTTCATGTTTACATCAATCTTCTCACATATACCTAGTGTAGGGAGTGTAGTCAGAAATTCTTATGTGAAAATAAGAGAGCACCTGGTAAGGAATTGAGTGAATTCTCTAAGGCATGTTACTACATTCAAAACCATGTTTTAATTTGATTAAATGCGAGCTAGTAAGTGGTGACTGTGATTAAGTGTGTGCTCGAGGGTAAGGATGATTAAAATCTATGTGAGTAGTGATTTTTAACATGTCATGTGCATTGGAAATCCCTGAGGTAAATGTTGGAAGGTCTAGTTGTGTTTTGTTTCTTTTGATTGCTTCATTTTTGCTCGAGCACTAGCAAAAGCTAAGTGTGGGGGAGTTTGATAAGAGCATATTTATGTGACTTAATTAGCTTGTTTCCTTGCATTTACTTAATTAGTTCTTAGCTATTTTAGTATTTTAAGCTATTTTTGTGTGTTTGTAGGTCCATAGGCCTTATGAAGCAATAAGGTGCATTTTGGAGCCTTTTGGAGCAAAATTGGGCTTGGAATGGATAGCATATGTATGGAGCAAAAGGAATGGACGAAATTGAAGACTTGAAGAGATAAGGAGTCCTAATCAAAGAAGGAGTCCTAATCAAAGAAGGATTCCTACTCAAATAAGGATTCTTACTTGAAGTAGGAAAGTTAAGCCAAGGTTTCCTATTTTGGTTTGACCTTTCCTAATCCTAAATGTCCCTAAGTTCCAGCAACATTGAAGGTTTCCTATGCATTCTAGGACAACAACCAAAGGTTCCTTGCACCATTCTAGTCTTGCCGCACCACCTTTCCCTTTCCCCTTCCATTCTCCTTCCTTGCCGCACAAATGAGACCTTCCCTTTCCTATTTTCTGCACCAAATCACATTCCCTTTTTAATTCACCACCTTTCCTCTTTCCCTTTGCCTTTGCTGCACCCTATATTCCCTTTCCTTTTAATTTCTGACTTTGACTTAGTCTTTTTCCTAGTAGTTTTAGAATAACAATCCTTTGACATTAATAAAACTTTATTTCCTTTTCTCATTGGATTCTTGCTACACCTTTACCTTATTTCCCTAGGGTTTTAGATACTTGGCTAATTAACAAACCTTTGCCGCACCCTTTAAAGGAGAATGACACCATACATCATCGGTACACACCCCTAATTTGTCCCACTACTCTGCCACATCCTACATTTATTCTCCACTATTCCCATACATTCATACCTTCAACCACACATCCACACACCATTCCTCTTCTTTGCCGCACCCCCTTACCAACCCAAATCCATTCCTAACCCAGAAACACATCCAAAATCATCCCTTAACTTCTGTGCCGCAGCAAGGAGAAGAAAAGAGAGAAGCTTGAACATGCAGGGCATCCAAGTTGATTCATTGGGCGTTTTAGGTGTAATCAATCTTTGGTTTTCAACGTTTCAATTCAATTTTGTTTCTTTTGCTGTGAACATGAGAGGCTAAACTTGTTTTAGCTAGGTGAGATTTTGAAGCCATGATTTTATATGCAATATGAATTGATTAAATCTAGTTAAGAATTTGTGAATCGTGAATGCAATTTGCTTAACTATTTTATTCAGAACTTATTGTTGTATATTGATTAAGGGTGCACACTTAGTTTGCATGCATGAATTTGATGCTAGAATATAAAGGAATTTCACATAATAGTTAGGAACTTATATTCACAAGTAGTGAAGGTTACTAGTCATGATCGCGTTAAGTTAAATTCCTAGCATGAGTATCATGATGTCATAGTTACGAATGCTTTGTCAATGCTTATGATTTTCATAGAACATACTGATCTTTGATTGTATCTCTATTATGATGTCATGTAGGGAACTTTTGAAGAATGCTTCGGGTTGTCGAATGATGTCATCCAATGCAATAACTAAAGGAAAATTTGAAGATTAATTAGTGATTGACATGGTTAATCTGGGGCATTGTCGTTCATAATTCAACAAAAGAGTAACTGGAAATCGATTAATGTTCATATAAGTTATGTGTGGATAAGGAACCTCTAGCTAAGCCCACAAACCATCTAGAAATCCAAATTCGTACCAAACTTTGTCTAGTTTAGTTTCTGTCTTGTTTTAGTTCAAATTCATCAAAACCAAAACCCCCCTTTGTTTTAAGTGTCAATTAGGTTAGAATCTGAGTTATTTTGTGTTTTTGAATGTCTTGAGTCATAATCAAATCAATTTTCGTTCATAGTCATTCCTAGTGTCTATCAATTTGATTGTTTGAAGCTATTTTGAGTCTTTTATGGTTGTTTGAGTCATATATCCTTAGTTAGAGTTTTAGAGTCTAGTTTTTATGTTTTTAGGTCAGTTTAGTTTAGATTAGCAATCCCTCCTAATCCTCGATTTAGAACGATCCCTACTTATACAGATACTACAATTGTCAAAAAAGGGTTTTAATTTGTGTGCTTGTTTTACATCGCATCATTCAGCAGCTAAAACCTGTAGGGGCGCAAAACAGAAAATGTGAGTGGGCTTTTGGTTTTCTATATATATACGTATATATGCTTTACGTTTTTCCCAGAAATTGTTTTAAATGAAATGTGATTGAAGTGTCATGTCATACTTGCGTTATATTTTAGTATATGCTTTAGTGTAGTCATGCATAACGTTGCATGATGTTGTGGAGGCCCAGGTAAGCTACAGGTGAATACATTATGATGTTAGTGGTTGTGATGTATATGATTATGTCTGGATGCATTTAGTGCTCATTATCCTAAACCCCGGTGTTAGTGCTCCCGTCCAGTGGCCAGGGCACAGTCCTTCACGTGATGTTCACCTCCCACACTGCACATTCACCTTGGATCCAAGTTTGGTGCATAGCCCTGTCGTACAGACCACAATAGGTGGTTCCGACTCGTAGGTGACCCACGATTATTCGCATAGCCTTCACGTGATCGTAGCACTTGAGGTGGTTCCGACTCATGTGCAGGTTTAGAGTCATACAAGTCACATTAGGTGACTCTAGGTGGATTGATGAGCAATAGGTTCAGCCATACATGTCACATTAGGTGACTCCAGCTGGCATATCATTTTTACATTGATTTATATCACCTGGCTTGCATATTTACTGCTGAGATACTTGACATGGCATATTCTTAATTTTCCCGCTCTTGAGCATGATTTTATATACGTATATAATATTATTTTCTGGGATATTATACGGATTGTTAAATCCCACATCGCCTAGGGAAGAGGATCCTCTATGCCTTATATGTACATGCCCACCTCCAAATAGCACGAGGTCTTTTAAGAGTTCACTGGCTTCGTAGTTCATCGGAACTCTGAAGTTAAGCGAGTTCGCACAAGAGCAATCCCAGGATAGGTGACCCACTAGGAAGTTCTTGTGTGAGTTCCCAGAAACAAAACCGTGAAGGCATGGTCAGGGCCCAAAGTGGACAATATCGTGCTACAGCGGAGTCAAGCCCAGGATATGGTGGAGCCCGGGTCGGGATATGACAACTTGTCTGCCCAACAAGTGTTAAAATTTATTCTATTACTTTTTCGATGTGGAATGGCATTCTTTAACAAAGTTGTGATACGAAACTGTTGTTTTTGTTGTCATTTTAGAATTTTTTTAATAACCGTTATTATTGTGCGAAACGAATTCTACATAAGCGTAGAATTATTTTGGTGTCTTTGCAACCAATATGACAGACAATTAAGACCTTGTCATACGGGTGTGGTATGAATTAAAGCCCCTCGGATACCTAAGTTAGACTAAAATGAGCAAGATGAATCACAAGCTATGAGTTCTTTGGCTAAAGAATAGTTACATTTTTTTTTGGGGGAATGAACATGTCTTTATATAATAATGGACATGAGCTTGATGATGATTCATTTAATTAGGGAACGTTTGACGCTCTCTAAGTAATTAGTTTTAACCCAATGTTGTCTTGTCCATTAGTTAACGATTGACTAAAGAAACACGTGATGAGGAATACTAATCAAGAACCCGGTTTAAGAAAAGCTCTTAACAAGACCTAAATTCATAGTCTATGTCCGAGCCACGATTATAGGGATGGTCCAACACCTTGGTTTACGAGAGTCCATCATGGTCCAACACCTTGAAATTAAGAGGTAGTCGGTCGATCTAAACCAATGAGCCAATATTAGATTACCATCACCATGCAATCGAGTTGAAAAAAAAAAATCCTAACAAAAAGTCCAAAAAAGCTTAGTTTTAATATAAAAAAAATGACAAATAAATGTGTAGTAAATAATAGTACCAGGAAAGGTACAAATATGATTTTCGTTAAAAGTGAACAGTATTGGAAGTGTTTCGTTAAAACTCCCAATAAAAAAAATCCATAGGGATACTAGGATCTAAGTCAGAGAAAGACTTATCTTGTTGTAGATGCGAAAGAGGTTTGACTTAGACTTTGATCTTGGCAGCTTAGTCTATATGCGTTGATCAGGATGATGTCCAGTGTGCTAAGGAGGCCGAAGTGGCGTTGATGGCTCAGCTTCGCTCAGCTGCTGAAAAGATCGAGAAGCTCAAATCTGAACTCGTTGTTTTGAAAGAGTCTGATGTCTCTGCCCCTACTTCTTTGCAGTTGGAGATTGCTCGTGAGGAGGCCACCCATTTGAATGCTAGGCTTAGTGCGACTCAAGCGATGTTGGAAGCTGCAGATAAGGAAATCAGTCGTGTTTCTCAGGTGGTCGAGGACCTTGAGCGTGTCAATTCAGAGCTACGATCTGCTTGTTTTGCTAAGGCGGAGGAGCTTATCTTCATACATGCTGAAGTGTCTCATTTCAAGAAGATTGCAGTAAGCTTGAGTCCAAGGAAATGGATCTGCAATGTGTGCTATCTACTAGCGTGAACTTGAAAAATGTGCCAGATAAGCTGCAGGGTGCTCATACTGGGCTTGTTAAGGAGAATGCGCAGCTAAAGAATGAGAAAGTTGGTCGCGAAGTGGTGCTTGCTTCTTGTCAGGCCAATTTCTACAAGCTTGGCTATGTAAACCATCTTCAGGGCAGGCCGTCGGATTATAAGTTTTCGAGAAGAACTTCAAGACTTTCTCCATTTCTGTAGTTGATCTGCTTGATTTCTCATTTGAGGTTGTCTTTGGTGGAGCAGTTGAAGGTCAGGCAATCCAAGCATGGGCGGTTGAGGATAAGCTGATAGAAGCTTTAGTTGCTAGGAACCAGTGGTTGCACAGGCTGCCAAGGAGTAGTCTTTCTGCTTAGACTTCGGAGTTTTCTTATTTTCCTTTTTGTTTTGCTTAGACTTTGTTAGTCTTCGAGCTGGTTTATCAATTTGTTAGAAATTTAATAAACAGCTTTCCTTGTTTTTGTTTCATCCTCCTATTTCGCCATGTCTTTTGCAAAACTTTACCGTAGGACGAGCGATTGGGTGAACTTAGTTCAATGAAGCAGTTCATCCCACGTCGTCACTTAGGTTTTAGTTTCGGCTTTGGGGCTTCGGGGCTTTAGGAGCCTTGCCTACTTGAGGTGTCTTGCAAAACTTTGTCGTAGGATGGGCATCAGAGTAGGCTACTCTGATGGAGCAATTGACTCGCACGGTCACTTTAGGCTTCAATTTTGGCTTTGGGGCTTCTAGAGCTTTACTTGCAAAAGGAAGAAATGCAGGATTTCCAACTTATAAAGTCGGTGGCTAAGCTCGTTGTCTTCGTGTAAGGTAAGCGAGTTCACGTAGCTACTATCGCTATGAATCTTGGCTTTAGGTAGCTTTATGAGCTTTAACCCTCCTGGGGCATGTTGCAAGATTTTTAAGTTATAAAGCCGTCGGTCAGGACTTGTGCTTCTCGTAGGAAACAGAGGAGGTCCACATAGCTGTTATAGTTGTGACACTTGACTTTAGTGGCTTATTGAGCTTCTAGCCTTCCCGGGGCATATTGCGAGATTTTTTACTTATAGAGCCGTCGGGCGAACTCGTGCCTTTCGTAGGAAGCAGAGGAGGTCCGCGTAGACACTCGACTTTGTGGCTTCATAAGCTTTAGCCTCCTAGGGCATGTTGCGAGATTTTTTACTTATAAAGCCGTCGGTCGACTCATGCCTCTCGTAGGAAGTAGAGGAGGTTTGCGTAGCTGCTTATAGTCATGGCACTCGACTTTGTGGCTTCATGAGCTTTAGCCTCTCGGGGCATGTTGCAAGATTTTTTACTTATAAAGCTGTCGGCTGGACTTGTGCTTCTTTTTGGAAGTATAAGAGGTCTGTGTAGCTACTATAGTTGTGACACTCGACTTTGTGGCTTCTTGAGCCTTAGCCCTCCCAGGGCATATTGCGAGATTTTTACTTATAAAGCCATCAGCCGGACTCGTGCTTCTCTTTGGAAGCAAAGGAGGTTCGCATAGCTACTATAGTTATGACACTTGACTTTATGGCTTTATGAGCTTTGGCCCTCCAAGTGCATGTTGTGAGATTTTTTACTTATAGAGCCGTCGGCCAGACTCGTGTTTCTCTTTGGAAGTAGAAGAGGTCCGCGTAGCTACTATAGTAGTGACACTCGACTTTGTCCCAACAAAACTTAAACCATAGACTGTCAGCTGGAAGTGCTACTTGCAAGTAAGCAGGCAAGTTCGCATAGTCATAGTAGGTGTAGGTTTTGGCTTACGGGCTACCTTGGGCTTGTAGCCATATGGTCATCGACTAGGCATCTTACTTACAGAAGTAGATGTCCCGCGTGACCACTTCAAGCGTTATCCTTGGCTCTTGGAGGCGTTTTTGGCGTGAGGTGTAGGCAAAGTCGTTCCTCAGAGACCATATCCTTCCAAGTCGCAGCTTTGATTCCACAAGTCGCTTAACTAGTATTGCAACACTTTAAAATTAAGCCACTTCATGAAGATATGCACATCGAGGACAAACCATCTTGTTCACATGACATCTTTTATGGGCAGGGGTCCTGCACTTAATTGTCTCTTCTGGTTAGAGACCTGGGTCTCGCGGAATTGAATCCTTCAGTTGGCTAAGTCTATTCTCATGGAATGACTATTTTGGCCAATTCTGGGAGTCGTCCGGCTCAGGTAGTTGCTAACATCAGAGGAAACTGAGCAGTCGTACTACCCATCCACGTCTGGATATTCCGGATACGCTATGTCTGAACATGCAGATGGTGTTTTCTACTTGTCACAGCGGTGGTTATGCCATGTATGCATAACAGAGGGCATTCTACATCATGTCTGCAGGGCAGCGGGGGTTCTCATGCCATGTCCATCGGGCAGTGGCCATTTGACACCATGTCTGCTGGGCAGTGGGTGTCTTGCACCATGTCCGCCGAGCAAAGGGTGTCCTATACCATGTCTGCAAGGCAGCGGGTGTTTTCTGCTTAGTGCAAGAAATGGTCAGTTTGTTTATGCATTTGGCCTAGGCTTGCGAATAGTTCATTCGATCGTCATTGATAAATAGAGGCTCTTATTGACTTTACTCATAGACAATAATGTCATAACAACTGATAATCCTCAACATGCAAGGTATTTGTCCATCGAACTACTTAATTCTTCAAACTTTTTCGTCTTAAACAGGGTCCAAAGAATGGTGGGAAGTC
The DNA here is from genome assembly GCF_019419815.1 of Pyrus x bretschneideri. Taxonomy (NCBI): domain Eukaryota; kingdom Viridiplantae; phylum Streptophyta; class Magnoliopsida; order Rosales; family Rosaceae; genus Pyrus; species Pyrus x bretschneideri. The sequence goes on along the minus strand of NW_025999735.1, from coordinate 3,224,524 downwards.
ACACGTAGTACCTTCTCAGGTTGTAGGCATTCCACTGCTTGTCGATTTCTTTGTCCTTCATAAGTGGTAAGGGTGTAGCTGCCCATTCCACCTACTCGGCTGATTTTGTAGGAACCTTCCCAGATGGGAGCCATCTTTTTAGAGCCTTCCCGTCGGGCGATGAAAAAAAAGGCTTAGATCGGTCGGTAGATTGCGAAAGGAAGCGATTGAGTACTGGCCGCTCGTCCGATCAAACCTTGGATCTCCTTCAGAGTTGTGAGCGATTTCATGTCCAGGATCACTTTGATCTGCCTTGGATGAGCCTCGATTCCTCGTTGGGTTTACAAGATACCCTAAAAATTGGCCTAAAGAGGCACCAAATGTGCACTTAGCTGGGTTGAGCTTCATGTTGTATTCTTGGAGAATAGCAAAAGTTTCTACCAAGTTGCGAATGTGGTCTGACCGCTGCTTGCCCTTCACCATGATGTCGTCAACGTAGACTTCCATGGTGACTCTGATCTGCTTCTTAAACATTGTGTTTATGAGTCGCTAGTAGGTTGCTCCTACGTTCTTAAGGCCAAAAGGCATAACCTTATAGTAGTATGTGCCTCACTCGATCATAAATGCGATCCTTTCTTTATCAGGCTTGTGCATGGCAATCTAGTTGTAGCCTGAGTATGCATCCAAGAAGCTGAGCAACTGGTTCTTAGATGTTAAGTTAACGAGCAGGTCAATTCGGGAAACCGAATAGTTGTCTTTAAGGTATGCCTTGTTGAGGTTGATGTAATCCACGCATACTCTCCATTTGCCCTTTTTTTTTTCATTACTAGTACGACATTAGCCAGCCATGCTGAGTGTGCCTCTTCCTCAATAAATCCAGCCTCTAGTAACTTGTTAATCTCCGCCTCAATAATCGCTACTCGATCGAGTACGAACTGTAGCCTTTTTTGGATCACAGGTTTGGCAGCAGGATCGATGTGTAGCTTGTGACAAGCTATCGCTGGATCAATGTCGGGCATGTCAAAGGGTGACCATGCAAAAACATCGCGATTTCCCTAAGGAAAGCCATAAGTTTTTCCTTCTCTGCTGAGCTCTGACGTGAGCCGATTCTAGCGCCTTTTCCGGTTAGTAGGGGTCAGGAATGAAGTCATCAGCGTCGTCTTCGGGTTTCCATCCTGATTCATCTTCCAGTGCATTGTCGACTTTGATGCCATCTTCATGACCTACCTGCTGTAATTGCTATTTGGCAGAAATTGAGTCGTCTTTCTGCACTTCAGCTGCTACTGCAGGGGTGAAAGACTTCTTCTTCGACTCCTTGAGAACTTGTACAGTGCATCGCCTAAACATAGCCTAGTCACTTTTGATTTCTCCAACGGTTCCTCCCGGGATGCGAAATCAAATTTTCTAATACTTGATCAAGGTTACAGCTCCAATCTTCACTAGCCATGGTCGACCCAATATCCCATTATGGGGAGATAGGTCACTGACGATCATGAAGGTCTGTAATGAAACAATTGGTGGGCTGGTTAAATCTAGTGTGATAGTGCCAATGGCAGTTGAGGTGAGTCCGTTGAATCCAGTCAAGACTTCTTCTTTGCGTTGGATCGTGCTTTCCAGGCCCATCTTCTAGATGACTGACAGTTGTAGGAAGTTGACTGAGTTACCATTGTCCATCATGACTCTGTCAATGATGGCATGGGCCAATTGTACAAAAATTACCAGGACGTCGTTATGGGCAAAGTCTACTCCGTCAGCGTCTTGCTCGGTGAAGCCGACGATTGGTCAAGGTATAATATCTATGGCTTGAACTTGATTGACCAATCTCGCCTGCTGGATCTTCTTCTTCTTGAAGTTATTGGTGGCCCCTAGATGCTCGGATTTGGCAAATGTTCTGTTGATTTGGATTGTCTTGGTGGGGGTTCGGCATCAGCATCTGCTTCTCGCCTTGGCCGGGCAGCTGGTCTATCGACATATTGGTCGCACTTACCTTCCTTCACGAGTTGTTCAAGGTACTTCCTCCATGTGGTGCAATCATTGGTTGTGTGCCCAAGACCTTTGTGGAATGCGCAGTATTTGGTCTGGTTCATCTTAGAGGTGTCACCTTTTAAAGATGGTGGGGACGTCTTGAACCATGGCTTATCCTTGAGGTCGCGAAGGATCTTGCTGATTGGGACTGAGAACCTGGTGTATGTCTTGGGTGTTGCGCCCCCCTTAGCTGAGGTCTGGTCCCTGCGTTTGTCACCCGGCTTGCTTTTGTTATCAAGAAATTTATTGCTTACTTTCTTTTGAGTCGATTTCGCGTCTTTGCGCAGCTTCTCAAGCGGCTTATAGGAGCACTTTTCTTCATCCCAAAGGGAGTGCTTTTGTGCCAAAGCATAAGAGTTTGTCAGGGACGGGTTCTCACCCATAATCAATTCTTCGAAAAGTGGGTAATCTGCTGGGAGTCATTTTCGGAAAGTTAAACATACAATGCTATCATTGCATCAGAAGATCTTTGCCTTTTTCGCCTTGAATCTCTTGACATAAGTGCAGAGTGACTCTTTCGGATCCTTTTTCATGCTAAAAAGGTGGTCAAACCTCTTCTTGATCGAGCGGTAAGACGATTATTCCTTAGTGAAAACCAGGGAAAGTTCATCGAAGTTCCGGATTAAATGTGGCGACAGGGTGTGGAACCAGTCTTGTGCCTTGCCTTGTAGCGTTATGGCAAAGATCTTGCACATGAGATCATCATTGTTGGTGTAGAAGGTCATGGCACTTCGGTAATGCATCAAGTGCTTGTCCAAATCTTTATCTCCCCTAAACCAGATGAAATGTGGTGGGTTGAACTTCCACGATGGCTCCATCCACTTGATCTCATTTGTAAATGGTAACCTGCTTAGGTTGGCCACATTCTATGGAGGGCAACGTCAGTAGTGTCAATGCGCTGGTGGGGTAGCGGAGCCTTCAGCTACCCCCGATGCTAACCTGCTAGTCCATGTTGCTCTTCAGCATGTCCTGCTCGTCTATACCACGGTCACGGTGTACGTGGTTCTAATTATGCTGCTCGCTGTTGCGCCTGGCGGTGACTGCCAGTGGAACTTGAGCTGGGCTACTCACGTGCTCTTCTCTGTGCGTCATGCGACTGCCTACTCCGTTGCCTCGTAGAAGAATCTCTTTATGGGCCTAGCCTTGTGTAGACGCTTCTTCCGAAAGGTCTTGAGTGTTCTTCGAAGTATAGACCCAACCTCGAATGCACATTGACTCGTGAGCCAAATGAACGCTTCTCTACGCATCTAGGCGGGAGAAAACATTTCCTAGAGGGCCCAAACGAGAGTACTACCCAAATGCTCAGTTCGTGGCGGGCTGAACAACTCTTTGCCAGGACGTCGTTGGAATGAGTCATGTTCTTCCGCCTTTGTCCTGCTTCGGGACACCTCATCTAGGGCACGCTGCATCTCGATGCGCTTGAGGAGTTGGTTCACAAAGGTGGTCTGCTGCACAAGGGCGTTCGTCAAATTGGCGACCTGCTGAGGCAAGTAATGCTCACCATTTAGATTGAAAGAGTCTGGATGATAGGTGTCTCCATGCGTGGTGGAAGTATAATGAACTGCAGGTACAAAGCTTGAGCCCAGAGCGGGCAGTCCTGCAGAAAAGTGGGGCGTCAGTAACCCTGAGTCTATCGTAGGATCTGTGGTTGGAATCTGGACCGCTAGAGGTGGCCTCAGAATGGGTTGGGCCACAGGTCGGGTCGTCGAAGCGGGTCGCGGAATAAGTTGGACAGGCACCTGCTCGCCTTGGATCTATATAGTCGTAGGCCCTCTTGGCCATTGGGTTGCTTGGCTAGTAGCAGCTGCTGAATTCTGGGCTTGGATTCAGGCATACTGTGCAACAAGGCCTACTGTTGCATTAGGCTGGCCCTCCTACCCAGTGCTTGCTGTGGCAGCTGCCAAGCTTGGGGCCTCCTGCCCAAGGGCTTGGAAATGGACATGGGCCTCTTGCCTAGGGTTTGGTGGGAATGGTGTCGTGGCCTGGTGGCCTTGCCGTGGCTGCTGGGTCACGGCAAAGGTGGTGCTCCGTGGCGGTAGGGCTCCTCCTGCCATCACATTAAGCCTTAAGGTTCTTCATCGTGGGGCCATGTCCTCGTCTCCACTCTTCGGTCCAAATCCTTCCACGTATGGGGTTCCATTCATTGTAGTTTTTGAATTTCCTACCTTTGTATCCTTTCTCCAGGGATTAATCAAGAAACTTTTCTAGAAAAAATTAATTAATACAACATGTGAGAAATTCAACGTAATAGAAAATTCAAGAAACTAATGCAAGAGGCTTCTTCGAGTATTTTGAATCAGCTCTCAATGAAAGCACCAATTTGTGGATGCAAATTTCAGCCGTCTTTAGTCTTGACGAAAATGCATCTACAAAACAATCAACACCTTTGATCAAATACCTAAGCCTGACGCACCCACGAGGTGGGGGGTTAGGTCAACGAATCTCCAATGCCTAAGTTAGTTTCTCTGAGTGAGTAAAGTGTTTAAGGCTTTTTAGGATTGCAAAAGCCCCTTCAATTTGGTAGAATATGGGGTATTTATAGGGCTAGGGCCGGCCATATAGGGTTTAATGGAAAATATTCTCTAAATATTCTCAAAATATTTAATAGGAGATAATATGGTAATAATCCTTAATTGAATTAAATTAGGATTACTTACTTGATTAGAGTCAATCTTCAATTAGGAATGTATTAAAAATAAGATTTGGATAATTAATCTTATCTTTAATTCCTTGCCAAGGGCAGGTGAACTGTGGGCAGTTGTGTTCAGCTACTGAATCTTTCAGGGATGTGAGCTGTGCATGGGTGCATCTGAGAAGCCTGCCTATTTATTGAGGGACAATCTTGTTCTTCTTGAATAAAAGTTCTACGTTCCGCCTTTAGAATTTTTAGGATTATTTTAGGCTCTACAAATACGTCACAGATGAGGCAAGTCTCTCGACCCTAAACCTTCCCCTCTCTCTCTCTCTCTCTCTCTCTCTCTAAGCTCGGTGTCGGTACTGCTGTCTGCCAGTGAAACTGTAGTTTTTGCATTATTGGAGTTCTTTCCTTATCTTCATTTTTTTCCCAATTCCTAATTTCAGTACTGTAAAAACATATTATGGAGCAGCCGTTATTACTTGTTTACAGGGTTTCTGGTCTCACAACAGAGATGGCCTTCTCTTCTTGCTTTTGCCATTCTTCATTCTCCTTCAAGGTATTTCTTCTAAGTTTTGCTAGCTTCATTTTCTCTTCCCACCATTTTTTCTCTCGTTCAAAACGTTTCTCTGGGAATGATTAAGTATATAATACCCAGTTCCCTTGCAGTTTTTCATTTTTTATTGAGGATCTTAAAAGGAAGGAGAAGGGTATCTGGAGCAGTTTGAAATTAGTTATATTTTGTCCAACATACGCGAGCGTTGTTGATTTCTTCTTCTGGTTAAAGCATTTCTCTGGGTGTCAAAATGGGTGTTTGCTAGAGTAGTTTACTTGGATTTACAATTTGTATACCCTAACGTTGTTTTTCTTGGCCATGAAAATACATAATTGTTCTTCTTTTCGAATTGAAAAGTTCATTGCATTTTACTTGTAGTTTTGTTGTCAAATTGTCGTTATGATTACTGTGGCAGCAATATTGTTAAAAATCTGGAAAGACACATTTCACCAACTCTTAGAATCGATCCCATTCCCATATATTATGGCAATAATGCGAACTTGTTTGATGCTCGTGTAAAGCTTTCCTTTGGTATGAGCATTAATTTAGATCTCAAAGAGGGCATGAAGGCATGAATGTTAAGTTTTGGCATAAGCATTAACGTGTATTGCGATATATTGTTCTCAGTTGGGAATCTTCTCTTACAACTAAAGTTTCATTACTCATAGGTTGACTATGGCAAGAAGACTATAAGACATTGGAGCAACGATAGAAGTGCACAAAGCTTCACATTTACGCTGAGAGGTTATAACACTGAAGTCTTAGGTCAACAACTTGTGACAGTGGAATCTCACATGCACAAGGACTGGAGTTTTGTCGGAGGTTCAACAGTTACTATAAGACCAAAACTTGAGAGATCTATTCCACATCGAAAATGCTCTGGAGTATACATGTCATGTAATCCTTTCTGCTACTTTTAATGCTTTTCGTTTATAATTGATATCATTTGCAGTGTTGCGTGGTTGATTTGAAACTTGCTATGTGTTGTTAAGTGCAAAAGTTAGGATATTTGACCGTATGAAAATAAAAGCCCACGAATATCATTCATACGATGTTGAAGTACTCATTACTGGAATTCCTTCCTATAAAATGGTTACCAGTAGCCGTGTCATAATGATGCACAAGTTTGACAGACTGATAGTTTTACGAAGTGCAAAATCATCTTATTTCTTCCCTCTAAAAGGAATGGTTTATTGCCATTACTTGTTCATGATTCGTTTATTATCTGTTTACATCTCATAATTGTATGAGTGATAATGAGGATGGGAGGGCTGGGGGTCGTCTTAGCTTCAAATACCATCGATAACAATAAGGTTGGTGTATTTTTCTTTTTTGTGCTCAGGGTTGGCAAGTTCTCAAATTGCTAGTAGAGTTTTTACTTTGGCAACGACTGCAGTTCTCCCATTTTATGCCCTCATGGTTCTGGCACCTAAAGCTCAACTGGTATGTTCTTGGTATGTATGCTTTCATGCCGTAAATGCTTCTTATCGTTATTATTTTTTATATCAGTATAATCTTGCATGATTTGCCCAACCTAAATTGATGGACCTAATTCTTTGAAGTCAAGTAAAAAATGCAGACAAAAGTATTTACAGAGAGTAGTATACCATATGTTCTGCTTGGAGTTCTTTATGCCTATCTACTATACCTCTCTTGGACTCCTGAAACGCTTCGGTTGATTTTTGGAAGTAAATACTGGCTGCCTGAGGTGTGTACAGTTATTAGCAATATACAAGTTAAACAATCCTTTCTCATATGTTACGAAATTTTATACAAGTTTTTCCCCCTACCTATGTACTATGTGCAGCTGACTGGTATAGCAAAGATGTTCACCAATGAGATAACATTAGCTTCTGCCTGGATTCACTTGTTGGTTGTTGATCTCTTTGCTGCAAGGTCTCTCTCTCTCTCTTTCTCTCTCTCTCTCTCTCTCTCTCTCTCTCACACACACACGAGCATGCATGCTAAGACAGTTCTAACACTTTATGTTCATTGATCCAGGCAGGTTTTCAGCGATGGTCTGCAAAACCAAATAGAGACTCGACATTCAGTTTCTCTTTGCCTGTTTTTCTGCCCCATTGGAATACTGACTCATGTCGTTACCAAAGCACTTACTAAAAGTGGTGGAAGCTTAAGCAGTCACAGTATACATTGACAACTAAACTATGCTGAAACAATCTAAGAATTTAGGGAAGTTGAAAAAAAAAAAAAAAAAAAAACAACTTTCACTTGAATGAAGTCGCTTAATTTTATAGATTCCTTTAAATCACTGATCTTATTGGAATGATTAAGTTATTTAATGATTGTTGTTAGTTGTTACCATTGTATTGAGCCAAGAGCACTAATTGTAGCAATTTAGTTCTGGCACCTCTTCATCTTCTTTCTTGCACCTCGATAAATAGATGTCGGAGGAAGCCTTTGTTGATTGTTCTCTCTGTAATGTCATGCTCCTCGGTAGATGGATGTGGTTTGTTGTATTGTACTGATGTTCTAGTGACCAGTAAGAGTTTCCAGCACCACTGAGGACATATGCCAATTGTCGAACCTCGTGTAAGTTCCGTATGGTATCAGAGTGGGATCGTCTGCTGTTTTTCAATTCAATCTGATGGCGAAGATCCAAAGTATGAGGAATGCTTTGCCTGTTGCCAGCCAGGATCAGCAATCCAAGGTCTTGAGAATTTTGTCTTTTTTATTTTGCATGACATCTTTGGATCTCTTTCAAGGAGATGCATGGAATTCAAAACAATGCAGACATGATTTTTCAGTTGAACAAGGATAAAAGCAGATGTTCTTTATTCACCCAAGAATTCAAAACTGCTCTTTTTTTTTTTTTTTTTGTCTAATGTACCAGGATGGTGATGGTCTGAACGTGACAGGCAGGTTTTACCCTCCTATCGGTGTTGAAGGGGTTGCCCACGACATGGTGTTGGAATGTTTATGGAAGTGCTCTGGCAAACTTATGTGAAAGTGCTTATGGTTTGTAGAAGTGCTTTCTTATGAAACACCTTCTACACATTTCTTCCGGAAGCACATGGAACTGTTTCTAGAAATTATTTGGATATTTGTAGCAAACGCAAAAGTGCTTCCCACATAAGCAATAGTAAAGGCTCCATTTTTCCACCAGAATTTACTCATTCACATTCTTAACACATTCCTCTTTATTTCGGGCATCAAATAGGATAAATCAAAACAGAAACAACATGCACGATTAAATAGGGATGTAGAGAAACAATATGATCCCACCAGATCAAAGCGTTGGGCCGTATACTTTCTTCTTTTTAGCCCGTTTATAAATTATTGTGGGTCTAATAGCCATCAAAGCTATTGACACCTTCACCGACAAAAATATTGATTTCAATAGTTCTCTCTTTAACCAACTAATAACTACAGTTGAAGGGTATCTATTTTCACTTGTAAGTTAAAGTTCTTAGCTTTGACTCACATAGATGACGAAGACTATTAAATTTTATGCTGAGTTTGATACTTATTTAGTGGCTGGTCTATTGTGTCACAAACGATTTAAATGGATCTTTTTATAAATAAAAAAAGGACTCAAATTGATGCATTTTTTATTCCGTATACTTCTTACTACATTTCATTGCACACCAGCACAGGCATTCTCATGACAGTGCTAATATTATTACTACATTTATTACATACGCTTATTGTAAAAAAAATCAAAAAATACAAAATTCATAAATTATGTGCTTTGCACTAAAGCTAAGGTGTGCAGCTGTGTAACGAAATTCACGAGGCTTGGAAGAACATGCTGCTCACACCCGCTCGGTATATCTGCAACTCGGATGCGCCATGTTATGCGAATCCGAGTGTTTGCTGGTGCGAAAAGAACGTCTCCTTCTGTAATTACATCACCTTGAACATTGCTTGCATACATGATTCCCTCCCCGAACGTGACCACAAAAATCGAAGGCCCCGGGACTGCAGGGAACTCTGCTGATTCTCCCTGCGGAAGTTGACAGCGATCAACCTCAAATTCATCGAAAGGTGGGAGGTACCTTGTCACATAAGGACCTATTGCAACTCCTTGCAGGATGTCAGGATACCCCTGCAAAAGAAAATATATCAAATTTCGGACATATATGCAAAATGCAAGGAAACTTCGCACCGAGCAAGTAGACATTAAGAGTGAATTCCACGGCGAGGATGCTGTATTTTACCTGCTTGTATGACAGCATTGAACAAAGCGTTTGAACATCCATATGCTTCGGAGTAAGGCCAGCCCTCACTACATTGTCCGAGGTTGCCATGCACTCAACGCACTCGCCAAATATGTAAGCGTGAGGTTCATTAGCTCCAATGTACAGCGCTTCGCCGGGATTAAGCTTCACATGGTTCAAGAAGAAGGCAGATATAACACCCACATCAGTTGGATATTGCTTGACCAACTGCAACACCAGCTGTTCCTTCTCTGTCAAAAGCCTCGCCTGCCAAAAAAGCAAAAACAGTTACAGAAGAACTTGCCCTTAAAAACATAATTTGACAGTTACATTGAAGAAAAACACATCGACCAACCTGACTTTCGACATGTAAACGATCTTTCATTTTCGTAACTACTGTGGTTATCATCTCTTTGCTAGCTAACATGAGGTGGGTGAAAAGTGAACGCAGAGCAGACTTTACTTTCTCCTCCTCGTCTAGATCAGTGATTCCGGATACTTTTTTTGCTTCTTCACTGCCAACCAGTTCTTCAATCTCAGGGACATTATCAAGCACAACTTTGAGTTCCTGGAAACAAAAAACGAAAATTGTAATTAAACCTGTAAATTATAAGTAATTATAATTAATTATAATTAGTTGGTATTGCCACAGAGATCCCAGCAGAGAAGGCAATATTCCTTTAGAGGATAAACAAATGGGAAGAAAAAGGTATCCTGGCGGGAAATTCTGAAAGGCAGAAGAAAGTAACACTACACCTGCTCTTGACCTCAATTATTAAATATAATCTAAGTTTAATTAAAGAAATAGCAGTTAAAACGTCCACTATGATGGAATCCAATATTATGGCAGTGGAATTTTTAGTTGCATTATGATTTGAAGGTTTAATTTATTTGACGAGCGTCGGAAAGTGTGTCAGTAAATGTATCAATTTTGTCGCTTGTGTGTACAAATATCTAGTAATATGACTATTTAGATTTGCTGACATATTCTTTAATATAGATAATGTCCACATATAATAGTACGGGCTCCTTTACAGTAAAACCTCGATAAATGAATGTTCAATAAAATAATAACCTCAATTAAATAATAAAATCTTTTGATCCCAACTCGAATCTAAACTACGTGGTAATAAAACATTCATTGTCAACCAAAATTATATGAAATTACCAATTTAACCATTTAATTAAAATGAAACATGAACAAGAAATACGGGTATAAATGTAATTTCATACAACCAAAATTTTGCCTTTTTTTTTTTTAATAAAGTCTGATCTACATGTAATTCTAACATATCTCTAATTTAAAACTTAAAAAAATAAAAAAATAAAAAGTAAAGCCTCTCCCCATCTATCACCCTCTTCTCTCTCCTTCTACTTCAAAAACAAATTAGTGTATTAAGATAATACTCTAGCTAAATACATAAGATAATAATTTCTCTTAAAATTCTTTAATGTCCAGGGAATATATAAAATAATACTCATAATATATACTTAGAAATCGTTTACTTAAAAACTTCTATTTTCTTAGTCCAGCTCCTCTTCAAAATATGCATCTAAAAAGAAAAATAAAATTCTTTATAAATTAATAATTATTCATTTATCGATAAGTTAATAAATTATTTATTTATCAATATAATAATAACTTCTTTCAAATAATAAATTTTTTAGTCCTCAAATTATTGATTTAAAGAAGTTTTATTGTATATTAAAGAGTGTGATTCTAATATTGTTAATTGTTTTTACCAATTAAGGCGAAAATGGTTTGATTCCTAAACAGTTGGAATGAGAAAAGGTAATTTTTCAACTCATTTGGAACAATATCACTCTCTGCCCTTATAGTCCTCAATAATTCTAATTTTGACCAGGTAAATGGCCAATTATTCAATGGACCCCATACAAGATTACTACTCGTTTTGTTTAACGACAATGCCAGCGAGATTAAAATTTTAAATTATTTTTGTAAATCACGTAATGTGATAGTTGATGGTTTAACTTTTTTTTTTTTTTAAATTATTGAAAAAAGAGCTTAATAATCAACCGTCCCATTATATGAATTACAAAATACGATTTAAAAATTAACCTTCATAACATTTCTTTTGTTTAATATCAAAATAAACCCAACAAAAGGAGGCACGCAAACATTCAAAACTCAAAAGTGTTAATGATTGTCATGAAAAGACTCAGCGACCAAACGAGTCAAGCCGACCCAATGTTTTGGGAAATTATGTATCCCAGATATATCCCTTATTAGTATCTCTCATCATTCGCTCATGCTCAAACAAATAAGACAGCTTGTGTTTAGAGAGATTATAAGACTGGAATATACAGTCAATTATATGTTAGAGTTTGTTAGTTAAAAGCTATCTTCAGATTCTTGTCATTTTCGAAATTAAATAAACACGAATCAAACCTGAAATTAATAAAAAAAACATGAAAATCATTACCTTAAGATTGATAAAACCACAAAGAGCCTCAAAGTGTGTAGTAGCAAGGGCCATCTCAGGCTTGTGATTAGCATCCTTGTAAACATTTGGCATCAACTTGTGCAAAATCTTGGCCAAATCCTTATCTGGGTGTGCCTGTATTGACAATGCCTTTCCCACAGAAAGCACCTGAAAACCACAATAAACACACAAACACCAAACAAAGAAAACTCCACACCAGAGTCCACACCCCCAATTTTTGGAACAAACGCAATCCCAAAAAAAAAAAAATTTAAATTTAAAAAAAAAAAATTAAGGGATAAAAATGGAGTACCTTGAACAGAAAAGGGAGGTCAGAGCCCCATTTTTGGATCACCTTCTCACCAAGCACATTTGGGTTTTTGGAAACCCAATCTTTGAGAGATGTAATCTCGGACCCAATTGGGAAAAACCCATTATTCTCATCCGAATTCCGAATCAAAAAAGAAGGTCCGGACTCATGGGTTCCCATCCAAAATTCAGCATATGATTTTTCTGGGTTAATCCCAGAATCAGAGTTGAAAGCAGAGAGCCTGGCCACTTGGGAATCATGACCCCTCTTCCCCCAATCGTAGTTTTGAACGGAGCATCTCAGCCGCTGAATCAAACCCGCTCTCTGGTTTTGGTTCTTCATTGACTTCTTGCCGACAGAGTCCATGAATGATTGGACAATTCGGTCGAGTTGTTATAATAAAACTGCTATCGTTTCGCCTCGGCCTTCGGGGCTATTATAAAGAAGAGGGAAAAAGGGGAAACAGAGTGTGTGAATGAAGGCTAAGAGAAGTGAATGGAATGGGAATGAGATGCGCATAAGATGGTGGTGGCCATGAGGGAGGGATTTGAAGAAGAAGTTGCTGCTTTTATAAGTGTTGAAAAGGGAAGAGAGAGAGAGGGAAATTTCTTAGAGAGAGAGAGAGTGAAGGGGAAGTTAAGAGAAAGAGATCAATGAGGAAATTGGCAGTGGGGCCTACACTGCCATAAGTCTCATGACTTTGCCCACAAAAAGTTTCCAGTTCTCCTCTCCCATACTCTGTCATTCTTTCCCTGTCGGATTAAATACTTGTTGCGTTGTGCAGTTGCAGGAAACTTCCTACACTTCTTTTTTCTTACGATATTTAACCGTCAATCACTCGTTTAATAGTACTTATTTACGTATAAACGGTGTATTAAGTTCGACACTTATTATTATCGAGTTTGATACTAATTTATTTTAATAATTTGAACGAAATTTAACATGCTTAATGTAAAATATCCACTTGTTTTGTAAAAGTAGTTTTTATTATTTTTTAAAACAATTACACAGTTTTGGATTGATTTAGATCAAGAAATAGTTGTTGTATTTGGCTTTTGTCAATTACACGTATTTGACGGCAAAAACTATTATGTTCTGTTCTGTTCTGTACTGCAATACAATGTCTCAATGAAATTTCCATATTTATCATTATTTAATGAATTTTAGATGTGTTGATGGCGATCTATGGGAATATGTTGTTGGAGGAATATATTGCGTTTATATATGGTAAAAAAGAATGATTTTGTATAATATTCATTAGATTTTTTCTTATAAAAAGATTCGATTAATTGATAAAATTTAACAATACAACAAGTATGCGTGCAAGAATAAAAACGCTATTGGTAATGATCTTGTTATAGTAAAGAGTGACGAAAATCATTCAATGTAAATTTAACAATACAATAAGTATGCGTGCAAGAATAAAACGCTATTGGTAATGATCTTGTTATAGTAAAGAGTGACGAAAATCATTCAATGTACCAAACATAGTAACGATCTTGCTATAGTAAAGCACTACCTTGATACCTCCATTGGAAAATTGCCAAAATGGTGTTGTCTTTTCAAAATAAATAGTTAATATCAAGATATTTTGTTTTACAAAAATCAGAATATTCCAAAATTTGTCCGGATCAGATTTCTCGATTCTCCTTCGATATTAACATTATCAATTCTCATTCATACTATCCAATGTAACATAAATCCATCGAAGAGTCATAACTTTAACTTGTAACACAGAAGTGTAACCAATCAAAAATAAATCGATCATTAAATTTAACAACTTTATTTTAGCCGTAACAAACAAAAGAATTTTCATTATCAATATTAAGAAGAAATTAGGATGAGATTTATGAAGGTGGAATGTGATTGATAGTTTTGATAACGTCTAAGGTTGGTAGTGGATGGTCGGTATGAGAGAAAAAAAAAGAGTAGGCAGAAAGCCACGTTAAATACGATGACATATTTAACTTACGGCCACTATTCCAACTGAGGGCGTCAAATCGTACAACCCCAATTTCGACAAAACAACAAAAGCACTTGGACTTCCCGCAGGACGGTTGCGAAACCAAGAACGCAGAAAAAATTTTAGTTATTACGGAAATATAAATGGTATATCATGTTTTTTTTATGTAAGTAATGAAAATTTTTAATTTTTAAGTTATTAATCTTTTAACATACATATCTCATAATTTATATAGAAATACGTAATGTACCGCCTCGTGTGACGGTCACACTAAAAATTCTCTATTGTTATAGAAGCCAATCGTCGGTGGATTTCTATGTTGACATACTGGGCCCCACGTCATAATATGCTTTACAATGATTGATAAACACCCATATGTTACCCGTGGCCTTTTTATGCACATATATTTTTCATACTATAATTGTGCTATCTTTCTAATATAGATATGGTCAACCAAAATATATTAGAAAGATGGTATAAATGTAGTATGAAAAATGAAAGATTATTTTTTAGGCAGCATTTTTGTTTACTATTCTCAAATGGTAATAATGCTCATCCTACTTATTATCACTGAATAATTTTAAAATTTGAGATTTGTGTATATCATTACACATGTTTCGAAATTTAAACTCATTCAATAGAAATAAATAGAATGTGAGCATCACCGTTACTAAAGGGTGCTGAGCAAGAATATTCTCATTTCTAAGACTATTTAATAAATTTGATATGACAGTTGATGATTAGACTCATTTTTTAATGATTTTAGGAAGAAGTATAATTATCAGCCGCCACATCAAAAGATGGTCTCTCTAGCATGCTAACATTTATAGAGAAGAGTAATGCCAACAAACATCTCGCTTACCTTTTCATTTCAACCTTCTCATTTCTCTTCTTGTCAAATGTACTTCACTAGCACTCAAATTAATTTTGCATGCTAGTGAAAGAAACGTGACAAGAGTAAAACTGAGAAGGTTGAAATGAAAAGGTAAGTACGTAGATTTCTAACACTCCTCAACATTATAAATGGAGAAAGATTACATGACACGAGTTTATTATCACAACGACGCCTTATGCTAAGGAAATAAAAAGGATGTGTAGTTTATGTATTATGTCATTTTCATTGATAAGAGGCGTTACTTAACAGTATATTCGTATCATGTAATTTATTCTTGTGCAAACGATTTTTTTAGATCAAAACACAAATGAATAAAAGCTTGACTTCCTTTTAATTTTCTTGAGATTTTCTTTTCTGAGATTTTAAAAGGAAGCCGTGATCTCTGTTATGTGAGTTGTATAGTCACGTGGTGTGCTTTCACGTTTCTACGTCAAAGCAGTTGGGCACCATTGCTCCCTTTCTTTTTGGTCGCAAACTTTGGCTCCACTTGTTGCGTTTTGAACGGGAATCGCATGAACTTTGTCTCTGAAGTCGTATTGGGCAAGTTAGAATTTAATTGGGGTTGGCCATTTATCAGGCCAATTGGGCCTAACCAACAACAAGAATTAAAAATCGAATGTCCATTTTAACAAAAAAAATGTTGACTTATGTTCAAAAGGTGGTTGTTTTTGGGAATACAAACTATTGATAAGGGACGAGTCGAAACTTTATATGACTGGTTTTTTTTCAAGATTAAATCTTCTGTATTTATTTTTATACGGTATTTATGTGGTTTTTATTATTGATTGACATGTATTAAGTTTAAAAAAAAAAAAGTTAAGCTTATTAACATGTGTCAATTAATGATAGATGCAACAGAGAGATCACACACAAAATGAATGCAGAAGATTTGAACGGTATAACTGTGACTTCTACATCTACGCGTAAATGAGTCTCACCATGTTATGGTATAAAATTTTCTGAGGGCAAACGATAGCAAATTTAATTGAGAAATAAAGCATTACAATCAGCAAGGGGAAAATCATGGATAATATATGAGAATTTTTCAAATCAAAAACTCATGATCAGAGAACAAAGCCAACTTGGCCAATCAGCCAGTTGCAAATGAGCAAAACCAACATTGACATCCTCGCCATTAAGAATCAAGGGAGACGAAGTGATATTACTACTTTAAGCTACACCGAAGGGGATGAAAAGGGTTTAAAGATGGGATGCAATGGTTGAATAGGAAAGCCCTATTTACCACTCGCTTCCACATTCACTTTTAGGCGGAGTCCAGATAGTAGGGGAGGATGAATGCTAGGTTTTGTCGGTAGGTTGGAATTGAAAAAAAAAAAAAAAATTGCAGACGAAGGCTGGCAGCTTTACGAAGATCAGCTAGGTTGTCATATTTGCCCTCCCACAAGGAGTTTTTAGCAGTCTAGATGAAGTGGACAATCATCATCAAAGCATCCATAAGGCCAATCATCACTAGCAACCTGGAGCAACAAATCTTGTATGGAAAATATGAGGAAATTATAAGGGTTAATTTGAAGGGAAGATGAAAAAGACGTGTTTAGTAAATGGACATTCCTTGAGCACATGCGGCATGTCTCGGGAGAGGAGTCACAGAAATACAACAATCATCCACGACCACGTCTTTCTTCGCTAAATTTGCTCGATTGGGTAGGAAGAATATCCGAGCAAACTTTCTACAAACAGACTTTGACCTTGCCAAGATCATTCACACACCAGGTTAGGTTGCTCGCCATATACTAGGGATAGAGCCTAACAAAATGGAAGAAGCACCAACAAAATTCAACCCGTTCACCACTTTGTAAGCACTATCAACATAAAATAGCATTTCGAATCAAAATGCCAAATTAACATGTCCGCCAACCTACTCGTAAGTAACACAGTGATCTGGATGATAAATGGAACAATCCTTTTTGAATATGGTGCAGAATCACAAAGTCACCAACCTACTCATCAGACAACAGTGATATCTCAAGTGTGAGGATTACTTTCATTAGTGCAACTAATGTTAACTCTTCACATGTAAGTAAAACTCTATACAAGAACTTGATCGCATTCATCGTACTCAATCTTTTTTATGCACATACACAGTTGTCTTAGTGTTCCTACATTGATGGATTGGTATGAGTGGATATATATTGTGTATTTTTATATATCCACTCCATATATCTCACAAATCGGGAACAATTTTTGAATAATCACGTAAAGGACAAGGTCTCTACAATCTAACTTATTTAGATTTCTCCTAACCCTTTAGGATACCTCCTTCTTATGTTTATAAATTTGTTATCCGTGACCTAATATTTAGGATTATTTGGTAATCCTATAATTAGTGGTCTTGCTCAAATGATTAGTTTATGGACTAATATCGTCCTAAAACTTTATCATCTCTATGATTGATTTTTAGGGCATACATCCAATACTGCGTGTGGATAAAAATCATAGTTCCTTATCTAACCAGGCAATCCACTAAGAGAAATTAAACATCCAATCGAGGAATTCTCAGCCAAATTCAATTACCTAGATCTGTCTAAGCAGCAATTTGATACCACAATGCAACCTTCTTTCTTCTCATCAACACTCAGTTCATTCATCACAAGCACAACACTTTATCAACTCGAATCTTCATCATGCGCTATGGATTCTTCATATGAAACAATGAATGATAAAGAAATGCAACCATGGATTTAAGATTAGATTTAATTTCTTCAAGAAACACATTCAATCTTGAATAAACCATATTAAATTAATTCACTCATACGTGAATGGTTGATTTGATATTATATTATTTTTGAAATTAGAAAATAAAAAAAAAGGAAAAAAAAAAAAGAAGAGATTTGATTGAATTTTTAGTGCAAAAACCATGATTATCTGAAACAATCTACTAGCAACTGTATAGCAAGGTAATAAGAATTATAAGATATTACATGACAACAGCTATGCAAATAGACATATATATCATGACGTAATGCTTCAAGTTCATATAATTAAATCAAAAGTTTTAATAAACATGAAAGATTCAAAACAAAAACTGAAAACCCTAGTTTTGTAAGTCGATTACAACACAGAAACACGCAGATTTTGATGTCGGTCGTTAACCTTATTAAGTTTCAATTGTATAACTAAGGCTATGATACTAATCCTTATTAGTTCATACACGTTAAAAAACAAACTGATAACTAACCTGAGATAGTCGGAACAGTCATAGCAGTTGAGTTAAGTAGAGAAACCTTCACATTCAAATAAAGTGTTAATCACAAGAGATGAGAAAGATCTATTAGGGCTTAGGGTTTATACCGGAAAAAGAAGTGCGAGAGTTTTCCGAGAAAAGGAAGAGCAAAAGGAACGTAAGAGGCAGCAAAAATGAAGGAGCAATGCTTCAAAGTCCCTCGCAGGCCCCCAACATTCCCATACTTGACGTTGATCGGACACAGTATTGACATGGAATATTGGAAGCCTTTGAGGGAAATTGAAAACTTCTCCTATAAACTCAATCTCATCAACTTCACTAATTTCCATTCGACATCAAACCTTCACTCCATGGGTTTATATATTACTGAAAAGTCTGAAGTTGCTTCTGAAAATTTAAAAGCTGACAATCGAATCCAATCTTTAACGAATATATATATATAACTAGCTAGGTTTCTTTCTTTCTGCTGTATCAAATCTCAATCACAAATAGTTGCAGCTCAACAAAATATAAAACAGGCAAAATTTTACACCTTTGACTTCGCGACAGTTCATGGATACTGACTTCTTTTAGATCACTGTAGTCAAAATTCGTTGTTTGGAGAATAAAGGTCGACTCATTCCCTCTCCCAAGGGTCATGGGAATTTCTTCTGTATACATGCACACACAGCTATGGAATGCTGTTTAATTTGCCCATGTGAATCAATCCAAATTAAATGAAATAGTTAGAGACCTGAAAAACACAATAAAAAGGAGAGAATTGCGGCTTTCTCATCCACCTATGTTTGGAATCCATGAAATAATTTCATATGATTTAGTTTTAACCTTCAACTGATGAAGATAAGGTCTCGTTTGGCAGCTTGGACTGTACCGACCATTTCAGTCGGATATGATAAATAACCGTCAGATAGTACTAACTAAATTAGTCGAGCGTTTGGTGTTGTATCAGATTAATCTATATGTCGAATAATATCCCAAACTATAATATTTAAAAAAAAATTAACAAAATAATTGATGTTAAAATGAAAATTTGATGATAAAATAAAAAATCAAATTTCAAAAAATTATAAAAGATAAAATGAAGAAAAAAAAGATAATAAATAATCAATCAAACATCCATTACACCAACCAAAAAAACTAGAGAAAAGAAGAAACAAACCTAGGTCGCCCAACGATCACCACCGCCACCATACTATTGATAACAATGGTGGAAATCTCAATTCCTAAGAATTAATTCATTGATAAGAATTATGTTAGGTACTCAAGCCCAAGGGAAGCCGATGTGGGATCATAACATCACACCATCCTTCGAAAGACCCGACGCCCATGACGTCCCGTTAAGGTTGCCCTTTCCAGGTTGCCCCCTCCGTAGGATCGGGACCTGACACCCACGACGGCCCTTACTCTGGTGGCTTTTACTCTTAACGACAGCGCACCCTTTGATCATCCCAAACAGAACGAAGAAAAACTTTGCCAATCCAATAAATCAAATTGAGACAGAAGGTGAAGAAGAGAGAAGGCTGGTGGAAATCTCAAATCATTGCCATAACTTTCAGTTCCAAATTCAAAGAGGTGGAGGAAACGAAGGAGAAGGGTGGCAATGGAATCTTTGGATGGCCAATCCAGTCTTTATTTTTTCCATGGCTACACTTGTTAGTCCTTTGATTAGATCTAGTCCATGGGGAGGACGTCAGGCCATCTCCAACCGATGGCTGACTCGTTTTAGCCCTCTGGCCTTCCAAGATTCTCCAAGATATTAATATTTTAATGAATAGTACGAGGCCATATTTGTCTCCGTCTTCAACTGACGGCCAAATGGCTTGTTTTAGTCCTGTCACGAAAAACCATCTCCAACCGAGGGCTAAAGGGTCATAGGGCCAAACATAATTTATTATTTAAATTTAAAAACTACAACAACTTAAATTAAAATCCAACAACTTAAATTTAAAAACTACACCGATAACTGGCCCAAAAAACCAAAAAAATTAGAACTTCAATTTAATGAATGGTTTAGGTATTTATAGGAAAAAAAATTAAAATTTTTAAGAATTTAAAAAAAAAAAAAATTGAATAAAACGGCTAGCTGACTAGCCGTTGTATTCAAATTTTTTTTTTCCAGCAATCTTGTCGGTTATAACCGACAAGAATACATTTAATTTTTAATATACATATATTCCTGTTGGTTATAACCGACATGAATGCTGTATTTTCTGGCCAGCCCTGGGCTGGCTAGCTGGCTACTTGCAACCAGCCCTCCAACCCTCTAGTCCTCTCCGATTCTGTGGGGCCCTCTTAGATTCCACAGGCCTCTGGCCTAGCCCTTGATTGGAGACGTTTTTCGGGCTATTTTCGACCCTCTGACCCTCTGGACCCTTCGGTTGGAGATGGCCTCACGACGATGCACAACGAGCGAGAGATTGTTGGACAAAAAATAAAAAACCCAACTAATAATACCAAGGTTGTGGAGAGGATAGATAAGCAAGCGTATGCCGTATAAAACTGGTGGGTCCAGATTAATTATCCGATGACTATTTAGTACATAAACGCACCAAACAATTAGCTTCGGATTATTAGTACTATCCGGTTTTTTATACAAGCTTCCAAATGAGGCCTAAAGATACTAAACCTAGGAAGAAACATTATGAAAAGTCAATACAAGGCACTTGCTTTTGTTATATTGATTCTTTAAATTGGTGTAGATCAAACTTGAAAGTAGGTGAATGATTTTATATTGAGGGGATCGGAAGGGCATTATAGATGAAAGGAATTTATTCGTTCTAATCTTACCATTTTGGGGATTGGAATGAAGTAACTCAGTTTCTACCTTCAAATTGAAGATAATTTTTTCATTTTTTCCTTCAACACACCTTGAATATAATGAATTATCGAATCCAATCCGAGACACCCTATATATCCCACTTAAGAGTCCCCTATGTTGTCCCACCCCCTTTACATCCAAATGGGTATTCATTCGACTACTGAAGAGAAGATAATCAAATGCACTAAATATTCGTAATGTACAGAGTTTTGATTTGATATGAATTTAGTTCATGATCACCTTTTAGTGCTTTTAATTCTATGCAGCCAGTTGTAGAGCAGCGTGTGATTGTAATCCATAAAGAGGGGATCGATAGAGAGATTACAGATACATCGAAAATTATAATGTATTGTGCTTGTGTCGTTTGAAAAATAATGAGTTAGATTTTTTTGAGATAATTTTACGTGTGAAATAAAAGTTCACTACTATGGCAATAGATAACATATTTATGATGAATAGTCAATTTGTTTGATTCATATTAAAAGTTCAACAATTTTGAAATTAAATGAACTTTTGTAGAGACGATAGTTGTATTATGTATGTTGTATGGTAAAAGGATCCATCGTCATTATGAGAAATAACTTCTTCTATGTGAGGTGTGACATCCCACATCGCCCAGGGTAGTGATCCTTAAATGTATATTTCCATCCCTACCTAGCACGAGGCCTTTTGGGAGCTCACTGGCTTCGGGTTCCGTAGGAACTCCGAAGTTAAGCGAGAAGGGGGCTTGAGCAATCCCATGATGGGTGACCCACTGGGAAGTTGCTCGTGAGTTCCCAAAAACAAAACCGTGAGGGAATGGTAAGCCCAAAGCGGACAATATCGTGCTACGGTGGTGGAGCGGGCCCGGGAAGTGATCCGCCCCGGGGCGGGATGTAACATGAGGAGCCAAGCAATGTCGCTAGTTAAATCCTTTGGCGCGTTCATGTTGGCGTAACACTTTGGTTGGGATATAAGAATACAAGAACACAAGTATACAATCATAAATAGGATATAATAATAACTCCTAAACCTAAGAAGGAACAGTTTCCTTGGATGGCAAGGCTCCTTGTCGAACATATTCTTCTAGTATTTTTGCTTGTGTCCATTCTGATGCCTTTGTTCCTCCATGACCTTTTTATACACAAGGGTTTATTTGTTTGGCTCTTATATGCAAGATAACTTTTTTTTGCTCTTACATTTATCTAAAATGGCTTGTTTTCCTTAAATTTGGTGTGGCATGGCTCCCTTTTGCAGACGGTTCCAGCTTCTTTGCTCTTGGATTTTCCTGGTCTGCTTGGCTCCAATTTTGGATATGTGCATTTTGTTTACAAGTTTGTCTTACACTTTTAATTTATGAATCCTCTAAACAACCGTAGGTTTTTATTTTATTTTATTTTTAAATTCAATAAAACTCTCACATACTGTAAAGTAAAAATATGGCAATAAAGTCAACTTGCTAGTGGCCAGTTTTATCCAAAGCAGTTAACCCAATTATGCTCCACTTGCAAGGTCAACTACACTAGTTGGTAGAGAGCATCTCGGAGTAATCGAAAGGCTTGTAAAGGGATGACCAATATAATTATTGGAATTCTTGGAGAACCGATTAGATATCCAATGGCTCAATTGATTAGACATGTTCACTGTAATTTGTTTAATTAATGTCATTCACTAGTACTTGGAACGGGGGATTCAGTCCGTCACATCAACCTTAATTTGAGACTCATTTGTACAAGAAAGGCGGTTATCATGTTGTCAATAAATCTAAACTTTTTTTTACCATTTCAATGATTCTCCAACATCAAGCATTGGCCAAACCAATTTCAAAAAAAAAAAAAAAAGAGATGGGTTGGAACAAACCAATTTCAAAAAAAAAAATGACGGTCTATATGTTTAGAGGTATAAAAACTTCACATCAATATGTTTAAATCTTTGTTATGAGTGTAAAACACCAGTACAAACTTTACAACAACTATTAGAGTATAAGAGTAACCCACAATAACAGGGTTGAAAGAATCAGGTGTGGCTAAAATGCCATGAAACCAACTACTCATCAAGGAAGAGTGGAAAAAAATAAGTGAGAGCTGACTCTCCGGGGGGATATGGGACGACTGATACAAAATCTCCAGGACCTGAAAATTGTAGAGCAGTAGAGATGTTGGAAAAAATCTACCTTCTAATTACAATTCGTCTACGAACATGTTTCCCTACGATTCATCTAGCCCTCTGTTAAAAATATCACATACGCACATACATATGCAGCTTTCCACAAAGAACTCCATTCCATTGTCTTCGGGGTCTGCTGTTGGCTTCTCTAAATGTTTGTTAGAATAGGATTATCTTCTATGTTTATCGTTAAACTAATGACGGAATTCTTTTTTATTTTTTATTTTTTAATTTTTATTTCTTATGTGTTTATACATATAAATCTACAAGGAGAAGAATGCCTTTGTTATTCCTGATTTGTTTCGGTGTAAATTCTAATGCATGACTTTGTACCTTCATTATGTATAAAATAAATCTCCTCAAATATACACATGTAAAATCAATTCCGTGAAGAAGGAGACTGTACCTCACGATAGAATGACAAGCCCTAGATACACCGATGCAGAAAGAAATATAAACGATATCAATCCCCTGCAAATAAAGATTATTATGTTATGAAAAAAAAAACGTCAATTCTTTATCATCAGTACAATTACGTATTTTTTGATAAGGAATTTCATGTTTCTGCTTTGAGCTTGTCATGCTATATGGCTTACCATATCACTCCCCATCCAACCCCAGTACAGGGGCACGGGCAAATTTCTGCAAATTTTTCAGCATCACTGGAGTTGACCCTCCTAGATATTAAATCATCATATATATCTGCGACAATTACAGTCAAGTGATATAAAATCTGCAATTTAATGTTCAGAATAGCTAACATATAGATGTTACGAATGATCACTGAGAATTACCATAAACTGAGAACAAACTGTTCATCACACCTGCAATTTCAATGTAAAATGTAAGCAACATTTTATTTTGCACACATGAGAAGTGACAATGATGCAGAACTAAGAAGAACTTCATCTCAGAAAGTAAAGATTTGAAAAGATAAGAACATACCAATAAAGAGAATGACGTAGCGAAGAATACGGACTTTAGTTAATTCTTGGAGAACCCATACTATAGCAAGGAATACAATAAATCCTGAAAAGACTCATCAGTAAGGATCAGTAACATCTGGAAGTATGTGAATAATATAAAACTAATACATATTGCACGCATGTGAAGCTACTCACCAATACAAAGTCCTCGAAGTGTCCACTGTATAAAACAATAGAATTTAGAACGCAAGAGTGAAGAAACTAAGATCCTGAAAGCTCTAATCAAAGAATATGAGAATGGAGCTAAAACATTATTGTCTGCGTAACTTTACTGAGCTCTCTTACATTTTTTGCCACAAAAAGCACAACTAGCAGGGCAACGCCAAGACAACCAGCAGCAATTCGATGCAGTTACGAGATTTGTCGATGCAAGTATTAAAGCCATTCCCCAAAATGATGAACCCAGATCTGGATGCAGAAAGAAATACGAAACAATGAGAACCGAGATCTGGATACAACTCATAACTATTTAGTTTACTACAAAGCCAATTTTAATTAAGACCAAAAAGAAAAATACATATTTTTGAAGCCAGTATGGTTTTCATGTAACACTGGGATGCATGAAATATGAACCCATGAGAAACAGTCCTACTTTAGCATCAGATGCCATGTTCAGTGTCAGCACACACAATTCGGCTTGTGTCATAAACTGAGACACATCTTAGACATGCAAATATTGAAGATGAAGACAAAGTACAAAGTGACAAACTGAGGAGGGACAAAAGTTTCTGAACGACAAATGCAAGTGTGAGAAAGTGAGAAACTTATACTGAGGAGCTATGTATGCTCAAATCCAGAAGGATACTCATATCATGCTAAAAAACGTCAAAAATTGCATTTCAAAGCCCATTATTTATGTCTCGTAAAGTATAAAAATAAGGATACATTGCAATGAAAAATAAAGTTTAGGGAACAAGGTGTAGTACATCCTGCAGGCAAGATCAACCAATATATACCACCACGTGTTTGTGTCACCCCACCCTCATTCGCATGAACCTGGATGCCCTCCACCTACAAATTGATTCAAACTATAAAATCCATTAAGTGACATGGGAACTGCCATAGAAGCTAAGGGCATTTAATGTAGGGGTAGGTGGTAGCAAGTTAGCAACATGTGTTTTTGTGTATGTCAGTCTTCAAAAACAGAAACACTTAGTAAGCTGTGCTTAACATTCACTATCAGAAAGCTTCAACTATTGAGAGTATAACCATTTAGAAAACCTATGAGATGCCAAGGCACAGGAAATATACAGGAAACCGTAAGAAAATGATAAAACAAAAGCATAATAATAATAATCAATAATTATGATGATAAGAATTAAAATAATATTAGCAACAATAGTAATAGCGAGAGTGAATACTATTAAAGACATGCAACATTCCAACTTGCTATAAGCTTTGACAATGAATAGCTAGTGCAACAAGACACATACATTTGGACTTTCTCACTTGTAGAGTAGCATAAATCGTATGTTCCTTGTCAACAATTTAGAGCTGTTAATTTTCTCTTACACTATTTAAACAACTGAGTCATGATCTGACATTCAAAATAAACTAGATATAGCAAAATTCTTTGCTTCAAACTGTTGCTGATTCAAACAGACTGGGCCAAAGCAGAACAAGCTTTAGTCCGCTGATAAGCTTGTCTAGAAAAGTAAATTGCGAGCCATTGATCAACCTTCTAAAGAGAATATTGTAAGACAAGCGAGGAACATTTTCAGCTAAGGATCTTTTCAATCCCATGATGAATTAAGGACTTGATAAAACAGAATTCAGTGTAATTGTGAACATGTGTTTAAACTCAAACTCATGCAACATGAGACGTGAATTCTTACATAACAAGCAAACAACTTTGGAAAAAGTTTGAAAATAACAGAAAATGAGTGAGAACCTTGCAAGCTTGAAGACTAAGAAAACTTTGAACTTGAAAAGGATTGTGTGAAATGATATTTTTGAATGCCGTTTTAGCTGAGAAGCTCTGTTAAAGCCTAGTGACCAACAACATTGTCTAACAATTTGTGAGATTATGATCATATCTGATTTTCCTTGGGCTCTTTTAACCATCCCCAAACTCATTCATTGCCCTAATGTTTTCAAATTATAACTTCCTTCGGCCAGCTCCCTCATCAAGGCTTTGTTATCATGGTTCCACACACATGAGCGAATTGAGCCCAAGGACAAAACAGGGCACAGAAAAATAGGGAGAGAACAACAAAATACGCTGGTGTAGACATATTTACTTGGAAAAGTAGACATATTTACGTAAGATATCCTAAAATATGGTGTAATAATTCAACATCAGAAATTTAAAACCTAGCATAGCAATGTATAAGATCTTTGGCCCCTCCAAATGTTGCTAATTGGTTTGGATTGAATGCTCTACTTCTATCACAACCGAGAGCATCAGCGATCAAAGTAAACAGAACAGGCTAATACCCTGTATTCTATTGAATAATGAAATTGGGTCTCAGATTGAAGGATGCTGACTTGATCACTTGAAGTTAAAATGGATGTCCTGACTTATGAGGACTGTGGTGATGATACATAATGATGGTTTTTATGAAGAGGACAAGGACTGGTCAAAGAACTACAAGATCTGAGTTCTAAATTAATGGTTAGCAAAGCTGAGTTCACTCAGCGAGAGTGAGTACTCCAAAACTGCATAAAGAAATTCAGTGAAAACACTATATAATGTAAGGCCTGGTACATTGAACCACCAGTCATTCAATAAAACAACAGAAGGCCTGGTACATTGAACAACACAAAGAAATTCAATGAGGAAATAACACCAAGGCTAAAGAAAATGAACACTAAATCTTATTTGATTGTCCAAACTTTGTCCATAGCTTCTCTACAAAGTAGGGTCATGCGGAAAATCCTCCAGCCCTAATACAATAAGGAAACCTTCTATAGAAGATTAGTTTCTTTTGATCTAATGAAAACTCCACAAAGTAAACAGAAAAAATGATTGCCCTTGGATCCTTGACTAGGATACTGGCGTCACAACATGATACTGTGTCGGTTAAAGATCCCTATTACCTAGCTTGAAGTTGTGAACAAGTGAACCAATTACATTTTATATCTGTGCACTTGTGTATAAACTATCACCAAGAAAGAAATATAAATGATGAACTGGAGTCCTTGAAAATAGATATTTGTATAAGAAAGCAACAATTCTTTCCTTTTCAGATCTGACCACATCACTGAAACAAGAAAGGAATAGAAGATAAAAAATACTTTCTTCTTACCTTGCCACATGTGAGTATGCAAGCAATTGCATGGCTTGCTTCATGCAAGAAGACCGTGATGAGCTTAAAAGGCGTGAGTAATATTGTCCTCCAAAGCTTTAACAGTAAGAACAAACATTTAGATCAAAAGGCTAACTGGATCGAGTCAGTGCCAAACTAACAATGAGATTGATTAAAAATTAAAATTAAAAAATCAAAAAATCATGCAAGATATATCTAGCCAACATAACATGGCCTTTCTACAGATCATATAAGTGAGTCCATGTTATTCTGCTATATTTATATCCTTCCCCAATTCATCAAATCTCTTCATACAACCTCAAACAGCACTCTGAATTTTCCCAAATCCACTAGGTGGATTGCTAATGATTTTATCGACGAGAGCCTCTAGTTACACATGACCAAACCATCTTGGTTGCATGTTTTCATCTTTCCCTGATTACCAATCCCTCATTTACACATTGATTCTAATATAAAGTAGATATATTTCTGCTCTTGTTTGACCATTTAATGAAAAAAAATAGAAACTTGTCACAAAATGTTATTTCCAAAGTGACATTTGGTTTGCAGGGAAAGGAAAAGAACAAATCTTGTAACATGTTAACAATATTACTCTAAAACAAATAATGTCTTATTTTGGAAGCTACCATCAAATCCTAACCAAATGGTTATTAAGCTATATTCTAATCCAACACATAGCTTCATTCATATATTTCTAAGCTAGTTAGCATAAACACCGGTGGAAAATAAAATTGGGGTTTCGGAAATCAACTTAATTAGTCCAAAACCATTAAAACTAACAACAAATTGCTCAGAAAAAAAAAAGAAGAAGCAAAAGAACAAATGATATCTTTGACCTCAACTTTTCCCTCTTTTTTCAAAATCCCGATTCAACAATCTGGTCAACAAGTCGACTCAACCCGCTTAACTTTGAAGTTCAAGAAACCATAACAAATACACCGGAAAGACCAATCGTAAGCCTTGTTTCTACAATTTTAGTTTGTGTGAATTGAAAAAACAAAGAGAAAGTAGAGAGCGATTACCGCGAGGATGACAACGGTGAAGACTCCAATGGTGGCCAAGAAGACGACCTGGTCATGCTTGCAACAGCTCTTCAGCTCCCAATTCGGCATTCTTCAAATCCAAGACTTCCGAACCAGCTACCCAGAAATCTCAGATGAGCGTTGGCTGGGAGTCGAACGTTCGGGCAGAAAAGGTCCTTCTTTTTGGTTGACAATAAAGGTGGCTGTTTTGTCCCTTCCCTTTTTACATCCCAATATTTTAATATATACAGAGACTACAGTTGGTATGTTCTCATTGGTAGAAAGACGTACAGCGCGTGTACAGCACTTATCTTATGTAAAAGAACCGTGTCTTCTTCTTCCCTACTTTCCACAGCCGCGTGGCCCGCCGCAACCCTCCTCTGCAGCCATTATACCAGAGCTTCGAGTTCGAGGGGTCCCCGGAGGACTTCCCAAGCCAGTTTCCAGGTCGCCGGACGGTCCCGGAACCACCCTGGTACGTCTTTATATCCGCCCAGTTTCCAGAGCTTCTAGTATTCTGCAAATTACACTTTTTATTTATTTATTTTGTTCTATTGTCACATGCTTTCAGATTCTGATTGCATAAATCTTGCGCCGTAAATCTGAACTATAAGACAAATTTAAAATATTAAGACATTCATTAGTACCGAAGAAAATAGACAAATACGGTTTTGCTCAGAGACACTAAAAAATTACTCTTTAATCTAATACTCATATGGTTTCGGACTTGGATGATTTTTGGTAGCCATGATCTTAGACTGTTTGATTGTTAAATATATTACGAAATGACCTCACAAAATGTGTCTCAATGAGAGTGATGGAGTGTTGGAAGGAGACTAGGCGTTGTGGCTGCTTTGAGGTCTAATGTCATTCAGTTTATTAGTAGTATTCAATTTGAGGTTCTGGTTTGTTGATGTGAATGTGAATTCATGAAACTCTAACGGCATCTTCGTTCATCATTTGCTTTCTTGACTTCCCGTCACTAGTCCGATTCATCTCCTTCGATTAAACTGCAATTTCAAGGCCTTGAGATAAATCGATTTCCAGTGTTTTGAATTCGTCTGCAAGGACGAATATTGGTACGGCAGCAGTGTGGCAAGGTTCTTGTACCTCGTTCCACTAGACGACTTAGCAAGTCACCTTCAAAAACACAGGGACTTTATATTCCCATTCCATTGAGTACCACACCACAAACAAACTCGGGTTATAATGTTTACGAATGATCGGAGGCAAGAAGAGCGAACTGGAAGATCTGGAACTCCAAGGCTGCAATACCTTCAGGTACAACAACACTAATCCTTTGTTTAAAAGGAAATGGTCCCATCTAATTGTGTATGCATTAGTTATTGTTCTTTTTACTCCATTCATAAGGTCTCTCATTCCTTTTTGTTCCAGGAGTTGGTGACTCGATTTCAGAGTACAACTGATGATGAAGGTACGCTACGCTTTGCTGCTCGTAATTCATGTTTGCCTATGGTTTGAGGCTTTATCATGCTTTTTCTAGCTCTCTAGTTTGGATACATTGGCGTTTGTTTTCTTTAGGTTCTCTTGAGTTGCGCCACACTTTCTTCAGTGATAATTTATGTGCCTTCTCGGATGTTTGTGGATCCTCATAAGTGATAACGCTAGCAGTAGAATTTTTGTTGTTGGCATGGAAATATTTGTTTAGGCTTGTTAGTAATTTGTTATTAGTAGGAAGAGTACAAGGCTATATTTTAGAATTCTTCTGATGAGTCAATGACATTTGATTCATCTCATGGTTATTTTATCAACTATCATCTGTTCAATTCTTTACAGAGGCAAAAGAGAAAATTGTTGCTAATTTGGCAAACTTTGCTTATGATCCTTACAACTATGCCTTTTTGCGCCAGGTATACAAATAATTCGATATTGATTTTGATTTTTGTTACCGTTTTGATGTTGAGTTGATTTGTCTACAAAAGACAATTTAACTGATGTTTCCATGACGGTTTTGGCCTGATAAGGATTTTATGATTACAAACAGCTCAATGTGTTGGAATTGTTTGTGGACTGCATAACTGAACCAAATGAGAAGCTGGTGGAATTTGGTGTAGGAGGGATATGCAATTGTTGTGCTGGTAAGTCTACCTATCTAATCCCTATGGTGATCCTGTATAATTGGTCTGCTGCTATTAGTTTTTAAGACAACCATCTAGGAAGCATCTATCGATAGTGTGTGTGAGTTTTGTGTTTTGTAACTAAATTTTTTAAGATGCAGATCCGGCAAATGCTGCAATTATCGCTCAGTGTGGAGGAATCTCTCTTGTTATTCAATGTTTATCAAGTCCAGTCAGAAACACTGTAAGTAGCTGCTTGAAATTTGTGCGCGTTTGTGAATTTTCTGTTCTGAGAATGTGATTTGAAAGTTGGACCTGATCAAGTCTTATAGAACAGGAACACTAACACAATTAAGTTGGAGCTTATTGATTCTTATAGAAATGGAGGAATATCGAATTATGCCAATGTGACTTGGGATTCTGTACTTGTATTTTTTCCTAATTGTACTGGTTTAAAGTGATCCGTGCTGGTCAAACTATTATACGGCACCAATGTTTAGGTCAATCAACATGGTTATTAGTGTTTTATAAGGAAACTCAGTTTTTGATACATTATATTGAAAATTGAATTGATTGTTAGGTGAATTATGCAATTGGATCCCTATATTATCTATGCAACGCATCTAACAAGAAGGAGATTATAAAGCCAGAGGTGGTTGATGTCATGAAGAGATATGCTGCAGCTGGAGCAGTAAATGTCAGTTTCAGTAATCTAGCCAAGGCATTTTTGGACAAACATGTTTCTGAAAACAACTTGAAGGCTAAGTAGTTTTTGTTATTTGATTAAGGTATAATGCATGTTGATTATTGGTCTTTGTTAACATTTCTTTCTTTTTTTTTGTTTTTTTTGTGTCGTCCTGAAAACTGTTTACTTTTGTTTTTGCGTAGTTGGTTTCAGCATCTTTATCTAAGGACTTGTATGTTTTTTTACTGTGGAACGTATTAAGCAATACCCCCTTGAACTTTAGCCATGTCGCCATGTCTGAAACGGTTCATGAGTTTATTTACTCTTTCGCGGAAGATGTTCGTTTTGTTTTTAAAAATGTTTCTGAGGAGAGTGCACAATAAAGAATTTGTATTTGTTCATTTTGTCCAAATAGAGATTTGGATGAGTGGAAGATGTTCATTTTGTTCTTCACTTTGTTCCTCTCATCCAAATCAGGAATCCCACTGTTGACGACGAAGGCCAGGACAAGATATTCTTCCACTCTCTTTAGGATCCACTGGACTTAGTAAGTTTAATCTAGAGTCTAATTTCTAATAGTTTCCATTTTTCATTCTCCTCCTTTCTCGTTTGATTTCTTCTAGGGTTTGATGTGTTTATCCTTATATTCGGTTCTCTGTATTTTTGTTTTTTTTGTTTGTTATTGTGATTGATTATGCTTGATTTATATGCTTTTGGTCTGATTGTTCTTAATTTTTTTCCCTGCCCTACTCTGTCCTTTTTCCAAGATAGAACTAATAAAAAGTCCCTCACAAAACTCTTCTTTTTTTTTTTCAATTGAAAAACATGGTAGATATTAAGGACAATTTTTGTATCATGAGGACAAAAAAAAAAGTCACATTTCGTGAGGGTGACTGGTTTATTCTGAGCCCTGTTGGTTATTCGTTTTGGGAATCAATTGTTTCTTATTCCAAATGTTTGTGTTTCATCACAAGAAATACTTTACTGAGGTTAGTTGTGGATCCAAATTTGCAAGAGCAGCATTCCAAATTACTTAATCTTCTTCGAGTAGTCCATTCTTATCCTGACTTTTAGTGTCTTTGAAGAATATTGACTAGATAGAAGGCTTGAGGTGAGGGTTGTGTCGTCATTGTGGAGTTAACATATGAAGATGCAAGAAACAAGGTTCGTTTAATTTCTTTGACGATATTCTTAAGTGCCCAATCAACCTTTCTTATTGTATGTGACATAGTGATTATAACTTTTGGTATTTGAGGAATGAGACACTCCAATTTACTCTGTTAGGTATATCGAGCAAGAAATGACTGATTCGATGAGGGGGGAAATTGTGGAAATTTAGGGTTTGAAATTCCATCGAAATAGGTAGAATTTTGTCAACCCCAAGTAGTTTTTCGATTTTTTCTTTTGCAGTCCAAAGCCCTGAAGCACCCAACGTTTAAGATTAGACGCCCCAAAAGAGGAAATTGTAGTTCGAAGCTTGGGATTGGTTTCTTTTTTCGTTTTGATATTTTCTTATAAAAACTTCACACATGGTTCTTCATTCTTGTGTTGCGTCAGGTAGTGTTATTGCTTTGGTTGTTTCTACCATTGTTCTTGGTTATAATCTAATGAAATGCAAAGTCAAATGCAGTTGATTGCCCTTTTCTTGCTACAGGTTCTCGGAACACATACAACAACGATTCCACCAATAAGAAGAGAAGAAGGAAAATAGGACCAAAAGAAGATTAGGGGTAAACAATGATTCAATCATACAGAGAGACAAACACAAAATTTGAGTTGAAGTGATGATGAATTGCTCGATAACCATGCATTGATGTTAACTTATGATTTTGAATATCTCGAGAAATATCACTAGCATCGTAGATTGTATATTTTTACATGTTCGTGTGATTTTTGTTTGGTTATTTGGGACACCAATACAAATTTGTGTCATTGACAACAAGTACTATATAAGTATATATCGACAGTTCTAGTTTTTGCCGTATATATCAAAGCCTATCGATAATACAACATTAGCATTTAGTAAAGAGTTAGCTAGTCTGAGCTTTTCCATGTACATCTGTGTTTAGAGATTTCTTGAATTCGAAGAGCAATCGGAGAACTTCCGGCACGCTATGTCTCTCTTCGAGGATGAGATGGACGGAGTGGACAGAATTATTGAAATTCGGTGACTGGTAACCGAGAGATTTTCATAGAGAATTGAAGAGTGCAGTGTTTTAGGTGCTGGGTTGGTATGTCACACGATGAATTTTGTTGGAAAAATAAGAACATGTAAACAAATAACCAAGCAGATAAAATTAAAAATAAACGGTCTAAAACTCTGATACATACTATATTCTTGGACATGACAGAAAAACCAAACCCCAAATTCTAATCACCTCTTTGTGGGTCATGGTCCAGCGAAAGGTAGGGTCAATGAGGTGAGTTAGCTCAACAACCACCTTCATACTTTTCAGTTGCTTTGTTATTCAAGCAAGAAACATCAAGAAAAAAGAAGATAAAATGCCTTGTCTTTGTGACAAGAGAGAAAATGGCTTTAATTATTTGTTTATCTTTAATTTACTTTCTAATTTTAGCCACCTGCCATGTGAGCAAACGCTAAAAGAAGCAACAAACCAAAGAAAAAGTGGTCATGACAAGTAAATGATCGTGACTATATCTTAGATAGTTCATTACGACCTTTTTATTAATATTTTTAAAAATTATTTCAGTTACAGCCACAAACACATTATTAAAACTAAATAACGTTTAGTAACGAACTGTCACTAATATACATTTAGTTACAAAAAAACTTTCACGTCGTTACCAAATATTATGACTAAATCTAAATGTCCACTTTCTTGTAGTGAAGGCAACAAAACTGTAAGCAATATTTGTTGAATAATTCAAAAACGTGTTTGAGATCTCTATTTGAAATTTTAAACATTAAAATTGTAGGTGAAGTAGAGTATCTAAGAGGTGATAAATCTAACTTCCGACTGTTATCATAGGGTTGATGATTATGTCCAGGAATTTATCGTGTAGAAAAAAGGGTAGAAGAAAAATGCTAACCATCTTATCTCATCTCATGTATAAGAGTGAGTAAAATAGTTAGGAAATTATGCACACCCTTTTCCCACTTTTTCCTTTTACGTGTTTGTTTATTTCTGACATTTAAATTGAATAAATTAAAAAAAAAAAACAATGGACAAATATAAACATAATTGTTCACAAAAAAGTTGATATGATACGGAAATCATTTTCCTAATAATTGTTCCACTACATAATAAATAATAATTGAATAAATTCAAGAAGAATCGAAGAACAAATGTAAACATAATTGTTCGTATAAAAGTTGATATGATACAGAAATCATTTCCCTAATAATTGTTCCATTACATAATGTATAGTCTTCATTTTTTGTACAATGTGAATTCTGTGTCGATGAACCCGTATAACCAAGTGAAGGTTTTCCTAAGTAGAAGAATAGAAAGATAACGGATTAAGAAATAAATCTGAATTTTCTTGCTTGAGAAATTTGACCGCGTGACATTATATTATTTTTTAATTATATATTTTTGCGTTTGTTCTGGTGATGTTCTTCCAGTTGATTGTACTGTTTTTAATAAAATACAATCACTATTGTATTTACCAAAATAAAATATATTTTGCGTTTTATGTCAAGTAATATTATTGAAGTAATATAGTCAAGCGGTATAATTATATTACTTTGACTTTACATGCAGTTTCTTTAGAGCTCAGCAGCAACACTCAAGAAGATGGGGCACCGTCACTGAAATATGTCAATGGTTTTACAAAGATGGTACAACGGCTTACCATTAGCCACACAATTGCGGTTCTTTTAACTTGCGTCTTGCCACCGACTTGAATAATATTGTCAGATTTTTATGATTCTTGAAATTGACTATCATCATCAATATAGTCTTTGAAATTGAAAATCAATTAATGTAGTTCTTGAAAATAGGTGTCGCAAATCAATGTAGTTCTTCCATCACAATTCTGCTAAAAATTCCGCTAAGTATTGATGTGGCATATAAATGGGTCCCATAAGTAATTTTTTTTTCTCACAAATGACCCTTGAAATTGATCCGTGACATCAAAATAGTCCCTAAAATTGACCTGCGGTGTCCAAAATAGTCATTGAAATTGAAAATTGATCAATGTAGTCCCTTAAGTACGTGTCCCAAATTAATGTAGTTATTCCGTCACAATTCTGTTAAAATTTCTATTATGTGCTGATGTGACACATAAATGGATCATACAAGTCTAATTAAATTAAAAAAAATTATAAATAGGTTTAATAATTTAATAGTTAATAAAAAGTTATGAAGCCAAAACCCAGTTCTGCAATCACCTTCGATCCCAGTCCACATTCCTCTACTTCCTTCGTAGCCTATTCTCTAAAAAAAAAAAAATCTCAATACACTCATTTTTACACACTTTAACACCCTTCACTGAATTGAACTTAGATCGAGATCACTTTCGGTGAGGGTCAATTTCATTGTGCAACCTAGATCGACACACTTCGACACATTTCAACACTCTATTCGGAGTAGGTTCTACTATAAGAAAGAAAAAAAAATTCTATTGCGCAAAAAGGTATTTAAACAACTTTTTAATTAATTATTAAACCTACATCAACACATAACAAATTTTTTTACAGAATTGTGTCGGAAATATCATATTGATTTGCGACACCTATTTTCAAGGACTACATTCATCGATTTTCAATATTAGAGACCATCTTAATGGTGTGGATCAATTTGAAGGACCATCTTGATGTTATGAGTCAATTTCAGTGACCATTTGTGATAAAAACCCGTAAATCTTGTGAGGCCCATTTATGTGCCACATCAGCACTTAACGAAATTTTTAACAACATTATGACGGAAGGATTACATTGATTTGAGACACCTATTTTCAGGGACTACATTAGTTGATTTTCAATTTCAGGGACCATCTTGATGGTGAGTGTAAATTCCAAAGACCATTTGTGATAAAAACCCTAATATTGCCTATTAGAAGTGGAACCACTCAATATATGTTGTAATTTAATTTTTTGATATGAAAATTTGGTATTCTTCAACATGCTCCCTCATGTGAAACCACCAAAAAGTGGATCACAGGTGACATCAATCATTCAAGCACAAAATCTAGGCAATGTAGTGAACACGATAATTCGGGCAAAACAAAATAAAAATCCAATTCAAGCCTAGTAAAAAAAAAAAACCCGCTTTGAGATCATGTACAACGAATATAGTTTTAGTTTTTGCATATTGGACACTGTTCTGAAAGTCCCTACCTAGAGCGGGCTAGTCCCCGTCTAAGCGCTAGGCGGCTAGCCACCATCCAGATTAATCTTTAGGCATTTGAAAATTAAGATGGTCCAGGCGCCCACCTAACCTTCCCAGCCCGCTTAGAACCGCCTAAACCCCCGCCTAAGTTGCAATTCTCACTTAGACAGAATATTATTGACTTTCATTTTGCATGTATTATTTTTAAAATTGTAAAAAACTTGTTGAATACTTAGATGAATACATAGTATATACTGGTTCCCCATGGTTTCATTATATTCTAAAACTTTGTAATCTATGCCATTTTATTTTGCAATTTATGTATCCCAATGTACTTATGTATTTTTTAAGTATAAACAAACACTCATTTATACGATTATATAATAAATTTACTTAAATCCACCTAGTTTGTCTAGGTCCCGCTTAGTCGTCTAGGAGTTAAAGCCTAGTCCGCCGATCGAGTAGTGTCAAACGTCTTTTAGAACCTTGATATTAGATAATAGTTGGTAATGTGTCTTGAGAAGTTGACCCAAAAAAAATCATTAGGAAAGAAATGGAGACCCATGTTGTAGTGTTACTTGCTTTCTCAAACATGTTAAGGGGAAACTAAGGGAGAATTAAAGTAGGCAGTAAGTGACTTGCATGATTGTAATATCATTGCATGTGTGTCATGTCAACAACATTGATAAATCCAATTATCATCTTTGCTGCTTGAGATTAGGGTCACCAGTCCTTTTCTTGGCGTGATAATATGAGGGAAACCAGAAGTTAGAGCCCTGCCCATAAAAATTGCCTTTGGTTACAGCAGCTCTTGTAGTTTACGTGCATGCGTACTGCAAAGTTAAGCCACATTTAAGGTAATGAAAACCATGAAATGTACATACTCATTCTTGTTAGTAAGTTGGACTATCATAAACTTATATATACATGTTCTTGTGAAATATTTTTTTTTTCTTCATATATTTTGAATTAAAATAAGCAATTTTGTCACATACACATGTGACGGAACCAAAAACATTTTTTAGTGGGGGCAACTTCAAATGATAAAATTAAAGTAAATTTTGGTACAATGCTATTAGCTTATTGTCAAACCACATGATTTTGGGTAAGTGGTATTTAGAACAATAAAATTGTAAATCATTAGCTAATGAAAAATTACATGGCTTAGAAGGGTGAAAGAGTAGGAAAAGTATATAACATAAAAGTGTATTTTGATTTGAGTGTTTGGGCTGAGACTTCACTTCTAAGTACATAAGTAATTTATAGTTTTAAATAGAGCATTTTTCATAGAAAAAAACAGTTAGAGTGCAGTGGGCATATATTCTGCCTCCGTCCATGTATACAATGTACACATCTTTGCATAAATAATGTTTTATGTGCCTCCTATTTTACGAACGGATTATAGTTAGTAAATAACATTTCAACATATCTGACGCAGGACTAGGACTGCAGCTCAGATTGGCGAATTCCAGCATAAATTGTGTTTTAAGAGTTTTTGCAGCTTGTTTTCTATCCACGATTCTTTCTATAAAAGAAACGACAAGATGAATCAAACTCATTGCTTTGCTACGACCTAAGATGAATTTCAAACGTTTGTGATCATTTAATGGGTCAAAAACATATTTTAATATTTTTCGGACGTACTTTCTTGTTTTATTTCTTTTTGTTGTTATAGGGTTGTGGCGCTATTTAAACAACTTTTGAAATTATATTTAAGTTATCTTTTAATTCTATATCAATTAAAATAAAAGCTTCTCTCAATTCTTTAGTATTCCAAAACTTTTTCTAAAAGTAATCACTCGTGATCCCTCAACCTGTAAATTCCGCTCACTATCCCTATTGAAAATGGTTCTTGAAACGTGATAATTCAAATATAGACCTTCAAAATTTTGCCAAAATTACCATAAAAATGCCTAAAATGATTTATATATTGAATTTCAATTGCTGAACTGATCAAAATTAAATTTTTACGACATATCGATCAAACATTAATAAATAGCGATAAGATATCAACATAATACTTAAAATATGATTATTTCATCAATTAAGATTTGGAAAAAAAAAAAAAAATGATTTTTCTTGTTAATAAACAAATTAAAATAAAATGAAAAAGAGAAAATTAGGTAAGCATACAATTGCTAATTGATCAACGCCTTTTCCCACGTAATAAAAAACATGGCCTACCTGTTTGAGACAGCAGCAGAATTATTTCAGTCCCTCAACTACTTCCAACGAGACCGGCCTAACTTGGTTGCTTGCTTTTATCTCCCTCTGAAACTCTCAACCAACCGACTTGGTCTTTCAGTTCACTCTTCTCTTCACTATTCTCCAAATCACTTGCTTCTCTTCTTCATTGGTTCCATCAACAACAAAAAACAATCTTAAATTCATCACTCTTTCTGTGGTTGAATTGAATTCCCCGTTCTATAAAATCCAGACATGTCCATGTTTGAAGTTTTAACCCTCAAAACCAACATGTTTTCTTGGTTTTTCTTATCCTAAGTTCTCTCTGAGTGATTTTCTGGCTTTGACTTTCCTTGAAATTCAAGTAATCTTAAGAGAAAATGGCAGTTGAGCTGTATTCAGATAACCCTAGCAGTGTGGAAGTGATGAGTCCGAGGATTTCATTCTCCTATGATCTCTGCCAATCTGATGTTGCAGCTGTCGAACAGCAAAGCCACCCTCTCAGATCCAATTCTTTATCCTCACGAAGTATGAATTCGAGCATGGAGTTCGACTTCTGCGTCAGCGAGAGCTTCGAGCAGGAGTCCTCCTCCGCGGACGAGCTTTTCTCCGACGGGAAAATGATCCCAACTGAGATCAAGAAAAAGTCTTCCCATCAGCCAAAGCAGTTGGATCAAATCATGCCTCCATTGCTAACAGCACCGGCTACTAATCAACGTGACCCGAAAATAACTACTGCGAAAAAGAGCAAGATAATGACGAATAGTAGTAGTAGTGGTGAAGGTGATCAGAAGCAGAGTTCAAAGTCCTTCTGGGGTTTCAAAAGGAGCAGTAGCTGTGGCAGTGGATACGGCAGAACCTTATGTCCATTACAGCTTTTGCCAAGAAGCAATTCAACTGGTTCTTCGTCAAGTGCGAAGCGATCACTGTTTTTGAAAGAGGGTCAGAATCAGAAGCAGAATTCCCATAAATCTGCATCCAAAAAGCCCTCCTCCTCACAATATTCTTCTGCTCCAATGAGTAATTATCAAAAGCCTCCACTGAAAAAGGGTCAATATGGATCGTATGGGGGCAATGCTGTTCCATTTAGTCCTGTCCTAAATATTCCTACAGCTAATATGTTTGGTTTTGGATCAATCTTTCCCAATGGCAAGGATAAGACCAGGAAGAAATGATGATATGCATATGGGACTAGGTCATTAACTTGTTTTTTTTAATTGTCTAATTTAATTTCTTGGGATTTTTTTAATGTGATTTGTGGACATTATCTGTATGTCAAATGTAAAGGGCTTTTGAAGGGTGAAGACAAAGAGATAAAAAGGTGCATGAAGGGAGGGAACATGCCACAAGGCATTTGCATAATTCAAGTCACATGCTTTGGAGTGCTAAAAGACAAGGTCACCATACTTTTTCTTGGTTATTCCACATGCATGCTCTTTCCATTGGTCTTTGTTCACACATTTAGATTTCTGTGACATGGTTTGTATTTTTAATCTTTCTCTCACCCTGTATTAGTGAAGAGTAGAATTTAGAGAGGTCTGATCTTTGTACTTGAGGAGTCTTTGACATTTTCGTTGTACTTGGTTTGGAGTTTCATTATGTTAGCTTGTTAATTTTTATTTTGATGAATTCTACATTTGTGTGTAAGATTTTGTATGTGCTTATTGATAAACATTACAGGTCCAACATGGTCTACCACCTTGTCCCAACTTAACCACCTATTACTAGGTGTTGAGTTTTATCACAAAAGGGATCGATAATTTTAGGGATGGAAACCCTCATATATTAATTGTATATTATATTATCATATGACCAATGTCGGATCCCATTCTCTAACACTTATAAGTAATTGGGCTACTCCACATATTACTAATTGGTTTCATGGTGGAATCTCAACTTTTTTCATGATAACAAAGCAGGTTGTCCCATGTGTGAATCCCAAAGGGCACACGTGCTTCACGTCACCTGATTTTTGTTACCCACATGCTAGAATTGAAAATTCTCCACACGTGAAGGAGTGTGTTGAGAGTATAAATCCCACGTCGGGGAAAGAATGGATCTTGCATGCGCTTATAAGTACTTAGTCTATTTCCTATATTACCAATTAGTTTTATAGTAGAATCTCAACTTTTTTCATGCATACACAAGATGCATTATATGAATGGGGTTCTCATTAATTTGTGCATTATTAATTTATTCCGAGTTATCGTAAACCTAAATCATGATAATTAAGTCTGTGATAACCATATGCCCTTTGTTGATCAATTTTATAAAATATATGAAGGAAGGGTTCCAACGGGAAATCAATTGGCAATAAGAGAGTATAATTTCTGGTTGAGTCCAGT
This sequence comes from Pyrus x bretschneideri, assembly GCF_019419815.1. Taxonomy (NCBI): domain Eukaryota; kingdom Viridiplantae; phylum Streptophyta; class Magnoliopsida; order Rosales; family Rosaceae; genus Pyrus; species Pyrus x bretschneideri. Next base: position 3,183,508 of record NW_025999735.1, on the reverse strand, counting down.
TTCTTATTGTTTTTAAGTAAAACACTTACACATGCATTTGAATAAAGCACTTACTGCAGATGAAGCGAGCGATGAAAAGATAGAGAAATTTTTTTTTTCAAACAAATCAATTCTTGTTTGGGCCTTATTTGTTTGAAGGCGTGGCTAAGCTTGTTTATTGTTGGATTTCCGTAAAAAAAGTGTAAGTCTTTGTATTCTACGAATCTGAGTAAGCGTGAACTAGAGCCAAAGCATTTGAAAAGAGAAACTAGCCTTATGAATGCTTTGTTGTTCTTCCAGCAGCTCATATTTGGCTTCCTAGAGTGCATCCAATAGCTCTAGAAATCGTTAAAGATGAATGGTGAAAAAGCTCTTCGCATGAGAGTTTGAGGCGAGGTAGCTAAAGATCCGCAAGGTTAGTAAATGAGAGATATATGGTGTTTGGTTTAAAACTTCGTAAGATATATTTTAGTAGTGGTTCAGTTGTTGGCCATAGTGATGAGCATAAGGTTGGATTTGTATCATAGGTTATGATGTTCTTCCAATAGCCAGGAGAAAGTGTTTTCACATTGCACGCTTGGCCCCGATTTTTCGGCATGCCAGTCGACTGCAGTGCCGTGATCAGAGATCTTAGATCTGCAGACAAAATCTGGTGTGTTGCTTTTGGCTAGTGTGTAAGCGTATAAAGAAGCGCTGGAAACTACTTTTTTCTAGGACGTAAAAAGAGGGATTCTATGGATAAAATGAGGTGCTGGAATTACTTATTTCAACGAGTAAATAAAGGGTTATAATCTTCTCATTTCCTATGAGTAAAAGAAAACGATGAAGGCTTATTTTTAGTGGGATAAAAGGGAACACCAGAAAGTATCACCCTTGCTTGTCCCGCATGGGAAAACTCTAAATAATGAGCTTGGACTTCGGTGCTCCATTGAACTCCCATGGGTTCCATATTGAAAAACAATGAATTATACTCTTAATAGCACTTCACATTTACCTTACTTTTCTCAACTGTGTCGGTTGATGCACAAAATTGGCGAGGACTTTGGTACAACAGAAAGTGTGAGGTTTATGATCTTCGCTAGGTTACTTTGGTCATTAGTATGGATAAGTATGTAAATGAATAGAGATAAGGAAGCAAACAACACAAGATGTACGTGGTTCACCCAGATTGGCTACGTCCACGGAGTAGAGGAGTTCTCATTAGTTGTGAAGGGTTTACACAAATACATAGGTTCAAGCTCTCTTTTAGTGAGTTCTAGTGAATAGTTTAGTACAAATGACATTAGGGATTATTGTGGGGAGAATGATCTCCTTTTATAGAAGAGAGTTTCTAGCTTTGTTCTGACATCGACACGTGTCATGTTGTGATTAGCTTCTGATATCGACACGTGTCGCACTGTGATTGGCTTCTGATACAGAAATGTGTCGTGTTGTGATTGGCCTCCTGGTTGGAGGAAAAGTCTTGTGGGTCCTTGACGGTATGCTGTTGATCGGTGCTTAGTAGTTTAGGGATTGGTCAAGTATGGTACAAACAGTGTCCATAGTAAGAATTGCAAAGAGAGCTTTACATAAGGAAACAAAAACACCAAATATATTTCATAGAAGTTCACTAGTTCTGAATCATTTTAAAGAATGGCACAAACCCAAACCCCAATGAACATGCCCAAAAGCAAGCAAACCAAAATTTTAAAATTCCAATCATGCTCCCAATAGACTTGTTACTTAACCAAGCCAAATCTACAAACTGACATCATCTACAAAAACTTCAATCTGATTTTAGATCCATAAAAATTAATTTATGCAGTTCTGCAAGATAAGTTTGAAATTTTTTTGCACTTTTAGGATTTGGTGACGCACGTTTTTGACACCCATTTTTAGGGCCCAGTTCATAATTCATTTCAACAATCTGAATAATCTATATTTTCATACATCGTTCTAGATCGTCCTTGCAAAAAAAAAAAAAAAAAAGACTAATGCAAAACTATTAAGACATTCATTTATAGTGAAGAAATGGACAAATACAGTTTTACAAAGAAACACTAAATTTAATCCAACAATCATATGATTTCAGATTTAGGTGATTTTTGGTATACATGATCTTTTAGGAAGATCTAAAAAATAGACAGTTCAAATCATTAAAAACATTACAGGGTGTGCCTCAAAAAATGTGTGACCCCAAGTCCTAACATATATATATATATATGTATGTATGTATGTATATGTATATGTATGTATATGTATATAATTGATCGTGTGTGTGTGTGTGTGTGTATTATTGATCGTATATATTTAAGTTACTTATTTGGACTGATTTTGTATTTGCAGTTACCTAGGAAGATAGTGAATGAGAAAATATAGGACAACAAAATGTCATCTAACACTAACTTTTAAAGAAGTTTATGAAACTAATATTTTGGCTAGCAGTGGTGTAATTTTTTATTTTTTTTTAATTTAGTTTTGGACGTCTTGATTGTATTATATTTTTTTTGATTTTTGTCACAAATGGTTCTTGAAATTGACCCTCACAATTAAATGATTCCTGAAATTGAAAATCGATCAATGTAGTCCCTGAAAATAAGTGCCGCTAATCAATATCATCATTCCATCACAATTCTATTAAAATTTTTGTTAAGTTCTGAAGTGGTAAATAAATGGGTCCCATAAGATTTACCGGTTTTTATCACAAATGGTTCCTGAAATTGACTCACACCATCAAGATGGTCCCTAAAATTGACTCACACAATCAAGATGGTCTCTGAAATTGAAAATCGATCAATGTAGTCCCTGAAATTAGGTGTCGCAAATCAATATGTTCATTCCACCATAATTCTGTAAAACAATTTGTTATGTACTAATGTGGGTATAATAATTTAATAATTAGTTTAAAAAGTTGTCTAAATACCTTTTTGCACAAGGAATTTTTTTTTCTTATAGTAGGGTCTAATCCGAAGAGAGATCCCTTCCATAAATTCTCAAAGGCACAAGGCTTAACCAAAGCCTAAGAGGGGGTTTGGAAACAATTTTCAACCAATAATAGATGCACCTCAGTTAGAAGCTTATTATCTCAAGGCAGACTTTGTCGTACTTTGCATCACCAAACAACCAGGGGAGCCCCCAACAAGCTCTCCAAAATTAAGGTTGTGAGAATGTTGATCGCCTAAATATTAACGGTGATGTCACAGAAGTCATCACCAATCCAAGCTGTCACCAAAGGTGATCTTGATCCAGGTCCAATTCAGTGAAGGTTGTCAAAGTGTGTAAAGATGAGTGCATTGAGAAATTTTTTTTCTAGAGAATAGACAACAAAGGCTACCATAGATGGGGGTAGAGGAATTTGGACTGGGATCAGAGGTGATTGCGGGATAGCATTTTTGGGTTGACAACTTTTTTATTAATTATTAAATTATTAAACCTATTTGTAATTTTTTTTAATTTAATTAGACTTGTGTGACTTATTTATGTGTCACATTAGTACATAACATAATTTTTTACATAATTGTTGTTGTAAACTGAAATAGAAAGGAACGAAGTTACCCGAAAACTGTAGAAACCTTGAGTGATAAATGATTCTTGGGATGAGTTGCGAACTAAGTCACTCTCTTTAAGACGTTTCGCGACTCTGCCCAAAGTATGCAAGCAGTTCACAAACACCATGTCGTCCCCATGATAAAACAGACCAAAATCTTCTTCTTCTGATAAGGTTCTTCCTTGCATAGTGGAAGAACCTTTGAACTTACATCCTTTCGATATGTTACTATCAAAAACTTAATTTCACAAAATATGTATAAACTTACATATACTGTCTATTTTAATATTGATATTCGGGACTTATACATAGACAAAGTAAAACAGATAGACGTTGAAGGACTAAGAAATTAGGGGCTAGAAATCTGGAATAAACAAAAACGTAAAAATCAAAATGGATAGATTGTATATGGAGGTGGACGTGATCTTCTTCTCTATACAGAGAAGGCATCTCAAATTTGTTAAAGTAAGAAACTTCGTCACGTCTCCTATATAATTAAGAATGGAAATTACTCCTAATTGACAACGTCTCCAATAAATTTACAAAAGGAAATTACTCCTAATGACAGTTATATATATTTAATATTTCTACAAATCATAAATATATATATTATTTAAATAAAAACAGATTTGCTCCAACAATCCCCCACTTGTTTTTGTTTAAAGATGTATATCAAAATAATTATACTTTCTTAAAAGAATTTCTATGTAGTGAGATTGATCAGAAGAAAACTCATGTTCAGACCTAGTTATTTTCAAACCAAGTATTACACTAGCTTCAACCAAGTCTTTCATATAACATAGATTTGACATTATTCACAATATGAATATTCAAACCGAAAATAAGCAAATCATCCACATATAGGCATAATATAGTGCACATATTATTTTCATACTTATAATAGATGCATTTGTCACTTTCATTTAATTTAAAACCATTTGAAGTAACCAAACTATCAAATTTTGCATGCCATTGTTTAGGAGCCTATTTCAATCCATAAAAAGACTTATCTAACTTTCAAACTTTATTTTCTTGTCCTGGAATAATAAAATCCTCTGGTTGATCAATATATATTTCTTCCTCTAATTCACCATAAAAAAGTTGTTTTAACATCCATTTGGTGTAGAACAAGATTATGAATAGAAGATAAAACAAACAATACACGAATAGATGTTATTCTAGTCACAGGTGAATAAGTATATAAAAAAAAAAAATCAATATCAACAGAACCATCAGGTTTTAATTTCCTTTTAAGAATCCATTTACAACCTATTGTTTTGCAACCATGTGGAAGATCCACCAAGTGCCAAGTTTGATTTAACTCCAAGAAGTCCATTTCATTATTTATAACTTCTTGCTACAAATCTGTATCTAAAGAAGTTAATGCATCTTGAATTGTATTAGGATCTTCTTGTAAGTTATATACATGAAAAGCAGGCCCAAAATCTTTAGCTATTCGAGCTCTTTTACTTTTCCGAGGTTGTAATGCAGATGCACTATGTTCTACAACAGTAGGTTCATAAATTCTAGAAGAATTAAACCTCCACTATTTCAAAGATTAAAAGGAAATTTATTCTCATAAAAATCAGCATCAAGTGACTCAACTATGACATGATTTTTCAAATCATAAAATTTATAAGCTTTGCTATTACATGCATAACAAATAAAAACACATTCATACGCTTTACTAGCCAATTTTGATCTATTTGGATCAGGTTTATGAACATAAGCTAAACAACCCCAGGTTCTAAAATACAACACATTTGGTTTCTTTCTTTTTCCAAATTTCGTAAGGAGAAATATTCGTTTTTGAGTTAGAAATTATATTTAACACATAACATACAGTCAACACAATTTCACCCCACCAATAAGAAGCAGCTCCCTAACTAAGTAAAGTAGCAATAGTCAATTCACAAAGAGTTCGATTTTTTCTTTTCGTTTTACCATTCATTTCAAGAGAATAAGGAGTAATAGTTTCATGAATAATTCCATGAGACTTAAACAAAACAACAAATTCAGTGGATTCATATTCTTGTCCTCTATCACTCCAAAACCTGTTAATCTTACGATTAAATTGATTTTCAACCTCAATCAAGAAAGTTTTGAACATATCAATAGCTTCACTTTTATTTTTCATATGATAGACAAAATAGTAATTCGAACAATCTTCAATAAAGGTAATAAAATAACATTTTCCATTTCTAGTTAACACTCTATCAAATTTGCATATATCAGAATGAATTAAGTCAAGTGGTTCAGATTCTCTATTGACAGATTTATGCAAAGTTCTAGTGATTTTAGCTTGACTACAATATTCGCATTTTTCAAAATCATTCAATGATAAGTTGGGTAAAAAGCATAAGTTACTCATGTTCTTAACCAAGCGTTTGTTAACATGACAAAGTCTAGCATGCCAAGTATTAAAAGAAGACAACATGTAAGTAGACGTAGACGTTTTATTAGCATCTACATTCAATTTAAACAATCCATCAGTAGCATATCTCTTTCCCACAAAAACTCCATTTTTAGTGAAAGTATACGTATATGCTCCAATGGTTTAAGTGAATCCAGCTTTGTTAAGAAGAAAGCCCGAGACTAGATTCTTCCTCATCGCTATAACGTGCATCACATATTTCAATATCATGGTTTTTCCAAAGGTGAACTTCAACTCCACCTTTCCAGTACCAACAATATCAGTTGAGTACGAATCACCCAACAACACCTTTCTTCCCTCATCCACAAAATAGGTCTTGAAAAGAGAACGATCATAGCAAACATGGCGAGAAGTGCCAATGTCCACCCACCACCCTTCAGATCCATTAACTAGGTTGATTTCTTATATAATTGCAATTAGTTACTCTTCAACAAGATTTGTCTAAGAAGCAAGGTTTTCAAAATCCAAGGCAAATTGATTTTGTCTTAAAATTGTTGAAAAGTGAAATAGAAAGGAACAAAGTTACCCGAAAAATGTACAAGCCTTGAGTGATGAATGATTCTTGCGATGAGTCGCGGACTAAGTTGCTCTCTTTAAGACATTTCATAGCTCTGCCCAAAGTGTGCAAGCAGTTCACAAACACCAAGTCATTCTCAAGATGAAACAGCCCAGAACCTTATTCTTCTGATAAGGTTCTTCCTTGCACACTAGAAGAACCTTCGAATTTACATCCTTTCGATACGTTGCTATCAAAAACTTAATTTCACAAAATATGTATAAACTTACATATATTGTCTATTTTAACATTGATATTCGGGACTTATATATAGACAAAGTAAAACAAATAAAAGTTGAAGGATTAAGAAATTATGGGCTAGAAATCCGGAATAAACAAAAACGTACGAATAGATTGTATATAGAGGTGGACGTGATCTTCTTCTCTATACAGAGAAGGCATCTCAAAATTGTTAAAGTAAGAAACTTCGTCACGTCTCCTATATAATTAAGAATGAAAATTACTCCTAATTGACAACGTCTCCAATAAATTTACAAAAGGAAATTATTCCTAATCACAATTATACACATTTAATATTTCTAATAAATCATAAATATATATATTATTTAAATAAAAACAGATTTGCTCCACCAATTGTGATGGAATGACTACATTGATTTGAGACACTTACTTGCGGGACTACACTAATCGATTTTCAATTTTAGAGACCATTTTGATGTCTCCGGTCAATTTTAGGGACCATTTTGATGTTGCGGGTCAATTTAAAGGACCATTTGTGATAAAAAAAAATTAAAAAAAAAAAAGAACTTATGGGGCCCATTTATGTGTCACATCAGCACTTAACAAAATTTTTAACATAACTATGACAGAAGGACCAGATTGATGGTGATGGTCAATTTCAAGGACCATTTGTGAGAAAAATCAATTTTTTTTAATTTTTTTTGTATCTTAGTAGGTGTGTGATTCATGAGGACTCATTATGATTAATGTGTTAGAATATGAGTATGAAACTGAATATTATGATCGGTCATAGTGTTTCAATTGACATAGAAAAGTCTTGTTTGAAAACTTAAAACTATCATAATTTTTGTAGGATTTAATTCAGATTATCCTAGTCCTTGTGGGGACTGGAAGTCTATTTTGCTGATGTACTCATATTATGTTTGGATTCATAGTTGGTATCCTATGGTGATTTTAATAGGAGAATTATTAGGATTGATCTATTATAAATAGTGGCCATTGTTCTCGCAAAATGTAGACTCAATATCGAACTAAGACCTATTAATGTTAGTTTGAGTACTTTTGGTTTTGCAAGAGAGGTGAAGGTGCACTATTTAGAAGTCTGCTTTGGCTTCTTCTTCTACTGCTTTTACGGGTAGGTTTGTCATTGTGTTTATGGAATTGTGATTTTAATACTTGCATAAATTTGTGGTTCATGAGCTTAATCTCTTAGCTTAAATTTTTGATAAGTTTAGTCTTACATGTGGTATCAGAGCCTAAGATTGTTGCTCTTGAATTCAAATTGAAAGTTTTGACACTACAACAGTAAAAGACGTGATGGTTAATAAGTGGGGATCAAATTTTGTTTGTGAGGATATCTGTAGGGCTTTCATAAGGTTTATCACGAATCTATTTCAATATATATAAGGTTTTATCAAGCCAAATTTTGAACTTGTGAGCATATATGATTAAGGATTGTTGTACAGGTTGAGTCTCATCGACTGTCATGATGAAGCAAATATGCTTAGTCTTTTCTGACGGCTTAAAAGAATGCTAACGATATGTATAAATGGTTATTCATTGTTTTATGTATGAATCTCAATATATATAATTGTAGGGAGCGGCACATGCACATTTTATTGTCAATTCCTGATTTTCAATTGGTTTGATTTCTATTAAGTTTGGGTTGGAATGGATTTGACTGCATATCATATGCGAGTCGGCAGGTATTATATAGCAACAAATACAAATGCTTATATAAAGTGGATGCCAATTGCTTTGTGATTTATATATAATAGCATATATGAATGAAACCTGTATGCATATGAGATAGCATTTGTGCATATGTTTAAAAAAAATTCTCATAATATCTCCATGTTTGATTCGCCAAACAATTTTGGCATTTGATTAATTACAGATCAATAAGAGTTTTGCGTTGCTTAATTTTCTTGTAATAAAGCAAACATAAATATGTGAGCATCCATAGATTTTTCGAATGTCAATTACTGTGAATACATCAATTTGGGTTTTATGCTAACATTAGTTTGGGATGGAATTTGAGGCTTACGGTATTATTACAGTTTTAAGTATGTGACAGATTCCTTATTGATTCGTGCATAGATGTTGTAATTATGGGCATGCAATTGTATCTATATCAAATAGAACTTGCATAAGTTTCTCTACATATTGATGCATGCATACGAGAAAATATATGAACATATGATGAACATATATATGTGAAATATGTTTTGGCTAGAATCGTTATTGTGCATATATGGCGGAGCTATATATAGTGGTGTAATTTGGGTTTTATTTTGTAATGATCTTATTTTTCATTAGTTGATCCAAATTAGATTTTGTGGCGATATATATTAATCTTAGCCTCAAAAATCTACTTGTATGATTATATAGGTCAAGCTATAAATTTTGAGAATTAGCTTGTGTCATCCATATATAGGGATGAGAAACAAATTAGCTTATGTGAGTTGTTGTCAATATTTTTGTAAATATTTTTGTACAACACAAATTGACATTGCCGAATGCATATTGGTTTAATTTATGAATTCATAAGAAAGCCTGTGCTTATTGTATTGTGAAAATCATGGAGTTTAAGATGCATGCTTAAAACTATCCTAATTCTTGTAGGATTTAATTCAGATTATCCTAATCCTTGTGCGACTGGAAGTCTATTTTGCTAATGTACTCATAATATGTTTGGATTCATAATTTGTATTCTATGCTGTTTATAATAAGAGAATTATTAGGATTGATATAAATAGTGGCCATTGCTCTCACAAAACGTATACTTTACATCGAACTAAAACCTATTGTTAGTTTGAGTACTTTTGGTTTTGCAAGAGAGTTGAAGGTGCACTATTTAGAAGTTTGCTTTGGCTTCTTCTTCTACTGTTTTTACGGTTTAGTTTGTAATTGTGTTTATGAAATTGTGATTTTAATACTTGTATAAATTTGTGGTTCATGAGCTTAATCTCTTAACTTAAATTTTTGATAAGTTTAGTCTTACATAATGAACACAAGTAATTGAAGCATTAGTAATACGTGGGCTAAAGGGTTATTTGTTGTTGGTGTATCTTGGAAGTAGATGTTTTTTACTATTTTGGTTGTTCGAATGTAACTTCAGCTAGAGTGTCATATTTTTTTTTTGCTTATAATATAACGACTCGTAGAGGAATTGCCATTGCCTATTTAGTTTTCAACTTGAATTTAATTTTTTTTTAACTCAGAAACCGTTTTTGAGTTTCAAGTTAAGATCCTTGTTTTGTAGTGTTTCCAGAAATTACACTCAAAACCAATTTGAAAAAAAAAAAAAAACTTATATATTAAAAACACAAGTAGTCAACTTTTAGAATCCACTCTCTACTTTCTCTCTCTCTCTCTCTCTCTCCACATCCAATCTCTCATCTCTCATCTTTCTCTCTCCCCTCGCTTCTCTTCTTCTTGTCTCCTCTATCGTTCTTCTACTCTCTACTCTCATGCCAAATCCTACATCTCTCTTTCTTCTGATTCACTGTTTTATTTCTCTCATCTGTTAGCTCCACTAGAGAGTTGATGGTTGCGTTTTCTTTTTCTAGTTTTAATTGTGAATGCTGATAACAATTTTAAATTTTATACCAACTAAGATTTTGAATATTGCTAAAATTATTCTTGAGAAATGATCTTAAGAATTATTTTTAAAAAGGATGAAATTTTTTTGTAGAATACCAAACAGCCCCTAAAGTTCTTTACTATTTTGGCACGAACCATGCTTACTAGAATAGTGAAACTCTCTTTTAAAAGGATAATGAAACTCTAATTTTTACTTTATGGGTGGCGGGGAGGGGCAAATCGAGTCGAGAGTTGTAGGTTGAGAGGTCTGAGTTCTAAGTTTCGTGAATTCTAATCGGATGAAGATCGGTGATGGGAAAACCAGAGTATGAATATCGACGTGGAGAGAGCTTGGAGGGAGTACATAATTAATGTATTATTTTGCAGATAAGCAAACTTAACGCCTACTTCATGGAGTTAATTAAATTCACATAATGTCCCGTATATTATGGTCCATGTGGCATTTCTTTTCACTTGTAAGTGAGAGGTCTTATGTTCATATTTTCTGAATGCCAATGTTGATACCAATACATTCCCCACCCTTGAATGAAAATGCATTGTTGTATGTACAAAAAAATCCACACAACCTAAGGTAAAGTTTATATTTCAAGAAATCTAGTAGAAATAATTGATTTCATTAAAAAAAAAAATTAATATCAAGTTACATGGACATACAAAAAAGGAAAGCTTTAATGAAAGGGTAATGCTAGGAAACTAAATTGGTAGATAAAGTTTGCAAGCTAAATGAAAATGAAAATGACTTTTCTTTTTAAGAGTTAATGTAAACGACTTCAACTTTAATAAAGATGACAAAAAAAAAAAAAACAAAAAAACAAAAAAAACAAAAAAAAAAAAACCCAAAAACTAAGTTTGAGGTCCCACGTGTCTCATCACACACACACTATTTTCTAAATTGAACACTGACTATTTCTAGAACTAAACACTGACTATTTCTTAAACTGAACACTGACTATTTTTTAAACTGAACACTAGTACTATCAGTATTTCTTAAAAGTAAACACTGATTATTTCTAGAATTGAATATGAGTATTATCACTATTTCTTAAACTGAACACTAATAATACCACTAATTACTATTTCTTAAACTGAACATTGGTAATATCACTATTTGTTAAATTGAACACTGACTATTTCTAGAATTGAACACTGACTACTTCTTAAACTGAACACTAGTGCTATCACTATTTCTTAAAACTGAACACTGATTATTTCCAGAACTGAATACGGGTATTATCACTATTTCTTAAACTGAACACTAGTAATATCACTATTTCTTGAACACTGACTATTTCTAAAATTGAACACTAGTACTATCATTATTTTTTAAACTGAACACTAGTACCATCGATAAAGCTTAAATTGAACACTGATTATTTTTTAAATCTCCCAGCAAAAAACCAGCTTGTTTATGCTTTGTCGGTTACATCCCATGTTGAAGCAGTGAAATATGCAGAGATGTTCTTGATTCAATTGTACCCACAAAGTCATTACATTTCAAATTGCAACATCCTTCTCGTGAATCATGTCAAAAACCACACTTGAAAACATGCAGTTTAAATATTGACATGCATATAGATTGGACTGAATTATTGTCATGCATATGGTCAACCTGCAGTTTAAATATTTTACAAATAAAAATATATATTGTAAATAATTAATGGCTGTGGACCTTCTTGTGCTCGGAATCGCTTAATAAATTAGGCTTACTCCAGGCTCATGTATAAAAGGCGCAGCGTGTGTATGCGTTTTTTATTGGTCTTTTTGTTCCTATCATTACATAAAATTATTACGTTTTTGGTTAATGTTTTAAAATCATTTTTTATTAATTTTCCTATTAAAAAAAAAAAAAAAAATTCTTATATAATCCTCTAAATGACCATAAATTTCACTTGTTCTGCCACACTAGTATATTTGGCTAATTTAATTAAGACCACAAAGCTCAATTAATAATATTGAAATCAATTGAGAACAAAAATTCTAAACCAAAAAGATATTACTATGATCTAGTGTATTCCTCTTCGCTTGTAAGTGAGAGGGTTTTGGATTCCTCGCCAAAGACAAATTTGAACCACTTTATTATTAGTCTATTGTGAGGCTAAGCCCATCTCATCTCCCTTAGGGTAGATAATATTGTTTGTTAAAAAAAAAAAAAAAAACTGAAAAAATTATTAGAAATTAATAGTTAAAACCAAAAATTATTTGAAAACTTGCAACCCATTTAAACAAATCTAGTTAAAGCAAAAACCTAGTTTATATGAATGTATATATATGGCAAACTTTTTTTTGGTAAATATAATATATGGCAAACTTTACTATGTAGATGTTTATACTTCTTTTTTTGGGACGCGTAAGAGACACTAAACTTACACTTGCTAATAACATATAAAAACCATCTAAGTTTGGGAAAAAAAAAAGAGAAAAGAATGGACATACGCGTTTTGATAGAAATGATCAATGATCATACTAATAAACGGACACAATTTTTCCTTCTGAAAACAAGTGATAATTACAATTTACAGAAAAAGGACTTAATCAAAAGTAAAACTTTTCTTCTGCCTATGACTATATGCCCTCTCCCTCCCCCAAAGCGCCCAAACCTCTGAAACCCTCTTTACCATCGACCTCTTGCTCTGGCTTGGAGTCGGTGGCAGCCCAGCCCTTCCTTCCTCGCCTTCCCCTCTCTTCCCCTTTCTTCCACCCTCTATTTCATCACTATCTCCCATCTCTCCCTGATTTTTTGCCCTTCTTCCTCTTCTCATTTTCCACCCTTGTTTCCTTACTTTCTCCCATTCTCTCCATCTCTTTCCTTCTAATTTCCCCATCTCTCCCTTTTCCTCTAACTCCACCACGGTTTTTCCTCTCCAAACCACCATTGGAGATTTAGATTATCTGTTTTTGCATTTAGCTTTCAGTTGTTTTCTTTTTGAGCATTTTGTGTCTCAAGTTGCTCTGAGCTTGGTCTCAGTCTTCCCTTAGTTTATCTCAGATCTGTTTTCTTTGCCTTGTTCCTCTCCAAACATCGATCCTCCGTAAATCTTCTACCATCTACCCTTGATTCTCATTTCATTGAGTGTCTTCTCCTAGGATCTCATTCGAGGCGTACTTTGGTGGTCCGTAGCATTTAAAGTGCATCTTGCACTATTTGGTAGGATTATGGGAGCGCTCTTAGTGCGGGTAGATTGCCTACCCTTATTTTCAGTTCATCCATTTGGTTCTTTGGCCCTTCTTCTTCTGGGTGGTAGTGACGGATCTGCGGTGGTGGTGCGGCTGTTTTGGTGGAGGTGGTTGTCTAGACTTATAAGACAAAGCTTGCTGCTATGGGCTGCTCACTTTGGGCCCTTCTCATTGTAGTTTTCGTTATGGAGTTAGGCTTTTGCTTGGCCATTTTGGATTCTCTTTTGGAGTTGTCATTACCTTGTATTAGCTTTCTTATTAAATGAAATTTACTTTGTTTATCCAAAAATAAAAAGTAAAAAATACTTAAACTCGAGACACTATAATTTAACAAAAAAAGACTTAAACTCAAGACTCTGGCCCAGTTTGGCGGGCTGAATGTGATATGTTGTAATCAATTAAAATGAATTTGAGTCAAGTTCATTGTTTGTTGTGTCAAATGTGAGATGGATAGGACTGAACATGATGAGTTATGAGTCCACAATAAAGTAGGTTATCTAACCTACCTTTATACATGAGCTCCAAGTTTTGTCTTATAAGTCTTTGCCAATCTAATTCCATCCCTAAAGCCCAATCATTTCCAACCCACCAAACAGACTTTATAAGTTGAAAAAAAAAAAAAAACTCTAACTAAGGCTAGGCAAGGGCCGTACCGGGCCCAATTTTGAAGGGACCAGACCGGACCAAGATTTAAAAGAGAAAGGTTGAGTCGCGCCGGGGACAACATTGTCTAATATAGGAACCAGACTTAACCCGACCCTGTTAAAACGAGTTGGTTTGGTTCGGTCCATGGGTCTTTTGGTTTTTTTTTTTTTTTTTTTTTTGTGTGAAAAAGATAAAAGAAAAAAAAAACCAAAAATTTGCACAGATTCTCCCAGCACAGGTTCACTACTAGTGCAATGTGCAGATTTTACAGTTTGCGCAAATTCCCTCCCTGCACAGATTCACATCCAATCCAAATATTACAAGTCCAACATCCAAGTCCATAGATTAACAATACATCCAAAATAACAACATTAAATCGTCCAACAACGTTCGATACATTAAATCCGAGACATTCAAAATAACATTTGAGAGACATCTAAAGATCAAATCAACATACAAAATATCCGAGAATCCAAGACATCCAAGTTCTGAAGTCCAAAATCAAATAATCCATAATAACATAAACATGGCATCCACAATAAATTCCGAATTAACATCTGAAACCACATCCAACGTCCAAGTTCCAACAACATTCCTCATTGAATCTGTAAAGAAAAATAGAGAAAAGAAAGCAAAGTCGAGCTTACCTAAAACCTTCTTCTTCTTGTATCGTTATAGCTTGGGCAGAGTATACAGTTGATCCAGTTGCAATTGCAGAATGATTAGGAATCAGAATCAATACAAGACATAGCTAAAGGAGGATAAGGAGAGAAGCAAACTATAAGTTTACACACATTTCCGAATTTTTTGGTTTACCAAACTAGAGGCTGAGACAGAGAAGATAGAAACCATGCTACATGTACCTGGAATGAAGATTTTTGCTGCTTCCTTCAAGGAACCTAAAATTTGTTATGTCTTTGGCTTGTCCAAGTTAGCATGTATCAAATAATTTTGTCTTAAATTAGCATTTATCAAGCAATTTAGAAAGAATAGATAACGAAATCGCCTAATGTGGATTCATGACGATATAGGAAGATGTTATGCTTCTAAAACCTGATCAACCGTGAATAAGATGGTGACTTTACTCTAAGATATCTATACATATTGCAAGGTTTATAACTTAAGAAGCCAAAATATCTGAAGGCTCGACAAGTAATGAAATGTGAAGTTTTCAAAAGAGCATTCCTGATAAGTAGGCATAGTTTGTAAAAGTCAGACCACCCATGATACATGAGCTGAAGAGGAAGTTAGAGAGAGAGAGAGAGAGAGAGATCCAATTCTAAAACTAAAACCATCAACTGAAACCATACATACAATGACAAGTTCTATAAAGAAAAATCAGTGATTGTCACCACCAACCTCTAAAAAGGTGATCTTGAGTGAATTGGATGGGCGAATTCAATATGAGGGATCTTTGCCTAATAATCAAAATGAAGGAATCCAATATTAATACATGGAGAAAAAAAAAAACATTGGAGAAACAGTATATAAAACAAAATATGAAACACAGCAATCCGATTGTAAATTTTAAGAAAACCGTAAATGGTGGTAGTAGATCAATCATCAATCTACAAATTCTAATTTTAAAAACCCTTAAATCCCTACACCAGAAAATTCACATTAATAATAAACCCTAATTCAAAATTACCTAAATTTTATAGGGATGATGGCTGGTAGCAGTGTCTCGACGGTGATGGGGTGATGGTGGCCACGACGGCGGGGGTGATGCGGTGATGGCCTGGGTTTTATAGGATGCCATCGACGAGGATGGCTGGTGCCGTTGTGTTGGTTGCGACAGCAGTGATGGGCTGAGTGATTTCTGTGAGGTGAGGCTAGTGAGCACTGTGAGGAGGAGGACGATTGAGAGTTGGAGTCGAGGGACTGAGAGTCTGAGAGTGATTCTGGAACTCGGGAGGAATTGGCTAGGGTTGAAACTAACGGTTGAGATTGGATGATAAGTTATCATTCAATCTCGGCCGTTCATTATAATTAGAAACAGGTCGGTCTGGGTACCTGTTTATTTTAATTATATGGAGCCGGCCCGCCCTGTAATTGACAGAGGCTAGGCTCGGCCTGGGCTCTTTTCTCACTACAATTTTTAGAACTAGCCCGTACCTGCCCGAAACCTAGATTACCTGTCTCGACTCGCAGTTCTTCTACTCGTTTGCCCAGCCCTAACTCTAACCACCCCTTACATAAACATTGCCCCTTTTTTTTGGTACAAGATATATTTTAAAACTAAGAAAGGAGACAATTCGATTAAACCACATAATGTGTAACCTAATCTAGTATCGAATTCGTGAGATTTAAATCTAAAAACTTTTATTTACAAATGATGAGACATACTACGAACTCGTAATACAAAATGGCAATATTGCCGTATTTTATCTGTTTAAAATTATCAGCAGTACTCTCAACAAGTCCAATCTTTTTAGGTACATAATATTTTCATAATATTTTGACATTATCTGCGGCGAGTAGGATTGGACGCTCCCGGCAGCGAGTAAAAGATGCATTTGAGAGTATCGATTTTTAGAAAGTTTAAATCACGGGCTCCCAGTGTGGCGGACAGCAGACAGACGTAGACCCAACGAAATCCCCAATTCTCCTACTTCCAATTTTGTCCCTATTCTATTCCCCAAAACCCCCCAAGCAATACCATTATTATATTACAACCCCCACATATTCACAATATTTTATTATTCCCGCTCTCTGTTATGTTTGACCAGCTGCGCAATCTACAGTGCGCTTGGGGTGTACAGTTGTCGTCCTCCTCTTATCCTGCGCACACGCCACTGTCACTGACAAAAGCCAAGTCTCTTTTCGCAGTGAAAATGGCAGAGAGGAGCCTCCTCGAGCTTCTCCATCTGGTTTTCGATCTCTAGGGCTTCCCGAGAACATACGACGTGTCGTTTGCAGATTTCCTTTTCTCTCGATCGGCGCTTTTCGTGGTCGTTATTCCATCGTCGTCATCCTCACCGTCAATCTGAATCTCTTCAGGCTCTCTCTCAGCTGCTGCTTTTCTCTATCCATTGCGTGCAAAAAAGGGACATTGCGTCAGACGTCATCGTCTTTGCAGTGAAAGGTTGCATTTGTTGCTCTGCACTTGCAGGAGAGAGAGAGAGTGTTGCTGCGCGTCTGTTTGTTCTGTAGTCGCTTAAAGGAGTGTAGTTATTGTACGGACTGTGTGTTTTCTAGTATGTTTTTGGGTGTTTTCAGAAACAAAAATTGGGGGTTTGGAGGAAATGTGAGTCCTTTTTGGTGAATGGGGGTTTTTTTTTTTTTGAAAATGGGGACTGGGCTTGGTAGATTTCATGGAGATTTGAGTTTTTTTGGTTCAAAAGCTCTTCACCTTTTGGGTGGAGGTTGAGGTTTTTGGGTTTTGAAAGAAAAGGAGCTTTGAGGTTTTTCATTAGTGGTGGGGAAGAAAAATGGATGATTCTGCAGGGAAAACGGCGTCGTCTTTGGTGATAGCAGAGAAGAAGACTCATAGGCCGGGTGGTTGCGTTGGCATTTTCTTCCAGCTCCTTGACTGGAACCGCCGGTTCGCCAAGAAGAAACTCTTCTCCAAGAAATTGCTTCCTCCATGTCAGTCATTTATCTTCTATAAAAGCTTCCTTTTATTTCCTTTTTAATTAAAAACATAATTAGAAATATAAAAAGTTTGGTGACATTTTTCTTTGTGTTAATTTGATGGATCAGCTCGAGCAAACAAGGTTTCCAAGAAGTTCAGAGATGAAAAAATGCCGACTTCCAAGC
Organism: Pyrus x bretschneideri; assembly: GCF_019419815.1. Taxonomy (NCBI): domain Eukaryota; kingdom Viridiplantae; phylum Streptophyta; class Magnoliopsida; order Rosales; family Rosaceae; genus Pyrus; species Pyrus x bretschneideri. The sequence goes on along the minus strand of NW_025999735.1, from coordinate 3,165,628 downwards.
TACATTTGGTATGCATCTTATTGTAGCTTATAAATTTAGATTTTTTTTTGTACTTTTCTTGGTGAGTTTGATTGTTTTAATTCTCTTTTTTTGTTGGGAATGCTATGTGTGTTTGAATGATAGATTGCTGATGAAAACAGTGGGGGTTTCCCAAATGCGAAGAAAAACGTGAATCGAAGTGTTGATTATGAGCACAAGCATGAACTGTGTGCTCCGAGTTTGGTTGCTAGGCTTATGGGTCTTGAATCTATGCCTGCCTCGCCCGAGAAGCCGATGAAAGGTTCATTTGCTGATGTTAGTGACAGTGGAGAGAAGACAATTGTGAATAACTGTAGTGGTAATGATAGAGAAGAACTGAATTTGGAGACACAAAATGGAAGTCTGAAGCAAGGCCTCAGAAGCTGCAGAAAATGGGACCGTATGAGAAGAGGGCAGTGACTAGGTTTGGAGCTGAGGCACTTCAAATTAAGAGTGTTTTGTCGTGCTCGAGGAAGCATCACCCAAAGCTTGCTTCTCCAGTGAAGAGTCCGAGGATTTCCTCTGGGAAGAATGCTTCGCGAACCTCTCGGTTGATTGGTGCTGCTACTAGAATTTTAGAACCTGGACTGCAGTCTACGAATAGAGCAAAAGGTGCCATCACTTACTCGCCTTCGTTTCAATATCCTCCGGTGCGTGAGGCTGTGGAAGATGGAGCAACAATTCAATCACCAGAGATTTCTAAGCATGCATGTTATAATGCTGGTGCGTCGAATTCTCTGATAGGCCAAACTTCTTGCAAAAGCTGTGGTAGTTTAGTAGATGTTGTGGAATCATCGTCAAAGGTGGAGGCACAACAACCTGCTTTCCCATCCTTTGCTTCAAACATTGTCAATGGCTCCTCGATGGTAGTAGAACAAAGTAAGCCAAAGTCATCCATATCCTCCTTTGGGAAAGAAAAGGATGCAATTTCTCGGGGAACTCGGAACCAACCTGTATCAGTTTCTGGTCAAAAGGGAATACGATCCCTTGGTGAACCTGTCACAGAAGGGAAGTCTCTACCACCAGAAGGTCTAGCTTCATGGCAGTTGTCGTCAAGTCAACCATGCAAACCTCAGAAGGGAGAAGCATCTTCGATTGCCTCAAAGAATAGGTCTCAGATGCAGTATCGAATGTCACTAGGAAGAGAAAGGATTCCATCCAGATCCAAACTAAATAGTCTTGATGGAAGAAGAGCCTCATCTGCTGCCAATGCTGTTACAGGGACCAAAGACTTTGTTGCCTTAAACCGAAATCTGAGTGGTCGTTCCCGACCAAGGGTGCCTATCAAAATGAACGATTTTAAGTTTGACACAGAGAAGGAAGCTTTTACTGGAAAAGATGATTACCCATCACAGCTAAGGACCACAATACGGAAAAGGAGGATTATCAATGGTAGTGGCCAAGTTGAAAGTACTGGTTTTGTTAGTTCAACTTCCACAAGACGGGGGAATTATCAGTTTGATGTGCCAACTGGAAAAAGATTAGGAAATGGTGTTCATTTTATGAACCACACTTCTGCTAGGAATAAATTAGCGGGTCAGAGAGAAGGTAACAGAGCAAATGGAAATAGGGGCACTGATGTTATTTCATTCACATTTAACTCCCCTATCGGGAACAGGACTGGAAACCCTGCAGGAATGCAAGGTACAAACACAGACAATTGCATAAAGGCACCTCCCCAAGAACCATTGCCATTGAGTGCAGATGTTGTTGGTGCCTTTCTGGAACAAAAACTGAGGGAGCTTGCTTGTCAAGAAGATGAAGACATGGCAACAGGTGCTTCATCCAAGAGGTCCACTGCTATGATTCTCCAAGAGCTAATATCTGCCTTGTCTGCAGATCATTCTCTTTCTTCTCATGACGGACAGATGGCCAATACAGATATAGCGTCACCTGTAAGTGTCCTTGTCTATTCAACTGTTTTTATTGACATAGCATTACCTATACTGTTTATACCAAGAAGAATATGTTGGAAGTGTGACTATTTGAGTCTGGGAACTAGTTGGAATGAATTTGACTACTTTGAGAGATGATATTAGGGTTTTTACTGACATTATGAAGCCTGAGAACTTTAAATAGAAAATAACTTAATGACTACAGTTATAGGTTTCCCTGTTTTATGTATTTGATAACTGGTTTGGTGGTTTATTTCTCATATTATGATTCAAACCTTTTGGTACTAGTATTTGTCGAATATGATGCGTTTTAGATGTATTACTGAAGTTCTTAATTTGAAACAAGCAGTACAGTACTAGGTTAATTAAAGTTGTATCTGATGTATGACATATATAACTGTCCATTAGAGTTGGCCAATACATGGAAGATTTCTCATGGATGATAGTTGAGCACTTTTGGTGTTTGTATGGTTTAGTCATCTTAGGTTGCATCGCTGTTTAATCCCAGATTATATGTGTCCCATGCATCATAAAATAGCTTTGATTTCAATTTTGGGGATACTAAAAAAGATATGGAAAGTATTTCTTTATTTTAGTGCTGACCTACATTAAATGAGCTTAGATATTTGTAACCTCATGTAAATTGAAGTTTCATACACAGTTATTCCACCTGTTAGTGAGATTGGATGTTCATGTAATCGTAAATGGGGGCCAAAACAGAACTTCCAATTTTATTTAATTTTAATTTTAAATACTTTATTCTTGTTTTTTATAGTAGGAGGTTGCATTTCTGTGTATTGCGGATACAAAACAGAAACTGTTCTGACCTGGGATGACTAAAATAAAATGGATACATCATTGTTGCTGGGTGGATTTTCATTAGACTTTCTTGAGCTTTCTAAGTGCTCGCATAGTGCTTCCACCTGGGTAGTTTGAGTTATACTAATGCGTCAGAAATGTGAAGTAGAATGGCTACTCTTTCTTAATTATGAGGAATCTGCCTGTGGATTCTGTTTATCAAATATCAATTCATGTGCCATGGAGGGCTTTTGTCCATGCATACGCCAATCTGACAACAGTAATTACTTTGGCATCTACATAATGGAGGTTGTCTGTGCATGTGCACCATGTTAGTGGTAATTAGATGAGTGGAATGGAGAAGAATTCAGGTCTTGGGAAAGCTAATTCAACAAAGCATGTTGCATGATCTATTGATTTAGTTTCCTCACGCTTTGCTTAAAAATACTATGAACAAGAATTTCATATTACATTGATAAACCAGTTACGGTGGTTTGGACATGTGAAATGAAGACCTACTGACGCTCAGGTTAGAAGATGCAATTACGAGACAAAGGTTCAGCGCCTGAAGGGGTAGAAGGACCTAGGAAGACTTTGGAAGAGACTCTACGAATAGACTTGGAGTACTTGGATCTAACAGAAGACATGGTACAGAACCGAGCGCAATGGCGTTCTAGGATTCATATAGCCGACCCCGCTTAGTGGGAAAAGGCTTTTTTGTTGTTGTTGTATTGATAAACCAGGGGCAACCCCTTGGTTGTTATATTCAGAAAGTGACTCTTGGTAACCTATAAGCAAGTGAAGAAGTTATCAACTTCAAAGGACGTGCATTCATGAGTTGGTTGTCAGGAGCATGTTTACTGCCATATCTTGTGTATGTATTACCCTATTAGGAAAAATAATATTAAGGAGACGCTGAACCAATAGGGAGTATGAAGGGAGAATGGAAAGAAAGGTTAGGAAGACGAACAAGGGGATACCTAGGCTGTAATATTACATGATGAAAATTCTCAGTATTACTCTAGTTAGCATCTCTATTCAATCATTTCCCTGTATGCTTTCTATTTGCATCTCCTGCAACTTTTACAGGTTAAAATTTCTGCGGAAATACCGTAGATGTTAATACTCGATTAGCATTGGCATGCAAAATTAGTTGTTTATACACACTGTCCTTTAATGATTTAATCCTCATCGCCAACTTCTCTTGTAAAAGTAGGAATTATTGTTAATCTCAGTTAATGAGCTTGCATTGTGCCTAACTTCAGATCTTTCTTGTGTTTTATAAAAAGGTGTATTGGTACATTTCTTGACTCATTTAGCTTCTGTTATTCCTCATCAGGCTTGTGGAAAGATAGATAGATCAGTTGGAATCTTTCATGATGGTCATCATTTGAGCCCTGGGTCGGTTCTTGAAGCGTCATTTTCTTCTAGTAGTCTGGATGATAGCTCAGGTAGAGTACTTGAGTAATAGTAGAAACTGCTATGCAAAAACAGATACATAATTTCCTTTTCTAAACCGAGGTGGTAGAGTACTCGGATAGTGATTTGTTTTGTTTTGATAAGATCCTTGAAATGTGATTTTATCTTGGTCTTGCTTCTGATTCCAGGGCATAGGTCCTACCCTCACTCTATGGATTACTCTGCTGATCAGTTGCAACTTGGACATGATGCTGTTCCTGACATTGTAGACTCTGCCACTTCAGTGGACAAAAATAAGACTGGCGGTGAGATGATAACTGCTCTTTTCAGCAATGTATCGAGAATGTTGCATAGCATCGATGCTTGTGGGGAAAGATTGAGTGGAGGCAAGCTTACCAATGCAAATGAAGTTATCTTGAATGCTGAACTGTTGTTTGGAGATGTGACTCTTCACAATAAGGGAAACATAATGGAAGGTCTTTTCATCAGTCCCTTGCTTCTTGATCTGGAAACTATTGCTGGCACCATGATGACGAAATTCCATGTGTATAGTAGTTTCAGGGGCGTCAAAGAACTTACTGAATTCCTATTTGACTTTGTCGTTGAGTACCTGGAATCAAAATATGACCGATACTGCAACTCCGGATTCAGATTTTGGAAAAAACTCCCCGCAGGCATGAACCACAAGTTGATGATTCAAGAGGTTCGGGAGGAGATTCAGAAGTGGACGGATTTGGCTGGAATGATTCCTGATGAGTTGATAGAATGGGATATGAGTCATTCCCTGGGGAAGTGGATGGATTTTAATATCGAAGCGTTTGAGGTCGGTTCTGAAATTGACGGAGACATTCTTCAAAGTTTGGTTAATGAAGTTGTGATCGACCTCTGCGAGTGCAGGCTGCTGGATTCCTTTTGAAATTCATGTAAAACCCTAGCTACCATTTTTTTATTTTTGAGTTCGTATGATCATAGATCAGCCATGTCACGTGTTAAGTTCTGTGTGTTAAACCAAGTAAATGTATTCTTTTGTACAAAGCAATGGAAGGCTTAGGGTTTAGTTTAAGATCAGTTATCAGGCTTTGCCAGTTTGTATGTGCTAGAATTTTGCACTTTTTTTTTTTTTTTTCCCGCTTTTGAGTGTCAAGTAAAATTGAGTTGGATAAAAGTTGGTCAACCTTATCAATCCAACTGCTGATATAATAAATAGCCGAAAAAAGAGAGTAGATAAATGTTTGATAAACTATAGTCCTAAAAGTGGTTTTAGCAAAAAGATAAAAAGGTGGGGTATTATTGTGAAAATGAAAGTTTCATCATGTTCACCTGACCTGTCTATGAAAAAGCGCTTTTTTGCGAAGCATGGGTAGAGCTTCTTCTGTTTGTAGCAATTTTAGACTCATGAAGCTGCTTTTTTTAAGCTTCACTTTTTTTTTCTTCTACAAACACAATTTAAGCCCGGTTTGGTATTGTTTTTTTTCACTAAAAACTAATTAACTTTAAAGTTAAGCAGTTAAAAAAGTGTGGTAAAAATAAAATATACTGCTTACTTTAAAAGCAATGGTCTCCAGACATCATCTTTGAAAAACGGGCTGTAAGCTGCTTTTAAAAGCTATTTTAATAAAAAAGCAAAGTTGATCCTTTAGAATATTTTTAATTCCTGTTATTTATTTTAAACAATGACATTATTTATTCTTGGATAGAACTTGGTTTCAGCAGCAGTTCCTGCTGCTAACCAATTACAGATGGACACGTGTCTAATCTATGATTAAAAAGTTAATTACTTGGACACGTATCCATCCATGATTGGCCAGCATCATGAGCTATTGGTTATTTTTTAGCAGTCAAGTTCTGTTCATATGAAAAACAATGTCAAGAAGGATAAAGAACAAAACTAGCTGCTGAAAAAATCAGCACCAACTCTTGCTGCTGGCCAATCACAAATAGACATGTGTCTGTCCAAGTAATTGATTTTTTTAATTACAGATTGGGCACATGTTCATCTGTGATTGGCTAACAACAGAAGCTGCTGAAAAATCAGCAGCCAAGTTTTGTCCAAGTGAAAACCCATAACCCTCGGATAATTTTAGAGAAAATGGCCAAGTGGTACCTCTAAGCTTTTGCATTCCATCAAAAAGCAAAAGTGGCAAGAGCAGTTACAAGTAAAAGTTCCATTCAAGTAGATATCTGGACCGATCAGATCAAAATTTTTACTACCATGATTTGATCAATCATCTTCAATTGGAACAGAGGATTTGCACAAACAACAAATCAAGGGGAAAAAAGTACATCCAGGAGTTGAATTCATCAAACCTAAACCCTAAAAAGTACATCCAGGAGTTGAATTCATCAAACTTTATCATTTACTAGTTACATTCCGAAACAAATAAAAAAAAAAAAAAACAAATGAATTTTAAGTGGTATTCCAATTCCCAGGCCATGAAACCACAAACAACATATTCATCAAAGAAGACCCCCCAAAAGCACCCAACTTTCAGAACTGTCTGTACCCCAAAACAGTCCTAGGCATTGCTCTGCCATTGCCGTTGGCATTCCTTCCGCCCCTGTTTTCGCCGCTAATAGCATTAGCGGCGGCGGACGACAGCCCCTTCAACTCCTCCATACTCGCGTAGCTCTTCCTCCCCATGACGCCTCCACCATTGTTGTACCTCTTCTCTCCTGCGATCGCCGATTTACTCCCTCTTGAATTCGACAGAACCCCGTCCGCCGCTTTCGCCCAACACTTTGCCGGCGGAGTCATCTCCTGCATCGACGGAAGCCTCGACGGCGGCTTGCGGTTCTCTTTCCGCAACACGGCTGAGAAATCAGGCACCGATTGAGCGAGAACGGAAGACCCTTTTCGCGAATCGGTCAGATGGGTCTGAAATTTGACTTGTTTCTTCAATGGGGTCGGTTTCGATTCGGGTTCTTCGGACTCCTCTGGGCTCATGTACTTCCTCCTTAGCCGCGATTCTCTGAGTTCCGCGTAGGCTCTGTATCTGGGTCCTCTCTCCATGGAATAGCTCTCGGTGACGAACCTCAGGGGGACTGGATGCTGCTGATCTGGGTTACGGTTTTGTGAGAGAATGAGAGCGATGGGGTCGAGGGCTTGGAATAGCGACTGAAAAGCTGGGTTTTGTAGGTGGGTTTGTTGCAGAGAGCCGTTAGTCTCTGCCATTGTTGAAGAATTCGATGTCAGCTGCGTTTTGTTTTCTTCTTCCTTCTTCTCTCTCTAAAATCTCAATCTTTCTCTCTCTAGAATCTGAAATTCGGTCGTTTTTGGGGTGATATAATAATGGCGTATGCAGTTTGTGAATTGGGTTTTACTTAGTTTGCAATTAAAGGTTTTGGATTTGCAACGGTCGAAAAATGGAAAAAGAGACTCTGTGTTACCATTTTGCTTGCTCTTTTTCTTGCTTCCAACGTTCTGAATTTTGAATCGCTTTGGATACCCTATCGACGGTCTGATTTGACTGACTTTTCCATGATGACTTTTTAGAGCCGTCTGATATTTTTTCCTTGTGCTGTGTCAGCGGCTGCGTAACTAAAAATTAATTACGGGAAAAAGTGGCTAATAATTCAAATATTTGATTCTAATTATGCTATGTCAGCGTACTTAGCTAATGATAAACTTGACGGAGGGGGTAAAATGGGACTCGAAACATCGGTCAAGAAGCCAAGATGAGTCACTTTATCTTTTGGCCAACAAGATGAGATTTGCTTATATTAATAGACTTTCATTCATTGGTATTCTAAAAATATGCATTTAAGGACTTGTTTGGTACATATGATTGGATTATTAAATTAAAGATAAGATGAAAGGAGAAAATATAAAATTATAAACACCTAAAGAATAAACGATAGATTACTCATGAAGAAAACTTATTCATTCCAATCTTCTTTAAAATGGTTGGATTAGTAGGGATAGCTAATCCTCTTCTAATTCCCTCGCGATGAAAAACCAATCACTTCTGCCTTCAATATACTTTGAATTTGAGAGTTCTTCGTTCCAATCCAATCATGTGTACCAAACGAGCCATTAATCTCTCTATTTTGAGAGGGCAATAGATCAATTACAATTTTGGCATATATTGTTAGCTCTTCATATATCTAAGGTGCCATGGCATTAATATTGTGCAAATTACAGAACTGTTTCGAAAGAAATATGTCACACACAAAAGGATTTGTGCAAATTACACTTTGTGGTATTTGTATTTCTGCCTCAAATTTAAACTATCCATTTAGCACCAGGGCATTTCAACCCCCTGATCCAGTGCTGCATCAATCTGTCCACATATATAGCAGATATTGGTCACACCTTTAAGATCAAAGGTCGAAATGCACACCCGTTGAAATGAACAGGCACCGTAAATTGTGTATGCTTAAACATTTTTACACGCATCACGCGGATGCAACCAATTATTTGGAGACAAAGACATAAATATTTTGAAACAACCATATACCTGATGTCTCTCTACCGTACTGAATCTCTGTAGAAGATAGACTTTCATGTCCACAGTTCCCGGTGGATTTCCGATGCCTGAAAACGTAATTCAAATAATTTTTTGATTTTCCACTAAGACAAGCAATAGACCTTTGTATTGCAACTCTTACTAGGGGCAGTACGAGTTGCGTTAGTTTTGTAGCCAACCTGATTTTCTGGTGGATAAAATACCAACCCATATTTCATGTAGAGAACAAACCGATTCTGCGCTATAATTCATGTAGGCTTGAGGCTTCACCAGCAAAATTGGTACTTCTCCGATGGAACCTGTACTGATCCCGCAAAGAAATCTGAATGAACACCACAACACAAGAGAATGTGGAGCTGAAAAACAAGAATTGATGCACTTAAAATACCACTGAAGACGCACCTGTCAATCATCTCGAAACCAATCTGGTGTACAGTAACCACACGAAAAAAGGGTAATGAAAAACCATTCAACCGAAACAATTACATTAGTTTATAAGGGCGGAATATTACATTGTGCCTAGTCCCATGGTACTTGTCGCCAGGGTTACCCAATCCTACACACAGCCAAGGCGTGTACTCCACTTTTGCGCCATTGGTATTATCGGGTAGGAAGCGTTCACACGAAAACTTGTGGAAACCGGACACTTCCTTACAGAACGAGGGCTACGAGGTCTTGTCGAATACGATATGCAATATTTTGGGGCAGAGACAGCATACCACATTGACCTAAATACACAAAACACAAAATGGTTGGCAACGGGCTTGAATCAATACCCACTTAACTTCATTTTTTAAACTCTGAACTAGTGCCACTTAGCACTTCATTAACTGGGCCAAGTTTCGGCAGGTGATGAATTGCCCTAGTGAATGTGGCCTTCATTTTCAACCCACTGTGTTTCGAGTTCAAACATTCGCCCTTCTCTTAACATAGCTTAGATTAGTAACATCGCCTGTAATATAAAAACTTGCCAAGTTTCTATCGAGTGATGTGTAGCTACGTGAGTTTATTGTATGAAATGATCTTGTTGGGACAAGTGTCACAATCCTAGAACAGTAGTTAGTTAGATGGTTAGCTTAGTCATTAAGCAAACTAGTAAGTATAAACAGTGAGTGTGAACAGTATTGTAATAATCTTTCAACATAATCAAATACGTACTTTCTCTCTCCTAATTCTCTCTGTAAGTTTTCTTAGTTTCGAAGCATTCACGGCTGAGCTCTGAGCTTTCTCAGAGCTGTTATAAGTTTTAACGTTTTTAATGCCTGAGTTGGCCAAATTTTAAGATTATTTGTTTTGTTTCCTGTAATATTGTATCTTTACAGACAAAATTTTAAGCAGAAAATATGTACACTCCCAAAAAAAAAAAAAAACGATAAGCCTGGGAAATAACAGAGGATATGATAAATAAGTGCAAAGAAAAGTAGAAAGAAGGAATGAAATCACGAAAAAGATAGATAACGAACCCGGCTGAAAATTTTGGAGGTTGAATTTGAAGTTGGGGGTATATGAATGCGAGCAAGTTGCAGAGGGAAGGAGGTGCTTCTCGTCCAGGGCTCGGAAGTCGTTTATGGTTTGCAGACAGAGGGAGGTGCTTCAGAGATGGAGTAAAATAAAAATACCAGCAAAACTTCACTTTGGGATGGCCCAATGCACCAGCTCATTGATGGGTTGGGCCTCTAGTAGTCCTGACGGATATTATATGGTGTAAGTACAAATCGAGCGAGTTTTCTCTAATGTATTAGCGGAGTCAGATATTTGTCGAGAAAGATTAATTTTAAGTAATTAACATTAAAATAAATCGAATTCATAATATATCAAAATTTACCTATAATGGATCATAATTATCAACTTGTTTATCATCAATAGTCTTACTTGGATATTATGTTTCAATTCATTACAGTATAAATAAGAGATCATATTGATCATGTTGTTGGAATCTTTTTGGTAAAGTTGAATAAAAATCTGGGTAAGGATGTGTGACATCAGTGGCAAAGCTAAGAATTGGTAGGGGGAGGGGCAGAATTTTAAAAGGTAAAAGGTCCCAAAAAATATCGACAACCACATCATTTTAGATAATAGATAATATTAAAGTCGTTCATAGTTTATCGATATAAACAAGTTACAACGTCGTTCATATTAACATTGTTCATATTTTGTGGTACTTTCCCTAATAACTTGACATCATTCATTTGGAACTTAGAAAACTCATCCAAATATGAACTTGAATGCAATTAATTAGCCAATTATAGACGTGTCCTAGCATGCGATTTGTTTGTGATTGATGGTGGCCATGTAAGCCGCGGTGTGGTGTTGGTCATGCGAGTTGGTGGGGGTAGTGTTTTGGTGTTTAACGACAACTCTCTGATAGAGGTATGCATGCGATTTCTTTCTCTATTAGAGAGATGGTACAAGTACAAGTGATAGTTCAAGTAGATGGAAATAATATCATTTTTGTGAAGTTTGGTATTCTTAAAAAAACTTAACGTTTATACTTTTTAGAGGAATGTCTATGTGACTACTAATTAATATATTCATTTGATTAACATTGTCAAAATTATGGTTCTTAAGTGGATCATCTACATGTTGTAGCCTATTGTATTTGACAAAGGGAAGGGGGCCAACGACAAGGAGAGAGATTGGGAGAGAGATGTGTTTGTAGAATTGTAGAGAGAAATCTATATTCTCCCCCCTACGTAGTGCCAAGAAAATCCTTCATCCCCAAGGAATAAAGTCCATATAGGAAAGGATAACTAGAATCAAATCTAATCTAGGATTTACACAATCACACATAAACTAGGAAAGTTTACAACATTCCCCTTTGAGTGTGTAAATACTCAAGGTAGATTCAGCATATACAGAAGTTGAGGAAGTCGACTCATCGACATTGATTCTAAGGAGCAACTTTTATTCTCAATTAGGTAGGAACTTGCATAAGGAAGTAAGTCTCACTCAAAAAACCCTAAGGCTATGGCAAAAACCTAAGTAGGGACAAAATCCATAGTCTAAGGAAAAATGCGGGAGCAATGTAAAAGTCAAAAGAAATGTCTATGGGATGTCATTAGGGATATGACTAGCCCAAGGTGGGTGCTTCGTTAAAACCAAGTTAGGTAGAAAAAACCCAATGGGAAAAGTGCTCCTAATCGTAGGAAAAAAGAATACATTAAGATCAAATGAGTGTACTTCAGGATACTCCCCCCGAATTTGACACAACTCCAAAGAGAACTAGCAATTGTTACAACTCAGAAAGTTTACGCATACCAATTCCTTGAACAAGCTTTTAAAATGTTGTCTTCGGCAGTGATTTGGTGAAGAGGTCGGTCAAATTGTCTTATAAATAGATTTGCATGAGTTCAATCTTCTGATGCTTTTGTTATTGATGTGAGAAAAAGAACTTCAGCACAATGTGCTTGGTGTTGTCTTCTTTGATGTAACCCTTCTTGAGCTGTTCGATGCATGATGCGTTGTCTTCATAAACCGTTGTCGGGTGATAGAAGCATATTTAGGCAACTTAGCTAGGTTATTCTTGTACATTTGTGCTATTATTTCCTAGTTAATATCGTATTACAACTCAATTTCGTGTGTTTGTAGGTCCTATGGGGTAAAGTACCAAGAAAATGCATTTTGGTGCAAGTTGGAGCAATTTTGGACACTGTGTGGATAGCTTACATATGGGCCAACATGGATGGACGAATTTGGACTTCAAGAGGCTAGAAATGGGATAAGAAGAGGAAGGAACTAAGCTAAGGACAAAGTGGATAAGGAAGTAGCTCAAAAGAGGAAACCCTATCCAAAACCTTATCTAACCTTATCCTACATTATCCAAAACATTATCCAAACCTTATCTCATCTTATCCTAGCCAAACCTTATCATGTCTTAATCCTAATTGCAAGGGGACCTAAATAGATAATTCTAGAACCTATTTCTAGAAGCATCCTCTTCTAGAAGGCCCAAATCAGCCACAAAACCCATTCTTTCTAGAAACCCTACAAAAGTGGCGCACCAAACCCTTCTAGAAGGCCTTGCCTTGCCTTGCAAGCCAATCCACCTTTTTTCTCACTTGTGCCGCACCTTCCTAGGCCTAATTTCCTTTGGATTCTGATTTCCAAGGCCTAATCCCTTTTGGATTTGGGTTACACAAGCCTATTATGAAACTAAGTGGTCCAAACCCCCTCCTAAGTGGATTTGATCACCCATAGCCGAACCCTAGGGCCCTAGTCCACAAAATTTGTTAAGCCTAACCCTAATCTACTTAACCTTAGGACTATATAAGCATAAATTCAGCCAAAAATTCGTACACCCCTTAATACCATTCAGAACCCTTGTGCCGCAACTTCCATTCAACATTCTTCAACCTCCATAAACCTCCATACACCTCTATACACCTCCATACACCTCTGCCGCAACCCTACCACCATAATCAACCATCCTCCATCCCTCTAAACAAGAAAACACCATCCAAAACCCCCAATTCCACCACACACACTTTGTGCCGCAGCAAGGAGGAGGAAAAGAGCCAAGCCGTGCATCAAATCCATCTTGGAAGTGCTGAACGTTTAGGTGTAATCTTTCTTATGATTTCAATGTTTAATTTCAATACTCTTTGTTTTGCAAGCATGAGGAACTAATCCCCTTTTGGCTAGGGGGAATTTCGAAACCATGGTTATATTTTGCATGATGATTTGATTACTTTCAGTTGTGATTTCATGAATGATGAATTCAATTTACTTATCTGTTTTAATTAAAACTTGTTTCTGTATATAAATTGAGAGTGCACACTTAATTTGCATACATAAATATGATGCTAGGGTATAAGGAAACTTCATCTAATCGTTGGGAACTTTTATTCATGAGTAGTTAAGATTGTTGGTCACAATTATGTTAAGTAAATTCTTGGCATAAGTATCATGCGCTTTCATAGTTACGAATGCCTCGTCAACACCTATGATTTCCATAGAACCTAATGATCTTTGATTGTCTTTCTATTATGCGCTTTCATATAGAAAACTGTTAAGGAATAATTTGATTGCAATGCGCTAATTCCATTCAATTCAATGACCTAAGGGAAATCTGAGAGTTAATTTAAGCGTACCTAATTAACTTGGGGTGTTGAGGTTCAAAATTCATTGAATAAGCAACTGAAGATTGTGTTGTATGCAAGTAGGCCATGTGTGGAGAAAAACCTCCTAGCCATCACACCGTCCACCTAATTCTATCAATTTCGCCTAAATCTGCCTAGTTTACATATTTGTTTTGTTTGTTTGATTTTCGTCCACAACCAAATCCCCAATTGTTTTAGAGTGTCTAATTAGTTCAAATATGTTTTAGATTGTGTTTTTAAGAGTTTTGAGTCAAGTTAGAACCAATTTTCGTCCAAGTTTGTGTTTAGGCTCAAAACTGCCCAGTTTGTGTTTTTAGGCAGTTTTGAGTGTTTTTAGGCTATTTTGAGTCTTGTGAACTTGTTTTGAGTTTTTTTAAGTGAGTTAAGTGTTTTAAAGGTTAGTTTTATTTATTTGAGTTAGTTTAAAGTGTTTAGCAATCCCTCATAATCCCTGGTGTAAGAACGATCCCTACTTATTTATATGCTGCAATTGTAAAAAGAGGGTTAATTTGTGTGTTAAGTTAATTTTCACATCAAATTTTGGTGCCGTTGCCGGGGATTAGCAACTTTGCTAATCCCTTGTTATTTCTTTTTAGTTATTTTCGTGCGTTATTGGTTTGTTATTTATTTTAGTTTCTGACCTGTTTGTTTTCTTGTGTTTAGGCACTAGTTTATGACTCGGAGTTGTCACTCGGTTCATGCGCATATCTTAGACTTTGACGACGATTTTGAGCGAGCCTTGAGAAGAAAGAAGAATCAACAAGAGCCTCAACCACCTCAACCTGCACCTGAGCTTGAAAAGGACAAAACACAAGTGGGTGAGGAGGCCACGGCAAGGGTTTTTGAGGAAGAACAAGTTATGGCAGCCGACAACCGAACAATCAAGGAGCTTTCCACTTCAGGATTGGATAATGCCATGCCTCTATGCATTCAATATCCAAGGGCAGCCCCAGACAAGAATGACGAGTTCGAACTCAAGTCCAGTTTATTGCACCATATTCCTAAGTTCCATGGGTTGTCCATGAAAGATCCTAATAAACATTTGAAGGAGTTCGAGGTTGTTTGCTCAAGTATGACCCCAGTGAATGTTGATGGGAGCATTTTGAAGATGAAGGCTTTTCCCTTTTCTCTCTTGGAAAAGGCTAAAGATTGGTTGTATGAACTAGCCCTCGGAACTGTCACATCATGAGAGAGTATGAAGAGGGCGTTTTTGGAGAAGTTTTTCCCAACTTCTCGAGTCATTCTTTTACATAAAAGAATTAGTGGCATTCAGCAAAATCAAGGTGAATCATTTCCAACTTATTATGAACGTTTTAAAACCCTTGTTGCTTCATGTCCACAGGACCAAATGAAGGAGGAGCTTGTTCTTCAATATTTCTACGAAGGGCTTCTACCAATTGAACGTCAAATGCTAGACGCCTCAAGGGGTGGAGCTTTAGTGGATAAAACACCTATGGGCGCCAAGACTCTCATTGCCAACCGAGCTTTGAATGCTCAACAATACGAAGGCGTTGGTCAAAGAGACCTACCACGGTAGCAACAAGTTAATGAGGTAAGTGCTATTTCCGAACTTCAAAATCAAATGGCTAATATTACTTCTCTTCTTTCACAGGTGGTTGAAATACCAAAGGTACAAAGTGTGGCTGTTTGTGGCGTGTGCTCCAAGAATGGACATCTCACAGACAACTGCCCTCAATTGATTGAGAACGGAGGTTGGGAATCTGCCAATGCCATGGGTTATAGAAGCCAAAACCAACCAAGGAGTGATCCTTTCTCTAACACATACAATCCCGGTTGGAGAGATCATCCAAATTTCAAATGGAGGGAGTCACAACAACCCCAACAACAAAGCACATTTAGGCAGCAACCTCCGGGATTCTACCAAATGCCGTATGCACCCACACCACCCCAAGCACAACCTACACAACCCAAATCAGGTTCGTCTATAGATAATGATCAAATCTTTCAATTACTAACTTCTATGGCGCAGGGAATGCAAAATAGGGACAAAAAGGTTGATGAATTAGAAAAGCAAGTAGGGCAGATTGCAGAGTTCATGGGCCAATTTAGAGAGCAAGGCAAGTTGCCTAGTTCAACCATTGTCAACCCAAAAGGAGGATTTGAATCTGCAAAGGCAATCATGTTGCGAAGTGAAAAACAAGTTGGAACGGCCTCACAACCCTCTAAATCAGCCCCAACGGAGGACGAAAAGTTGCAATTTGAGGAGGGGGAGCAAGAGCAAGCCACGCCAAGGGTAGAAAACACCATGCCGCAGCCACCCAAACTACACCATTCGGCTTCCAAGGGTAAGGATGTTCCAAATTCGATTATTTCTAATGCTATTCCTCCAAATGTACCATTTCCTCGCAGATTCATGCAAACAAAGAAGGAGGAGGCTGAAAAGGACATTTTAGAGACATTTAGAAAAGTACAAGTCAATATACCACTTTTGGATGCAATTAAGCAAGTTCCAAGGTATGCTAAGTTTTTAAAAGAACTTTGCACTACTAGGAAGAGAATTTTGAACAAAGAGGTTGTAAAGGTAAGTGAAAATGTCTTAGCCATCTTGCAACGTAAATTGCCCCCTATATACAAAGATCCGGGTAGTTTTACAATTCCTTGTGTTATTGGCAATAATCGTTTTGAACATGCCATGCTAGACTTAGGTGCATCTATTAATGTTATGCCGTACTCAATTTATGCATCTATGAACCTAAGTGAGTTAAAAAATGATGGTGTGATCATTCAATTGGCCGATAGATCTAATGCCTATCCAAAGGGTGTTTTGGAAGATGTTTTAGTGCAGGTCAATCATTTAATCTTTTCGGCGGATTTCTACGTGCTAGAAATGGAAGAATCAAACCATTCCCCTTCGTTGCCAATTCTTCTTGGCCGCCCCTTTATGAAAACTGCCCGCACGAAGATTGATGTGTTTAATGGGACTTTGACAATGGAATTTGATGGGGAAGTTATTAATTTCAATCTTTCTGAATCTATCAAGTACCCTATTGATGATCATTCATGTTTTGCTATTGATGTAATTGATTCATTGGCGTAGGACCATTTTGAACAATTGAACGAAGATGCACTTGAATTGGTCATTACAAGAGGAATGGAACTCAAAGACAAGGAAGGAGGGCCATTGCCTACCCACGACATGCATGGAGAGCACCATGCCGTGCCCCCTAGTGTTGACATGATTAAGATAGTGGCTGCCCTTGAGTCATTGCCACTACAATCTGGTAAGTCTTCGGACCTAATTTCAATTCCAATTTCGACTAATAAGCCCAATCATTCAGTTGTGCAACCACCTTCCCTTGAACTTAAACCATTGCCAAGCCATTTGAAGTATGTTTTCTTGGGAGATCAAGAAACCTTGCCCGTCATCATATCCTCCTCACTCACGGCACAAGAAGAAGGTAAGTTAGTGAGGGTGTTAAAGGAGTATAAAACTGCAATTGGGTGGACCTTGGCCGACATCAAGGGAATAAGCCCGACCACGTGCATGCATCGTATACTTTTGGAAGAGGGGTCCAAAGCATCTCGAGAGGCTCAACGCCGACTCAACCCTCCAACGATGGAAGTTGTGAAGAAGGAGATAATCAAGCTCTTGGATTGTGGAGTGATCTATCCAATTTCAGATAGCCGGTGGGTGTCTCTGGTGTAATGTGTTCCAAAGAAATCCGGAGTAACTGTGGTGACAAATGCTGAAAATGAGCTTGTTCCTACGCGAATCCAAACAGGTTGGAGGGTTTGTATTGACTATAGGAAGCTCAATGCCACTACACGGAAAGATCATTTTCCCTTGTCATTCATTGATCAAATGCTTGAAAGGTTAGTGGGTTATGCTTTTTATTGTTTTCTTGATGGATATTCAGGTTATAATCAAATTATGATAGCTCCGGAAGATCAAGAGAAAACCACTTTCACATGCCCCTTTGGTACATTTGCTTATCGTCGCATGTCATTTGGTTTATGTAATGCACCTGCCACATTTCAAAGATGCATGATGAGCATATTTTCAGATTATGTTGAGAAAATTATTGAGGTTTTTATGGATGATTTCAGCGTTTTTGGTGATTCATTTGATGGTTGTTTGAATAATCTTAGTTTGATTTTAAAACGATGCATTGAAACTAACCTTGTGTTAAATTGGGAAAAATGCCATTTCATGGTTAAACAAGGCATAGTTTTAGGTCATATTATTTTTGAAAAAGGTATTGAGGTAGATAAGTTAAAGATAGATCTTGTGCGTCACTTACCCTCTCCTACTTCGGTTAGAGAAGTTCGTTCGTTCCTTGGAGATGCAGGTTTTTATAGAAGGTTCATTAAGGATTTCTCGAAGGTCTCCCAACCTCTATGTCGCCTCCTACAAAAAGATGCACCTTTCGACTTCACCAAGGAGTGCATGACAACTTTCCAACTTCTCAAGGACATGCTAACCACGACACCCATCATTGTGCCACCGGATTGGAGCCTTCCATTCGAGCTCATGTGTGATGCATCCGACTATGCGTTAGGGGCTGTTTTAGGCCAAAGGAAGGACAAGAAGCCGCATGTTATCTACTACGCATCCCGGACGTTGAATGACACTCAATTAAACTATTCGACCACTGAAAAAGAACTTCTTGCCATTGTCTTTGCTTTAGATAAATTTCGATCATATTTACTTGGTACTAAGGTTATTATTTTCACTGATCATGCAGCTTTAAAGTACTTGTTCACCAAAAAGGAAGCCAAACCACGGCTAATTCGATGGATGCTACTTCTTCAAGAGTTTGACATCGAAATCAAGGACAAAAAGGGAAGTGAAAATGTGGTGGCTGACCACCTAAGCCGTATGATACATGAGGAGGAACCGTACCCTATTGTAGAAACCTTCCCCGACGAGCAATTGCTATCCATTAAGGTAAGTGAGCCTTGGTATGCAGATTTGGTGAATTATTTGGTGACTAAACAAGTTCCAAACACTCTAGATAGAAACCAACGTGATAAATTGAGAAAAGATGCTAGGTTTTATGTTTGGGATGATCCATACTTGTGGAAATATTGCTCGGATCAGATTATACGTAAGTTTGTGCATGACATGGAATTCACTTCTATTTTAACATTCTGTCACACTTATGCATGTGGGGGACACTTTGGGACACAACGCACAACCCTTAAGGTTTTAGAATGTGGATTCTATTTGCCAACTTTATTTAAGGATGCTAGTACCTTTTGTATGTCTTGTGATCGTTGCCAAAGAATGGGTAACATTAGTGCAAATGATCAAATGCCGCAAAATGTTATACTCCCTGTTGAAATTTTTGATGTTTGGGGCATTGATTTTATGGGTCCTTTTCCTTCCTCACATGGTTTCCTATATATCTTACTTGCTGTGGATTATGTGTCGAAATGGGTAGAAGCAAAAGCCACCCGAACTAATGATTCTCGAGTGGTTGCAGATTTCATTAGAACTAACCTATTTGCAAGGTTTGGAATGCCACAAGTGATCATAAGTGATGGAGGATCTCACTTTTGCAATCAAACCATTGAGGCTTTGCTTAAGAAGCACAACATCACGCATAAGGTTTCAACACCTTATCATCCTCAGACCAATGGGCAAGCCGAAGTTTCAAATAGGGAAATTAAGCAAATTCTAGAAAAAACCGTGGGCCCTACAAGGAAGGATTGGAGTGTACGCTTGGAGGATGCGTTGTGGGCATATCGCACGGCATATAAGACACCCCTAAGCATGTCCCCATTTCGGCTCATTTATGGCAAACCATGCCATCTTCTTGTGGAATTGGAGCACAAGGCGCATTGGGCCGTCAAAACATTCAACATGGACATTGATGCCGCTGGAATTCATAGGAAGCTCCAATTGAATGAACTGGAAGAGATTAGGAACAAGGCGTATGACAACGCTCGAATTTACAAGGAGAAGACAAAGGCTTTCCATGATAAGATGATTCGAGGCAAATCATTCTCCATTGGGCAGAAAGTGCTAATATTTAATTCTCGCCTTTGCTTGTTTCCTGGTAAGTTGCGTTCTAAGTGGGTTGGCCCGTTTGTTATTACTAATGTCTTTCCTTATGGTGCAGTCCAAGTTCAAAGCTTAAAAACAGGACAGGAGTTCAAGGTGAATGGCCATCGATTAAAGCCTTACTATGAGAATTTCAAGGAACATGTTGTGGATGATGTACCCCTCCATGCCGTGGGTACTACTAATGAAGCTTAGCATAGCATATTCGTTCGGCTGGAAGACGTTAAAGCAAGCGCTTCTTGGGAGGCAACCCATGTATTCGACAAGGAGAAGATGGAACTTCCACTCCAAACCCAGATTTGCGTTTCTAAACCCTTCTCTTTGCTGTTTTATTTTATCATGCTTAGTTGTTTGTTATTTGTTTGCTTTTTGTGTGAGTCTTTATGTGAAACATTGATGACAATGTTTGATTTAAGTGTGTGGGAGGGGGGGCGGTAAACAAGTGTTTTTATGCAAATTCGTGGGATTCCATAACCTATCACTTTTAATGTTGTTTCTCACTGTTTTTAAGTGTTTTTAGTGCATTTTGAGCTGTTTTGGTGTGTTTTGAAGTAAAAATCCGAAAATTTGAAAAAAAAATTGAAAAAAGTGTTTTGAAAAAGCCAAAAAGAGTTGTTTTTGTGTGTTTGTTGTGTCTTAGGGTACCTTCCAACACAATGATGAGGATTTGGTTTTTAATGCATGACTGTTAAAGAGAGTTACAAACAATGATGGAAGTTTGATTTGCTCCTTGGTTTATGCTTGGTTGTAGTTTACGAATTCACATGTAATCACAAAAGATAAAATCAGTTTTTGTAACATGCTTGAAGGAAGGAACTCAAATAAACGCTACATCCCTAAGAGACTTGAGCCTAAACGTTTATTTGGAGAGTTATTAATCTGTGCATTCTTGTTTTCTAAAGTCGTTGCATGATCTCATTATTCTTGCTTGGTTGCTACTTAGAATGCGTTTCATCACTATAGTTCCAAATACTAGAACTCATACCCGTTTTATTCAAAGCATGAAATTGATTAGCATAACAAATAACAAGATGAAGTTGTGTAGTAGTCACCATCATAGCCAAATAGCCGAATCCACCCTTGTCATTTGTATTGTAGGTTTAAACCCCTTTGAGCCTTATTTAGCCTATTTTCTTGTTAACCACATCACCTTTACCTAGCCTAGAATAGGACTTTCCATACCCTTGTTCTTGAAGTATAGTGGAGCATAACTTAGAAGGAATTCCTTTTGAGTGACATTTGTGCAGAAAACAAGTGTGGGGGAAGGGATTTTGTAAGTGTGTGTGTGCCAAAGTCTTAAAAGAGGCACGGGAAAAAGAAAGAAAAAAGAACGAAAGAAAAAGAAAAAAAAATCGTGAAAAAGAAGAAAAGAAAGAAAAGGAGTGAAAATAAGTGAGAATGAACTCACAAGTGTTGATTGTTGAAGAAAGGGTCCAAAAAGTTTGAATATGGCCCTAAGTTTTGTGTGACTTCCCCGTGGGTGTTCAAAGTTGATTTTTGCATTCTAAAGGAAATTCTAAGTGCCTAATTCATTACTTTGCTCACTATTGCTTTAAGAACGTTTGTTTCTTTTACCTTTCCTTGTTAGCCAATACCCTAGCCCCGTTACAACCCTTTGACTTCTATCTTGATTGTTATGTGTTTCCATATGTGGAGTTCAAAATGGGTTTGAGCATATGGTATCCCTGGTTCTCGCGTCTAAGTAGTAGCATTCCATCCATGAGATCATATATATATACATGTTAATAATTCCAGAAAATGCTTTCCCTGTTATAACATATGTGAGTGTTCGTCTACATGTTTACATCAATCTTCTCACATATACCTAGTGTAGGGAGTGTAGTCAGAAAATCTGAGTGAAAATAGAGAGTATATCCGGTGAGGAATTGAGGGAATTCTCTAAGGCATGTTACTACATTCAAAATATTGTTTTAATTGATGAAATGTGAGCTAGTGAATGGTGACTATGATTAAGTATGCTCGAGGGTAAGGATTGCTTAAATCTATGTGAGTGGTGATCTTTAACATGTTATGTTTCATTGAAAATCCCGGAGGCAAACGTTGGAAGGTTTAGATTGTTTGTTTTGTTACTTTTTGTTGGTTGTTTTGCTCGAGGACTAGCAAAAGATAAGTGTGGGGGAATTTGATAGGAGCATATTTAGGCAACTTAGCTAGGTTATTCTTGTACATTTGTGTTATTATTTCCTAGTTAATATCGTATTACAACTCAATTTCGTGTGTTTGTAGGTCCTATGGGGTAAAGTACCAAGAAAGTGCATTTTGGTGCAAGTTGGAGCAATTTTGGACACTATGTGGATAGCTTACATATGGGCCAACATGGATGGACGAATTTGGACTTCAAGAGGCTAGAAATGGGATAAGAAGAGGAAGGAACTAAGCTAAAGACAAAATGGATAAGGAAGTAGCTCAAAAGAGGAAACCCTATCTAATACCTTATCTAACCTTATCCTACATTATCCAAACCTTATCATGTCTTAATCCTAATTGCAAGGGGACCTAAATAGATAATTCTAGAACCTATTTCTAGAAGCATCCTTGTCACATCCAGGCCCGAGGCGGATCACTTCCCGGGCCCGCTCCACCACTGTAACACGATATTGTCCGCTTTGGGCCCCTACCACGCCCTCACGGTTTTGTTTATGGGAACTCACACGAGAACTTCCCAGTGGGTCACCCATCCTGGGAATGCTCTCGCACGCTACTCGCTTAACTTCGGAGTTCCTACGGAACCCGAAGCCAGTGAGCTCCCAAAAGGACTCGTGCTAGGTAGAGATGAGAATATACATATAAGGATCACTCCCTTGGGCGATGTGGGATGTCACAATCCTCTTCTAGAAGGCCCAAATCAGCCACAAAACCCATTCTTTCTAGAAACCCTACAAAAGTGGCGCACCAAAGCCTTCTAGAAGGCCTTGCCTTGCCTTGCAAGCCAATCCACCTTTTTTCTCACTTGTGCCGCACCTTCCTAGGCCTAATTTCCTTTGGATTCTGATTTCCAAGGCCTAATCCCTTTTAGATTTGGGTTACACAAGCCTATTATGAAACTAAGTGGGCCAAACCCCTTCCTAAGTGGATTTGATCACCCATAGCCGAACCCTAGGGCCCTAGTCCACAAAATCTGTTAAGCCTAACCCTAATCTACTTAACCCTAGGACTATATAAGCATAAATTCAGCCAAAAATTCGTACACCCCTTAATACCATTCAGAACCCTTGTGCCGCAACCTCCATTCAACATTCTTCAACCTCCATAAACCTCCATACACCTCTGCCGCAACCCTACCACCATAATCAACCATCATCCATCCCTCTAAACCAGAAAACACCATCCAAAACCCCCAATTCCACTACACACACTTTATGCCGCAGCAAGGAGAAGGAAGAGAGCCAAGCCGTGCATCAAATCCATCTTGGAAGTGCTGAACGTGTAGGTGTAATCTTTCTTATGATTTCAATGTTTAATTTCAATACTCTTTGTTTTGCAAGCATGAGGAACTAATCCCCTTTTGGCTAGGGGAATTTCGAAACCATGGTTATATTTTGCATGATGATTTGATTACTTTCAGTTGTGATTTCATGAATGATGAATTCAATTTACTTATCTGTTTTAATTAAAACTTGTTTATGTATATGAATTGAGAGTGCACACTTAATTTGCATGCATAAATATGATGCTAGGGTATAAGGAAACTTCACCTAATTGTTGGGAACTTATATTCATGAGTAGTTAAGATTGTTGGTCACAATTATGTTAAGTAAATTCTTGGCGTAAGTATCATGCGCTTTCATAGTTACGAATGCCTCGTCAACACCTATGATTTCCATAGAACCTAATGATCTTTGATTGTCTTTCTATTATGCGCTTTCATATAGAAAACTTTTAAGGAATAATTTGATTGCAATGCGCTAATTCCATTCAATTCAATGACCTAAGGGAAATATGAGAGTTAATTTATGCGTACCTAATTAACTTGGGGTGTTGAGGTTCAAAATTAATTGATAAGCAACTAAAGATTGTGTTGTATGCAAGTATGCCATGTGTGGAGAAAAACCTCCTAGCCATCTCACCATCCACCTAATTCTATCAATTTCGCCTAAATCTGCCTAGTTTACATATTTGTTTTGTTTGTTTGATTTTCGTCCACAACCAAATCCCCAATTGTCTTAGAGTGTCTAATTAGTTCAAATATGTTTTAGATTGTGTTTTTAAGAGTTTTGAGTCAAGTTAGAACCAATTTTCGTCCAAGTTTGTGTTTAGGGGCTCAAAACTGCCCAATTTGTGTTTTTAGGCAGTTTTGAGTGTTTTTTGGCTATTTTGAGTCTTGTGAACTTGTTTTGAGTTTTTTAAAGTGAGTTAAGTGTTTTAAAGGTTAGTTTTATTTATTTGAGTTAGTTTAAAGTGTTTAGCATTCCCTCCTAATCCCCGGTGTAAGAACGATCCCTACTTATTTATATGCTACAATTGTCAAAAGAAGGTTAATTTGTGTGTTAAGCTAATTTTCACATCATCGGGACATTTACAACGGGGTAAAAGTCGCATGAACTTCGAAAGATCTTGACTTGCATAGATTACGCCTAGAAAGTTCTAAGATCGAAAACTAGGCTTTAAGGCCATGATAAAGTTTGTTTGCCTATTGTTTTGGTTGGGTTTCTTAGGGTTAGAATGGCAGAGGATGGAGAAAATTTTTGGAGATGTTTCTGACGGCTTTAAGGCTGTATGAATGCAGCAGCCATAATTTCATTAAGTTGAGGAGTGATTGAGGGGTATGGTGCATTGCCATGACCCATACTCTTTTAAAGGGTGATTGACAAGAGACTTAGACTAGTATTTCTACCTTACTTCTCCAGATTTAATCCTAGCCCTTCATTTGGGTTTGAAGTGATTTAATCTGGAGTGTACATTTGTCACTCACCCACTCACACATACATTTAAATAAATAAAAAACTAGCCGTTGGGACTAAACCCTTCATTTCTTCTTCTTCGATGCAGTTGGCACCCATGCTCGGGAGCTCTTTACTGCCTTTGATCCCTCAACTTCAGAAGCTGTTTAGCTTCCAACAGAAAGAGTATTCCGTGGCTGGAGGAGTTGATAAAGGCAAGGATGCCTGCTGCTTCTTGCTGGGCTAGAGGTGGTGCCTGGTACTTCCCTTTATTGATGGCGACGGTGCTGCAAATATCTCTATCGGTGAAGAAGAGGAAAGAGTACGCTGTGAAATTCCCGAGCTCCGGTGAGTGTGGCTGTGGGTGTAGGTCCTAGATCTCCAGAGGCCTATGGCTTTATACACTGGTTCGATATCTCCATCGGTAGAGAAGACGGAGGCGGGGTAGATTTCTAGAGGGCAATGGCTTTATTCTCTGTTTCGAAGTCGCCATGATGGATGCATCATTGTTGTTGTCGACAGAGAAGAAAGAGAGAGAACCCATGTGGTAGTGGTGTTGATTTAGGACACCGATGTGAGACTCGGTGAGAGAGAGAAACGGAGAGAAGGGTACTGTATGTCAGGGAAAACAAAGGCAGTCTCCTGGTTTTGTTAGCCACAGTCGTTGGCTATTGCTGGGCATCTTTCTCCCATTTTACTTTGAGATGGAGAAGTAGAATAAGGGTTTGTGTGCTGTGAAGCGACTACCCTTTCTCCATCATCAATAAAAAAAAAAAATTATTTATTAATATAATGAATGGCTTGGATTTGTCCTTTGGTTGATCTCCACCGTTGGTTTATTTTACCATTGACATCTCCACTTTCTTTGAATAAAGGATACGTTCCTTCAATTTTTTTTTTTTTAACGTATTATTATTATTATTATTATTTTTTGGGTATATCTCAGTTTATTACCCTTAAATTTTGTGATTTTCAACATTTAGTTACATGAAGTTTTTTTCATCCCAAAGTCATACTTAAAGTGTTAATTTTAAGACAGTCTCATACATCCGTTAGTCTGGCTGTTAAGTCTCCCGTTAACTAATGATGTGGCACCCATGTGGACAATGACTGGGCGCCACATGTCATTAAGGGATCCATATGGAAATTAATTTAAAAAATAAATAAATAAAAGGATTAAAAATTTAGAAAAATTAAAAAAAAAAACAAAGTAAAAATTTAAAAAAAAAAAATGAAAAGAAAAAAATACCTAAATTCATTCCCACGAAACCTCCTTCTTCACTGACTAATTCTACCAATTCATCCATGCCCTCAAAACCATCTTCCACCCTTCTGCCCCATGTACCCATTACGATCTTCCTTAAATAGTCGAACCCATTGAATGACCTTCGGGGGCTTCGTAGGAAGATCGATGCCAGATTGGATAACCTGCTTCCTTCTTCGGCTATGGGTTCAGCTTCTTCATCACACCAAAACCCCCAAAAATTTCAAACCCTGGCCTTTTCAATTTTCAGAGAGCTGCTTGGAAAACAGAAGGTATTCCAACGGTGATAAGTCATCGGATTCGAAATGGGGTTAAAACAAGGACGGATGGGTTTTAAGATTTGAGGGCAGATATGAACATAGATGAGAAACGGGCCTGGATGGTTTCTGGGTTGCAAGGTCGATTTGAGCACACGATTTCTTGTGTGAATGGTTTCTGGATATAAGTATATGGCAACATGTTAGGACCATATTGTTGGGCCTTTCAACTCTTGACCCCAACCCACACTTGTTAGCCTTCAACTAAGTTTTGTCCAAGGCCCAGCCTATTGATGCTAGGGTTCCCTTTTTCAGATGTATTTAAATAATGTGTTATATTATGAAAAGTGTATGATGAATGAAAATTGCCTTTCCTCTATTCTCCTCTCTTTTATAATTTCTGCACAATCTTGTTACACTTCTGTTTTCTCTGTGTGTGGACCGATTGGGCGTACCAATTGGTTTCAGAGCACATCGATTGATGGGCAAAAACACCCAGTCAACTTCCTCCTCAAACCCGGATACGTTTGCCACCACTATGGATGCTTTCCAGGAACACCTTCGCGCCCAGATGAAGGGTTTTGGTGATTCCATTGCATCCTTTGAGACACAACAATTAACCCTCCAGAAATCGTTTGATCAGATGAACACTGCAAACATCTCATTTGCAGCGTTTCAATCATTAATGCCCGACGAACTTCGTCTTCTGAAATCAACCCACCCCCCACCACCCTAGCCTCCCTAATCCACCACTACTCCACCAACCCAACCTTGGTGATGACCCGTCCTTCCACACCCATTCCCACACTCTCATTTCGTTCCTTGTTCGCCCCTCCCCCAAGTGCATACTCGGGCTTGGGTCCTTCTAACCCTCCCTACCCACGTCTAGCCTATTTTCCCCTTATTTATTTGCTACCCGCACCACTTCATCACCCACCACCATCAACAACCGCCCAACCTATTCACAAATCAACCCGCATCATCTTCTTATTTTCTTCCCCCAAAACCCTTTCCCCAAATCCCTCCCAACCCTCATCCTTCCATATAATTCCCTCCCCCACACCAAATCCCACTCAACCCAACCCACCCTTCCCCCCACAACATTTCCTCAGCACTCTAATTTCAAACCCATTAAAATGGAATTACCCTGTTTTAATGGGGATGATCCTTATGGTTGGTTAGCCA
The DNA here is from genome assembly GCF_019419815.1 of Pyrus x bretschneideri. Classification (NCBI taxonomy): domain Eukaryota; kingdom Viridiplantae; phylum Streptophyta; class Magnoliopsida; order Rosales; family Rosaceae; genus Pyrus; species Pyrus x bretschneideri. The sequence continues at coordinate 3,138,298 of NW_025999735.1, read as the reverse complement.
TGGTAGAAAGACATCTAGACTACTATGAGGTACCACCAGATCAGTGGGTTCTGGTGGCCTCTGCAAGTCCTGCCTTTCCACCATCTGACCTCAAAGATTTCCTTCATTGGCAGCCTGAACAAATATTGGACAGGGGCATGTTCAAGAAAAAGAATACTGCAGTGACAAAGTGGTTAATCAAATGGGTAGGTCTGCCGACAGAAGATGCAACCTGGGAGGAAGCCAACGACATCATTGCTCGTTATCCTGAGTTTCAAACCTGAGGACAGGTCTCGTCTTAAGCCCGCAGGGGGGGAGTTGTTAGGACTATATCGTTGGGCCTTTCAACTTTTGACCCTAGCCCACACTTTTTAGCCTTCAACTAAGTTTTGTCCAAGGCCCAGCCTATTGATGCTAGGGTTCCCTCTTTCAGATGTATTTAAATAATGTGTTGTATTCTGAAAAGGGTATGATGAATGAAAATTGCCTTTCCCTTCTTCTTTCGCCTCTTCTTCTCTCTTTTATAATTTCTGCACAATCTTGTTACATTTTTGTTTTCTCTGTTTGTGGACCAATTGGGCGTACCACAACATAAATGGCATCCATGTACGATGACGTTGCCCCTTTTCTCGTTGTTGTTGACCAAAAAGAGGGAGGAGTTCGATTACGCTTCTTCGTTGTTGTTGTCGACATAGAAGAAAGAGAAGGAATCCATGCGGTGGTGTCATGGTGGTGCCGATTTGGGAAAAGAGAATTGGGAAATTGGCTTTGGTGGCTCTCGAAAAGAAAAGGAAGAAAATGGGTCGTGTGGGTGGGGGAAAAGGGAAGGCCTAAATCCCTATGGCTGATTTTTACTTTGCATTTTTTTTTTAATTTTTAATTTTTTTTAATTTTTCTAAATTTTTAATCCTTTTATTTATTTATTTTTTAATTTTAATTTCCACGTGGACCCCTTAATGACACGTGTTGTCTAGTCATTGTCCACATGGACGTCCCATCATCAATTAACGAGAAACTTAATAGCCAAACTAACAGATGTATGAGATTGTCCCAAAATTAACACTTTGGGTATGACTTTGGATGAAAAAAATTTCATGTACCAAATGTTGAAAACCACGAAACTTAAGGATAGTAAATCTGAGATTTACCCTTTTTTTTTTTTTTTTTTACCTCAACACCCCAAACCAATGATGGAGTGCGAGAAAGTGGAATCTTGGTTGACGAAGGGGAGGGCATTGCCGGTCGATGGGTTGTTGTCGGGGTTGGGTGTGTCAGTGACCACTGACCTTATTTTTTATATTTTTTATGGGCCTTTTAGATCTAGATCCAAAAACATAGATGGTTTTTAGGAGTGAGTCTAGTTATCTAATTACATGTTTATTTCTTTATACTCATTTTATATTTTTTTTAAATATTAAAAATCAATTAAAATATTATGCATTTTTCAACTCCAAAAAATCTAATTAATATTTTATAACAAAAAAAAAAAAAAAAACTAATATACTAACATAAATTATCTACAAAACATTCTACATTAACTCAAGTAATAAATATATGAATGTATATTATACATGTAGGCGAAATATGAAACCTAACTAAAAGGTAGGAAAAAAACATAATATACCTACAAACAAGACACATTAATATGTGACATGTTGATTAGAAAAAAGAATCTATCATATAGATACATAAAAATAATTAACATGTGATTTAGGTTGGTTGTAAAAATTAAAAATAAAATCTATAAATGGGATTTAAAGCAGGAGGAGGAACAAGAAATAACAAAAAATAAATAATCAAGGAGATAATTAGGAAGAAATTTGATTTTCATAATAAATCTTATCATTGAATAGATAATTATTGATAATAAAATAATTAAATTTAAGGAATTGAACTTATTTTAATAAATTGAACTATTCTTACTATTGGATAAAAAAAATAGACTTATATCAAGTTTTTTTTTTTTTTAATTAATAGTTAACAGACTCTGATGAGATTAAGTTTGGGGACAGATGTCAAGCAATGAGGTAGTCCACGGAGAGGCCATGGGTGCAGAAGATTTAGACTCTTGTATATAATTGAAAAGTTGTGTCCTATGATTGATGCCTTTCTATAATTAAATAATTGATATCGCATCCAAGTCAGAAGGGGTATTTTTACAAATTTCGCTAATGCCTCTGAAATCCCGGAGACGCCTTGCTCCCACACACCATCCACAACCCTCAGATAAACAGAGAGAGAGGGAGAGAGATTGCAGCTGCAATGGAGGATTCCAGTAATGTTTCCGAGGAATATCCAATGAAAGGTGGAGATGGCCCCAACAGCTACGCCAAAAACTCTACACAACAGGTACTGCTAATTGATGAGAACTCTTTTTTTTTTTTTTTTTTTCAGGCTATTGTAGCTTTTACTAGGAAATTCTTACCATATGTTATCTTCATTAGTTAACTTGGAAAAGTGAAAAACTTGTTCTTTCATCATCCTTTCTGTTAATCTTTTGAAATTCCAAGAAAGTTGCAAAATCCGAACTATATTAGCATTGTAATGTGATTTGTGCTTTTGCAGAAAGTAGTTGTTGATGCTACCAAAGAACTTCTACGCAAGGCTATGAAAGAAAAGCTTGACCTGGAGCCATTCAACACCTTCCATATTGCAGATCTGGGTTGTTCGGTCGGGCCTAATACATTTTTTTCTGTTGAAAATATACTTGAAGCTGTGATATTTGAGTATCAAAGCCGAGGGCCGAGTTCTGAAATCCCCGAATTTCAAGTTTTCTTCAATGACCATACCCTAAATGATTTTAACACACTCTTCAAATCCCTCCCTCAGAACAGGAACTACCATGCAGTGGGTGTGCCAGGTTCTTTCTATGGTCGCTTATTTCCCAAGGCTTCTGTTAACGTTTTTCACTCTTCATTTGCCCTTCATTGGCTTTCTCGAGTACCAAAAAATGTAATGGCCAAAAGCAGTCGTGCTTGGAATAAAGGACGAATCCACTACTCAAATAACCAAGACGAAGTATTCAAGGCATATCAAGCTCAATATGCTGAGGACATGGAGTGTTTCCTCCGTGCAAGAGCACTAGAGACTGTGCATCGAGGATTGATTGTGCTTAACCTTTTAGGACTCCCTCGTCCCTTTGTTGAAATGGTGGCTTTTGACATTTTAGGATCTTGCTTCCTGGAGATGGCTGGGAAGGTAAGCAATATTCATCAACCTGCATACACCGGTCTATTAAATTGGTTTCTTTATAAGCTCTTTTTTTCTTTCTGTGTAGAGGTATTCTAACGGATTTTCAATGTTTCATCTTCAAGGTGAATGTGCATCAAAATAACATAAATAATAAATAGCAGTTGTGACAATACTAAAATAATTCCTATCTATGTATAAAAATCGATGAATGTCAAAGTAACTGCAGAGTTTTCTGTCACCTATTTGATATTGCAAGTATTAATTGTTGCTTTATACAGCATTTCAGAAGACCGTATCTTAGATTTATATAGGTGCGTAATTAATACATGTTTTTCGTTTATATATAGGGGGTAATTAGTGAAGAAACAGTAGATTCATTTAACATCCCTTGCTACTTCGTGTCTCCCCAAGAACTGGAAGTCATTGTGGAACGAAATGGATGCTTTAGTATAGAGAGGTTGGAAACCTTACCTCAGCATGTCGTGAAACATGGCGCTCTCAGTGCTTCTGCTATAGCTAAAGTTGCTGCATCTACCCTGAGAGCTGCCATAGAGGGACTGATCAAGCAACATTTTGGAGAAGAAATCTTAGATGATCTCTTCAGCTTGTATCAGCAGAAAATCGAAGAGCAAATCTCAATATATGAGTCAAAGACGCCATTTGTCCTTTTTGTTGTGCTTAAACGCAAGACAAATTGATTTGAACATGCATGGTTTATTTGTTTGTATTCCTGAAACTATCTGTTTGTTAGTTATGTAATATTGAAGAGTAGATTTTAAGTGAGTTACCCTCTGTATAACAATAAAAGGATACTATTTACCTACATTAGAGAGCGTATCTGCAAATGTTGAAAGAGCATCACCAAAAAATTAATGTTTGAATTGTCGTAATGTCCCTTCACAATATGATTCAATCTCACATTGCCCTTTTAAAATATGACACACTTTGCCTGTTTGATCTATATATTTGCTTTCAATTTGCCTCTTATCGCAAAATCGTCAAAAAAACCTTTTAGTAATGCACAAATGACAGTAGCAGAGAGATCTAGAGAGAGAAACTAAATGGCAAAAGAGTTGTGACAGCTATGGAGTCCTCCTTAAGAGTATATCAGTACTTTATATCAAATTTTTATCATAATAATCATAAATTTAAAAAATGGCTATAATTCCATATGTGATCCAAAATTTGGTTATTTTTTTTCTAAATTTCCAAGATTTTACCGAGGATTAAGCTTGAGATTGAGAATTGAGAATAAAATATTAAGATTGAAAATTGAGGAGGTGTCCCTTTTTCTCCCTTAGCCTTGCCCTGATTCTCTTCTCCTTGATTTCTGCAGAACTAAAAACAAACTGCCGGTTTGCAGTTAATGACTGCGTGGAAAATTGGTGGATACGAGTGTTTCGATACACGTTAGTTTTGGAAATTTTCATTTTTAATTGGTGGATGCGAGTATTTCGATACACATTATTTTATTTTATTTTATTGTTTCATTTTTTATTTTTTTCATGTAGATCTTGTTTCCTTTTGTGTAAGAAATTCCAAGTGAGCTGTTTAAGCATCTTTCTAAAAGCCGTTATGCACTTCAGGAATGGCCTCCTAGTGTAATTCACCACGACTGAGGAAAATGTACAAGGTGGGTTGCTTTGCTGCTCATCAACTCAAACGATCATACTTTCGACCCAAAGAAACCAAGTACTCAATCCATTCCCTCCCCCCCCCACCCCAGCTACCAAATTATCCTCGCTGATTCTTATGTCACATTTAGGAAAACAAACTTAATTTCCACAACCCAAGCAAGCTACAAAAACTATAATTCAAAATTCGAAGTAAAAAGTACAAAAAAGAAGTGGGTAACGTCCAAATTCTGGAAATATTGGGATCTTCGTCTTGGATTTCATCAGCAGCTCTCAGAATTTCATCAATATCCCTATTGTTTGCAAGTGAGGAAGGAACATTTCCAGCAATTCCAGTAGCATGCCGGCCATACGCATCAACCCCCATCCTCTCCCTGCTCAATACGGCACGGACTAGATGCTCCCATCGCTGCTCAACTCGAGGCATTTTCTGCAAAACAGTGAGTAAAATCTCGAGAAAATTCCAATAAGGCACGGACTAGATGCCCCCATCCTCTGTGCTGCTGCCTGCTGGCTGGGTGCAGTCGGGACGGATGGAAAGAAGATGAGGAGGAAGGCTACGGGAGAGGAATAGGGATGACAATTTAACTGTTAAATCCGATCTTGCAAGTAATCGATCCGAATAGTATGATTTCGGGGATTAAATTTCAGATATTTTACGGTTATGAATAATCATATGGTAAATGATTTGGTTTTGGATTCGATAACCATCGGGTAAATGGTTCGGTTTCGGATTTGATTATGGTTATTAGGGAATCCACTCCGAACCCGTATCCAAAAACGGGGTTTGCATTCTTTAATGAGATAAATATAAATATTTTTTTATTTTTTTCTCCAGCAACTTTAGCAATTGATTCTAGCAGACTTCAAAGGTCACCAACATCTTTATTCAAAAAAATTCAATCCTTTCAATCAATGGAATGTGGGAGGGACGAGGATTGTATGCCCTCCTACTTCCGGTGTCCTTCCGTGCCCTCTTGTTTGTGTGGTGACGGTTAATCCACGTCAACATTTTATATTACTATTCATTTTTGTCTTATTATCTCTATAAAAAAAACAATATAAAATGTTGATGTGACTTAACCGTGATCACACAAAACTGGAGGGCAAGGGAGGGCACCGGAAGTGGGAGGGCATACAATCCTTTTCGAAGAAACCCTATTCATTAATTCAAATTTCGAAGAAACCCTATTCATTTTTTTTCAATTGTATTGGCAAAATTTTAACAATTTGTGCGACGCATGTATACATTGTGGCATCACGCTAGTTATATTAAAAAAAAAAAATTATAAAATTTACTGAAAATGTGACTTTACTCTCTTCAAATTGAATTTTTTTTTTTACGTAAAACCCACAATAATATCTTTTTCTAATAAAAACCTGATCTGAACTACGATAATAAATTTAAAGCTACTTAATAAATATACATAACATTCAATTTCTTAAGTGTTATACGTAAAAAATAAATAAATTTAAAGCTACTTAATAAATAAATAAATAAATAAATATATATATATATATATCATTTTGCTGGGATACACAATCTACGAAACCAGTTTCAACGATCAAATTGTCAAACTTGTTTGTATATACTTTGAGATCCCATACGCAAAAAATAAAAAAAATAAATAAAAACATTCAAAGATCAAGTAACGCAACAAAACTTTTTGACGGTTATAAACGAAAAATCATGGCTTAACGGTAGTTTTAACTCCGATTTTGATGATTTTTTACAGCTACACCCCTTGACTCTATATGAATACAATGAGTGAATTTGATCTTCAATTTAAAATATTTACACTAGTGGATACCACAAAATCTTATGTTATACTTAATAAAAGTATAAATAAACTCAAAGTGTTAGTGAATTTATTGTTTTGCTGGGATACGCATTCTACGAAATTAGTTTCAACGATCCAACCGTCAAACTTATTTATATATACTTGACATAAGGTACGTAGGCAATCTGTGCATTGGCATAAGGTACGTAGGCAATCTAACGGAACTAGATGCAACCGAATCCTCCCTTGAATGGTCTACTTTGTGGTTCGTGCAACGGTTCGTAGGAACGAGATTGTGATCCAGAAGTTGTTAATTCCACAAGGTATGTCCTATATCGAATTCTTTATATTATTAGTACAAACTTCCCAACAACTGCAACACATTGAAGAATGGTTACATGAAATTTGGATATGTAAAAGCGGCTAAAGAATTGTTTGATAAGCATATGGAAACTAAAAAAACTAAAATTGTTGGTAATCCTAATTGGCAGGCTAGTAGCAGCTATTTGAAGAAACATATGATACACCATAAATAATATGCACAAGATAAGTTTGTCTTTCATATGCATTTGCTTAGTCAAGAGTCTGTTTTAACATCCCATGTGTCATGAAAAAGTTTAAGGGATAAATATTTCTTTAAATAATTATATCTGAAGAAAAGATAAATATTAGGATGTACTTGTTTTTGTCAAGTGGCTTTAATTGATTTTGGTCCTTATGATGATATTCTAATTATCAAACTAATAGGCCTCATTTGATAGAGAGATTGGCTTGGGTATTGACAATTCACTATATTAAAGACATTCTAAAGGAAAAAATGAATGACAAATTTTTTATTTTGTTCAAATTGAAGGTTATTCATGAAGAAAATATATTCTTACTAATCCCCCACAAAATAAGGTCTGTGTAGTAGACCTCTAAGTTATTACAGTATTCCTGATAGTAAAGACATAAACCACATTTGAGAATGCGTCTTGTGTGAGTTTGATAACTAACTCGTGTTAGCATAATCAACAAGACAAGCATCATTCCTGATACTGAGGGGTGCGAGGCATTTTGAGATGCATACAGATAAAATAAGCCTAAATTTAGTAATGGAAAATATCTTTAAAACCATCCCAGTGGCGGCCTATAAACGAAATTATGTATCCTGCAACAATTCACAATGAAGGATATGTATGGCCTAATGCACTGAGTTATAATAAAGTGTCAAATTACCCTCATATATGGAACGTTGATATGGTCTCCTGCAAACCCACCTCCACGCCTCTTGCTGCCAAGGTTTCTTTCACTGCTAGTCATGGTTTTTCTTGCTTGCCTCTCCAACGGTGTATCGCGAGTTGGTTTTCTTCAATACCTAACTCTCACTTGTCCTAATATTGTTTTTGCTATTGTAACATCCCATATTGACCAACGAAAAGGGGGTGATGTGCCTTATATGTACATGCCCACCTCCATATAGCACGAGACCTTTTGGCAACTCATTGGCTTCGGGTTCCATCGGAACTCCGAAGTTAAGAGAGTTTAGGCGAAAGCAATCCCAGGATGGGTGACCCATTGCAAAGTTGCTCATGAGTTCACAGAAACAAAACCGTGAGGGCGTGGCCCAAAACGGACAATATCGTGATATGGCGGAGTTGAGACTCGGATGCGACAGAATGGTATCAGAGCCACTCTACCATGTGGTGCGAGTGTCCCGACGAGGACGCGGGGCCCCTAAGGGGGGTGGATTGTAACATCCCACATCGATCAACGGAGAGGGGGTGATGTGCCTTATATATACATGCTTACCTCCATATAGCACAAAGCCTTTTGAGAACTCACTGGCTTCGAGTTCTATTGGAACTCCGAACTTAAGCGAGTTTAAGCGAAAGCAATTCGAGGATGGGTGACCCACTAGGAAGTTGCTCGTGAGTTCCTAGAAACAAAACAGTGAGGATGTAGCCCAAAACGAACAATATCGTGCTACGGCGGAGTCAAGACTAGGATGTGACAGCTATCAACACCATTGCTTGGCACATGAGTTCTTCTCACACTACCCACTTGATTGTTGTTAAGCACATTTTACGTTATTCAAAGGTACTCTTGATTACGATCTTCATCTTCTCCTACAAAGTTTCTTTTGCTACTTTGTCTGCTTATTCCGATGATGATTGGGCGGGGTGTTCTGGCACACAACGATTAACCTTGGCCATTTAATCTATCGTGGCTCCAATCTTATTTTCTGGAGTTCTAAAAAGCAGCATATGGTGTCTTGCTCCAATACCGAATTTAAGTACCTGTAGCTCATGCCTGTGCTGAAACGACTTGCCTTTGCTTTTTTACTTGGTAAGCTTGGTGTTCGTCTTTCTTTTCTTGTCATGCTTCACTGTGACAATCCTAGTGCCATGTATTTAGCTGCTAATCATGTTCATACTCATCATATTAAACTTGATTATCACTTTGTTCATAAAAAAACAGCTCTAGGCAGTCACAAAGTATGCTAACGTCTCTTCTGCTGATCTTGTTCAACTTGTTGATCTTCTCATCAAAGCTTTCTATCAACCTCGTCATCTCCTACTATGTTCCATACTTGACTGATCTAGCTCGTTTAGTGTGCAAGCAGGCCCCCGGGGGGGGGGGTTTGGTGTTCAGATTGAAGTTAACTAATCTGAAATCATCTTCCGTGATTCTCACTATATTATAGGTATGTATGTTCTCATTATAATTAGTACAGAATTCTTATCTAAATAGGGATTATTATAACCTTATTTATTGTAACATTTACCAAACATCAATACAAGGGAGTCTAATTCTACAGCCTTCCTCCTCAAGTTTTTAACTTTCTAAATGTGTACCCATTTAAGAAAGCTCTAAATCGGCATCTACAATACATGTTTAGCTTTTGGAAAATGTTCTAATTTGGCGTTTAGCAAGGTTGATTCGGGCATATTTGACTTGGGGAACTGACAAAAGCTGAACAAAATATCAAGACAGGTAGTTCTCTTTTGTATTTTTTGATGGTTTATAGATTCACATATTCATTCAACACAGAGACTTCAAAACAACGTCACTTTATTAGAGAACCTTACCCAGTAGCCAAAAGAAAATCCACCCATGTTTCAATTGTATACATTCTCTTCTTCTCCCTCCTAAAAGAAGAAAAATATCAACTCTTCTTCCTCTTGACCTTTTGCTATGGGAAGTGGCAGTAGGAACCCTAATTCTTAAATCGACTAAGAACGCTCAATATCATGTATTAGCTAGATTTTTTTTGGAATCCTAACTCCAATCATGGTAAGGTTATTAATTAAAAAATGTTAGGCCTAGATTTTTTTTTTTTCTTGTAGTATTGTCATCTAAGCGTACTCATTTTAAATTCTACACAAGGCCCATAAAATCTCAAGAAAAAAAATGCTTGGCTAATAAATAACCCACTTCTTGGTCTTCAACCCCTTCCGTCACTACGAACTCCCCCAATCAGTGCAGTGGGATGTGTCTATTTATCTATCTCTTGACTCGAAATGGGAGTAGGTTTGAAAAAGGATCTTAAAGTGTCTAAGGTTGGGCTAGGAGGGTCTCTTAACGTCTTCTTTTTTCTTCTCATCGGAGTTATTTCACAAAAACTTGCCATGGTAAGGAAGAAGGGAGGAACAAGCACACTTGGAGAGCGCAATACAATAGAGAGTTGTATGCTGCATTCGGGAAAGATGAATCTCTCCCAAAAAGGAATCTATTGATTCTCTCCCAATTGGTAGGACCGTAGGTGCGATGATTTACTTCACAGGCGAGGTTTCTGGTTCAAGTCTAGGATGGCCCAGCTACGCCAAGGAAAATATAGAAGAAGCATTTGACTCCTTCATGCATGCTCCACTTGGCTTGGGGGGATATAGCACAGTTGGTAGAGCTTCACTCATGCAATTGGGTCGTTACGATTATGGGTTGGATGTCTAATTGTCCAGGCGGTAATGATATTCTCTTGTACCTAAACCGGTATCTCACTTTTTCTAAGTAGTGGGGAAGAGGACCGAAACATGCCACTGAAAGACTCTACTGAGACAAAGATGGGCTGTCAAGAACGTAGAGGAGGTAGGATGGGCAGTTGGTTGGATCTAGTATGGATCGTACATGGACAATAGTTGGAGTCAGCGACTTTCCTAGGGTTCCCTCATCTGGGATCCCTGGGGGAGAGGATCAAGTTTGCCCTTGCGAACAGCTTGATGCACTATCTCCCTTTAACCTTTTGAGTGAAATGTGGCAAAAGGAAGAAAAATCCATGGACCGACCTCATCGTTTCCATCCTATAGGAATTATGAGATCACCCCAAGGACGCTTTCGGCATCTAGGGGTCGCGGACCGACCATAGAACCCTGTTCAATAAGTGGACCGCATTAGCTGTCCGCTTTCAGGTTGGGCAGTAAGGGTCGGAGAAGGGCAATCACTCATTCTTAAAACCAGCATTCTTAAGACCAAAGAGTCGGGTGGAAAAGGGGGGAAAGCTCTCCGTTCCTGGTTCTCCTCTAGCTAGATCCTCCGGAACCACAAGAATCCTTAGTTAGAATGGGATTCCAACTCAGCACCTTTCCTTTTGAGATTTTGAGAAGAGTTGCTCTTTGGAGAGCACAGTACGATGAAAGTTGTAAGCTGTGTTCGAGAGGGAGGGGTGGAGTTATTGAGAAGAGTTTTCTCTTTGGTATAAGAGATGGTAGCAGCGGAGGATTTCAGTAATGTTTCAGAAGCATATCCAATGATTGGTGGAGATGGCCCCAACAGTTATGCCCAGAACTCTATACAACAGGTTCTGCTAATTAATGAAAACATATTTTTTTTCCTAGACTATTGTAGCCTTTACTATTAGAAAGTTCTTACAATGTTTTCGTGATTGGATCAACTTGTAAATCTAATTTTTTTTTTTTTCGTTATGTTAAATTTGGAAATTCCAAGAAAGTTGCAAAACCTGATTGTAGACATCGAAATTTCAGTGAAATAAATGTTAACCGATGCATTAAAATTACAACATTTATTCATTTCACCTACATCACACACTTACTTCACCTACCAACTCCACTTATTTCACCTACAACATCCACTCACTTCACCAAAAAAAATGGATGGTGGTGATTCACTCTCAAAGCCTATAAATAGGCTTGTCCATCAAGAGAAAAGGGGAGGAATTTACATCACACCAAAACCTTGAAGCTTTAAAACTCTAAAGCTCTCAAGCAAATCCAGAAGAATCAGTAAAACCCTCTTCGTTCTTCGTCAAATCCTTCTTCAAGATCAAGCCCCAACGGTCCTTGAAAAAACTTCCCTCAATCTTCGAGATCAAGCCCCTGACGGCCCTTGAAGAAAGTGTTCATCGTTCATCATCTGTTCATCCTAAGATCAAGCCCCAACGATCCTTTGGATTAACAAAAAATCAACAAACCCATACACCCATTCTTCGAGATCAAGCCCAACGACCCTCGAAGATCCATTCATTAACTGTTCATCCCTAGATCAAGTCCCGACGGCCCTTTGGATCAACAGTTCATCCACAAACCTACACCCTACAGAGATAGAATTAGAGGATCAAATTACCAAGAGATTGTAACCCCAAAATCATTAATACAAAAAATACATTTTGTACACGTATTCTTGTTTCAGGAAAATTCGTGTTCACACTGATCTCCTTAGACCTAATGGGATCCCATTCGCATTTCAATGTGATTTGTGGGTGCACTATAATTGTTTTATTTTTCTTTTTCCTTTCTGTGTTTTTGTAGAAAGTAGTTGCTGATGCTTCCAAAGAACTTCTACCCCTTTAAAGAAAAGCTTTGCGTGGACATCTTTTTACATTCCAACAAATTAGATATTGCAGATTGGGTTGCTCAATTGGTGGCTGCATAATCTCACAAGGAGAATGAATCCAGTGGCAAGGTTCGCTTTGGAAAGTCCAATCAAAATTCCTGACCTAATGGACTTGGGTCTTACTGAAAATAAAAAAAAGGTAAACTAATAACAACTAGTAAATAGACCTCTCCTAGAAAACTTCGACAGCTTTCCCATTTTATTAAATTCTCTAAAACCGATTTTTTTTTTTTTTTTTGGCATTGCTAAAGCACAATTTCAATATTGTTGCCATGTCGTATGGACTCGAATCATCAAATCCTGTTGCACCTAGAAATTACTCTAGGCACTCCTAAAGCTCGTTTTTCTCTTTCGTGTAACTCCGACATCGGGTGCCATTAAATTAAAATAAAGAAATTTAGTGCATTTAACCTATTTGTAACTACAAAAATTATGAGAAATGATCATTGAAAATATATTAAACTATGGACACATCAGTCACAAGTCGCAGACCAAACAAAAATCGAAGAAGAAGATAAAAAATTTCGAAGGTGCAAGGGAACTTGGTTTGGTCACTGGCTCTGGTACCATCTTTGTTATAACCCATCCCTACTTTTCCGTGTGAAATAATCCATTTATTATAAAATGATCAAGATACCCTAGAAAGGGAAGAGTTGGCTTTGATTGACCTTTGAGCTTGTGACAAGTATTGTGAAACCCTTTATGTAAGTAGTATTATTTAACTCATTGTATAATGTTTTAATGCTAAAAGGTGATCATTGGAGTGTTGATCAAAGTGATTAACTCAATAAACAATTATATATGCCTTTGATAATATTCTAGTTGGTTAATTGGATACCTACCTTTGGAATTTTAAGAGGGAGGATTCGATACGAAATTAGGCTGCCCATTGTATAGTTTTGCCAAACTCCTCATCCTTTAGTGTAAAAATATCGATGTACTAAAAAAAATATTAATATTATAAATATGAAAAAAAAGGGAGAAAAAAGAAAAAGGAGAAAACGAAAGATGAGGAGGCTCCTGGAAGGCAGGAGAAGGAATGGGGGAATCACGCCATCAGGTGCCAAGAAGGGGAAAAAAAAGAAGGGGAGGAAAATGTTGGAAAGGTCAAGGGAATAAAAGGGAATTTTCCTCCTCGTCAAGAAATATTTCTTGTTATTTTGTCGATTTGGGTAATTGGTTATTTCCGGATGTGGTGAGTTTAGTTTAGAACTGGTGAATGAATGGTGGTTGCACGCCAGTTAGTGAATCTCTTAGTTTGTACTCTATGCCCTCTAATGATAGTCTGAAATTTGAATGTTCGACACTTTTTGACTTCGAATTAGTTTAATGTGTGTTTATGACTTCGAATTCTCAAGGTGCAAAGAAGAGAGAGAGAGAAAGGTGTGTGTGTGTGTGTGTGTGTGTGTGTGTGTGTGTGTGTGTGTGTGTATCAGAGATGCGATTGAATAACAAGTTATAGCAGAGCTCCTCCGTTTCCTTTTTCTGTTAGTTTCCCTTTATGCCTTCGAGTAATAGAGGCTGTTTTTAGGTTCAGTTTTCATCCTAGTAGGAAAGACAGGAAATCTGCTTCATTCCTCCTTGTCTGCAACCATATTAGAAGAAAAGGATTGAGGTTGATCCAAACCATCAGACGAAAGCGTGATTTCATTTGCCAAACCTATGGCATGCTAATTATCGGTAAAGATTCTCATATTTTCTGTAGTCTTTCCACAGCTACTCTATGTTTCGTTTGTAGAACGCATTAGGTCCTCTTCTGGTGGTTTATATACATATGTATATTCGCAAGGATGCATGACTTTTAGACTTTAAATCGGACAGTAAGACTGAAGCTATACGACTGTTTATACTAAATATTGCTTCTGGTCTTTAATAGAGCTTTCTATAGTAGTGGACTCGAGCAGGTTGTTAACATATATTTTACTTCTTACTACTTTTATGCAGTATTAGATTATATGCCCTGGACAAACCAATGCTTTCCGAACTTTATAGATGCCTATTTTAACATATGCAACAATTTGACCTTTTGGGTATAAATGCTTAAAAAGCATATATGGTAATTGTCCTATGTATGAAATATCTATTTAAGGTCTCCATTTGTTTAAGATTATAGACCTGTTGCACACGTCTGAAGTTGGAACGAATATATGTATAAAACCTGAAAGGGATGGAATTGTTTCTTATTAAGGACACTGTCTGCATATATATATATATATATATATATATATATATATATTCTATTGAACTTACTTGTACTGGAATTCATATCATGCATTGCCATAACGGAAGGCATATCAAGCTCAATATGAATGACTTGATCCTGTTTGAGGGTACATAGGTAGTATAATACAAAGGTTAGATGCAGCCATAAAGTAAACAAAAGGTTCTACGCCATGGACCTTGAGTTGTGTCATGTCCATGTTTCGGAGGCGAGGCATGGTGGATGCACAGGTAGATGGTGACATCACATGTCGATCCTAAACGTATCTTGGGATCAGGGGTGTGACAATCTTAATGTTAAAAGACTTTCATAACATAAAGTGGGATATAGAAATTCGTGATGAATGAATGATGAAATGAAGGCGGCGGAAGCATTGTGAAACAGTGTGATCCGCCGTTTGTGTTAGGGGATTTTTGAGGTTGTATAATGTTTGTTTTAACTATCATTAGCAGCTGAAAATCAAGGAGAATTTGATCTCTGAGTTGCAGAGAGAAAATTGAAGAAGAAGAAGGAATCAAAGTGGAAATGTCACTGAGAAATCTTCGTTGGATTCCTTGTGATTTGAGTATAATGAAGCATGAAGGGTGTGTGAGCAACTATAGCCGTTGCTAGCTCACACCTCAGCTAACAACTAGAAACGTGAGTTGCACATGGGCAACTTAAACACTACATCAAATTAAACAGGTGGCACAATAAACACCATTTCATTGTTTTCATTGTAACCATCCATTACAACAATTACAAATTCAAATTTAAAGACATTTCTTCAACTCTAAACCTGAAAACCAGTTCTTTCCAATCTGCAAACCGTCAATCCTTGCAGCTGCAAAGCTTATAGTTCAATAGTTTGGAACGGTTGAATTCATCAGCATTCAAACTGTACAGCAGCCACCGTTTCTATATAATTGACAAGTTGTGTCTTATAATTGATGCCTTTCAATAATTAAATACTTAATAGCCATTGATATTGCATCTAAGTCAAACTGATGGCCATTATAATTTACAGAAAGTTGACAAGTCCTAATGAAGAATTGTGGCTGATTTAAAAGTAGCTGCGGAAGGGATGTACACCATGCGAAGAGAAACAGCAGCCTCTACAAATATAGGTGCTTACAGGCTGATGATCATCTAATTCATTACTTCTTTTTTTTTTTTTTTTTTTTTAATGAAATTTTTTAGGTATTTCGGTACTGGTGCTTCAGTCCAAATTGTGGGGTTTTCTAAATTATTTTGAATTTTCGGCTGAAATTTGGTCAGCCAAATTTTAATATACTGTGATACTCCCTTCTCATGATACATGTGGTTCTTCCATCTAATATATTTTTTATATTATTTTGTAATTATCTAACGGATCAGAAACGGCATCTTTACCAACTATCAATGACTTTTCCCCATTATTCTCTTCTTCTTGTCTTTGGATTATATTTGTGGAGTGACTCCCAGATACCACCCACAGCCCCCATATAAACAAATAGAGAGAGAGAGGACAAATAGAGAGAGAGAAAGAGAGAGAGAGAGGGCAGCTGCAATGGAGGATTCCAGTAATGTTTCCGAGGCATATCCAATGAATAGTGGAGATGGCCCCAACAGCTATGCCAAGAACTCTACAGAACAGGTTCTGCTAATTGATGAATGAAAAATCTTCTGTTTTTTTTTTTTTTCTTTTTATTCAGGCTATTGTAACCTTTACTACTTGGAAATTCTTCCGATGTGTTTTCTTCATCACTTAACTTGGAAAAGTGAAAAACTTCTTTTATAGTCCTTTCTGTTGTAATTAGGAAATTCCAAGAAAGTAGCAAAATCTGAACTATATTAGCACTGTAATGTGATTTGTGCTTTTGCAGAGAGTAGTTGTTGATGCTACCAAAGAGCTTCTAAGCAAGGCTATTAAAGAAAATCTTGAATTGGACATCTTTTTACCATTCAACAGCTTCCATATTGCAGATTTGGGATGTTCGGTTGGGCCTAATACATTTTTTTCTGTTGAAAATATACTTGAAGCTGCGAAATTTGAGTATCAAAGCGGAGGGCCAAGTTCTGAAATCCCCGAATTTCAAGTTTTCTTCAGTGATAAAACCCTAAATGATTTTAACATACTCTTCAATTCCCTCCCTCAGAACAGGAACTATTATGCAGCGGGTGTGCCAGGTTCTTTCCACGGTCGCTTGTTTCCCAAGGCTTCCATTAACATTTTTCACTCTTCATTAGCCCTTCATTGGCTTTCTAGAGTACCAAAAGATGTAATGGACAAAAACAGTCGTGCTTGGAATAAAGGACGAATCCACTACTCAAATAACCAAGACGAAGTATTGAAGGCATATCAAGCTCAATATGCCGAGGACATGGAGTGTTTCCTCCGTGCCAGAGCACTAGAGACTGTCCATCGAGGACTGATTGTGCTTAACCTATTAGGACGCCCTCTTAACTGTATTGAAATTGTGGGTTTCAACATTTTTGGATTTAGCCTCCTGGAGATGGCTAGGAAGGTAAGCAATATTCATCAACCTTCATACACACCGGTCTATTAAATTCGTTTCGTTATAAGCTTTTTCGCTTTCTGAGCAGAAGTATTTTAACGGATTTTGAATGTTTAAAAATTGATCAATGTCAAAGTAACTGGAGAGTTTTATGTCACATATTTGATGTTGCAAGTATTGTTGCTTTATGCAGTATTTCAGAAGATCGTATCTTAGATATTTATGGGTGCATGATTAATACTATATGTTTTTCGTTTATATATATATAGGGGGTAATTAGTGAAGAAAAAGTAGATTCATTTAACATCCCTTCCTACTTCGTGTCTCCCCAAGAACTGGAAGTCATTGTGGAACGAAATGGATGCTTTAGCATAGAGATATTGGAAACCTTACCTCAGCATGTATTGAGTGGCGCTCCCAGTGCTCCTGCTATGAGAGCTTTCACAGAGGGACTGATCAAGCATCAATTTGGAGAAGAAATCTTAGATGATCTCTTCAGCTTGTATCACCAGAAACTTGAAGAGCAAATGTCAATAGCTGAGTCAAAGAAGGCAGTTGTTCTTTTTGTTGTGCTTAAACGCAACACAAATTGATTAGAACATTCATTGTTTATTTGTTTGTACTCCTGAAACTATCTGTTTGTTGGTTATTCAGTATTGAAGAGTAGATTTTAAGTGAGCTTCACTCTGTATAACAATGGAAAGATAATAGCTACCTATACTCGACAGTGTGTCTGCAAGTGTCATAATGTCCCCTCGCAATATGATTATATCTCACATTGCCCTTTGAAAATATGACGCACCTTGCCCGTTTGATCTTTATATATTTTGCATTCACTTTGATTCTTATTGCAAAATCGTCAAAAAAATCCGTTACTAATGCACAAATGAAACCCACTCATGAGTTCCATGTTGTGTCCAACAAAAAACTAATGAAAAAACTAAGGGACAAATCTTGTTTATGTCAGGGGAGGGAAGAGGATAAGAACCTGGAATGCAATGGGTTGAAGATGTAGTTCCAAATTGTCCTACAAAAATATGGTTCCACATGTTTTAAAAGTAGTCTCTTCAAATTAAAATTGCACGATTTAAGTTACAATGTCTACAATAATTACGGTTGATTAGGAATCTGTAGTAGTTCTATTTAAACACCACCTTTATCTTAGTCTGACTACATAAGAGCTAGATGAGGGTGAAGAACGAACAATGTTGTTTACTGCAGCATGATGAATGATGGTTACATGAAATATGGATACGTAGAAGCAGCTAAAGAACATATGGCTTCAGAACGGGTCCAACAGAGTGTTATCATCCTCAGGCTTCAGAGCGATTCGGAACTTATAGAGTGACGGGCGTGCCACTGCTGGCCAAGATCAACAGATTGTAGATTGGTTTAGGTGTTTGAGTTGTTTACTTGTGCCACAAGTTACATGAGCTTCTTAATCAGCAGATTGTTTATGGAGGGATTAAGTCCATAATGAGTTATTTTATATGCCTTGAGGACAAGGACTTTTAATTTATGTTACATGCCAATTGGTCATGAATTAACCAATAATAATTTGAGTTTCATTATCATGGTTAGTTAAAAGAAATAAAACAGAGACTGAACAAGTAGCTGAAGCCTCAATAACTGGACCATCGAGTACTGGATCCAAGTATGGCACTCCTAATTCAATCACGTTTGATCCACACGAATCGAGCATCACGCCTAATTCAATCATGTTTGATCCACACGAATCGAGCATCTTCAAAGCTTGAGCCGTGGTTGAAGGATCAGGATCACCGGCGGTGATGTAGGGGTAAATGCCACTTTGCCTTGGTCCTTGAGTTTTCTAAATGTGTGTGAGATGTCGGTGGTAGGGGTAAGTAATGGTGAGAGCAGCCATTGGGGTTACAAGTCATTTTTGGGTTGAGAGGGTACATGTATGAGGATGAGAACGGAGATGGAATGCGTTTTGAGGGTTCTTAAGTTGGAAGCCACTAACAGCAGTAATATACTGAGAGAAGTAGCCATTGACTGTATAACTCGTTTGAATGGACTTTTCAAAGAGTTAAAAAGCTTCAAAATTTTGATTATATAGCTCGTTTAAATGTACTTTTTAAAGAATTAAAAACGTTTTTTTATGAAGTAAAAAACACTTCAGTTTCAACTAAAATTGTTTGTTGACAAAATTTAAAAAACAAAAATGCTTTGGATTAAAAGTAAAGCCGCTTGACATTGTCTTTGGTTGAAAAATGACTCTTCCAGTATTATTTCTGCTCTTCAATGGATTGATTTTGGTCTTCCGTGTCCTCTTTGTACACAATGATTCATTTGTTTGGACTGTATTTGGAAGATGACTTTCTACACCTCTCACATATATTGCGAAGGAAATGTTGATGCATACAAGTTTGCTAATATAGGCTTATCTTCTCCAACTTTGGTACAGCATGATTCTCCTCTGTTGGTGGCTCAACTTTGTTTTCAGAGTATGTTGTTTTTCATGGTTTCTGCTTCTCAATTAATGTACACCTTGCCATACAGGTTTGTCTCACTTTCTTTTTTATCTTAATCATGTGATGTTGTTTGATATGTTTTGCAAGTTCAGACCTTTAAGTTTTTGCTACAAAGGGGTTAGGTTCCATGGCACCCCTCTTTTCCTTGTATCTTTATTGTTTTTCGTTTATAGAAGGGTAATGTTTAAGAAAAACTAATGAAAATGGCTTGAAAACTTTGAGTTTTAATGATAAAGACAAAATAAAGGGTAAAGTAAATAGTACCAGGATTGACTTTTTAGTGTAAAAATGTGGTTTTTCATTAAAGTGAACAGTACCGTAGGCTTTTCGTTAAAACTCTCATGTTTATGTCCCCTTCTTTTTTTATGTACTTTTAAAATCATTTTTTCTTGTATTATAAGGAGTTAGGTTTATGTGTTTATGTCATCCCTGACTAGTGTAGCTTCTTTTATTTTATCGATAAAATTTTCTTCCGTTGAACTTTATTTTAAGAGTTTTAAGTAATAATCATATCACCCCACATAAACAATTACTTTTGTGCATCAGTGAATGCGTCATGTGTGTACTTCCTAGTTGCGATGGAGACGAGAGAGAACAAGGCCACATAACGAATGCCACAAGCTACTCCTCTGGCTCCACGCACAATCCGCGATATCCCTACGCACTCAAATCTGATCCGAAATCCCGCCTCCTTATCATCCAAAAACAAATAAAAAAATCAAACTCCAATTAAAAATAAAAATCAAACTCATTTCTTCCACAAACTATTACTCAAAACAGAAATTTCCTAAATTAAATTGGGAATACATGCAAAAAAAAAAAAAAAAAAAAAAGTATAAAATATCTCAGAAATGTTATCTTGTGTATGCTTATAATTTTTATATTTGATGTCAATATTTTAAAGAAGAGTAATCATTAGTACAATAATATATTTACGTTGTCCCCTGAACTTTGCTATATAATTAACATTTCATAATAATACGATCTGAAATAATTACAAGAGGTGCAAAATACAATTATAATATAGTACAAATGATGCATTTTTCTGTTGACTAAAGCGATCTAAAATTAAATTTTAATCGTTGAATAGGTCAAAATCAATTATCAACAACGTATTGATCAATATCAATTAAATACTGACAACAAATATAAACCACATACTAAAAAAATATCAGTTCAGCAACAATGAACTGAAAAGAAATAGCTTGCCAAATTTGAGGGGAAAAGACAAAAAATAAATAAATAAATATCAGAAATGGGGAAGTAGTGTAACGGTGTTGAATTCTTCACCCGCTTAGTTGTTTTTGGTGGCAAACTGCTTAGTACGTACATAGTGCCACCACCTTTTTACAATTCACCTTGTGCCGACTTCACGATACTCTCTCACAAAGAACCCAGTTTCAAAGCAGAGCATCACAGATTCGTCGATCGCTTTCTGGGTTTTGCTCATCATACGCTCGATTTCAATCTGGTAATTATTACAGATCATTCAAATAATGGCATTGGTACAATTCATTTACCAGCAATATTGGTTAGTTTCTGATCGATTTCTTGAATTTTTTTTTTATGCCCTGTTCTACTTGTTCTTCAATGACTTTGCCGAACTTTTGATAATTTCTGGCTGAAATAGGTTATAAATCACATTTGATATGGATTTTGAGTGTTTCGCTGTAAAATTTTAATGGGCATTGGTTATTTTGACTTTTTGGCAATGGGGTAATTAATCACTCACGATTTACCAGGTAAAAATGCAAGCGTCAACCTATGGTTCAGTAAATGGGAAGCTGGGGTTTGACGTGCAAAACCAAAAAAGGGTATTGGGTTTTGGAGAATTGAGAAACCGAACAAGAACAGGGCGGAGGAATCTGTTTATTGCAGAGAGGAGAACTTGCTGTGGTGGATTGAGCCTCCGTTCCGCGGCGCAGGTGATGGGAGCCAAGATTGCAGGTCTTACAATGGGGTCTGATGGAATTTCCGTGGCCACTTTGAAAGCAAGATCAGTCCAGGCTCAGGCTTCTGGTTTGTCAATCATGCTTATTCGTTCTCGCTTTTATGTGCATTGTTTTTGCTTTTGATCACCATTTTAGTGTATATGCTATCTTTTGAGACGAACTCCAACCCAAGGCCCGCAAAACCCAACCAACCAACTCCCCCCCCCCCCCCTCCCCCCGGGGCCCCGCACCGGCGCGGGGAAAAAAAACCATTAATTAAAACCTAAAACGTAAAAAAAAAAAGGTCAGATTTAGGCTAGGATTTAGGTCAAGATTAGTGTTGGAGCTTCCACTCACATGAGTATGTCTCCCACTTGTCTGCCAATAAAATTGAGCCCAACGACTCTTTTGATTGATCAACGGCTTACATTCAAATGGGATGTTGGTTATCCAATAGTCCACATTTAATTTAGTTAATATTTTTGTCTTATATTTATAAATTTATTGAATTCAAAAATTGAGATCGAATATGATCAAATCTAACCGTAAAAAAAAGATCTAATGGCCCAAATTTAAATTCAAAGGTTAAAATAATTACAAAAAATTATTTAACTCAAAATTCACTAATTTTTCTTTCTACCATCTTCCAAAACCATGTGTTTGCTCATGTGTCTTGTGTTTATACATGTCTATCATGTGTTTCATATTTTTCTATAGTATTTCATGAGTTTCATGTGTTGATTTAGTGATTTTTCAATGTTTATCGGAATTTAAATATTTTTAGGTTAAAATGTTCATAAAATTAGTTTAGGATAGTCTACATAATTTTTTTTTTAACTTAATTTTAAGAAAAATAGTCTAAATTCATTCTTTAATAATCTAGGGATAAAATTTTTGGCCACTTGGGTTAATATATTTACGTGAGATTGGTCTACTAAAGTTATATCGAAAAAACTGAGTTCTAAATCTGTAGTTCTATTGCTTATGCTCATTCCATGAAAAATTCATTTTCCACATCATGGAACTGTCTCTATTTATTTAGTCAATCTGGATGCTTCTTTGTTGATGTTTAATTAGGATTTTTAGCATTATCCCTGGAATGTATCAGTTTTCCAGGGGTCAATAACCGGATCCAATACCTAACTCGGCCATTATGCTTTGAAATTTGATTTACATTGTTCTTACTAGTATTATAAAATGCAGATGGGGACGTTGAGAATCTTATACCCTCCAAGCCTCAGGGGAAGTCTTCTGGAACAGTATTGCCGTATGTTGGTGTTGCTTGTCTTGGAGCCATTTTGTTTGGTTATCATCTGGGGTACGGTTTAACTTGATTACTACATATTCCTTGATTTGTTCTGGACTTCTCTATTCTTACTGAGTCATTTAGGTTGTATCAAGTAAAGATATTGTTTTTCAGTCGGTCACAGGATCTGCAAGTCCTGAGAGGTCTTGTTATTTCTCTTTCTACAGTAGTTCCGCAAGTCAGCGTATAACTTGATAGTGTCTGAGGCTTAGTGTGGCATCTGTCTGTATTTTCTGCAGGGTGGTAAATGGTGCTCTTGAGTACCTATCAATTGATCTTGGTATTGCGGAAAATGCGGTATTGCAAGGCAAGTCCACTATTTGGTCGTTTAAATATGTGAATAACAGCTTGAATCAAGAATGGTACCTTTTTGTTTTGTTTGTCATCTAATCTTAGCGTGTCACGAAACAAATTTGCACCATTTTCCTATTGCTTGAGGACTACATTTCCAAATTAAGAAAGGAATATATTATCTAGTACTATCATCATTTTGTAAATGAATTGTTTTAGCTATGCTATAGACTCGGTGCCTTAACTTAAGTGCGACACATGTAATGTCGCCTCAACTACAGATTTCGGGATTGTTTTGCTTATGCTATTTTCTCTCATGATTATTTAGTTCATTGTTACACCAATATACATCTTTTTTTGCAGGGTGGGTGGTTAGCACACTTCTAGCAGGTGCCACAGTTGGATCATTAACTGGTGGATCATTGGCTGACAAGTTCGGCAGAACTAAGACTTTTCAACTAAATGCAATTCCCCTAGCAATTGGAGCATTTTTGTGGTCTGTCTACTGCCAACGAGTATAAGGCTGTGATCAGTGATATGAATATTAGAAATTAATAAATAGACTTCTTAAATATTTCAGTGCCACAGCCCAGAGTGTGCAAACGATGATAGTTGGCCGCTTACTTGCTGGCATTGGAATTGGCATCACATCTGCTATTGTTCCACTTTATATATCTGAGGTACTATTTTTGTTTATATATTCCCACCCTCAATCTGTTGGCATTTGGCATTGTAAATGTACCACTTACCAACCATATTTTCTAAATGTTCAGATCTCTCCAACAGAAATTCGTGGTACCCTTGGATCTATAAATCAGCTTTTTATATGTATTGGGATTCTTGTAGCAATGGTGGCTGGATTACCATTAGCAGCAAATCCCTTATGGTATTTCATCATTGCATCTTTTCTTTTCTTTTTAGCGGTTTTGTTTATGTGTGGGCACTGACATATGTGGATGTGTTGTTTGTGTGCACACGCGTGCATGTTCACGCTAAAGCACATGTATTCGTAAACATCGCTCATATCCGAATGAAATTTGACATTATCAAGAAAGAGAGGAAGTACAAATCTTAGGTGATAACTTGGCTAATTAGGCTCAGATTTGGATACTTATCCTCTGTTATTTGAGTCTGATATATAATTTTCTGGTAAAGAGCCCCTTTGCTGAAGCCAGAAACCAGTAGAGAAATAGGAAATTCTTCTTATTCAAATGGGCTAAAATAAAAGTCTAACGGGTTGGATATTTTAAATTTGGTTGGCAACTCTGATCTTATGTTTCTGGGGCTAATATAACTTCCTCGCTAGATTGACACAATCTTAGTTACTTTACTCCATTTTCAGAATCTTGTGATCTCAGAAGGATATTCTCCTGGCAGAGGACGAATATCTTCAGTGTATACTAAATCATTGTGCCTTCAACTGGCAAAAAGTGAACATATAAAACCCTGTTTATGAACTTTGGTAGTACTGTTCTTTGATGGGGAGCAGTAGTATAAGTCTTCTTGATCTTTAAATGTCAGTTCTCTCTCTCTCTCTCTTTATACTCTGTTATTTATTTTATCAGGTGGAGAACGATGTTTGGTATTGCAGTAGTACCATCTGTTCTTTTGGCATTAGGAATGGTCGTTTCACCAGAAAGTCCAAGATGGCTTTTCCAGGTTTTCAACACAGTTTGATCAAACATCAGCACAGATGTTATAACTGCTTTTTCATTGCATTCTCTTTAGCTGTTAGTTTGATTTGATTTTCCTTTCATGATTATTGTCAATGAAAATGCTAAGCTAATCTTTTTTTTTTTTTTTTTTTTTGCAGCAAGGAAAATTTTCTGAAGCTGAAAAAGCTATAAAAACGCTATTTGGAAAAGAAAGAGTTACCGAGGTCATGGATGACTTGAGATCAGCAACCCAAGGTTCTGTTGAACCTGAAGCGGGCTGGTTTGATTTGTTTAGTAGCCGCTATTGGAAAGGTTTGCCTAAATTTCACAGGAGTGATGCTTGAGATGTGATGCGTTCTTTTTCTCTGCTGACATGTCTTTACGCAGTTGTTCGTGTGGGCGTGTCACTTTTCTTCTTACAACAGATGGCTGGGATAAATGCTGCGGTCTATTATTCTACTTCTGTCTTCCGCAGTGCTGGCATTACATCTGACGTTGCAGCAAGTGCTCTGGTTGGAATAGCAAATGTCTTGGGTTTGGCTCTTACTATCTTTGTTCTTGAAGTTCGGAAAAAGAAATATATTTTTTGCCATGGTATGTTCTCTAGAACCAAAAATTGTCTCATTTCAGGCACAGCTATTGCATCCTCATTGATGGACAAACAGGGCAGGAAAAGTCTTCTACTCGGAAGCTTCGGTGGGATGGTAGGGTTATTTCATTATCAATCTCTCTCTTTGTTTGACGTAAATGAATGGTACATTGCGGGTTGGCCAGCCAGACCATTTTAGCAATTTGAGACTAGTGGCTGCAAGAAAGCTATGAATGTATCCGGGGCTTGTAGGGTTCTGTATTCGGATAAGTAGAAGGATTGCAATTAGATCACATTGATTGCATCACTTTTAAATGATTATATGTATTTTGTCTGCAATCTGCACTAACCCAAGTGCACTACGTGTGTACCCTTCAGTTTCAGGTTCATTGTCTGCATACATAGCAATGAGATCACACTGTTATGTCATGAGGCCTTGAAATTTTATTTACTTGGAAAATTCACGGGAAAATGGGACACGTGATTTTTCCTCTATTTCCTGTTAAACTGAACTTAAGTGGCTTCATCAGTAGGTGGTGTTTGCAACAAAATGATTTTCATGGTCCAAATATATTCAGAAAACACTTTTACTATGCTGCTTTAACTGAATTATGATGAATGGTTTTACGTTCCTTGTTTCTCTCTTATGTATACCGAGAACTCCTTTTTTATTTGTTAAGGCTGCTTCGATGTTGCTGCTTTCATTGTCCTTTACATGGAAGGCCCTGGATCCATATTCTGCCCCCCTTTCTGTCACTGGAACTTTTCTGTAAGTTAAAGGCTTCCACTAATAGATAGATGTCCGTACTCTTTTCCCGTTTAAAATTTAATTTCCTATCTAACCATGGTTTTCATTTTGTATTACCAGCTATGTGTTGTCCTTTGCACTTGGCGCTGGCCCTGTGCCTGCTCTTCTTCTACCAGAGATTTTTGCTTCAAGAATCAGAGCAAAAGCAGTTTCTTTGTCATTGGGCATGCACTGGGTAAGTGGTTGTAGACACTGAAATTTCACTTAATACTATTTTGTATACGTGTTCTTGTTTCATTGGATATAGGAATTTTCGTGTATACATTGGTGTTAGGAAATATGTTATTACGATAAACGTTCCAAACACCCGCGGACGACCCTTGCAAAGCGGGGAGCCTTGTTGGCTTATGATCGCCCTTTTTTTAGTGGTATTAGGAAAGTCTTGTTTGTTTGTTTATTTCAACACCTTATTGGTAATAGTTGATTCCCTATGGACTAAGATTTTCAATTAATTAGCTTATCATGCCTTTTATTTATAATTTAGATGGAGAAAGCAAGACAAATTATTGGATAATTAAATTGTCCAAACCAAAAGAACTTTATTGCAAAGGGATACTGATTTCGCTTTTAAATGACTCTTATTGTCTAGACCTTCAGTGGGAATGTATATATCTGTGCCTATCTGTGTGTAGATACTAGGTACATATCTGCATGTGTGTAAACCTTTACGTGTTTTCTGCGGAATGAAAATGAATGAAGAAACTGATATCATGCAACCGAAAAAAAAAAAAAAAAGATGCATATCATGCTTACATTGATTATTTTGTTTGCGCAAGAATATGTTGGATGTGCTTTTTATTCTTCATTGATTCACCTCTCTTGTCCCATATATTAACTGAGTGTCTATATGTTTCATCAGATTTCAAACTTCGCCATAGGCCTCTATTTCTTGAGCTTTGTAACTAAGTTTGGAATCGGCAGAGTGTATTTTGGATTCGCTGGCGTCTGTCTTCTGGCTGTCTTGTACATAGCTGGTAATATCGTTGAAACAAAAGGGCGTTCACTGGAGGAAATAGAGCGTGCTCTTAGCGTTGTCACTTGATTATGATATGATTCAAACCGGACAAGAAAAAATCTCCAGCAGCTTCGGATTTTGGCCTAAACAAAGACACCATCGCCTCCTTCTCATGCTATGCGGACTAGTTCATTCCCACCTCTCGAAGTCTTGTATTTAGAGACTGAACCTTGATTGTAACCAGATAAAATGTTGCGTCTATGGATTTCCATAGCTGTAATGCACTACCACCTCGGTGATGAGGGCTATGTGAAATTGTGAATAATATATGTTAGTTTCTACCAGGAATTTTGACACTCTTGTTCGTAATTGTCAAATTTTTAGATCCTTCTTAATTTTTGTCCTTCGATTTTCTTCAATTCATTCGATCCGAAGGTAAAAAATTGAGTGAGTGTGTGGAAAGTAAAAAGAGGTTTGTGGAGAGCCTTACCCCATACCTTTAAAACATGTAAAAGAAATGCTTGTCTTGGTATCGGATGAGGAGAGGCCATTTGGAATTTTTATTTTTTTACCAAAAATTGCTTCACTTCAAAGTTAAACAATAAAAAAGTGTTGGGTAAAAATAAAATATCTTGTTTATTTTAAAAGCAATGACCTCCAGTTTAAAAGCAACATGGTTTCATAAAAAGAGTAGCAAAGGCTTCAACGAATATTTTCAATTCCTGTAATACACTCATTAATTTTTTTAAATGACATTATGTAACCTTCTACGCACATTTTACCCATTGGTAAACGAAATGACCGCCATGATCTACCATTACAAAGCTAATCTAACACTACTGCTACCATCACCATCATCATAACTGCACCACCACCATTGCCACTACCGCCGCCGCCATCATTTTTTTACCACCTACACCGCCATCATTGCTACCGCCACCACCACCACCACCGCAACCGCCACCACCACAACCACAACTACAACTCCCAGTACCGTTGTCGTCGCCCTTACCACCATTGTTACCTTTACACCCCAACCACCACACCCCACTATTGACACCACCACCGTACCCCCACCTTTGTCGATGCATCACCACTGCTATCACTGCCACCATCACCACCGCTGTCATTGCCAAATTTGTGATCACTCTTGACTACCATATCCATTTTTTCATTATATAAAATTACATCACTTTTAAAAATATAGTTTACCAAACGTTCAACTGTTTTATTTTGCCGATGATTATTCTTAAAGTATAGCAGAAATAACTTTAAAAAATAAAAACACAACAATCCCAAACTGACCCTTAGTATTGAATGACGAGGGATAAGTTTATTTTGTGATTCAATGTGTAAGTTATCATTAATTTTTTTTCATTCAAGATTCACTAAATCTAATAAGTTATTCAATCTAAGATAATCCTAGACGATAAAGGTGTAGATGTTCGTACAATGAAGACTACTTTGAGGACATACTTTAAACTTAGAACGACCGGACCAAGTGACTATTCGGTTAAAGACACATAAGGTGGGTCTAGGGGGTGAATGATGGGCCAAAATACGAGCATGAGTGTATTGGGTGAACTAGTTTTGTATCAGGACTGTCGAGTGATCCGATCTTCTAAACCTGCAAATTTGTTATATTTTGATTGCTAATAACAATTTGAAAACATGTCACTTAATATTAGGGTCTAGTTGTATTATTATTCATTTGTAAGTGAGAGGTATGTTTGAATTTTACGAATGACGAGCTTGATTTCAATTTATTTGCTTAGTTTAAATATATGACTGTATAAAAAATTAATTAAAAAACTCCAAACATAAATAAATAACAAAACAAAAAGGCATATTTGTCAGCTTGTGCCTCAAACTTGTATAAAGTTGTCAATTTCTCCTTTAAACTTTAATTTTAGCCGATTACCCTCTTGAGCTTTTATAATTAGCCAATTTCTCCTTGAACTTTAATTTTAGCCGATTACCCCCTGATGTCAAGCCCCAATCCCGATATACGTCCAAGATCGACAGGTGACTTCACCATGTACCAGTATATCTATCATGTCTCGCCTCTGAGACATGGACAAAACACCACTCAAGGTCCAATTATGTAGTAATTTTTCATTTACTTTATGGCTGCATCTAACCTCCTCGTTAGACTGCCTATGTACCCTAAATAAGGATCAAGCCATTTGTTGTTCACCATTTGTTAAACTCTGAACTTTTCGTAAAACACTTTCTAGCAAAAAAAACATAGAGTACCACACTACACATCAACCATAAGCCAAACAAGAGTTGTCATCTTGTCATTCACACACACATGTGCTTTCCAACATCATTCCACAATCATATCAGTCAATAACACATACAATACACCAAAATCCAGGTCTAGAACAACATAGTTTGGCCAAAGCCTACATCTTTGAAGCTTTCTCAATTTAGACTGAATCCAACGAATCAACGAAGTTAATGATGTGATTTCGGAGCACTCAACGAAATCTAACAACATCAAGTTCCAGACCACTCAACGGAACCAAAATACCAATCGGGATTTTGGACCACTCAACGGAATCCAAACCAGGATACAATTCTAGACCACTTAACGAAATCGCAAAGTAGAAGGGATTTTGGACCTCTCAACGGAATCCAAGTGGATACGATTCCAGACCACTCAACGGAATCGCGGAGTACAATGGATATTGGACCACTCAATGAAATCCAAAGCAAGATATGATTCCGGACCACTCAACAGAACTGCAGAGCACGAGGGATTCTGGACCACTCAACAGAATCCAGGCAGAGCGGGGAACCGGGCCACTCAACGAAACCCCAGCAAAACCTAATTCCGGACCACTCAACGGAACTGAGCGGAAGTCCAAGAAACATATCGACGACTCAAAGAAACCTG
Source organism: Pyrus x bretschneideri (assembly GCF_019419815.1). Lineage (NCBI taxonomy): Eukaryota > Viridiplantae > Streptophyta > Magnoliopsida > Rosales > Rosaceae > Pyrus > Pyrus x bretschneideri. Next base: position 3,108,253 of record NW_025999735.1, on the reverse strand, counting down.
ACATGAATCAAGTTACTCAATTTAGAACGACTCAACGATACAAGAAATGAAACAATGGAATGAGATATGTAACAAGCTTCGAAGCAACAAACCCCATGACAAAGGGTTAAAGGTTCACTACTAGCCCTCACATTTCATCAAACAATTAATAAGCACTTCAAATCACATTTCACAAACATCTTCATCACACAAGTCAAATCACATTTAATGAACATAGATAGATGGCTAAATATACAAATCACATTTCAATAGAAATCACTTTTATAAAATCAAGTAATATCCACAAGGATACTAAATATGAAATCAAGGTAATAACCACATCACATATATTATAGGCACTCACTAACCAATGTAGGCCTACTAGACTTCACTTAGTCCCCAGTAGTACTAATTTTAGTATTTAAGAACGGTTTGAAACATGTTGACCAAAAGTCAACTCTTGGTCAACGATGGGGTCCACAACTCAACATAATTCGATCCGGAACATCCACCCATGGATTTCCAATCCGTCAATTTCTAATGTCCTCAAATATTACGTGCTATAACACATTAAAGTTTGGTGACGATCGAATGGTCAAATCGTTGATGGTTATAATGATCAAGAGGCAAATCCTAACAAAACTATGTTTGAATGATGGGATTTCATCCATAGGAGGTCACATATGGAATTGAGGTATCAAATTTAGCCTAGAAGGGTCAAGTGGGTCTTTGGGCCAGCGGCTCCACAAGCGGCGGCTGGCCGCCCCAACTCGCTGGAAAGTACACCTAACTCCAAAAATTCTCAAATTATACCAAAATAAGGATCGTGAAGAAAGGAATAAGTTTGATACCTGAGTGGAGGTCCAATTCGGCTGGGAAAACGCCTAAAATCTCCTCAATTCATTGGAAACCCTTGAAATGGATACATTTCAATTCGTACTCTTTGGTGCTCCGTGTGCCCCTAAACTTGTTTGGGGATTGTTCCTGGGCTTAAGAGGAGTATTTTGGTGGTGATGATTGAAGGAATCACCTTCAGTAATGGTGGATTGCCGGCAACGAACCATCGTACCCCTCCAGTGCGGTTCATCATGCAACCGAGGCCCATCTCTTCGATTTTTGGTTGAATATGAAAGAGGGGTTGATGTTGAGTTGTTTCCAGGTAGTGGATGGCTGTGAATCGCAGGAAAAACTACCTAAAAAGACGTCAGAATAAGAGTAGGAGTCGGGTCGAGTCTCCCTCATTTCCCTCATTTCCCTCATTTCTCTCCTCATCTATCCATCCTAGCCACATACGTGGCACCAAATCAGTGCTCCAGCAAATCTAGAGCCTTCCAGATAATGGTTAAATGACCATTTCACCCCTGTCTTTACTCGTTGATATCTCATTCATTATAGCTTCGTTTATCGAACTGTTTTCGCCTACTCACTTGTGAGGTTGAACTTTATCCAAATATGTAAATAAAAGTGACAAAACAAATAGGAATTAAATATGTCCTCGAAAAGTCCGTTTAATTCATTAAAGGCATTTTTGTCCTTTTACTTATTGAAAAAAAAAAACTATACGCCATAATTATAAACGCGTAGAAACAAAGAATATGAAATATGTAATTTTAAATAGTGAAATCTGGAGACGATATTTCACACCTGAACATTTATAAATAGCTAATTCTTCCCTTGATGTTAGATTTAAAAAAATTCCGTCCAATTTTTCATCCATTTTGATCGCACATACAACGCATGACAACTATATGGGGTAAAAAGAATGAAAAATTGGATGGATGAAAATTGGATGAAAATTTTAAAATCTAATGCTGGGGGGAATTTTTTATTTATAAAATTTTATGGGAAATTGACCTCTGTACAAGTTCAGGGGCAAACCAACAAATGCCTCAAAATAAAATCTATGAATAGTCTTTTAGTACTATGGTCTAGTAGTATTCTTGTTCACTTGTAAGTTAGAGGTCTTAGGTTCGATTTTTGCCAAAAACGAATTTGAACCATATTATTGCTAGCTCATTATGAGGCTTAAAAAAATGAAAATTTGTCAAATATAACAAAAAATTAACCCTTAATTTCAAAAATGTCAGTTTTTATAAAAACTTTCAAATATATCTAAAATTTCATTTAAATAAACACAAATACCCTCAGTTTATATGACTAACTAATTGTTAACTAAAAAACTTCTTGTGCTATAATCAAGTGTTGCTCTCAATAATATTTTCTTCTTTTTTGTTCGTTTCTTTTCCAAATGAAGAACAAAGGTTTCTCTCAATCTTTCTTCATAATTCCAAGCTGCCCTTCAAGTACGATATTACATACTAGCTTTTTACTTAAGAAAAGCATAAATGTTGAGCAAGACAAAAATTAAGGAAATTAACCAACAGAATTCTCATGCTAATTAATTAGGTTTTACCACAAAGAGAGGATTAAGAACATTGTAAAGAGTAAACAGATTAAGCACAAATTAAAATATTGCTGCAAGACTGCCAGCAACTAGAGCTCTCACTAAAGTTTTTTTTATTATTATTTATTAAAAAATAAAGTTGAGAGAAACATTTGCTTCGTTTAAAAAAAAAACAAGAAAACAAATATTAGTGAGAGCAACTCTTGATTATTGCACAAGAAGTTTTTTAGTTAGTGTAGATGATATCATCTGTAAAAAAAATATTAATTATTCATATAAACTGAAGCTATTTATGTCTATGTAAGTGGAATATAGATGTATATGAAAATTTTTATAAAAGCTAACATTTTAAAAATTACAGGCTAATTTTGGGCAATATTTGATAAATACCCAAAAAAGACTCTAAATAAGTCGGGTGGTTCAAGTACTCCGATTACCCGGAAAATATAATAAGCATCCGCGTATTACAGGAAGGGCGTACGAAACCCAAAGAAAATAGGGAAGCGGAAGAAAAGCGGGGATGGGAAAGGAAGGAGACAAGGAAGACGAGAGAAAGGAAGCAGCAATCGCATCCACGCCGTGTCTGCAGCCCAATTACAAGCCCAAATCCCTCACCCAAACCCAGCTATCCAAGTTCCAGGTACTCTCGCCACCACCGCCACTTTGGTCTCTGTTTTGTTTGTGCATTTTTTGTTCTATTATTTGAAGCTCTGATCGAACAATCAGTTTAATTGGGTCCTTGTAGCTGCTGCTAGTTCTATCATCTTTTCACCGTTTTAGTTTGTTTTGATTGTTAGGCTGCCTCTGAGCTTTCATTAGGTTGGGTAATTGTTGATTTAACCGCTCCTTAATATGTTATAATCTTCATTAAAAGATGAGTTTTTGCTCACCACTCTTTAGTGGTGGTGGTATACTCACCACCCATTGATTGCCGTCGATGAGTTTGAATCTCAATATTTTTGTAGTAGAATGATTAAATCAGACACATCTAACGGAAATCAGTGGGTGCTGACCACCTCTGAACTAGGAAAGATTCTTGGGTGCTGGGAGCTGTGCCAAGTCACCATTCGCTCACCCAAGACCGACACAAGGGATAAACCCTCCCTTCATTCGGGTCCCCCGTGTCTATCTTGGGTGGGAAGACGGCCACTTTGGTCTCTGTTTTGTTTGTGCATTGTTTGTTCTGTTGTTTGAAGCTCTGATCGAACAATCAATTTAATTGGGTACTTGAGACTGCTGCTAGTTCTATCATCTTTTCGCCGTTTTAGTTTGTTTTGATTGTTAGGCTGCCTCTGAGCTTTCATTGGGTTGGGTAATTGTTGATTTAACCGCTCCTGAATATGTTATAATCTTCATTAAAAGATGAATTTTTGCTCACCACTCTTTAGTGGTGGTGGTATACTCACCACCCATTGATTGCCGTCAATGAGTTTGAATCTCACTATTTGTGCTGTAGAATGATTAAATCAGACACGTCTAACGGAAATCAGTGGGTGCTGACCACCTCTGAACTAGGAAGGATTCTTGGGTGCTGGCAGCTGTGCCAAGTCACCATTCGCTCACCCAAGACCGACACAAGGGGTAAAGCCTCCCTTCATTTGGGTCCCTCGTGTCTGTCTTGGGTGGGAAGACGGGTGAGGGGGCAAAAACCTTAACTAGGAGAGATTTTTCGATGTGCCAGTAACATTACCATGTGGTCCTACTATTCCACTCAAATTATATCACACGTATTTGTTTTAACTTAACTACCCTAGAACTCATACATGTGAAATAGTACACAATGTGGCAGAGTGTTCGTGGTACAAGTAAAATTATCTCCTGAATTAGCGCGCACAATTAGACAGGACCCATTTACAACCTCACAAGTTAGGAAACTGCAAGTATTTATGTATCTGCTAAAAGTTCATGATACTTTCTGGTCTCTGGTTTCCTATCTTGTCACCTGAGGTTTTGGACTGCTTATTAAAAGATCCTCAGCCTTTGGGGTAGTAACAATAGACTGCTGGAGGGAACTTACGATGCTGAAGGAGCATTAATTACTTTCTCCACTTATCCGGTATTCTTTCGTTTATCTTTGTTTAGCACTTGAATTGCTTCTACATACTTAAACTCATGAACATTATAGGAGCTGCACCAGAGGAGGTTACAGATCAAATCAAAATCAAAGATGGGAAAGAAACCAAAAGGTTCCTTGGTTTCCTCAGTCATGTTTGTTATCTCTGCTGTACAAGTTTATTTTTTGTGTCTAATTTTAGAGGAATTACAGATAGTAAAGGAAAATCTCACAGCATAGACCTGACTGCTAGAGATACTGCAAACCAAGATTCAGTCATAACACTTGAAACTTCAACCGTCTGTGACTCTGAGAACCACAAGAATGAAACCAGTTCTGTTGTACAGCATGAGGATATAGCAGTCCGGGCTCCAAAGAAGAGCCACAAGTTACATTGGGGGTATGATATGCATGCGTAGTAATATCCATATATATAACAAAAGTAGCAATAAATGTTATCATTGACCAAAGATATTATTTCGTATATTGGAATTTTTATCTAATGCTACTGTGTTGCTAGGCTTGACACAAAGGAAAGGTGGGAAAGGAAAGCAAACATGTAGAGGATCCGTGGCAACATTTCGAAGATGTGCCCGAAGGTGCTTGACTTGGGTGATCATGTTACACTTTCAAAGAGCATCCACCTTACAAATGTTATCATGGTAGTTATTATTTTGATGTCCATTTCTTAGAATTATCCAAGTACCTCCTGTAAATTGTAAAGTAGCAAACATGAAATGGTAAGCTAATATTTTTTCAATTATGGAGAAGAATTTGATGTTGTAATTTTCTTCGACGACACCATGCTGGTACCGTACAATCATGTTATGCTGCTGCTCTTCTTCACCCTCCATCCCCATCTGCAATCGAAAAGTAGAACTGATCTTAAGGTGGGAAACTCTATGCCACTTGAATAACTGAAAGGTGTGAAAAATAATAGGGGAAATATCGTTTCTATACTTTGTCTCAAGCATTTTTGCTAGATTTTTAATGTCAAAACAATCTGTTCTTTGGCCACTAGTCTTGAGAGATTGTGTTATATCTTTTGCGGATTAACATTAATTTTATGGATATCTGAAGAGAAGTGTATGTTCTGCAGTAAAGCTTATTCGGTGTCAATTATGTTGTATCGTGTTAGTATGGATAAGGCTTATTTGGTGTCATTTATCTTGTGTCATGACCAAATTCTGTTCTTATGGAAGTCGGGTTGATTTTGTGTGCATTCGTTTTTGCTTGGTAGTGGGCTCTATCTAACACCAAAACGCCCAAATGGGAAATGTTTCTCTGCAACTTTTGGCTATGATCACTCTCAATCTAGGCTCTCTCCCTTCAACTCGTCTCTGTATATTTTTTTGTTTCAGTTTCCTGATGCAAGTTTTTATTTGGTCTTGTACTGCAATTTTTTGGGATTACAGATGGAATTTTGATTCTCGCGATGCTAAATTTTGGTTTGTATTCTGATTAGAATTGGTTGTGGGTTGTTGGAATTTTAATTAAATTGAAAATACTGTTGAAGTGCACTGAAAACACTTTGACGTTGGTATTTCTAGGAAGGAGTGAACCCTTTTGTATTCTTTTTTCTGATTTGGCATTTCATGACATTGGTAACTTTTGGAGAAATTGAGGATAATTCTCAATGTTTTGCAAATGGTGTAAGCGAGAATACTTTTAATCAACTGAGCTACAAATCTCTTACCTTTTCATTTGATTTCTAATTCTCCAGTCCTGGTCAGAAATGTTTGAGCTTGAGTTTCTTTGCTGCCTTACCATATCATATGGCACTTGTTTTGCTGCCTTATTTGTTTCGGTCTGCCAAGCTGACCTTTAAGTTTTCTGTCGTTCGTTCGGAAGGATCTTTAGTTGGGAGAGAAAATCCTGATGTAAATGATAGTTCGGTCGCTTTTTTTTCTTCTGTAATATGTCCCCTTTCTAGTACTAATATGTATTCCTTGTGATTTTACGTCTGAATACTACAACATTTGTACAAATTCGACATCGCTTTGTCCAAAAAAATTTAAAAAAAAAATTAGATCAAGACTAGCTAAATCTAATGTTCCAGATTTGACATCTTAAGTTACTGAAGACACACATCACTGCAAGTAGTTCTAAATTGCTTCAAGCAGAATCGATCAATTACTTTACGTACTATCTTGTTTGACGATTTTAAAATGGGATTTACAACGGAGAAGGGATTATGCATAAAATTTGGAGATGTCAAAGTTCCATTTCTAAGTTGCACCATAATAGTAACGAGGATTTCTGGCTTGACTCAGAATGGGACTCCTATGCTCTCAACCTAGACAAAACTCATTGATCGATTCGAATTTGGGACCTTGGCCCCAGGATCAGGCCCCAGAACCCCGGCTTCCATAACTCGGACTTGGAAACCATAGTCTGGAGAATGACATATATGAAACGGTGACAATGAACTCATTCATATTAAGTTGTATTCCACAGTATTAGATTTAATGATTATTAGGTATCCAACACTTAAATCCCATTGACAAATTATATTTACCAGCAAGTCATATCACTTTACAAATCCATTTAGTTGATAGATGTTTTCCATTGAAGGTGAGACTGAAATTTCTGTCTGCTTTGGAATTCATCCTCCAAAGAAGTGAAAAAAAGAAGCCAAAACTCAAATCAATTGACGGAAGATGAGAACGTTACTTTTTTTTTTTTTTTTTTTTTAACTCCTAGTGACACTGATGCAATTAAATACACAATGAAACTGCCATTTGAAACGTAATTACAGTGTGGCTGCATGCAAAACACGCACAGATGGGAAAAAAAGACAAGAAAAAGAGGGGGGAAACGTGAACATTTAAAGCACTCACTATAACCCAAAGAAACTGAAATGTTGAAAAGAGAAACTGTAATTTTCTGCATGGAGAAAGTCCGCGTGGCATTGCTGCATGTCCACTGTTTTTATCACGTTATATCTCGAGATAATACTATTGCTTCGTAGGAATTTGAATCTGAGAACTTAAGCAATTAAACAGCTACATACCCAGTCTAAAGTATCGCGACATATTTGGGTAAGGGATATCATCTTCTCGAGAAAAGACTTATTCTCAAAACTCCAGAAAGAAATATATCTTTTTGCATCAAAACCCTAACAGCTAGGTGAGCTGTGTGTACATAAGAGGGCAATCACTTTCACTCCCTTCTCTGCTCAAAGAAGCTCAGATTACGCTATCTTCTCTCCATAGCTGCTTTATACGCAGTAAGCTCACCCAGACTATCTCTCTCTGTGACAAACAGAAAATGAATAAGAAGACAATGAGCTCAGAAAGAAAAATGACGAATGCTGATGGACCCCATAGTCGTCATGGAGTTTTGACAAGGCGAATGGCAAGAGAGCTTCGCCTGAAGAAGGAGGAGGTGATGGCAGATAAGGTTGAGGAGGAGTTGAAGAAAAAAGATGAGGAAGAGGAAGAGAAAAAGGAGGAGACCCAGGAGGGGGTGGAGGCCAAGGAGCCGACTGTCATTGAATCACCTGATCAAAATGCTGATGGGGTGAATGCTGCTGCTGCTGCTGAAGATGTGCCTGTCGGACCACAGCCACCACCAGCGGCCGATACTAGTGAAGAAGACATGGCATCGGTTACTTAATTTGAGTCAGTATGGGTGGACTCCCTGGAGAAGCAAGGAGGAGCAGTATTTGTGGTTTGACGGGGACTTTTCTAGTGGGCTTGGGAATCCATACGGTGATTTTTTTGACAATCTATCTTTTCCTTCGGTAAATAATGATGATGCGGGGGATGATCTAGGGGCACAATAATGCATGGGACGGAAGCCTTTGGAATTTTGGAGATAATTCGTCGCCGAAACCCAGGCCAGTAAGAGGCTAAAGATATGTTGTGCTGGTGGTTTATTATCAATGTTTTTGATTTATTACCTTGTTGTCAAATGACTATTAGTTATTCAATTACTTGTTTCAGTATTTTCTTAGTGTTAGTGTTGCATCCTCCTCCTATATGCTGCAGTTTATCTACAAGAAAATGTTAATACCCGGCCAATAGGTAGATCTACGACACCTAAATAATCCATTAATCAAAACTATAATAGCATAGCAGGCTAAATATTCCCGAACACATTAATTTGGTCTTCCAACAATCAAATTTTAAACAACCTTACCACGAAAGCAACTTACGTGCGTTGCAAGTTACATTTCTCAATACAACGCTTTGCAAGTTAGCTAGGCTAATTGCACCATTTACACGCGGTCACCACTTGAGTAAAAAATTGAATATCATAGATTCATAGTAGACCAAACCAAAATACATCATTTCATTGTGTACTATATATATGTGTGATGATGAAATGGTTTTTATTTTTATTTATAATTAAGTACATGATTACTTAATAATCATACCATAATTAAGAAACTCATATTTTTGTTAGCACCAAACTTCATATAGAATTAGTTACATTTTAGACATCATGTTTAAGTATAGAAATTTAATAGTTATTAATGAGATTTCTAATTAACTTGAAAATTGAAAACATTTCGCCTCCAACCGGTGGTCCTTTAGATCATTACTGATACCATCAAGAGGGCCATCAAGCTCATGTATAAACCCATAACAATGCTGCAAAACAGGTAATTTTGGCAATCCAATCAGCACAAATATCATTTCTCCATGCCACTTAGGTATTCCTCTTCACTTGCAAGTGAGAGGTGTTAGGTTCAATTATCGCCAAAGACGAATTTGAACCATGCTATTACTAGCTATTGTGAGGCTAAGCCCACCCCCTCCCCTTAGTGTAGATAATATCAGTTTGTTAAAAAAAAAAAATTCACTTCTCCATGCCTCCAGATACTAATCATGCTATATATAAACCCACCATTCTAGCACATATCTTGCTTTTATTATCTTTTTTGGCATTACCAAAAGTAATCAAATTAAAGAAGCCCTAATGCTTTAACAATAACTTGCTAGAAATGGAAGTTGTCATATATGTTGCACTGTATTCAAAATCTCTCAGCTAGTAGCTACATATATAGACTTTACCGCGCCAAGATTAGGGCACGTACAGTATGATTAGTTAAACTAAATTATCATATCGTGAATTATTTCGTCACTGATACTTCACGTGAAAAATAATATGTTTAGAAACCGAAGAGTGAACAATGTGCATACAGGCCTATAAATATAATGCTCGCATTCGTCTTAGTCTATCTCCTCATCCACTTCATTTCCGCCACTGAAGATTTCTAGCAAAGCTCGCTCCATTAAGTCATCATCTCTGCTTCCTACCAATCCTTAATCTTCATTCCTTTTATCATTCATCATTTAGATCTTTCACTCTTGACCTGTGGTTAGACGATTGCAGTTTGTTGCTTTTGTTCCTCATGGTATATGTAGGTAAGCTTCATATTTTCAATCACTTCTACAATAACATATTTGCCAAACACCTATATGGGCATTTGGCTCAAAGCTGATTACAATTTACCAAACACTTAACAGGTTTGCTCTAAATCTGATTATTTTACCTCACAGTACCAAACTGGGTCATAGTCTCTGACGTTCTCCCCTCATGCCGTTCACATCTGGAAAAGCTTGCTCTCTGAAAGTCACTCATCCCTCAAATCTTTCACCCTTGGTCTGTGGTCGGTTTTAGTTTGTTGCTCGTGATATTTGTAGGTAAGTTGAATGTTTCATGGAACTTTTTTTATACAAACTAATTAGATTTTCTTCATAGTACTCATATCATTAATTATTATCATTTTTGTGACAAAAAAGGGTCAAGAATCCAAAAACGAAACAAAGAACCACGCTCAACGCCAGACCAACAAAATAAATTCCGTACCTAGCTAATTTTACCAAATTTATAAAATGTTGTGAAACGCATATCTCAATAGCTGATATGATTCATTATATATGTCCATAACATTACGGAAATGCTAGCCATGTTTCACCCTCTGAATAAGTTAATTAGGCTACTGTATCTACTTATAGAATATTAGAAACTAATGATTTAATAACAACGAGGCCATTCAGAATACGAGTTAAACAATCATCACTATGTATATCTAGTTTATTTTGTGTTTATTTTTGTTTTTGTTGCAGAAAATTTCAGGAAGACCTTTTGATCATCGAGATGAAGCTTTATTTCAAAAGATGTGCATATTAAGAATGATGGCATCCATCTTCTATCGAATCGATGATTTACCAGATTACTTGATCGTATGGTATGACCAATATATCTCATCAAGTTTTATGTGTTTCATTTTTTTTTTTTTTTAAGGTCTGCGAAACATTTTATAAATACTTTGATTATGCATGTGCTTCATTGTTTTGTCGCAAATGCATTACAGGTCAGTCAGCAGAAGGAAACACATTTGGCGAGGAAGTGCAAAGAGGAAGATCAACGCAGCTCATCAAGAAGAATGGCAAGAGAGCTTCAAATGAAGGAGGAGAATGGAAAGAGAGCTTCAAGCAAGGCCGGAAACAAAAATAGCTCAGAAAGAAGGATGATGTTGAATGCTAATGGTTTCCATAGTGGCCATGCAGTTTTGACAAGGCGAGTCGTGTATATAAGAGAGGAATCCTTTTCACTCCCTTTTGTGCTCAAAGAAGCTCAAATTAAGCTATCGTCTTCTCTATATAGCTGCTACATACCCAGCAAGCTCGTCCAGACTCAATCACTCTGTCGCTGTCTCTGTCGTCTCTGTCTCTCTGTCTCTCTCTCTCTCTCTCTCTCTCTCTCTGTGTGACAAACAAAAGAAAATGAATATAAGGAGACAGTGAGATCATCAAGCAAAGGAGGAAACAAAAAAAGCTCAGAAAGAAAGATGACGATGATGATGAAGGCCGACGGATTCCAAAGTGGGCATGGAGTTTTGACCCGGTGAATGGCAAAAGAGCTTCAAATGAAGAAGGAGGAGGTAAGGGAAGATAAGGTGGAGGAGGAGGAGGTAAAAAAAAAAAAGAAAAAGAAAAAAAAAAGAAGAAGAAGAAGAAGAAGAAGAAGAAGAAGAGGAAGAGAGAAAGGAGGAGTCCCATCAGGGGCTGGAGGGCCAAGGAGCCGAGTTTCACTGAGTCACCTGATCAAAATGTTGGTGGGGTGAATGTTGCTGATGTGCTCAAGCTGTGCCTTTGGGACCCAAGCCACCGCGGGCAGCCGATACTACTGAAGTAGATATGGAATGGGCACTTGGATTGAGTAAGTGGGGTGGACTCCCTGGAGAGCAAGGAGGAACAGGATTTGTGGTTTGCCGGGGAATTTCTAGTGGACTTAGAAAGTTCTACCTAGGTGGTTTAAATAATCTTCAGTCACTTCCTCTAATTGTTATTAGTTTGAATGCTTACAATTTAAAATGGTATCCGAGCAGACTATAATTTAAAATTAAGTCTTACAAATATGTAAAATCGCGAATCCTATAATACTTCATATTATTTCTTTCGACATTTGTGCAGATCATTCCAAGAACAAGAAGTAATTATATATCACTTAAAATGACTAGAGAATTGTGGCAAGATACTTAAATCGCGAATCCTATAATACTTCATATTATTTCTTTCGACATTTGTGCATATCATTCCAAGAACAAGAATTAATTATATATCACTTAAAATGATTAGAGAATTGTGGCAAGATACTTAAATCGCGAATCCTATAATACTTCACACTATTTCTTTTCATCTAGATTCGGAATCGAGCTGTGCTGGTCGTCACCAAGAGAATAACGAAGCCATAATGTGTAGTGATGTGAAAAAATATGAGTGAATTGAACTAAAAGTGCCTAAATGTAAAAGTGCGTTTGTGAGCAGGAATGAACCCATTTCACACGTAATGTCAGAGCATAAGTAAAGTACAGTAATGTAGGATGAGAATTATACCATTGAAGGTAACCACCTATACCAAGATTTGCCAAGAATCATCACCGACACAAAAGCTCAGCACTAAAACCTAGAAGTGCGAAAAATAAGGGTGAGTGGGCCTAAAAATAAAGTTTTATAAAAACCTTTTGAAAACCTAATAACCCCTCGCCGTAAAACAAGTATAGTTTCCAAACTTTCGTAAATAACCTTTCGTAAGAAACTTTCGTAAATAAACACATAACATCCGTATCACATATTCTCGCATAAATAAACATATCATATCAAGTGCTCATCAACACGTGTTGACACACGAGTTCATGCAAAGGTATTCTAACATGAACATGATTGGGTGAAATAATGATTTACGCTCTAGTACTACAATCACGTGAAGACTTATGCACATCACACACGAGTCTTAATTGCCTATAGCAATCTAGGACAAGATTGGCACCTACAATGGATTCAAAGTGAGCGTACAATGCGATGTGAACATACACGTGAAAGACTGGCCCTAGTCCGGGCAAGTACTAACACCGGTGCAGCAAACGATGAGCATATAACATAAATATAGTCATGCCACAGTGATTCGATAATTCTAGTCTACATAATACTATTCATAGCCATAAATTTAATTAAGGCATCCCGTAAGATTTATAATGATTTTCCAATTCTCATCGTTATGTTAATTTCCATAAACGTTAATTTAATTACGGCAGTCATATAGAAAATTCATTATTAGATGTATATATGAAAACTAAACAAATATATATATCAAAGAAAAGATCCACTCATAGATTCTGTTGTCGGTCGAAACCACCTCGTAGGCATCGAAGATCCTTGCGATGCGTTTCCTTAGAAACGAAACCATTTACGTAAATATAATGTACTAACGTAATTACGCATTTTCGTACAAAGTACGACTAATAACGAAACTATTTTAAAACGGCCGAATTTCAAAAAAACGACGGCAGATTCAGATTTAGCACTTCGAGAAACCTATAGACGGACCTCGGGTTTCTCCACGCACCGCCTCACGCGCCACACATGCCGAAGAAAGTGGCAACCCACGCGCACCTCACGCACCTTCATCGTAAGTTTTCCATACTTTTTCGTGTTTTTCCTCCAACTTTATGAGCTCATTTCGAGCTCGATTCTCCATAAAAAACAACATAATTTATATGAAAATGAAGCTCAGCACGAGAGAAACAAATCCATAGCAAGAGTAGGCCAAGACGTGGTCGGCATTGGCTGGAAAAGTAGCCTGAAAGTGGCTTGACGACCATGGTCCAAATTTCCAAAATCTGGGGAAGTTCTTCCCCAAGATGTTTTTGCATCAACCTTACCAAATCAGACATCCAACGTCAACATTACTTCTAAATCATTATAGGAGGAGGGAAGAGGTGATCTGAGGCTTACATTGATGGGAGAACTGGAAATCTCACCGGAGTTCGCGATATTGGATGGCGGTGGTGCTGTGCATCAGTGAACTAAGAAGGAAAATGATGAGGGAGAGATTTTGTGAGGGAAAACGACAAGGTGGTGTGATCTGGCTCGCCAGAATGGCCATCGTCGTGAGTGGCTGGCGGTGGTGTGGCCACTGCAACTCCTCGGTGTTTCATATAGAGAAAAGAGGGTTAAGGAGAGAGGTCAAGAAAGAGAGAGAACAGACGAGAGAGATAGAATGGTATGGTAACCTGAGGGCTCACCGGAGAACGTAGTAAGCAGCGATGGGCTCGCTTGCCCTGCATTGCATAGAGAGCACAGAGGAGGGAGTTTGAAATGAGAAGCGAGGGAAGAGAGATGAGAGAGATACAAGTGAGGGAATCCGAGAGAGTATGGGAAAAGAAATGGCACGGGGACAAAGGAATAGGAGACCCACATGGGTGGGTCCTACCATGCAGAAAATTCTACACGAAAATTATTAAAATAATAAAGGGTATTTATCTAGAATAATGAATTTACCAAAATGCCATTGAACATCGTAAATCCATAAAACGTTAACCGTAACTCGAGTTTCGATTCTGCTTGCGCCTACACATTCATACCATCGAGTACTTTGAGAATATGATAACATAATAACTCGTATGGGTCACGAAAAGACTAGTCAATGAAAGTCAACAATTTCACCTCTAGGAGCACTTTCAGTCAATTCACTCTCTTAAAATTAATGAAATTTTAAAATTAGGGACATATTGTCACACCATTACCGGCCCTCTTACTAGTTTAGTTTACAAAAATTGGATTAACAGCTTGACAAGAATCATAAACATGTGGGATTAAGTAATGCGGAAGATAGCACAATAGTACTAAATAACTTTGAAGAGATGTTTAATTAATTGAAAAAACTTGTTACTTTGTGCTTCAAGCAAACCATCATATTAAGAGAGTGGAATTTTAATATAGGGTAAATTACATTTTACCCCCTCAAGTTTGGGATCGATTTTAATTCCTTACAACATCTTTAAAACATTTGACTTTCATATCTCACCTATTATTTTATTTCAATATAGTACATCTATTACATTTTTCATCCATTGATCCGTTAAGAGCTGACGTGGCTGCCAAATTTGTGCTACATGGCATAAAAAATAATTTTTTATTTATTTAAAATATTATAATAATTTACCCTATTTATTAAAATTAACATTAAAAAAAATAATTATCATAAATAAAATAAAATAAATAAATAAAAACCTATATTCTTCCTAAGTCTTTCCCCTTCCCTGCAACCCTAACACCCTATCCCCCTACCCCTACCTCCCCTGCAACCCCTAAACAACCCTCTCTCCCTCCTCTCTCCAAGGCCGACGCCCCCGCAACCCCCCCCCACTCCATCGCGAACTCGTCGACAACCCATCTTCCCTAACCTTCGTCCCCTCCCTTTCCTCCCTCCAAGCTCTGTGACTCCTGCAAGATCTCCCCTTCCTGATTCATTCTCTGCCTGCCCTACGACGTCATGATCCACGAGCGTGTCTGGATGTGCTACACCACTTTCCGGTGACCCTACCACCAGCTCTTCCAGATCCTTGGTTTCCCTCCTGACCCGACCCACCACAACCCATTTCTCTATCTCACTCCCCAGCCTACCTACCACCATGACAACCATAGCCTTCCTACAACTCGATGGCAAATCAACACACACGCCTCACATGATTTCGAATTGAGTTCTCAATCTTCGTCGTGCGTCTTTGGTTTTACTTCGAGGAGGGGCTTGCGGTCGGGGAAAGTGACGGAGAGGGAGAAGTTGAGGTTTTGGTGGTGAAGGGAGGGGACGAAGGTCAGGGAGGTGAAGAGAGAGGAGAGGGAGAATGTGGGGGGCTATGAGGGAGGTGGGGGTGGGGTGGGGGGTTGCGAGGGAGGTGAAGATGGTGGAGGAAAGGAGGTGGGGTGGGGGAAGTTGGGTTCTGGGTTGGAGTTTTTTTTTTTTTTTTATATATATATATATAAATAAGGTAAATTATTATAATATTTTTAATGAATAAAAAAAAAATTTGCCATGGCACAAATTTGGCAACCACGTCAGCTCTTAACGGATCAATGGATGAAAAATGTAACGGATGTACTATATTGAAATAAAATAGTAGATGAGGTATGAAAGTGAAATGTTTTAAAGATATTGTAAGAATTGAAATCAACTCCAAACCTAAGGGGGTAAAGCGTAGTTTACCCTTTAATATAATCATTTCTATGGTTTACATAATGTTGCATCTGACTACAAATGTAGTAACTCCTTTTTGTGCTTCTTGAATGCATATGCAAAAATGGTAGAATACTCTGAAGTAAAAATCTTCATTTTCAAACAAAATGCGTTACAAACTTACAGATATGAAAAGCTCTCCCCTCTTTAAAATTTAAATGAAATTAGTATAATTATTTTATCACTTGCCTAAAATTATGCATGTATATTAATTAGTCAATATAAACATATAGTAGCTAATTCAATATTTTATAGTGAATTGTTGGACGATGACCAAATCCCACTTGTAGAATAAGAAGTAAGATTGAGAACCTAAAACCCGGTCACCCTTCAAAAGAAAGAGCAGAAAAGAGGCTGCTTAATTTAAGCAGTGCTTTCGGGGTGGGACAAGGATTGTCTGCCGTCCCACTTCCGGTGCCCTTCCGTGCCCTCCTATTTTGTGTGGTCACGGTTAAGTCACGTCAACATTTTATATATATATATTTTTGTAGAGATAATAAGACAAAAATTATTAGTAATATAAAATATTGACGTAGCTTAACCGACCACACAAACAGGAGGGCACGGGAGGACACCGGAAGTGTGAGGGCAAACAATCCTTGTCGTTCTGGGTGATGTGTGCCATATTGTTTGGTGATTTCCACTATTTATAGTGAATTGCTGGACCACGACCAAACCCATTGTAATTTGTCAACTCCAACCAACGTGTTCGACCTTTCAAAATACAAAGAGATTAACATTTGCCAATAGGTTTTCGGTCCCGGCCCCTGTTAATATTTGGCGGATTTTAACTTTTAATTATAATTTATAATTTGGATTAGCAACAAAGTGCTGGTCCTCTCTATGCTTCTCTTTTGTTTGTTATATGGGGCTAGGTGGCATAAACCTCTGGACAAAACCAAGTATCATTTGGTGTTTCATGGGACGTCAATTCAAAAACAAGCATAGGTTATTTAAAAAAAAAATTATCTGATTACTTTGCCTGGTGTTGAAGGAATGGTTTGTCAACACCCATAGATTACACAAGTTAGAAGTTGCTTCAAGTTCTTGGACAACTTAATTTCCAACTGATATAAACTCCGAAAGGGTCTTTACTGATTACTTACGGCTAATTTGTTATTAATGTCCTGCTTAATTAACTTTGAAGCACGATGTAGAAAGTCCACTAAGAACATGCTATATATCCCCACAAAGCCTACTTGCAAGAGCGTTCAGCTTGACTTTGTTATTAGCAGTTTGATAAGCTAGTCAGGAAACTCCTTCCTCAATCGATCTCTTTCTTTCCTATCTGCCCAATGACAATGGCGAGTCACGAGCAACCCCAAATTAAATCAACTTTCCAGCCCTTTCGAACCCTAATCCAGTCAAACCATGTCCTTCATTTCCTATTCTTTGGTATAGGTTTGTCACTAGGTATCATAGTTACCTTATATTTCCAGAGCTTCTCACTCACTACTTTTCAAGCCTCCCTAAATTCCATTAACAATATCTTTCCTTTACAATCATCATCACATCAAGCTCAATTGTTGCCACCACCATTACCAAAACTGATCCCACCGCCGCCTCCACCACCATCACCAAAACTGTTCCCACCTCAATTGTTGCCACCACCATTACCGAAACTGATCCCACCGCCACCTCCTCCACCATCACCAGAACTGTTCCCACCGCTGCCTCCTCCACCATCACCAAAACTGCTCCCCTCGCCGCCTCTACCACCACCACCACCATTTCTAATACCATCTTTCTCCATGAATGGGACATCTAACTATACAAGTGTTTCACTGACAGAACAAAACCTCCTCGTACACAATATGAGTGACGAGGAGTTGTTTCGGAGAGCATCAATGGTTCCTAGAATTCAATATTTTCCTTACAAGCTTGTTCCGAAAGTCGCTTTCATGTTCTTGACAAAGGGACCTCTACCTTTGTCTCCCTTGTGGGAGAAGTTTTTCAAGGGACATGAAGGACTATACTCCATTTATGTGCACGCACACCCTGATTTCAATGAATCAGTGCCTGAAGATTCTGTCTTCCACGGTAGAAGAATTCATAGCCAGGTTAGCTCCTTTCATTATTTCTCATACAATTATATTGGAGAGGGCTTGGGCTAAGTACACAACGAGCTAACATTAACTTTGGTTTCAAACTCGCCGTTTATGTGAGTTGAACCTAAAATCCCCCAACTAGCAAGAAAACTTAAACCACCATCGTGGTAAAGATTCTATTTCTGTAACTGAAGTTTTTTAACATGTTTGATCAAATTAATATGCATACAGATAATTTATGCAATTACTACTCATTGATCTAACATCGATATTATTTTCGAACTGTAGCATTCATATATCCAAGTCCTGTCAACATGTCATGCTTGTGATTGAT
Source organism: Pyrus x bretschneideri (assembly GCF_019419815.1). Lineage (NCBI taxonomy): Eukaryota > Viridiplantae > Streptophyta > Magnoliopsida > Rosales > Rosaceae > Pyrus > Pyrus x bretschneideri. The sequence goes on along the minus strand of NW_025999735.1, from coordinate 3,089,903 downwards.
AGTAATGTATATTGCAAACATTTTTCATTTTAGATATTGGTATCAAACATGTTTCTAGCTAGTGTTTTCTTTTTCAAAAAATCACTCAGATTAAATTACTAGACATTCACATATCATAAAAATGCATAATTCTGTGTCATTTTTGTTTTAAAAAAGAGAGATCTTCATGAATTATTGTTGTTCAGAGTGTGGATAGTGTCATATATTTGTCTCTGTGTAAAGCAAAAATCAACCCAAACCTACAAACTTCATGTCATTTTCAAGTCATAATGTGTCCATCTTGTTGAAAGTTACAATTAACCCAAACTCGCCACTATGAACTCATATTCTAGACTATTGTGGTGAAGATTAAGTTTCTGTATTCTGAAGTCTGACTACAGATAGAAGAAAGAAATTAAACAATCTTTGCTATACATACATCACATTGGATTATCCAAGTAACAATCATTTGAGATCAATACTATTCATTTGGTTGCAGCCAGGTCTATTGGGGAACATCATCAATGTTAGATGCCGAGAGACGCCTCTTAGCAAATGGACTTCTTGACATCTCCAACCAAAGATTTGTGCTGCTTTCTGAATCCTGCATTCCTTTATTCAACTTCTCAACAGCATATGACTACCTCATCAACTCAAACCAAAGCTTCCTGAACTCATTTGATGACCCTAGAAAGCCAGGGCCGGGGTCGATACAACCCTCAAATGTACCCCATGATAAACATCACAAATTGGAGAAAGGGGTCTCAGTGGTTCGAAGTGCACCGTGAGCTTGCCGTCCACATTGTTTCGGATCGGAAATATTATCCGATCTTTCAACAGTACTGCAACCCTCCCTGTTACATTGATGAGCACTATATTCCAACACTTGTGAACTTGTTGTACACTGAGTTGAGTTCGAAGAGAAGCGTTACTTGGGTGGATTGGTCAAGAGGTGGTCCTCATCCTGGAAAATTTGGATGGATTGATATTTCGAATGAGCTTTTGAATCGGATTCGGTTCGGATCAAAATGCACGTACAATGGCAATACAACTTCAGTGTGTTTCCTGTTTGCTAGAAAATTCTTACCTAATACATTGGAACCTTTGTTGCGGGTTGCCCCTTTGCTACTTGGTTTTGATCAATAATTTGTTGTATAATATATCATGTATGGTGTAGTTAAATTTCAATGATATTTTAATCACATCTATACATTGTTCCATTTATTTGATTACGAACATATACATACAAATGATATTGGACAAAAAATGTTATAGTATTGTTTCATCATTTTATTTTTAGTGTTATTGTATTTACCTCGCACATTTTGTTGATTACAACTCGCATAAAAATTTCATATTAATTACTTATATACTCTAAATAAAATGACTATTTTAAACCTATATTCTCATCTCTACCTAGCACGAGGCCTTTTGGGAGTTCACTGGCTTTGGGTTCCGTAGGAACTCCGAAGTTAAGCGAGTAGAGCGCGAGAGCACTCCCAGGATGGGTGACCCTCTGGGAAGTTGCCCGTGAGTTCCCAAAAACAAAACCGTGAGGGAATGGTAAGCCCAAAGCGGACAATATCGTGCTACGGTGGTGGAGCGGGCCCGGGAAGTCGTCCCGCCCGGGCCGGGATGTGACAATTTTGTATCAGAGCCTAACCCTGGCCGCGTGTGTGCCGACGAGGACGTCGGGCCCCTAAGGGGGGTGGATTGTGACATCCCACATCGCCCAGGGGTGATCCTTATATGTATATTCTCATCTCTACCTAGCACGAGGCCTTTTGGGAGTTCACTGGCTTCGGGTTCCGTAGGAACTCCGAAGTTAAGCGAGTAGCGCGCGAGAGCACTCCCAGGATGGGTGACCCTCTGGGAAGTTGCCCGTGAGTTCCCAAAAACAAAAAACTAAAGTAACATTAAAAAGAAAATAATTTTTATCACAAATGCTCCTGAAATTAATTTAACTCCTCATTTTGATCCTTAATTTTAAAATTAGTCAAAAATCCTTGGAATTGGTTGTTGCAAATGAATTTGATCAGTCCATTACTATTTTCGTCCATTATTTTGCTACTGCACTGACATGACAGACATGAGAGTTCCACAATGCCACGTTAATAATGATAAAAAAAATTGTTTTAAAATAATAAAAACCATTAAAAACAATTTAAAAATAATAATAAGAAGATTAAAAAAAATTAAAGACAACATTTCATCTTCCTCGCCATCTAGAATCTAGATCCCCCTTTTTCCTCCTTCGTTCTCACGTACACGGTACACCCCTCTTCTTCCTCACCATCTAGTTAGTGCATCATCAAATTTTTGTAGCACAAGCGACAAATACTTACAATTTTGGTATTTGTATAAGGCTTATTTTCAGCGGTGAGTCTGTGACTCTAAAATTCAATTTTGATTCTACTTTACTTCTTGTAACTCAAAATTAACCACTTTACTCTCTGAAACATAAAATTTGTTCTATTTTATCATGCTTTCGTTTCTTCTAACAAATAGCTGTTAAAGTTATTGATATGAATGGGTAAAAATGTAATATTATAGGCTTATTTTTAGCTACGCTCCCTGGAACTCCATTTGGATCTCACTTTGTCCCCTGGAACTCAATTTTCATCCCTCTTTGTCCCATGAAACTCAAAAGTCGTCATTTTATCTCCAGTATAAATTGTTGAATTTTAACACATAGTAGAGATGAATTTGATTATAAATTTCCACAATGTGATAAAATCCATTAGTCAGAAAATAATGTTTAAAAGAAGAAATTAAGGATTGTGATTTTTTTGGCTTGTTGTGCTTGAGTTGCAGAGATCTGGAAAAAAAAATTAAAAAAAAAATTGATTAGTCTGGTGCATTCAAATCAGACCCACATAATAAAATTTGCTCCAATTCCATGGATAGCAAAGCAATGTGGAGCGAATTTTGAGCTTTATGGAGTAAAATAACGACTTTAAGTTTCAAGTGACAAAGTGAGATCAAAATCAAGTTACAGGGCAAAGTGGAACCAAAATTGAGCGAATTTGACAAAAGAAATGAAGACATAGTAAGGTCAAGCAACTTTGAGTTTCAAAAAATAAAGTAGTGACTTTTGAGTTATAATGGGCAAAATGAGATCAAAATCGAGTTTCAAGAGGCGTAATTAAAAATAAATTTTTTTCAAGGATGGGAATGTAGTCTCCAACTTTACAAAATGGTGGTAGGGGTAGGGCTACATGAAGCACGATAGTCCGCCCCTTGAGCATATCAAGTGATAGCACAGTAAAGCATAAATTACTTCATCCACGCATAGCTTATCATATAGCACTAGCCTCCCTGCACGCGCTCAAACGCATGCGGAAGACTCTTTTATAATGATGTTGTTTTACGCGTGATTTATACAATTTAAAAGTATTTATCTACGTGGATTTAAAAAGTGAATTAAACATTAAAAGAATCATGTAACCTTATCATATATTTGATGGAAGCAAAATATCTTTGTGCACAACATTTCTTGTGAAGTCTCCTTCGTGACCATGTAATTCTCCTTTCTTCATCAAGATTTTTGTTGAAGACGACAATACTCCCCTTGATAAAGTCACGTGCAATTGTCCATGACTGAAGACGTAGTATGGTAGATAAATACCCACATTTGGTAATGTCTGTCATTGTGAAGATCCATAAATATAAATGAAACCCCAAATGTTGAAATCCAGAATGGAGTTATCTTTACATCGTCAATGATGGCCAAAAAAAAATTCCAAACATTGGATCTTTTGAAAATTCGTTCTCTCTCAACTATGGACTGGAAGTCCGGAAGCTGAACACACGGATTGTGGAGTCCCAAATGTATTGTACCTTTACGACCAAATCCTGCAATGAGAACGTCATTCCTGAAAGCGGTGACAATAATCAATATAGCCCAAATAGATCTAAAATACCAAATGTACCATTTAACATAAAATCAAGAAATCTTGAGCCACATCCTTCCTTTATCTCAATCATTACTCTGTCTAAACACAAACCAAATTACAATTTGGTAGGATTCAGTTCAGTATGTAAGGGTGTGCCGAAGTTGTACCAAACTTTTCAGAATTGGTTTTGTTTTGGTACAAAACGGTATGGATTCGATTTTTTAAAAGATGCATACTAATTAGGACATGACATATGATGCATTGTAGCATTGTAAGAGAAAAATAACACAAACCAAGCTTTGGAAAATAGTTAGGTGATGAATACATGGATTGCACAAATAATTAGGACATGAGGTTGAGTTCAATTACAGATGAAGATCGAAGAAGTGAAAGCAATGACCAACTAACAAATGAGACTCTGATTTCCGAACAAATATGTTTGGTTCCAGTTCTTTTGGAATCTTTAAACAGAATGCCATGTGAAAAATGATGTACTGCAACCATCTTATGCTTGTTCCTTTTCAGACTACATATTTTCTAATGGATAATGAGGTAAATTCCCTAATCTAAGACTCATCACAAAACAAAATAATTTGTTTCCTTACCTGTCAACTCTCGAGGAATGTCTGCTTTGAGATGGATGGGAAGGTTAAATAGCGCTCTTTCAAACTAGCAGTATCGCAGGGCAACCTTAAGTATCAGTTTGATTCTTATTACTTTTCGAATTTGAACCACTTCCAATTTGCATAAATGCTTAATTTGTCGAAAGGCAGAGCATCGTTTTCAGGGGATCCTAACTATTAAGGAAAATGAAATCTTTTTTCATTAACTCAAGATAATAATTTTACAGAGTATATATAACAACACCTAACTGAAGTTACCACAGAGGAAAAGTAAAAGAATTATTACTATAGTAACTCTAAATAACTTTTGACTCTCTATTAGTCTCTTCACACCTCCTCAAGCTAAACAGAGAAGGTTGAAGTGAAAGCTTGGATCTTAGATCAAGAAACCATTGTCGAGGAAGAGATTTGGTGTGAATGTCCACTAGCTGATCTTGACTACATACAAACTAAACTGTGAAAAGCTTGGCAAGAACAAGCTCCCTAATAAAATGGTAGTCAATTTCGACATGTTTGGTCTAAGCATGGAAAACAGGATTTGAGGCTAAAGCAATCGCAGAGATGTTGTCACACCAAATCTGAGGTAAACTAGATAACTGAAAACCAATATCAGTAAACAATTGACATATCAAAGTGATTTTGGCAGCTGTAAGAGCTAAAGACCTATACTCAGCTTCTGTGGAGGAACGGGCAACAACATGTTGATTGGCACTCCAACTACTAAGTGAAAGACTAAGAAAGATACAGAAACCACCAGTTGATCGTCTATCTCAAGAGCAACCGGCCCAGTCAGCATCAAAAAAGGCTTTGAGTGTAAGAGAGGAAGAAACTTGGGGAAACCACAAACCATGTCCAAAAGAGCCTTTGAAATATCTCAATATCCATTTACAGCTTGAAGATGTTGATCCCTTGGAGAATGCATAAATTGGCAAACAAGGTTAACAGCAAAGGAAAGATCAGGCCTTGTCCAAGTGAGATATTGAAGAGCCCCAACAATTTGTCTATATTCTGCGGGATCTTCAAGCAATGCACTAGTGTGGTCAAGTTTGGCAGAACCGAGAGGAGTAACATAGGGCTTTGCTCCATCCATTTTTGTCTTTTTAAGCAAGTTTAATACATATTTAGACTGATGCCTGCAGAAGACCTTTGTACTTCTAGCCCAAGGAAGTAATGAAGATCTCCTAAGTCTTTGACATGAAATTGAACACTTAACTGAGATATCACATCACTGCAAGCAGTTGAAGAAGGTCCAGTCACAAGTATATCATCCACATAGATAAGGACAAGAACTAGAACTGGTTTGTGAATGACAAATAAACTGTGATCTGACAATTAAACTGTGATCTGATTGAGAGGCTTGAAATCCTATAGAAATTAATGCAGACTATAGTTTCTCAAACCAAGCTCGTGGAGCTTGTTTCAATCCATAGAGAGATTTCTTTAAATGACAGACATGATTGGGGTGATCTTGATCAATGAATCCAGATGGTTGAGTCGTGAACACATTTTCCTTCAAATTGCCATGTAAGAAAGCATTGTTAACATCCAATTGATGCAGAAACCAATTAGATTGAACTGCCAAAGTGAGTAGGATTCTGATGGTGACTGGCTTTGCCACTGGACAAAAAGTATCACTATAATCGATTCCTTCCTACTGATTATACCCTTTGGCCACTAATCTGGCCTTGTACCTATCCACAAAGCCATCAAGCTTTCTTTTAATTCGAAATACCCATTTACACCCAACTAGATTTTGAGATGGGTTAGATGGAACCAATGCCCAAGTTCTAGCACTTTGCAAGGCATTGAATTCTTCTTGCATAGCTATCCTCCAATGGGGAAATTTAGAGGCTTGCAAATAGGTAGAAGGGACATACTCAAGATTCAGGGTAGAATGGCAAGGGATGTTTGGTTGCAGTGTATGCTTTTGGTTTATAAATTCCAGATTTGGATCTAGTTTGCATAGGATGAGTAGAGGTAATGGGAAGTGGTGGATGTGATGGTAAAGGTACTATAGGAGAAGTACTAATAGAGGGTGAAGGAACATGAGTGACTTCTGTGGGTGGTATAGGTAAGGATACAGAGTGTGATGGTAATGGGGACAGAACTGAAGTGGAAGGGTAAGAAGAGGGAGACTGGTAGGTTGATGAAGGATATAAATTTGGAAAAGTAAGAGAGAATGAAGATAATGAAGTGGCGGTTGTGGAAGGGAATGTAGACATTGACATAGAGGTAGATTGATGAAAGAGGAATGAGCTTTCATCAAAGTAAACATGTCGAGAAATGTAGACTCTGTTGGTTAAAAATCTAGACATCTATATCCTTTGTGGACTAGACTATAACCAATGAACACACACACCTTGCTCTTAGCCTCAAGTTTGGAGTTAGTATAAGGTTTTAGCCAAGGGTAGCATGCACACCCAAAAACCTTAAGGTGAGTGTAATCTGGTGACTTGTTGAAGAGTTGTTCCCATAGTGAAGGTTTGGAGACAAGTGGAGGTCTATTGATTAAATAGACTGCAGCGAGAAAGGCTTCGACCCAAAATTGATGAGGAATGTTTGATGCAACCAATAAAGTTCTAGCTGTCTCTACAAAATGTATATGCTTCTTTTAGCACATCCATTTTGCTGAGAGTGTAGGGACAACTAAGATGTTGTTGAATACCATGTGTAGCAAGATGTGTTTTGAAGGCAAAACTGAGGAATTCACCCCCTGAATCAGATCGTAAAGTACCAATTTTGGTTCCACACAAGTTCTCTACAAGAGCATGAAACTGTACAAATGTATGAAAGACATCTGATTTATGCTTCAAAGGATACAACCAAGTATATTTCGTGAAATCATCAACGAAAATTACATAGAACCGATAACCACTCACAGAGAGTAAGGTGCTGGTCCCCAAACATCAGCATGTACCAGTTCTAAAGCTCTAGAAGTAGTACATATAGAATCATGAAAAGGTAATCTAGCACATTTGCCCAAGATGCAATTTGAACAATGAAACTGAGTAACATTATTAGTAATAGGCAAGATAGACTTTGATACAACAAATCGAAAAGTCTTGAACGTTGGATGCCTCAAACATTGATGCCAGATTTGAGTAGTTGCTTTTATTGCAGGATTTGCAGAGAATCTTCATGTAGAAAGAGAAGACACAGAGAAGGGATAAAGACCACTGCGAACAGGACCTCTAAAAAGCATCATCCCCGTAGTAAGATCATTGACATTAAAGTCAAAAGGATTTAGTGTTAAGGAACACCAATTATCCAAAAGAAACATTTTGGCAGAGATGAGATCATGTTGCAGATGAGGAACATGCAAAACATTGTTCAATTTAAAGGTAGCAGAAGGTGTTTGAATAAACGAAGAACCTGAGTGGAGAATTGGCAAACCTTGGCCATCTCCAATGTAGACTTTGTCAGGACCAGTGTATGGCTGAGGGTTTTGCAGATTGTGAACATTGTTTGTCATGTGAGAGCTTGCACCAGAGTCAAGCAACCATGGTGGAAAAGAAGAGGTGGTGGTGTTGGCACACATTGCAAGTTTGGCAGGTGAATGCGCCCTTTGAAGTTTGGATTCATACGATTAACACAATCGATAGCACGATGACCAGGATCCTCACAAATTTGACAAGGAACAGGGCATGGAGAATTGTAATTATTGTTGTAGTAATGTCCACCACGATTGCCACCACGATTTCCTCCGCGATTGGTATTAATGTAGCGATTGAATTTGTTGCAATTGGAATAATTGCGCTGTGAGTTATTCCTCTGAAAATTATTTTTGTTTGGCTGAGTTTGAGCATTGTAAGCTTGCACCTGAGGAACATTTTGTGTAGGCAGCAGTAGAGGTTGAGTGGATGCCTGGATGGAATTGAAAGCTTGATACTGATAATTGGAAAAAGAACCATGATTTTGCTTCTTTCTGGAAAGAGCCATCTCTTTACTGAGAAGAAAGCCATGAAGATCATCAATGGTGGTATCAGCCAAACAGAATTGAACAGAGTCCACAAATGAGATATTTATCAGGAAGGCCATTGAGAATTATGAGTAGAAGATCATTGTCATCAACTGGTGCTTCAGCAGCAGCAAAAGCATCTGTAACTTCCTTGATACGCTACAAATATTCAGAGATTAAAGATGATCCTTTTGTCATGGATTGAAGACTAGAACGAAGTTGATGAATGTGTGATCGAGAGACTCCACCAAAGCGACGTTCAAGATTTTGCCAAAGCTCACGGACAGATTGGACTCCAACAATGAACGGAATGAGATCTTCTGAGATAGTAGAATTTATCCAAATGATAATGTTTTGGTCTTTCTCATACCACTGCTCGAAGGCTGGATTTGGAATAGAGGTGAGATTACTAGATAGATCAGCAAGAAATTGAGGCGGTGGTGGCTCAGATCCATTAACAATTCTGGTAAGCTTGTAGCGGCGGAAGATCGGATCGAAAAGAGATTTTCAGACAAGATAATTGTGGCGTTTAAGCTTTGTTTGAGCCATACTACCAATGTTTTGGATCGTAATCCAATTGATCGAAGCCTGAAATGAAGAATTAGGGTTTAAGAGAAGCGAAGAAGAATTCAGATTTACGATCGCAGGAGGAGATCGAGGAGGTGCGATCGCCGGAGAAGATGAGCCAGAGTGTTCCGCCATTAAAGATCATAGATACAGAAATCGGAGCAAGAATTGAGAAAATGATAGCTGAAGTCGAGCTACTTGATAGGTGAGAAAATGACTGTTTGGTAGGTGGGAAAATTTTGGGGAAAAGGATCGAGGTTGTTAGACTGTGGCGAGAGATACCATATTGAGGAAAATGAAATCTTTTCTCATTAACTCAAGATAATAATTTTATAGAGTATATATAACAACACCTAACTGAAGTTACCACAAAGGAAAAGTAAAAGAATTATTACTACAGTAACTCTAGCTAACTTTTGACTTTCTATTAGTCTCTTCGCTAACTTGCAGTTGGTAAGAACAACAAGCAGCTTTTGCCTGTACTTCTTTGCCATCGATCTGAAAATTTTCTTCCCATTCAAAGAAAAGACAAAAAAAAAAAAAAAAAAAAAAAGAAACCATTTGAAACAGTGCAATCAGCCAGAAAAAGAAACTCTTCACACGACAGACGATCGACGCAAAGAGAGAAGCAGTGCAAGCTGAACATGTAAAAAGATCCAATCTTTAACCAAACAATCTAAACCCTAAACCCTACCAAAATTACAAAGGAGAAGAGAGAAATTAAATATATATGCACCACACAGAGATTGTATAAACATTTGACGATGAAATATAGCACAACTGCAAGTAGGGTTTCATCAAATTTTGAGTAATTAATCCTTGAAATTAAGCTGATGATCTAAATTAAACAGAAGTTGAAACGAAATTAGTGAAAGGGAACAAACCTTGATCCATTTGCCTTGCACTAGAGAACTAAAATACCACGAATACTGCTGAGGACTAAATCAAACAACAATAAAAATTAAACCCTACTTTATATTTTTTTTTTTTAGGGTAAATTACAAAAAACTACCTCAAATATTGGTCTCACGACACTTTCATACCTCATCTTTTAAAAATGACAATGTCATACCTCATCTTACGAATTTGTGTCAATGTCAGACCTCCGTCAGTTTTTCTGTTACTTTTTCTGTTAAATGCTGACGTGGCTAAAGACGGGACTCACTCACGAATCCAACTAGATTAAAAAAATAATAATATATTTTTTAAAATTAAAAATTAAAAAATAAAAAATAATTAAAAATGGCCTAAGGGATCCGGCCTTCCCTTCGACCCACACCAACCCTTTTTCACCCAAATTTTAAATTAAATCCTTTTACCAGTCTCCTCTAACCTTCCTCCACCGACGACGATCACTAATTTCTTCCCCCATCCCCTCTTTCTTTCTAAAATCGCCTCCCCGACTCACAAGTCAATTCTGTCAAGGACCCTCGCCTGCAATCTGAAACCGTTTGTAGGGTTTGTACAAACGACAACAACAAAGAGGCCTGAGCTCACGGCGTCGATCACAAGTGTCTTGAGATTTCAAAATTGGGGAAAACAGAGAAAATGAGATGGATTAGGATTTGCAGGTACATCAGTCGATCATCCCTTCTCCGAAACATTTCCAGCGACACTACATTAACCTACTAACGGGGACCAGCGAAGTGGCAAGCGGTTGAAGAGAAGACGACGACGACAGTGAAGATAAGTGGGTGGTTAAAGGGTGCGAGGGAAGCTAGCGTGTGTTTGAGATCAAAATTGGGACAGCTGGTTATGCGGGAAGTTGAGGATTGCTTTAGCACCCCGGAGCTTGAACGCTGTTCAATCATAAGCATTAGTTACTCCAATCGCCATGTTGAAGATCCCTAGCCAGACCCGGAAGCTTCTGCGGTTTGGATCCCGGATCTCCACCGCGTACTTGCCCCATGGTCTTTGTCGGGCCCCTCGGTAATGCTTCTTCTTCTCTTCGTTTGAACTCACTTTTTGAACCGCCATCTGCTTCACGGCGGCCTGGTCTGAGTTGGCGAACTGGATCCACTCAGTTTTGTTGGAAAACGAGATTGTGAGTACGGGCTTTCAAACGGGGTTGGCGGGAGGTGGGTCTGGGGGGAGATGTTGGCCTGGTTGGGGAGATGTTGGCATGGGTGGGAAAGGGGTCGGGGGTTGCAGGGAAGGGGAAGGAGAAAGGATCTGGGTTTTGGATTTGGGTTGTGGGGAAGGGGAAAGGGTCGGGGAAGATGGATGTTTAGGTTTTTTTTTTTTTTTTAATGGTAAAATATTATTTTTAATTTTTTATTAATTTTTTAATAGAAAGTGGGATCCGAATCAAGCCGCGTCAGCACTTAATTAAGAAATTCACGGCCAAGCTAACAGAGGTATAACATTGGACCAAATTCTAAAGATGTGGTATGACATTGTCAATTTTAAAAGATGAGGTATGAAAGTGTCGTGAGATCAATAGTTGAGGTACTTTTTTGTCATTTACCCTTTTTTTTAATTCGAAAAAAGAAAGAGGGTAGTGAATTTTCCTCACAAACCTCTCTAACCCAATTAAGGGCGCTCCTATCAAGTCCTTTAGTGAACATATCTCTTTTGGGTTCTTCCTTTACCGTGCAGAAAAAAAATTAAAAACCCACAAACCAAAAACTACAAAAAATTAAAAATAAAATAAAATTAATTCACTCAACGAACTCAAGTATAGGTAGAAAGATCGTCAGGAGAGGATCAACTTTCTCTCTTGGGCCGAGACCAAATTCCGCCAAAAACAGTCACTGCTCTAGGCTCCAATCTTTGAGCATAGTTGATTTTGAGGTGTGAGCATCATATTAGATGGAAGAGGGTTCTGATACAAATTTATAGGCTCTAACCTTGCGCGATTTCGCTGCCGTATGAAAAAGTTATGATGAAATGAAGTTTTTCGAGTAGAAGAATTAAGGAGGAGGAGAAGATCTGCACGTAGCAGAGGAAGAAGAAGCAGCATCAGCAGCAGAACCAAAAGAAACAGAGGCAGAGGAAGCCGATACAAACGGAGCAAACGAAATGAAGCAGGAGAAAAAGAGGGTAACCCAATTGAGCTCAAGGGTATTCCAATCACCCTAACGGATATTAACCCCAAATCATAATTATTTAAAAAATAATGTTTACATGACGAAAATGTTCCTGAATTATTTAATGTTGTTGTGAATAATGTGGATGGCCCACATGAATAGTCTGTTACTATTTATGCACAGTATTTTCACTATTCATTTGTGGAAAATTTGTAAAGTGAATTGCTTATAAAATGAATGAGAGATGAAGAAGAGGTTTACGGAAGAGATTGTGAAAGAAGAAAGAGGAAGAGAGAAAAGAGAAGAAGAGTAAGAGAGAAAAGAAAGGAATAAGAGAGGGGATAATAAAGAAAGAGTTATTTTGTACTCTTATTATTCTAAATTATAATGGAAGCACTACCGCTGCCCCAAGGACGTACTCCAGTCACACTGACTGTAGAGGAACCTCGTAAATTTTGTGTCATGTTTTATTTATTCCACTGCACACACCGTCGATTTTACAACATGTTATCAGCACAAGAAGCTCTCATGTTAGTGGAAAGCATAACGCCATAAATTCGGACAAACAAAGGTACAGCAAAACAAGCAAAGGTATGTCCATTTTTTCGTCTCTCCCACCGCGCCAGAAGGGCCCCACCGAATTCTGGTGAGAATTGAAATTTACAACGACCTATAGTCGTCACGAGATAAGAAAACTCGTACCTGACAACTGGTTTACAAAGATCCAAAAGAATCTCATCAGACTTGAAAACCCAGATCACGTCATTTTCGACGGATTTCGAGAACTCCCATGAATACTCGGTTGTCTGAAATGGTGATGGCAGGACTGACTCCACACAAGTCTCCCTCTCTTGTACCTCCATCAACTTCGCTATCATCTATGTTCCTATAGGGAAGTTCTTGCTTTGCGATGCCATGTTCTCTAGGCCATGCAAGAATAACACCAATCTCTGGTAACCTTATTGGATTGAATTGGTTATGTGTGACCTCCACAACAACCGAGCTGGTCCTGGGTTTCGAGACTGGTAGAGACAAACAAAGAAAGTGCTTAGCTTTCTAAGCAAAGGAAGAAGTATTATGTGGAGGAGCTGGAGGATAAGGCAAAAGCAATGAGACCTTTTGAAAATATAACAAAGAAAATAAATAATAAAATAAAAGGAAAAATAATGTTGCATCAGGCACCATGTGGAAACCAAGGAAGAAAACAAATAAATTAAAAAATGAAAAATAAAAAAGCAAAAGTTTTTGGAATGATAGCATGTAAATGAATAAGAAGAAATAATAAAACGAAAAGGAGATAGAAAGGTTGTTGTGAGGGCAACAAATTTCGAACACATCCATAAGTGGAATTGTCAAACTCCACCAACCACAACATTACAAGCTCTTTACTGCAATTTATTTATGTGAATGGTGTTGATTTAAAATCATTTCACAAGTTCTATTTACTTTAAAGCAATTTATTTATCATGGACTGTTTTACCGCCTACTGCTTTAAGTTTTGATTTATCTGAATGGTGCTAAATTAAAGCCCTTGTCACAAACTTTATTTACTTATATGCAATTTATTTATTATGGCTAGAATTACCGCCTATTGCTTTAATTTACATATTGTAATTATCTTTTGTTACAATGAGTAAATACAGGACCCGAAGTTCCTTGATTAGATCACAACCTGCAGTTTCTTGATCCTCATCATATAAAATGATTGGACCCGAAGTTCCATCGTACAAAAAGATCGGGCATGAAGTCCCTTGATCCTCAAGATTAGGACATAAAGTTCCTTGATGAGTACAGTAAGTTTGAAGTGCTGCAGTGCCTCAATTTAATTGCAATAAAAGTCTAAGAGTCTCAGTCTACAAACTATTAAATAAGGACCAGAAGTTCCTTATATCCATACTCAAAATGGTTTAGCATCAGTATTTATTAAGCGGATGCAATTGATTACCCACGTTCTGCTAATGAAAATGAAATTGTCAAGTTTCTACATGGGGACATGTCATTTTACATGATGCAAAAATTAATTCGGTTGAGACATGTTGCTAACCATCAATATTTTTCAATACAACTCGTGTTTGGGCACTAACCAAATATTACACATCTATGAGTTTTAGTTGTATTATCTTTGTGTCTATTGCACTGCCACAACGTAATGAAATGAGGCATCATCGCGGATTGGGCATTGACGTTGAACACCATCTATCATTCAATATTTGAAACCCTTGACTTAAGGATATGTTTACCGCGTGGTTTGCGAATTGTCATTTTGATAAGACAATTTTCCCGCCGTTAGGGGGAGAAAATAACTTCGTTTCAGAAGAACGATGAGAAAATATCATTCCAGAAGAATGATGAGAAAATACCGTTCCAGAAGAACGAAGAGAATTTGTCTTATTTTGATTCATGAAGCAATCAATATAAAAACGAAGTGAGAATAATTGAATGATGCAGAGATGTGCAAATCAAATGCCAGATGCACTTAATGATGCAAAGAAAGTGATAAAATCACATATACTTGTTGTAAATGTGCCTACAAGAATTGATGTCCCTGTTGGACAAAATAATATGGCAGCAAATGATTTATCTGTTACACGCCTGAAGTGTGGCAGACCTTCAGACTCAAAAAGTTTGGTCATTTGAAAGAAGAAGAATATGACACTACTGAACTATTGCATTACCGAAGCATAACTGTTACATGCCAAAAGCATGATAGTAGCTGCATGGATATATGTCCCAAAAAGGACAATCCGCGAACATAGGAATGTTGATGTCTCATGCATGAAGCATGATAGACTTATAGGTTCCAAATGACTCAACTCCCAAAGTGGAGAATAAAATCCAAACTCTATAACACTCAAGAGGAGGTTATGATCTACATTCTCTAAACTATGACTATCCTGGAAGAGATAGTATAATGCCCTTGCAGTGGCAATGGATATCCAAAGAAATGAAAAGCTTTTATGCATGCGCATGCACTTGAGACTATAGGATCATAGATTGATGATAACCAATGGTAATTTTGGTTTTTATAAGTAGCTACTAAATTCATCAATGAACTGTGTTGATATTAAGTCCTGTTCTTTTTTCTGTCAACAAAATTATTGGCCAAAATGGAAAAAGGCAATTCCATTACAATTTTGTAAGAACGTTGAAAAATAGACCTATATACTTGAAAACAATACAAATAGTCAAAAGATGTTGAACCTAGAAGGTTACATATGGGCATTTGTAATATCGTGAAGTACACTCACATGGTATAACACAAGGTTATAAACAAGTTCATATGAATGGAGAATTATATACAAAGGGTTATGAGTCGCCCGCGTCATATCTCCTTAAATCCCTTAAATATACATGAAAGCAAATTGCTCTGTATAAATTCCAAAGGAAAAATGTGTCATAAAGTGTAGAAAATCTCTGAAGGATTCAAATTGCTTGAAGTAAGCCCCAAAGGGTAAAGCATAAAATATGTACTCAATACTAATGGATGGTATAAATTGCCTTAGTGAGTACTTTCATTATGATATTGTTGCAACATACTAAAATCTCTTGCAAGAGTTGATGATATTAAATTGGGACTCCTAAAGAGTCAAGAAATATTATAAAGTGTTGAGAGAAATATTGTCTCGAATTGCAAATCAAACAATCTACCAACACGAATCTTATCCATGATGTTTATGATATTAAAGAATCATATGGATTGAAGATTATGAGTTGAATACTCAAATGATTTTGGACACTAAGAATGATCATTTATCTTCGTGAGGGTAAAGATAAATTGATATTTGGTCCAGAAATACCACATCTTAGTGAAGTATATGCTTTATTGTATTTGGCACAATACATTGAATGAAATAAAGCTTATCTATTAATATCTCTGAGAAATTACAGATAAACAAACAGGATGAAGCCTTCACAAAGGTTGCTCATGTGAAGCCTCAGTACTCGGCAGTACCCCAGAAGGGGGAGGCACTGGAGATTGATCATGTGACACCCCAGTACTTGACAAAACACCAGAAAGGGAAGGCATCAGTTGCCTTCAAAATCTAGCAACGAACCTCTGGTGATCACTTTGAATCTGACTTTCGGATTCCTGTAGCTGGTCGAGATCTCTTTTCATGCTCGTCGAGTAATTATTTGCAAGCACGTGTAACACTTTATTCACGTGCTTGAGCCCTTTGATTTCTTGTTTAAGACTTATCACCTCAGCCATCAATGATTCAACTTGGTGAGTTCGAGCAAGTAGGTGTTGGTCTATATTGGATACAGAGTCCGCACATTGAACACTGAGAGCCAAGGAATCTTGAACGGCCAACTCATCAGACCGTTTTAAAAGGATTCTGTTATCCTTTGGAGTGAGAAGATTCCTAGCCACCACAGTAGCGGTTATGTTATTCTTCATCACAGAATTCTCAACCGTAAGAGGACCATTAGAAGATAAGAAGGACGAACGCCATATATTATCATGACGCTGCTCGTCTGTGTCACTCCTAAGACTCAAATATAACAGATATTAGATGGGCAAACCATTTTCAGAAATGATGAAGGAAAAAGGAGGTCAAATAAAATATCAGAAGTGCAAGAAGGGGAAAATTTATACAGGCAGCAACTTTCTGAGCATACTCTTGAACACAATTGATGTCTCTATAAAAGAAAAGGCAACAGAGCCACTTGTTCAGAGATCGAAGAGGCATCGCTTTCCGAATTTCAAAAGCCAGATTTTCCTGAATAAGGTTCGTTGGCATTTTTCAGACGCAATCTCAGCTTTTTTGGATATCGCGTGTAACTTTGTCAAAGATCTCTGACAAAGTTGAAAACGCATAAATCTTACTATTCTAATTACACCACAGTTGTTGACAAGAGTAAAGGCACAGTACCACTACTTGCTATTGAAAAATCTTTATATATGTCGACCTTCGTTCTCCATAACAAGGCAGACTTGCAAGAATACCTAACTTTTCCTCATCTCCGAGAATGCATCTTCAACAAAGCATCTCAAAATACTCAGTTTTCTTCATTTCCGAGAATACCTCTTCAAAGCCAGTCACACCAGAGCAAGATTATCTCATATCATCAAGGACGAGAGCAAGAGTATCTCATATCATGCAATCTCCTTGTCCTTTCTTTTGTCCTTGTTCTTACCTGCAAAGACAAGGATAAAGAAAGCAATATGTCGGAACCTCCACTCAAACTTCCGGTAAGGAATCGACTACCTGGAACCTTTCCTGATTGCTTACTTAGAATTACTCTCGAGTACTCATCTTCAACTGTTGATGGAGCTGGGTCTCAAGTCATCAATACCGCAGAATAATTGGTCTGTTGTTGGCTTTTTACACTAAAGCTGCCACGCATGGATGAGTCACCAAGAAGTGAATGACCATTCAAATGCAAGGTTTGCATTCCACTCATGCATCAGAGGACAAATACTACAAGAAAAGATGCCAAACCTGCATAAGGAAAATATCACTTTTGCAAGGGGAGCAAGTAAAGCAAGTGAAAATGATACATTGAAGCATGTGAAGACAAACGCAACAAACACGTGTTGTTTATCCTTGACAAAGCCGAAGATCACTTGCCACGTGAAACTCCTCATGGTCCAATTTCATTCAAGATCAAGCCTAGACGACCCTTGAAGAAATCACAAGTCCAATTCAAGATCAAGTGTCCACCACCCTTGAATCAAATTCAGCTCTAGATAAAAGTAGTAAATTCAGACCCTTGAAGGAAGTCTAGCAGAAGGTCCTCCAACCCAGTTCAAGAACAAGCCTGTGTAAAGTTAACAACAAGTAAAGCACCTCATTCGTCAACTCTTCTCGCTAAGAGACTGAAGCAGAAGGACCAACGATCAGCCTAAATGATTTGAAATCAGGGGGAGATACTCATCAAGGGGAGCATCCAAAACAGATCAAGATTTTAACGAGTCAATCAAAGACTTGTGGCCATCCAAAGGGGAGTGTTGTGAATAATGTGGATGACCCACATGAATAGTCTGTCACTATTTATGCACAGTATTTTTACTATTCATTTGTGGAAAATTTGTAAAATGAATAGTGTTCTATTTGCTTATAAAATGAATGAAAGATGAAGAAGAGGTTTACGGAAGAGATTGTGAAAGAAGAAAGAGGAAGAGAGAAAAGAGAAGAAGAGTAAGAGAGAAAATAGGGGAAGATGAGAGGGGATAATAGAGAAAGAGTTATTTTGTACTCTTATTATTTTAAATTATAATGGAAGCACTACTGCTGCCCCGAAGACGTACACCAGTCACACTGACTGTAGAGGAACCTCGTAAATTTTGTGTCTTGTTTTATTTATTCCACTACACACACCGTCAATTTTACAACAAATGTATTATTTTGAACTTCTTCTAATTTTTTTTTTTTGTTTTGAGGGCATCTGTGTCCAAACATTTTTGTCGAATCCAATAACATCACATTACTGTTCATCACTGTTCACCCCACTGCTGGCTTTATATATAATAGAAATAGATAGAATAGATAGATAGATATACCGTAACAGAACAGACGAACGAATCTCAGAACCAGTTGTTCCCCTCCAGCGCAGCCTACCTGCCTCTGTCGCTCTGTCTGTCCCCTCTCTCTCTCTCTCTCTCTCCGCCCTTTTTATTCGCTGTTCAAATCTCCGGCGGCGACCCATCGCCGGAAAATTCGTGTCGAGCCGATGGAGGAGTCCTACCTGAACCCGTTCTCGGAGGAGACGACGTTTTACAACCGCATTGTGCTCGGCACCCTCGTCCCCAATAGAGTGTGGGACCCACTCCCCCACTTCTTCCAGACGTGGCTGCGCAACTACGTCGGCGGGACCTTGGTCTACCTCGTCTCCGGCTTCCTTTGGTGCCTCTACATTTACTACCTGAAACGCAACGTTTATCTCCCCAAAGGTACACCAATCACCAAGGTCCAATGCTCTCTCTAATAGTGGTGTTGACTTAGGGTGTATTAAATTGGGATTTTGGGGGGTTTTAATTCTTTTAATGAATCTAGGTATTCAATCACGATTTTAAGCGATTCTCTAAATTGGGATTTTTCGTTATCTTCTGTAAAAAAAGAGTTGTGGTTTGGCTGTGGGATGAATTATATGAGTCTGTAGTTTGGTGGGTAGTGTTGGTTATTGAGTGTGAATATCACTCCTCTCATTGATTCATGAAAAATTTTGGAACATTAAAAAAAAAACACTGTGGTACTCAAGATGGCTAGAGGAGTGTGCTTTTCTCTCTGTACTTAAGTTCGAATATCAAATTAGATTAATTAGAGTATCGCCTCGATTTGCAGAAAAAGAAAACATAATTAGAGACCATCACATTGTTCTTGAGTAGGTATGTGATTTCTTAAGATTTCTATCTAATTACTCTTGATATTTTCAAAGTATGGATTAAGGATTCTCTCTGTCTCACTGAGTTTTAGTGATTTTGTAAATCTATTTAGCAGATTGGCTTTTGCTTGGTTCAAAACTTTTGAATCTGTTATTTGTTTGTTGGTTTGATTATTTTTTTCGTTGCTCTCTCTCTTCAATTGTGTTTCTATGAGCAGTTTATTTTAATCTCAGGAAAATTAGATGGACTATGTTTGTTCAAGTTGTTTTTTATGTACATTGATGGATCTGATCTGAACTCCCTCTTTCATATTGATTGACGATTAAATTTTGACAAAGATTTAGCATACATACTACAACTGAGTAGATTACAAGATTGTGGATCCTGCAATGTTTTGTTACTTCACCGTAGAATTTTGTGCGTATTAACAACTACTGTTAGAAACTTAGGATGATACCAATTTACGTTATTGTTTATTTGTTTCCTCATTGCAGATGCCATTCCCTCTAATAAAGCCATGCGTTTGCAAATATATGTTGCCATGAAGGCCATGCCTTGGTACAGTGCTCTTCCAACTGTTTCTGAGTACATGGTTGAAAATGGCTGGGCTAAGTGCTTTGCAAGAGTAAGTGATGTTGGTTGGCCCGCTTACCTCTTGTATTTAGCAATTTATCTTGTATTCGTGGAGTTCGGAATTTATTGGATGCACAGGGAGTTGCATGACATAAAACCTCTGTATAAATATCTTCATGCTACCCATCACATCTACAACAAGCAGAACACCCTCTCTCCGTTTGCTGGTAAGCTATCAAACTACTCAACTTTCATACTTTGTCATTTTGAATGTTTTCGCATCTTATCTGATTTGGATCATGAGCGAATATATATGTGTGTGTGTGTGTGTTTGATTGTGTTATGGCATATGTAAAATCCATGTTTGGTGCACTTGATGAGGTTACATATTTCTGTGACATTGTTTCCTGAATTCTTTCTCCTCTGGAAGACCGTATATGATATATCTTGATTGTTATTATCATTGCATTTTAAGTCTGTTTTATCCTGCCAATTGAGTTCCACTCTTGTCTATTTCGCTCTAACACATGACTTTTTCAAGGACTTGATGGAAGAAGGATAACAGTTTCCCTTTTAAAAAAGTTGATTTCTTTGTTCTGTTTCCTTTCTTTTTTCCATGACATAAGATGGTTAATCACCTTCGTATGGCAATTTTGGCTCTAACTTACTCTGCCACTCTCAGTGTACTTGTGGAAACCAACATTTGCGACTCTCAGTTGCTTTCTGGATCAGTAAGAAGCATGAAAATTACATGGAAGGATTTTCTGTGCACTTTCTCCTTAACAAGCTAATTATGTACTATCTTTCATTCGCTCTGCCAATTCTTCCTCCCCAACTAGGATTTGATAAAAGAACTTTAATGTCCTGTAGTTCTTCCCCAGGATCATTGGTCGACCAATAAACTAACCTTATTATCACCCTGTTGAGTTTGGTATGGTATAGGCTTCTGATATTATGCTTTTGCTACGAAGGGCATTCCGAAATTAGGTAGTAGGAAACAATCTATGTATCCACTATACTTGGACTAGGTTTCGGTAGAACTCAGGTATACAAATCATGATTTATGTCTTTGTAAGCCATTTTAAAAGAACATTCCTCCTTTGGAGTCCTCGTGATGGTTATTTTGTGGGTAATCTTCATGGACCAAAGTTGTGGTTTCATGCGATACTGGTTGTTTTGTACTTATTGTGTGCTTCAGTTCATCGGAATCCCAGACCAGAAAAATAAAATATTCATCAGAAAATTTTCACGTACCTCTTTCTTTCGTATTCATGTGGATTTGAGTGTGGCGGTCTCCGGGGACCAATAGTGCTTAG
Source organism: Pyrus x bretschneideri (assembly GCF_019419815.1). Taxonomy (NCBI): domain Eukaryota; kingdom Viridiplantae; phylum Streptophyta; class Magnoliopsida; order Rosales; family Rosaceae; genus Pyrus; species Pyrus x bretschneideri. The sequence continues at coordinate 3,068,635 of NW_025999735.1, read as the reverse complement.
TTTAATTGTTCTGCATTCTGCTTGAGCTTCGCCTGTTCTGTCTTGAGATTGACAGCTTATCAACTTTTGTTTATGACATGTTAATAAAGTATCAGTTTTTTACAAGTAAAGGCCATTTTAAGCTTTTTTTTAATGAAAATCAATGTCATTTGAACAATTTCTATTTTGTTTTCCTGAGTTTAATCTTGTAAGAGTCACTTGTTTCCCAATCCACTCCGCTTGTTATTCCCGACAAATATGATGCAAGGGAAAAACAATCACTGTTCTTTACTTCATTAAATTAAGGAACGTAGTTCAACTTAACATAATTTTCATCTAGTTCAACTTGTCATCACATTTTTGAAATCTTTTCCTTACATATGTTGCTAATGCTCGACTGTTTTGGATCTGTTTATGTCAGGTTTGGCTTTTCACCCGATTGATGGGATACTACAGGCAGTTCCACATGTTTTAGCTCTATTTCTTGTACCAATGCATTTTACAACCCACATAGCGCTCCTATTTATCGAGGCCATATGGACAGCGAACATTCACGATTGCATCCACTCCAAAATATGGCCTGTCATGGGTGCCGGCTACCACACCATACATCATACTACATACCGCCATAACTATGGCCATTATACCATATGGATGGATTGGATGTGTGGAACGCTTCGTGACCCCTTGGACGATGAATCAAAGGTCTTATGATGCGCTCACTGCATGGATTAACTTTCTGCGGCTCTCGTTTGTCAATGATTTTCGTGATGGTTGGATTTGTTTTTATGTCTGTCGTCTTTTCTTGTATATAGAAGCTAGCAGAGAAGAAATTTTGAGCACAAAGAGGAACTTTATCTCCTCCATATCTAATTCAGCTGTTCCCAAGTCCCGTAGCCCATGTGGTCATTGGAATAAACTGTTGCAGTAAACTTTTGTGGCATGCTTTGAATGAATTAGAATTTTTTTTTTTTTTTTTAATCAAATCAGAGATTCTTTTCTTCATGTGATTCAATATTTTTGTGGATAGGTTGATGGGTTTCTACCCTAGTGCTCTAAGCTCGAGACACCCCCCTTCTCCACTAAATTAATGTAATAGTTTCGAACTCTCTTTCTCCTTTCTCTTTTTCTTCTTTTTCTTTTTTTTTTTTTCTATTTAAAAACTGTGAAACTAGATATGTGCTGCGGTTTAAGTTTAAAATATAAGGGGATTGTAGAAATTAGTGTGAGAGAGAGAGAACTCTCCCCAAAACACAGTTGTAGAACTCATGAGGATTCAACCTTGAAAGTTGTACAACTATCATGGAGAAAAGACCACGCCACCATTTGATGATTTTCTAATAGTAGACAAACAAGCATTGTTATAACTTATAAGTCACCTCCAGCAATGTGACGAGCTTCGTCCTCGTACTTGTTTGCCAGGAGCACAAACTGCAAGAGCCACAAAAAACCACAACCTCATATCTAGACAATAGATGTCGCTATAAGATTTAAGGTTGAGTACTAAGCCATAGTGTTGTTAAGCCCGCTATCAAAGGCTCTCATCGATTGAGCGAGAGAGAGAGAAATACAACAACTACGAAAGCTTAGCTTAATATACTAGACCAAGCATCTTTTTGTCCGTTAATCTTCTAGCAAGTTATAGCAACGCGTCAACACGCGCGACACGGGAATGGTGTTAAAGGCATCCTTCATTGCCTTAAAGGTACTACGAATCTGGACTTATTCTATCCCTATGAACTTCATAATAGATCATACCCTCTTGGTCTTCATAATGAGGCTTGTCTTATTGGTTATGTTGATGCGGGTTATTTCTCAAACCTGCAAAAGACACATTCTCAAACGGGTTATGTCTTTACCATTGGAATCACCACAATATTTTGGAGGTCAATCAAACAGACTTTAGTTGGGACTTCTTCGAATCATATTGAAATTCCCGCTGTACACCTCTTTTTTCTCTCTCTCCTTCACTACAACCATCTCCTTCAGTTAAATTTAAGACTATAACAATGTTAACGATCGACCACTTAGTACTACGATCTAGTGATATTCTTTTTTAACTTGTAAATAAAATGTCTTAGATTCGATTCTCGTTAAAAACAAATATAAATCATATTATTATTAGCCATGATGTTAAGTCATTGGCTATCCCTCCCTTTAGTGTCATTTGTTAAAAAAATTAAAAAATAATAAAAGAATAAAGAAAGACAATGTTACCGAACGAAAGAAATTGTTAAACAGGTTGAGTTTAATGTCGACTATTAATTGACTACACGAATTGCCATCTCTAATTTTTTATGGTGCCAAAAAAACAGGAAGCTGCCAGAAAATCCCAAACCGAAATGTAGGTCCAACGATGATCACTCATCAAACAATCACCGGTTTTGCAGAACACAGAGGATAAGAAAACTGAGACTTGATCTCCCTGTCCTCCGCAGTCGCTGAGACGCTAACTATGCCCGCCACTCTCTTCCTCTCTCCTCTTTCCACTCTCCCAAACACCGCCCATCTTCTTCCCTCTCACGCGCACTTTTCCATCTCATCTTCCTTAAACCCAAAACCTCCACAAAACCCAACTCCCTCCAAAACCCCGCATTCCACGCCCCCATTGGAGTCCTTTTCGAGCTCCGACGCCTCCGTTAAGGCTCCCGCTGCTCCATGGATGAAGGGTCCGCTTCTTCTTCAACCCCACCAAGTCATTGACTTCTCAAGACCCAGAAACAGGAAGATCCCCGGCAATGCCAAACCCGAAAACTCCGATTCGGAGCTAGGAGGCAAGTTGGTCGGCATTAGAGGGGAGAGAGCAATCAAGCAAATTGTCCAGAGCATTGAGAGGCTTGGACCAAATGAGAATCCGGAAAAACCCCAGAAAGGTTTTGGGGAGTTTGGGATTTGGGATTGCTTGGAGGGGCTCGTACAAGAGGATAATTCGGTAGGAACCCACAGAGGTTTTGGGGAGTTTGGAATTGGGGATTGCTTGGAGGGACTTGGAAAGGCCGACGACTCGAAGATTTCCGGGAAGAAAATGCCGTGGGAGAGGGAGGAAAGGATGGTGTTTCCGAAGGTAAAGAGGAAAGGGTGGCGAGTGCATGCAGAACTGAGCCTTGAGAAAGAGTTACTTGAGAGGTTGAGAGGTGAGGCAGCAAAGATGAGGAAATGGGTCAAGGTTAAGAAGGCCGGGGTCACTCAAGCCGTTGTTGATGATGTTAAGTTCATTTGGAAGGGGAATGAGCTCGCCATGCTCAAATTCGACGTGCCACTCTGCCGGAATATGTATAGAGCTCAAGAGATTCTTGAGGTTTGATGTTCCACCTTTACTTACTTTTTTGTTTTATGCAGACCAGAATGATATATTCAGACAGTTGCTAGACATTTTCCTGAGTTCAGCAAATTAAACTGATTGAGATGGTGTCGTATTTTGGTTTATATAGTTGATTTGATTTAGTTGTCCTTCTGCAGCATGTTATATAATGTTCACTTTTTTAATTGTCTGCTTGAAGTACATTGAATATTGAGATTCGTATCAATTCCAGCTCCTGCATTGTTGGGCTTTCGCCTATTGGGACTTAGTTGTGTGTTTATATGACTGCTCTAATTTTTATTTTCGCATATTATTGGGCGAACTTTTTCTAAAAGAATGAGATATATTCATTATGAGAATTATATTAAGTGATCCGCCTTCCTAGTTCAGTAGTTCTCTATCCACTGCTTTGGATTTGTTTTTCTGTTCTTTTGAGTTATTATATGTTCTCTTGGTGATTATATATATGTGCATATGTTTCATACACAGATGAAGACTGGAGGCATGGTTGTTTGGAGAAATAAAGACTCACTTGTTATTTATAGAGGGTGCAATTATCAATTAACTTCGAAATTTTTTCCAGAGAGGCGCCCACACTCTGCTGGCTGTCAAGAAACATCATCCTCAAATCTCATTCAGCTGGACTTAGAAAAAAGTAGTATTTATCAATCTGAAACTTTTGAAAGTGCTGTGGATGAAAAGTTGAACAAAAAGAACGACAAAGGGGATCCGACACAAATCTTTCTAGAAACCAATGTGAGTTGCCAACCAACAAGTAGCTCCTTGTATGAGAAGGAAGCAGATAGATTATTGGATGGCTTAGGACCTCGATTCATTGACTGGTGGATGCACAAGCCTTTGCCAGTAGATGCGGACTTGCTCCCAGAAGTGGTTCCTGGATTTAAGGCTCCAATTAGGCGCTGTCCACCAAACACTAGATCAAGGCTAACAGATGATGAACTAACTAACTTGAGGAAGTCCGCTCGTTCATTGCCTACTCATTTTGTCTTAGGTATTACCTTTCCTACTGACATAAATATAGACATAATTGACAATGCATGGTGGTGCATACATGCATTTGTATGTATGAAATGTTTTCTAATTTTGTTTTCCTTTTTCAATGTTCTCAAGGAAGGAACAGGAAACTTCAAGGCTTGGCTGCTGCCATCTTAAAGTTGTGGGAGAAAAGTCAGATAGCAAAGATTGCTGTGAAGCTTGGAGTTCCAAATACAAACAATGAGCAAATGGCATATGAGCTGAAGGCAAGTTTAAGAAAATGTATGCATATACATGACATCCACGACTCAATCAAAATGCTATTTATGCATCCGTCATTATTGGGTAATAAAAGGTGTATATTAATGGCTAACATTTGAGGAAAAGTCGGCTGCTTTTCCTTAATGAATAACGCCTGATCAGAACTCATAATTGGCAATTTTCCTTTTCTGTTATCATAAATTCAGTTAAGCTGTAATATCAGCAACAAAATTAAAACTTAATCTCAAGTTCTTGACTAATTATGTAACTCAAGGACAATTTTTACTAATGCAGTGTCTCACAGGAGGAGTTCTGTTACTGCGCAATAAGTTTATTATATTACTCTATAGAGGCAAGGACTTTCTTCCTTGTGGAGTTTCGGATTTAGTAGCAAAAAGAGAAATAGAGCTCAATAGATGGCAACTCCATGAAGAACATGCACGCCTGAAAGCAATTGAAACTTTTTCTGAAGATGATGATCCATTAGGCAGTACTGGCACAGTGGGAACATTATCAGAATTCCATAATATCCAAACAGAGTATGGAGACCTTATAAGAAGAAATAAAGACATTGAAATTAAGCTGGAAGCTGAAAAGGCACGACTGGGGAGGGAGCTGAGGAATCAAGAGCGCAAGGCGTTCATTGTAAGATGCTAATCCATGAAACCTTTATTACCACTTTTCACTTTTTTATAATGTTTTCCATTTATAATAGTTTGTTATGGTTTTCAGCTAAGCAGAAAAATAGAGAAATCAACAAATAAGTTATCAAAGTTGAATTCTCAATGGACACCGGCTGAGCAGGATGTTGACCAAGAAATGATAACTGAAGAAGAGAGAGAATGCTTCCGAAAGATAGGACTGAAGATGCATAGTTGCTTAGTACTTGGTAAAGATAAACTTTCCGTCTGTTGTACACATAACTGGCTCTAACCCTTCTTTATTCTCCCTACATTCATTATCTGTGGTTTGATATTTATATATTGAATCCCTCATTAGTCCCATATTACCAGTATTTTCTTCAATTTCGTTGTTATTTTTCTTTTTTTGTGGGTCAGTGGATTTGTCATGGAGGGTTGAATTCTATCTGGGTGAACCATCATGGTTTTTTTTTTTTTTTTTTTTATTTTTTTTAATTTTAATAAAGTAAGAGATTAATCTTGATATATATATATAGTGTGTAACGATGTATAGCTCTTCCAAACTTTATTCTTCTTGAGTTTGCATTGAGGTTTGTGTTTCTTCTCATCCAAATAAAAAAAAAAAAAAGGTTTGCATATCGAAAGCTATGAACTAAATCAGATTTTCATTACTTACCACTAAAGATCTTTAACTCCTGGCCTCATGGGGGTTCCAACTCTGAGATGTTTTCAGCAGTCTGCTGATGACGTTTAAGAAGGCTAGGATTCTTTTCACAGTCCCACTCATGGCTTAATCTTTTGCTTACTTTTCATTTCTCTGTACATTTATGTGTAATTCCTTTTGATTGTGATATATTGCCTAGTCAAATTGACGTTTTCAAAAATCTTCTATTAGAGCCATACTCTTTATCTGGTGTTATTCAAGAGCTTGTTTGGAGGGGACACTAGTTTATTTCTGAACCCTTAATTGAAATCGAAATCTGGTAGTTATCTTGTTTGATGAGTTGTCTTTGTAATCGTATCTCATTGCTTCAATGTTGGCTTCAGGTAGGCGTGGGGTCTTTAATGGGGTAAAGGAAGGTATTCATCAGCACTGGAAGCACAGGGAGGTAGTCAAAGTTATTACAATGCAGAAACTGTTTGGGCAGGTCATGTACACTGCAAAGTTCCTTGAAGCAGAAAGTGGTGGGGTTCTCGTCTCGGTGGATAAGCTAAAAAAGGGCCATGCTATTATTATCTACCGTGGGAGAAATTACCGACGGCCTTTTAAGCCAATATGTGGGAATCTTCTATCTAAAAGAAAAGCATTACATAGATCTCTTGAAATGCAGAGAATTGGAGTAAGATCTTGTTTCCTTGTCGTTGTACTATTTCTCGAGCTTTGTATAGTATATATCTGTTTCTAATTTGAACCTTGTTCTTTTTCTCTCTCAGTCGCTCAAGTTTTTTGCATCCCAGAGACAGCAGGCAGCCTTAGATTTGAAACTGAAACTGGTAAGAGTTTCAATATAGAACCTGAAAGAAAATGCTTGAGGCTACTTGTCTATCTTTTTCAAGTTATGAATAACAGTGCTTGTCCATACTTTTGATATCTATATGCCTTGTTTTCATGCATTGCCTCAATAGTAAGTACTTCAAGAGATGAGACTTATTTTGAGCCCGTGAATGACAGGAAACTTTGCAACAAAATAGAGGAATTAATTGAAGAGAATCCGAAGTTTGACAAACTATTAATTAAAAGACTTGTCGAGCTGCTTCCCATGAGTATTCGGCTATGGAAGGATGTTGATTTTCCATAAGACAGAAACTTCTTCCCAGTCATCAATTCAGTTTACAAGTAAGGCCTTGGAATCTTAGAATATTTAGTCTCCAATATTGTTTATATCACATATACTCTTCAAGTATTTGACTCGACTGGTCTAATTCACATGTACAACTCCAGAAAATTAGGCATCACCAGAGTTTCACCTAGATACAGTATAGCTATCCATCAGCCTCTGTTCACGAGGACGGAGGACATCATGTAAAACTGTAATTTATTCGCATGACACTCACCTTTGTGCATATGCACTTCATAACTTAGTATCAATTGCACGCAGGGTATTTTAACTAGATTCAGTAACATCATTTTTCTCTTTGGAAATCATTAACATTTTATCGAGATGACGATGTTGTGCCAGAATGTTGTGATCTTGTAGGAGAAGCGAAGCATGGCTTTAGAGGAATTTCCAAGGATTGAAGCCTACCTTCCAGCATTAGTCTGAATGTACCACAATGCTTACCAAATGAAGTTCCTTACAATTGTTTCCTCTCCAGCAGTAATCCCCTGGAGTCCTAAATCGTTTCCCTCGTCAAGGCTCTTACAAATATGAGCCTACGAGTATCATAAGTATAGTTGAAGAAGTAGAAATCCGTAGTAGTATTAGTAATTACTAAGCCTGCTGGACTAGAACCCAGCAACGCTTGTGACACGGTTGGCATATCAGGGGCATCAGCTTTGCAGTCCAGATGAAAGAGGGGTGACCACTGTACACGGAGCTGTGAGGACATTTGAAATCGATAGCAGTAAGGAAGACAGAGAAAGAAATTCATTCTGCTAGAGTAAAGAAGACTTGAAATAGCATACAGATCGAACGGTGAAGAGTTGGATGCAGAACTTGAAGTGTTTGAATGGCTTTTTTCCCATGTAAAAAGTTTATAGAGCAACCTTTTAACATAAATCATGCATTTCACTCATTTCGTTCGAACATTTCCTGCAAAGTAGTCACATTATGTACTTAATTCACATACTTTCCACACATTTCATTCAAATGTTTACCCTAAATGGCGAAAGGTGCACGGCGATTTACATTCAATAGTTGCCGGAACTTCACGAACATTTGGTGGCTTTTCAAGATCCACCAAATACATGGTACTCCACCGGGCCAAAGAAACAAGGCAAGAAAAGAGAGGGCAAATGAAAGGAAAGGGATGCCAAGGTCATCGGAGACAAAACTGTTTCCGCCTTGCGAGTGCTTTTGGAACAACCCGCCAAGGCGGAGGCGGACAAGAGGCAGAGACGTGAACAAATGAACCAACACGGGGAGGAGATGCGTGAGAGGAACACAGCACACATGACTCTAAACAGTAAGGAGTTTTTTTAGAGGGCAATTCAAAAGCAACACCGATCACGTAGGTTTCTTCCCTAGTTGCAAAGATCTCCAGTCTCTGGCGTGTTTAAATGAAGCTGATTTCGCATTAGAAATACAAAGGACTTTCCCCAGTTGCAGAATATACATACAAAATGAAACATATAATTTATGTGAACAACACGCTATGGAATGGATGCATCATTTAAACAACACAACTTATTTCAACTGCTCTTCATGTAATAAGAAATCACCACACTAACCCCTTCTTTCTCCTAAACGTGTCGACTCGGTCAGTGCTCATCCGAGACTTCTCGGGCTTGTTCGACTTTTTAGATTTCTCTAGTCGACTATCTAAACTGTTTCTAGAAACTTCTGGAAGATCAGAACCCACTTCAGTTGAATCTGAAGTACCGGTTTCAGATGGTTTGTTCTTGTTCTCAGAATCTACTGTACTTGTTCTAGAACCATTTGTGGTCGATTTTGACTTTCCGAGGCTGTGTACGAATTTCTTTAGATGTTTGATAAATTCTGGGTAAAGCTCAAGATTGCAGTGTCCACCTCCACTGAGCCATAAAGGCTCATACTTTTCCTTGCAAAGCACCCATAGTTGCTTCCCATGGGACGAATCTACGACCTCGTCTGCAGTCCCCTGGGCATGGAACATTTTATTACTACTTTCCACACAAAACAAGCAGCAGTTTCTAGTATGAGAAAAGATGGAAAGGGAATGAAAACAAGTGGCGGTAACATAAACCATTTAAAATGAAGTGGCTACCCTATCCTGATTCCAATGAGAAGACGATGACTGCTATCTCTCACATAAAGTGAAATTCTCAAACCAATCTAATGAGTTTTTTCTAAACCAAATTCACTTATTTCATTCATCCGATAGATGATGCATGAAACATCCCTTTATATCTTCTGTCCCTAACAGCTGGAGAAAGTTGCAGATTCTACCACAAACTTTAATAATATGTCGAAAAATCTACCACACATTAATCTACAGACTTGTAATCTATTGAAAATTTACTAAAGAACTCTGTGTGGTTACACTTCAAACTCTGTCTGCATTCAGACGTGTGTGTGTGTGCACGCAGAGAGAAGAGTAAAAACTGGAAGAGAGGAGATAGACTTACATGTATAACCAGAACAGGACAGCTCACCATTGAAATTTTGTCGATATTCTGGAAAAGATAATAGTTTTTGGTCAATCTAGAAAACAATAATGTAAGTCCTGTTTGGAGGATGAAACAAGCAGGCAGTGCAAAATCACCGTTACAAAATTACCTTGTAAATATCAAACCAGTACGTCCGTTTGACAGGGTACAAAACCCTCAGCCCAGACAAAATGGGACTGTGTAACACCACACCTCTCAAGGTTGCTAGACGTGATGCAAGATCAACAGTGGGACCACTACCAACAGACTGACCATATAATATTAGTTGTTCATCTTTGACCCCATATTTCTCCTTGAGGCATTTGTAAGCTGCATCAATGTCCGCATATGTATTATATTCAGTTGCCTGATTCAAGAAGAAAGGGTGACTGTTACTTATTACGCATGAACTGCTACTAAACCTAACTGTTTAGCCACACTCACAAAGTAATTTAGCAAGCAACGGACATCAATGAATGAGTATGCAAAACCCATATTTATCACTCGCATATAATAACAAAAGGAAACAAGCGTATATTCAGATGCATCAAGCTACAGTCCATTTTTCTCCTGGAAAATCAACAACCAAAAACAAGGATACTAACATGCTAAAGATCTCCAACCTTAGTTTCCTAATCAGAATCCATTTTTGCACGATGTATCTGCATTCACATTTTCTACACTCGAGTGCCCATTTAACCATATAGTTCCCAGCCAAAGAAAAGTATAATGAATTTATTCATTTTTAACAGCCGGATCAGAAGCTTAATATCTTGAACAAGAAATAAAACAAAAACCATGATCTAACACCCTTCGCTAAAAAAGAAAAACAAATAAATAAAAAGATACACACAGAGACACAGCTGATATCATACGTTACACCAATTAAGTTGGATAAACCATATCTCGCTCTCAGATCTCATAAACACTTTAAGAAGGTAGCATCTTATGACAGCATATGTGGGACTTGGCTTCTAACCTTTCCAGTTGACTGTCCATAACCAGAGTAATCATACCTGCGAAATCCATGGAAACATACACTATTAAATTAAGTCAACGATAGAAACATATTATAATCACTTAAAGAAAGAGGTGTCAATAAAAAACAAATGAGAGCCTGCCAGTGCAACCACTGTGACAACCACTATGCCTATACGAACTCAATTCATTCTTTCTGGATAGGAATGTAGAAACAAACGAAAGGGGTTTTTTGGATGAAAAAAAAAAAAAAACAATTGCAGAATTATAGAGCCGCCAGGTGAGCTGAAATATCTAGTATGTGCTCGTTGTGTCTCTTGGTGATTTTTCAAAAATTTGTGAGAGTTTACAGCCTGCGGGTACTCCTTTACTGGACTGGTCATGAGTCTCGACTGAATGCTTTTTTATTGCTATAATTATTAATAAAAAAAATCTTGTTTTTGAGTTCTTTAATGTCAACACCAAACATAATGTGTTTGATGATCTGATTCACTTGTGTACATAGTTGAACATCTTGTCATGTTCCTCTGTTTAAATAAACTTTGTGAGGCATTATCTGATTGGTATTTTTGTGGGAATAGGCCATCGAAGATGACTCGCTTCACCTGCATTTCAAATCAAGCTCTTTACGGGTTTCTATGTGTTAAGTGTTTCATTAGTCTTTTTTTTTTTTTTTTTTTTTTTTTTTCACTTTGGTTGCTTGGTTTCAGACAGGGTACTTCTCTATTGTTTAGTGGATTACTAAACACTCATGGTATAACTTTACATGTACTTTGGTAACACCTCTTTGTTCAGCAATATAAATTAATATCTTCCTAAAATCAACGTCATAACCTCTGAATATTTTACTTGTGTGACTATTAGAATGGACCCATTTTCTTGTTTGATATTTGTATCTCATGTGTATATGGACGTAAAGGAAACCAAATAGATGCATATCACAGAAGGAAAAACCAAAGGGATGGACGTACTTAATGTCTGAATCTGCCGATAATTGAACTACAGGACCAATATGATCACTGGCGAACCAATCAGACTTGTCAATAGCATTCAACAATAAAATCAATCACCCAACAAAATCAATGACCCTATTTATTTATCTAAGACTTGGAATAGTAAGAATCTTCATAAAAGATCACTAGTTAGTAGTTACTATCTTTTTGTTTTTCCACCAGAATCGCTAAGAGTTGATGACAACATCTATAGTGGATGAGAAACCACATACATGGACCTAACGCTCACTGAAAATACCTAGCTCCAAACATATCTCAAAACTTATCAATATATTCAATCCAACAGAGACATGGATGAGAATCTTATACTATGCAGAGCTATTTACTAATACGGATAAAAGTTCTAATATGTTGCAAATTATTGCCATTAAATCAAATGAAGGGGTGCAGATTTAAATCAACAACCTAATACTTACCCAGCCAACGTTCCAAACATGTTTTATTAACACACGACAACAAAAGCACGGGAATCTGGCGTTAGAGCCCAATGCAATATAAGCTAAAGATTTTTCGGCCATAAGTCTAAAGGAGGATTTATCTTATCCTAAATGAGATTGACCAAGGGGATAAAGACTATAGCTTACCACAGAAAAGAATACAAAAATAATACATAAGGTGTTAGACTAGGCAATAAAGACTATAGCTTCACCATTATAGTTATCATCAAAGAATGCTCGCATAAAAATTTAACCTTCAAAAGGGAAAATAATCAAATAAAATTATAAAACCCCGACATGAGCTTTCTGGTTACATTATTCACCTTCTATGCTACATCGTCGTAAATCTAGCTGTTTTCGTTAGGGAATATAGAAACTGGACATGAACATAAAAACACCAAAACCGGAAGTCTATTTCTGGGGATAAGGGAAAATTTGGCTTTCAGCTGACTCCCAAGGGCTCCCAAGATCTTAATGCTAATTAATTAATTGTTTAACTAGGCTCAATTTGCTTTGTGTGAAGAACTATAAATACATTAACAAAGCTTTACACTTTTGCTGTCATTTTCCATTAATGTGGCACTGATGTGCAATTTTGCATTTATTGGAATATTTGTAAGTGAGACAACCAATCTTGTAGTGATGCTTCCAAATTTTACAAGATTTACTTCCTAATATATTTTCACATTAATAACTCTAAAGTGAATTAATTAGCAATAAATTAACTGCATTAACCAACAAACACTACAAAAAAACTCCAACTTTGCAATCGCATAAGAATTATTGGCAAATAAATTGAACGCAATCAAATTCAAAAACCCCAGAAACAAAATCCACAATCAAAAGCACTTACTTACCCCATCAAATTAATCCGAAGGCGAGCACTCAATTCGACGAAAAGCTCATACATCTGCCCCAAATCAGCAGCATTTCCATGGGAGTAAAGCATGGTAGCTGAGGCCTTGGGGTGCTTGACGTGTACGGCCACGATTTCATTTCCCCGGCGAGTCCTGAGCTTCAGCACATCCACGTCGTCCCTCCTCGGCACCTCCGGAATGTAGAGCCTCCCTCCACACGACTCGTCGGCGACGACTCTGTACGACGGCGGACTCGGCGGGAAAAACGCGAACTTGGCTGCGATCGAAGAGGTCACTCCGCCCATCTTATTGTTCTTCTCATCACAGCGGCAACCAAAATTTCAGAGTCCCCAAACGCACACCACTGGATCGATCTCGCCTTAAACAGACAGACAGACACGAGCGTGACAGAAGCACATGATTGTTTGCCTGTGGCGGCGCGTGGAGGTGGAAGGCGGTGGTACGTGGAAACTGGAGGGAGTGAGAGAACGTGTCAAAGTTGGCCGAGGAAATGGAAATCACATCATCGTCGTCTTTTGAAGTGCTCGTAGTCTTTTGAATCTCTTTCTTTTTTAATTAATTTATTTGTTTTAATTTTTTTGTTCTTCGAACGGCGACTTTATATGAATGTCTAGTGTGACACAATGGGATAAGAATAAGATAAGGAGGGGTGGGGATGCGGGTCCAAGCTGGGATTGATGAAATGTTTAATGTGTCGGGAACATCAATATATCCGATGTCATAATATAAGTGTTAAAAATAGTGTTTTTTTTTAAGTATCTGATTATTTATATTATGACACATAATATAGTGATTATGTTTCTGGTACACTAACTCTCAATTTATATCAACTATGTTTTCGGCAGATTAAAAATCTCTCGGTTTATTCCAACCATGTTTTCTGCATATTAAAAATTTCTTGGTTTATTGTTATGTGGGGTTCACTGAGTGTCTGATCATCTGTATGGCTGACGTGGAGTTTGGTTCTATGACGTGTCGTCGAGTTGAAGTATCATGTGGTCACTTTGGGTGTGCTGGAGACATCAAAATTCAAAGGTATATTCAAGGGGGATCGCTGATGAGCATCGGCACATGGTATGTCATTAGGCTAATTGGACCATTAGTTTTCGTCGTGATAAGGTAATTGAAAGATCGTTCATATAGTCAAAAAATTAGAATTTAGGTTTTTATGGTAAAGTTCATTAAGATTTATACCAAAATTGAAAATTTTATAAATTTTTTGTTAATTATTAGCACGTAAGCAACACATATTAAACTAAAACGGAACTCTCCATATATATTAGACTAAAATAAAACTCTCTGTTAATTGTTAGAAGGTAGGACTAGCTCACATGCTAATGATTAACTCACATGCTAATGATTAACAAAAAGTTGACGAAATTTTCCATTCTGAGTATAAATTTTAACAAACTTTACTACAGAAGCTTAAATCCTTTTTTTTTTTTTTATCACATAAACTATCTTCCAACTATCGTATCATAACAAGAACTATTAATCCAATTAAGCCATGTCATTATGTTAGTGGGATCTTTGGGTAAAATTGTAAATTACTCAAATTTACTACAAGGGGATTTGTGCAATTCTTATGAATAGTAATTGCTACGATGTCAAATTAAAATGTCAAAAAATTATTTGTAGCTGATGTGGTAAAATAATATTTTGTAGAAGATTATATATAGCTATTTATTATTACGATCAATGAGTATTCATTTTTATTTGTAAATGAGAGTTTTTAAGTTCAATTATCATCAAAGGTGAATTAGAACAACATTATTGTTAGCTCATTGTGAGGTTTAGTCTATTCTCTTCCCTTAGTGTAGATAATACCAATTGCTCAACAAAAAATTGAGATGTCAAATCAAAATGTTTTTTTTTTTTGGTTATTTATAAAATCAAGTCAGTAGGAATTTAATAATTAAATAATCAATATGTGAAGAAAAACAATCAACATTAATTATAATAAATGATTAAACAAATTAAAAATTAATAAATTACATTTAATAATTAATAAAAAAAAAACATTGGAAGTTGTTGTCAAATTTGACAACAACCTCCTTTGTTGCCAATTCATGTCATCACCATATAAGATTTGACACTTCGGTTGGAAAATATTAGTGTGATCCATTTTTACTGTTATAACTGATGTATACATTTTGTCACCTTCTCTGGAGATGCTCTAAGCAAGCAAATACCCTATCAAAAGTCAATTGGACTAACGGTGAGTTTGGTATTGTTGTTACTTTATGTATAAGTTGATTTTTGTGGAATACTCAGTTGTAAAGTAAATTAATTAAACATGTAATAGATTGTATTTTAAATATGGTTGTGAGTGGAAAGAAAAAAAAAAAACAATGTAATAGTGTTTAATACATTTTTACGTAAAATATTAATAAATATGTATTGATGATTGATGGCCTTGAATTACGTACGATGAGGTCGAAAAGGGTTTTGTTTTAATAAAAAGAGAAAAAGAAACTAATTTTAGTGAGTGGTAACGGCAATGGTAGTGGATGCACAATCGAGTGATGGTGGCGAGGTTGCTAATGAACCTTGTACATAGATTTTACCTAATTTTTGTGATACTAATTACCAAAGTTGGCATATAAAAAAAAAAAAAGCAAAAGGTAGGATCTAAGTTGCATGTGCTCCAATATGATCATATTATAGTGGGTACATTATTGACTTTCCATCCATACATCTCAAATTCGAAACTTTTTTTCCCCTAAATTTTTATTTTATTTGTTATGAACTCCTAAATTATTGCAATAATTTTGAATTCTTCTCCTCCCCCTAATAATTTATTTAAAAAGAAAAAAAAAAAGGTGAGATATAGGTTTGCAATGTTAACTCAACCTTAATTTATCCTTTACAATTCAATTTAAGTTCATGGTCGATTTTCGTCACGATAAGAGGTTTTAGGTTTAATTATCGCCAAATACGAATTTTAACCACATTATTACTAACCAATTGTGAAGTTAAGCCACCACCCTCTCCTTTAGTATAGACAATGTCGTTTGTTCAAAAAAAAAATTGTGAATTAGGCATCCTAAGAGTTCTAATGGTTCAAGAATCATGAAACAAGGTTGAGCTTTCGAATTGTAATGGATCTTACAATTTGAGTCTGAGTCGCTCATTTTCGTTGACAAGTTACAACGATGGTGTCAGATGTGTGATCAAAACTATATGAAACAACAAACATGGATCAATATGAATTTTTAATATGTTCGTAAACGAACATCGTTTTAGTAACATGAGCCAAAAAATTGGTTGTGAACCTGTTTTATATAGTCCTCTTATAGAAGATTATGAACTTGTTCCACGTAAGCTCTCTTATAGATGCAGCCCAACAACAATAAAAGGGTTTGACAAGAAAAAATAAAGCAATAATAAAAGGGTGGAGGCCCAAAATTAGGAAGTTTATTCGGCCCAAAACCTTAGTATAAAGATTGTGTCCATCTCAGCCCACAGAAAAAGCCCGTGTCCTTTCAAATCCTAAGGTCATCATCTTTGTTTGGGTCCATTAGTATAAAGTTTTGGGACGTATTACTGCAAAGTTTTTGTACTCTATACACTTGGTTATGGAACCTCTCTGAAACCAACACGTGCAAGCTGCACCTGAGAGAGACTTTTAATTAAAAATTAATTACTCCCCTAGTTTCTTTGTCCAAACCTTGTCCTTGCATCTTCACTGATTCAAACCCACCAACTACTAAATCTCGTTTAATAGTAAGAATTAATCTTTTATTATTCAAGTGATAGATTATCATGGTGGTTAGAGTTTTTTCTTTACAACCTATTACGTCTACCATTCATCTCTAAGTAGATTGGCATGAAATATCACTTATACAAGGGGAGCAACTGTAGTGAAACACATTCAGCGGTGCCAAGACATTTGAGTCTAGTAAAATGTTATTGTCATGTGAAGAGAAATTATATATAAAAATACATTATCGGCCCAAACATACATAGTGATCAAAATACGTTTTATGTAATTCATTTTCTTATGATTCTATTTTAAGTGAAAAAAATAATTAAAAAAAAAGACGAGACACTAAGACCATCGCTAATGAAGATGGCTAAAGGTCCAAAAGCTAAAAAATAGTTTGAGTTGTTCAGGCTGATTAAGTGTAGCTCTGTCATAGCCTTTTGTGAGCCATAGTTGCAATAATAATTTATTCAAATCAAACGGCTAAATTGAAAACATTAAACGCTAGTTTAATTAATAAAATAATAAATTTAAAATATAAACTTAAAATTAATGAATTTTTAAAGGAATTAGGTTTATCTCATTGAGGTGATATATGAATATAATTTGACACTTGTATAAAAATAATTTCTTACATAACAATAATTTTGGACAGACTATATTTACCCTTTCGATTAAAGACGGCCTAAATCGACGAATTGGCCTAAACTTTTTTTTTTTTTTTTTAAAAAACAAGAAATATTACTGCTCCACAAGAAAATTCCACAAATCCACCATGCTTTTAAATCTTTAATAATAAGATCCCGACGCACATCTAATTATAACCGACCAAATGCGGAGATGATGCTAATATGCGCCGCGATACTTTTCGTTAATATTAGCAGCTCCGGCGCGCATTAGCATTGGGCGGCGCCAAAATATGGCCGTTGGCCGTTGCCACCAAAATATTAAATTGTGAATCTAATTACTATTTATAAAAAGAAAAAAAAAATCTAATAAGATTACACTCCAATCATATTTTCCAAAAACAAGTAAAAAAAAATGGAATTATCCGTACTTTCACAGAAAATTGAGAACGCCTAGCTACTCGGGGATGGAAACCAGAACAGGCCGCCAAGATCGTTTCAGCAACCTATTTCGAAACGACAACCCTCGGCCTCGCCGAGTCGGAAACCTACCGGCACCGCCACCACTTCCGGTTTCCGATAACAACCCTCGCTCTTCTTCTTCGTCCACAATTCCTCGACCTCTCCTATCCGAAACACTATCTTCGAACGGCGGCGACGACACGAAGAGGTCCTTCAGCTTGCGCCGAACCCGAGCGACATCCTTGCTCTTCTGCGGCGGATCACCATCGCGATTGTCGCCGTCGATGGGTGGAGATTTTGAGGAATTGGTCCGGCGAGGCAATCGGCGGTGGTCCTGGCAGGAGAGGAACATTCTTAGAGTTTTGCGGCGGCGGAGGTGAATGACTGGGCTGGCCGATGGGCTCCGCGTTGGGCTACCGGCTACGGCGCATTGAGTCGCTAAGAGCTTGACTTTTTGCAGGGTCACCATGGTAAACGATGAGTTGGCGGTGTGAAGTTTGCGGGTGGCGATTCAATGGTTAGAAATCATGGGTGGTGGTGGAGTGGAGAGAATGTGAGATCTGATCTGGGGAGGAGTGGGAGGGTTGGTATTGGAGCGAGCAAGCAAATAGAGCTGAAAAATGTATATTTTTTTATATTTTTTATTTATTTGTTTTTTGGTGGAGAGAAGAGAACATAGGTGTCAAAGTGGAATGTGGGCGGGCCCGGCGGGGCTTTAAAAAGAAAAAGGCTTGGCTCTCGTACTTTGACCAAGAAATTGAGATATTTTTCAATATGAGCGTCACACGAGATGATATAAACGTGTTTTTATATAAATGGTAAGATATGTATATTAAAAAGTTAATAACTTAAAAAATAAAGTTTTCCTAAACTTATATAAAAATACGTAGTGTACCACTCGTGTTCCTGTTACAACTAAAAATTTCTTCAAGAAATTCTCCCCAATTCATTTAGTGGCTGATTTGCAAAATTTTTTGTTTATGATTAATTTGTTATATTATAAATAATTTAAAATTTATATTTATAAAAAATAATTAAATCAATGTTGTTTAGTCAATCAATTATAATAAATAAATAAACGTTTGTAATTCATTTACTGAATTCATTCATTTGTTTATAAAGCTCAATGACCGAACGATATCATATTTATTTTTTTGTCTTTTGGCTTCTGTCGCTAAACAGCGTTTTAGTTGTAGTAAATGTCACACTTGATCTTCCTTTCTCAAATTTATAAGTGAAAGTCAAGGTCTAACAAATTGAAATCCTATGCTATCCCCTCAAATCTTTGCTTTTCTTTGCCTTCTTGTGTCAAATTGTCAAACAACTTTTTCTTATGTACATGTCACGCGTAACCTTCATTCTCTAAATAAAATGGGCTTTTACAAATGAGCTTGTTAGCATAATCCATGACATGGCATTGAAGAATAAGAATAATTGTTTGGTTTGACTGTGTATATAAAATGTATAATGATACATAATTGTACAGTACATTCACCCAAAATACCGTACCGTCCAAATTCATCTCCGCCATACTGTATAATAAAGAACGTATCGTACTTGTCATCGTATACCAAGTCAGTCCCCAATCCGGCAATGACAATTTGCGTAGTAGCATCCTAGATTTACAAGTTACGAGTTACCAAATCAATCCCACGATCTGGAGGATAGAAGCAGCCAGATTGCTCTCACCACCATGGCTTGGATTAAATAGTATTGTCCCATCTCTTAAAAACCTGTTGAGGTGAAAAATATATTAGAAATATTAAAATGGGAGGAAAGGTTTTTAAAAAAGAAAAAATGAAAAACCATGCATTAGGTTTCTGACAAACGTCTAAACTACAGGGTAAGGGGTTCAAACTTCGGTGCAGAGTATAGAGCAAATTGTTTTATTTGTAATATCGTAAAACCGATAAGAAAATATTAACAAAAATACATTTCAGTGCTGATGGCTTATGTACAATACTCGACTGACGATATGGAAAATCAAAAGAAAATCAACTGACGATATGGAAAGACACTCGAGTTTTAACATCCGTGTATGAGAGTATACAATACTTTTTACCATCTGTTTTAGAACTCAAGGCTGCAGCTCACTGGAAAAAAAAAACAAGGAAGGAGGATATGGAAATCTCTACTGCTAAAAGGAACTAGGTGTGGTAGAGCTGCTAACCAATTTATCAGTTCCATTCGAGTCTGGTGAAAGCGGGGGTGGCATACTCTTCAAAAGTCCAACCTCGTCTGCTCCGATATCCAGCACCACTGCTTCGCCGTTTTCTGAACCAAGATCTTCGTTTTGGACTGCTTTCAAACCCTTCAACACTTCGTCCATGGTTGGTCGCATATCCTTCTCCTGTTGCAAACACCGGAAAGCCAATTCTGCCACAGCTGTTGTCATCCTTCTAACTGAAACGTTTGTTTCAAACCCTAGAAGAGGATCGACCAGCTCATTTACTAAATGGTTTTGGATTTTGTTGACGGCCAGGTTGGCCAAATTTATGTCAAGCCGATGCCTATTGGTGTCCACTGCTTGTAATGACGATAAAAGCTCGATCAGGACCACCCCAAAGCTATATACGTCACTCTTGTCTGTGAGTTGGTAGCACTGGTAATACTCGGGATCAACATAGCCGGGAGTCCCTTGCGGAGCAGTTGATACATGGGTGGCATCGTTGGGGAACAAGCGTGACAGACCAAAATCAGCCACTTTCACGCAAAAGTCGTCCTCTAGGAGAATATTGTTGCTCTTGACATCGCGGTGTATAACATCATTGCGATGGAGGTAAGCCAGTGCATCAGCTGTCTCTATGGCAATGTTCAATCTAACAGGCCAACTAAGAAAGCCAGATTCCACTCGTTTCCCATGGAGATGGTCAGCCACTGTTCCATTAGGAATATACTCATAAACAAGGAGAAGTTCTCGGCTGCGTTTTGAGGTGCATCCATACAGCTTGACAAGGTTCCGGTGTTCAAGACGAGTTAAGATCTCGACCTCATTCATAAATTGCTCCACACGTTTGAAATTGTTTTCATAAAGGCGCTTCACTGCAACTACACGGCCATCCTGTAGCTTACCTGGACAAACAATTAGAACGTTTAACAAAACATAATCAAGATTATCTGTTGGTGAGCTAAATGCTTGCAAAGAAGGTGGAAAAGGAAGTATTTTCGAACCATAGTAAACAGTGCCAAAGCCTCCATCTCCAAGCTCTTTAGCAGGGTTGAAATTTTCAGTAGCTTCCTCTAATTCAGTATAGCTGAAGACCTTAACTCCAAAGTAAGTGCTCGCCTTATTATCATAGTCAGACTTGGAGGTAAAAGAGGGATAAGACGGGATGCTCTGAGATTGAGAGAGATTAGTTGAGGGAGTTGCAATGCTACTGCTTGTAAGGGGTGTAGGCTGCTCTTTGCTTTGAGTCTCTGCAGCAAGTTTCCTCTTCTTGCGTTGGATGAAATAATAAAAATAGAACCCAACCAAAATGCCGAAAAGAATTGCACCTCCTACAGCAAGACCTGAAGATGAAACAAAATACTGTTTAGATTTTCTTCTCCACCCCATGATGCCAGTGGAAATAATACAATGAGTTGTTAATGAAGTGATTTATTACCTATCGGGATTCCCAACTTTTTTCCTACAAAAAAGATAAGAAAAAGAAAGCAGTGTTAATAAAAAAAACATCTTCTCATCCAAACTTGAATTGAAAGTTAGGAACACATGAAGAGAATTTGACGAACTGTAGATACCGTACAGCTTCTATAAAACCAAGTAAACTTATATGTGGGAAACTAATAAGCAGTGGACCGAATGAGTCATCTACTTGAATTCTTTTTGCATCAAGAACTTTGCATGTCATACACTACAATATACTCCCAAATGTACGGTGTACCAACGATTCTGCTACAGAAAGTGATGCAAACTTCACATATTTTCAAATTAAACTCCAAATGTATGCTGCATCAAAGCTGAACATGCCATATGGGGTACATAGTTTTGCAGTTCTTGCTATTAGTATAAACAACTGTTTCCTTCTGCTGTTCAAAGAGTAGTTAGTCTCGTCTAATTTAGTCAACGGAAGAAACAAAAATCCATGTTCCAAAACAAATAAATCAACGAAACATTGAGATCGCAACACTAGTTAAGTAGTACAGTACACAACGGTCTTCTAAGTTTTCAGATGAATGAGACTAGACTAATATTGATTTAAGGGGAAGTTCGATATTTCGAAAACAATGAATATAAACGATACCAAAAACACTCCAAACTTTTAAATTTGGGCACCCCAAGCAGGACCTAAAACTTGCCCAAAACCACTACAATACCCAGAAAAGGAAAATACCTGCCGGGTTACACAACCGTTTGCCGCAAATGCAAACGGGTCGGTTCTTATCCGAGTCAAACCCACAAAGCCCATTGACATTAAGACACTCAGCGCACTGCTTCTCATACGGGTTCGTATAATTGACATTGAACCCGGCCATGATCGCTTCCTTAAACAGAGACCGGTTGCCGACGAGAACCGCCGCCGTGGTTTTGAGAATCGGCACCGTAATCCCGATGGAGCACTTGAACTCGCTCACGATCGGGTCGAGGGGCACCGGCCCGATCAAGTAATAAGCGTCTTTGAAAGAGAAATTAAGGTCGCAGAGAAACCAATTCAGCGGCTTGGGATTGACGAAAGTGGAATTGCAGCCGTAGAAAATAGTGACGTCCATGTCGTCGTCCTCATTATAGCTGAAGAACTCGGACTCAAGAGTCGAGTTCGCGAGTTTGTCGGTGCAGCTAGAGTTCCAGAGGTCGGACCGGGCGACGGTCATGTTCTGGTGAGCCGGGTCGAGTTTGAGGATCCGGTAGCTCAGCAGCCCGATGGTCAACTTGGGCGAGTCGTCGACGCAGGTGAGGTGGAACTCCGGCGGGCCGCAGTAGGAGGGGCGGGTACCGCCGGTGAAGGGGTAGGTGAGGTTCCGGAGGGGACCGCAGTCGAAGGTTTGGGTGCAGTTGGAGAGATCGGCATGGGCAGGAAACGACGTCGCAACGTCGACGGAGCAGAGCAAGAAGAAGAGAAAGAAGAAGAAGAAGAAGAAGAAGAGAAGCGGGAGCATTGGGGGATAGGTGGGAGTGAAACGACAGCGTCTGGGAGTTGGGGGCGGGCGAAGCGGCAAGTGATCAGAGTTCAGTGATGAAATGTGGAGCAAGGATGGAGGTTTTGTGATGACGTGGCGGGCGGCCGCTGGTTGACTGGAATGTTGGACTATAGTGTGGAGGTAGAGGATTGCACACAGTTTTTGAATGTTTTTCGGAGGCTGCCGACAAAAGATGTGCGCTTTTTAGGCTGTGTTTCGATTTCTTTGCGTTGGCATGTTATGGAGGGAATTCTATTTGTTCAATAATCGATGGCCATTTTGGTAATTTCATCAAGTATTTGTAGTACTATTTGTCATTTAAATACCGTTATTATTAATAATTATTCGTGATTTGGTGTGCGTGTTGGTCAACTACTAAAAGGTTTGAGTCAAACAATGTGAATGAAACCCAAGTGGATGATTTCTTATTAATGGCGGTTGATGAAAGTAGGGAGATTTTGGGTGTGAAAAGAAGATGTCATACAAGATATGTATTGTACTAGTAGTTAGCGTATTGTGTTTCTTATTAAAATTCTCATTTAAAATATAAAAAAAAAATTAAAAATATAAGTAATCAACGAGCGCATCGAAGCAAAAAAGAGGTGTGCTGAATATTTTGCTTAAAAGTTCAACAACTACGCACATGCAATTTAGTTATTATTAAATCATGTTGTGGGGGTGTTTTTTTTCGGGGGGCGGGGGGTTGTAATTAACAAAGTACAATCTCCATCTAGAGTTTGATTAAATGGACCTACGTTTTAATAGTTTAATGCCTCAGGCATGCATGCATGTGAGCTTTCTTCAACTAACATCAAAACATGGAAGAAATCGTGTTCTTCCCTCAATTGTGCCTAAAGAAATTTGACCAAAAATATAAAAGAAAACTCTACCTAGGAAGTTTTTGCCAAAAGTGACCTGTTCAAAATTTATAACTGAATTTACACCATAAAGATCTTCAAATGCAAAGCAAATCCACTCTAATTAACAACTTCCTAATGTATTGGAAAAGTATAGTTTCCTAGTCGATTTGTTTTGCACATTGTTTGATTTCTTACATGTAAAGAGTCATTCCTCTTTACATAACGACGTGACATCATTTCATAATACAAACTTCACAATCTAAACCGTTCGTTCTTTTTATCAGACATACATATCATCTTCATTTGTTTTAGAGATCGTCTAGTTCTCCATATGAATGAAAAAAAATTGATGGTTAATCATGGGAACATTACTTGTTACCATGACCGTCAATTTGTTCAATTAATATGGATAACTAAATTATCTTTAAATTTAAAAAAAAATTCTAGAGATTATCTTTAAATTATGATAAAGACAATGAATTAATGATTCAGACTATGACGTTTGTATGGTAAAATGTTACAACAGATCATGTAAGAAGAGAAATGACTTCTTAAATGTGGCTACTTATAAAGAGTCAAGTATTATTCTGTTGAAATATATGCATTCGAAACATACTATACCAATAAAAAATACACTCAAATAAGCCCTAATTAAGCCCAAAATATGAAACACACTTTTTTAAAAAATAAAAAACATAGAAGAAAATTATGCATAATAGTGTGACGCATTATCGTGATTAATAGATGCACATTCTAGTTCTTGTGTTCTAATAAAAGGTTTAAAAATAATGAATGTTTAATCCAATACTTATAAGTATTTTATTATATTTGTCCAGCTGTTCTCCATGTCGGTATGGAAAAAACTTATATGGCAGGCAGCATAAGATTGCTGAGAACCAAACAAGTTATGGGAGGCAGATTATCTACCCTCTTATTTTTCATGCCCTTCTATTTTATGCATTCACGATTAAGTCACATCAATATTTTATATTATTTTTCTTTTATAGAAATAATAAAATAAAAACAAATAGTAATATAAAATGTTAACGTGCATTAACTGTGACCACACAAACAGTAGAGCACGGAAGGGCACAGAAAAGTGGGAGGGCAGAGAATCTGCCTCCCAAGTTATGACCAATACAAAAATAGTTCCTTTCTCATATTATTTGTTCATTTTGGTTATTTTAATCTTTATTTTTTATGTTATTTTACTTTTAGTTTTGTTGTTCAAATAAGCTTATTAGTGGGCTCATCGTTGCCATGTGTAATATTTAACCTAAAAAATTAATTGGGCTTTAAAATGATATGACTTTTTCAATAGACTGGGTACTCATGTGAAATGTTTGAAAATGTTAGGATTAACTTGATTTGCATTGACCAAAAAAAGCACCTACATATGATACACATGTGATGAGAGTAGGAGTGAGTGGGTTTTGTTTTGGCATGGAAAATGCCAGCTGCCTAATAGAAGATTGGAATCTAGAAGCATAAATTAAAGATGATAATAAGAAATCAGAAAAAAAGAAGGCACCTAACTTGAAGGTTCCAAATGGAATTCCTCATATGAGTTTTGACATGGTAATCAGTAAGAAAATTGGATGGAGATTGAGAAAACACATTTCTCTCACGCATAACAAAAACACATAAAGATGTGCCAAAGCCTAAAACAAATGAATATAAACCACCCTATAAACTGGTAATATAAGTTTGTCGTGCAGGATTTTCTAAGAAAATTCTGCACAACAATTTTTTTTACTATCAAATACTAATTTCAATCCGGAATGTTGAGTGCATCAATCCGAGGTCAGTAATCTACAGTCTAGTCCACGTATTGCCAATTCGTTTTTGGTTAGATTAATATCTAAATTCTATCATAAACATACTGAAAAGATATTTAGGCGCATACCTTCACATCTTGAGGGATTAGGTCCATCCTTACAGAAGCAGGTGAATTCAGTTAAGATATATTGTACCCACACTGACCCCCAGACACCTGACATTGGCCACACAAGGTATTACTTGCATCCCACTTCAACCCAAACCCGGAATCAAGTGCAGCAACCAGATTATCCTTGGACGAATTCAACCCTAAATCCGCAGCTACGGATTGAGAAACGCGGGCAGTGACAGTCGTGTTGCAGTAACCACTAATATTCGGCAGCTCTAAATTTGTGACAAAGTAATTAATGGAAGTGGCCGTACTGTTTACGATGCAATTGAACTGACCTGTGGGCTGATTTGGAAGAGGAATGAAAATTGGTGGACAATCGTAGAACAGAAGTACTTCTTGAGCATCCGAAGTATTTTCGATATGGCTTGATTTTATGGTGGTATTGGCAAGTGACAGTGGACAAAGGTTGTTCCAAAAGTCCGTTCTAGCAACCCGTAGAGTACTTGTAGATTGGTTTATATCGAGGACTCGATAATCTTGGCCCTCAAATGAGATCACGGGGGCATCTCCGCTGCAGTTGAGCTTGAAATCGGGGAAGCCACAATAATCTGGCCGGCTTGATCCCCAAAAAGGGTAAGGAACATCCCGAAAATTTGCGCATTGGAACGACGTGCTGCAGTTGAGGTATCGATCGTCATCCACAGCCGAAGAATTTCGAACATGGAAAAGGCATATGGTAGTTGTGATCACAAGGAGTAAAGAGATGTTTTGGAAGGGATAGGGATGTGTTTCCATGGCGAGAGAGAGAGAGAGATAGGTATTCAAAGTGGCTGAAAAATGAAGGAGATGAACGTGGAATTATCGTCATCTGCAAAGGACGACTGAGAAGACAAAATAGGTGGGGAAATACGACCAAGTTAACGTTAGGTTAAATCTTAGTTTATATGTTTTTTGTTTTTAGTAGTAAAAAATAGAAGGTTCTATTGGAGCGTTAATTTAATTAGGAGTGCTTATAGTCAATGGAAAGTTTTGGAGGCCAAGTCTGTAACTATTTTTATGGTCAGCTTTGCATAGCGGTCTCGTCACCAAATATGTATTGGTTGTCGAACAGATAAGCCACCTTATTAGAAAAATTGACTTAATTTTGGAGTTGTATATAGCTAAATCCCTCTGCACTTAGATTAAAATCATCGAAGTCAACAAAGGGTGACTCACGTTTTCGGTGGAATTGTAGAGTTGTATGGTAGGTTAGGTGTATTTTCTAACAAAAATATAGCGTTTGACATGCGTTTTATAAACTTTTATTTAACCATTTGTAGCATGTAAAACGAGAATTTAGAAGAAAAAAAATTCCAGTGTGAGGAGCAAACAAAAGGGTTGGCTAGATGGTCATGGTGACAACAAAGGATCTTTTTCCAAAAAAAAAAAAAACAACAAAGGATCAAAATGACAAAAACATGAACAATCTTAAGAGTTGTAGGGTGGCTCGAGCAGTATTTGCCAGGAATATATGGAGTTGTTTGGTATTCAATTCGGAAAATAATTCATAGTTTTCGAAATGATTAAGGTAACTACGTTATTAGTAATAATTGGTTTCAGAAACCAAAGAAATTGAATCCAATATGGATACCAAACTATTCCATTAACTGTTTGCTGTTTTTGCAAACAATTGGCTCTAACTATACTAGATTCCTTCCCTCTGCTTCCTAATTTTATCATGGGACCAGATAGCTCACATCCGAAATTTAGACCCGGGTTTTCTAACACATACGCCTAATTAAACACGGTTTACGACTAATCATCTAAAACAAAGAGCAAGCTAGGAGTTCCATATGTGTAATTTATAAGGGAATGACAAGGGACAGACGTACCTCCGCCTTGACTTGAAGTACTAGTTCCATTACATGTGGATGCATAGGCTCGATCTGCGCAAAAGCAACTGAATCCAGAATTCGTAGTAGTGTTAAGCCCACACTGTCCTCTTGATTCCAAACATTTGTCGCATTGATCGTTGTTAATCTGCAATTGCAGTGAGAAACCCCCGTCTACCGCATTGCTGATCGTAAGTTATTTGACCGGCCTCTATAGCAAGAGCTGCTGTTGTATAAACGGGAACAATAACCTCATCTATACAGGTCACAGGAGATGGCTGACCAACTGTCACCGGACGTGTCAAATAGAAAACAGAGCTTGTGTTGCAGGACTGAACATTAGGAAGCGTTATGGTGGTAGGGCATTGGTAGTAAAACGTCATGTTTGTATAAGTAGAAACATAATCAAACAGAGAGAAGTTGAGGGTGGTGTTGACGAAAGTCGGATTACAGATACTACCCCAGTAATCGTTCCTAGCAACCTTAACGGTCCAAGAACTTGTTGTAGTGTTCATTTGCAGAATTCTATAGCTCGCACCCGTCATGTTGAACACAGGGACGTCGTCTAGGCATTGGATCTCATATCCGGGTTGACCACAGTAACTAGCTCGGTTTACCCCCCAAAAGGGATAGGATATGCCTCCAACGCTACCACAATTGAGTTCGCTGCTGCAGTTTGTGAAATGTTGATCATTCTGGCATAGACTCAACTCGACATTGATCGAAAGAAAGGAAGCGATCAAAAGAAATGGAAACAAGGATTGGAGCAGAAAGAAATGCATGATGGATGTTGGAGGAAAAATCTCAGCAAACAGATTGGAGCATCAGATGGAATGGGGAATTAGTACAAGGAATAATATATATAAGTTGTTCAAACTTCAAAGTCATGAAATGTAAGCCTTTGAAATATTCAATGAAACAGTAGCCTCTCTTGTTTCTATGAGTTTTCTTCTCATTTTTTTTTCAACGTTCATATCTGAATATCTTGCACACCGGCGAATCCGAAGACGCCACGTACTAGTTTAATAATATTTGTAGCCAGTTTCCTAGCCCACTCGGAATGATCTAATTAGAGGTATTTTTATATTGAGGTATGAAAAGTATGTCGTTCCAGTCTTCCAGAAGCTACAGGCAAAGTCAAGGGGTGATGGAGTCATTGAAAGCCGTCGCAACTAGAAGGGTAGTTATAATAAAAAGGAGAAAATTATTTTCACCTTTTTTTTTAATTACTATATTACAAATGTAAAGAAAATGCCAAGATGAAAACAATAAACAAGAAAAGATTCCTCAAGTTGTTCTGTGTGAAAGGGAGAACCCCATAAATAATACGACAGGGATAAAATGTTCAAAAAAAATTAAGAAGTGTTATTTCCAATCCACTGTCTTATTTCTCAATTTACTTTTAATCAAAATTTTAATTATAATTGTTCATTTGCATAGTAACCGATAAGGATCTTGAAATATATATAACGATAAAAGATTGGGCACAAAAAGGTAACAAGAGCCTTAGATTTACATGGAGTTGTGAAATGAATGGACAATATGTGCAGCCGAATTAACAAAAAAAGACTTACAAAGGATGAAGACAAAAGGAATTTTAAAACGAAAAAGTGTGGATCGATACCCTTTCCAATCAAATGGTAAGAAGCTATAACTGATGATGATTGAGTATTTATGTTTGATTGCATAATCACATAACTGTGAAGCATTTGGAGGGTCATTGATTTGCTGGTGTAGAATTCTGGAACGAAAAAGTGTGGACGCTCTTTCCAATTAAAGGGTAAGAAGCTAGCAACTGATGATGGTTGGATATTGATGATAGCTAGTTACTAGAGTGTATAATCACACAATAATAGAGCATTTGAAGGGTCATTAATTTACTAGTAGACTATAGTCGGAGAAGACTTCATTGTTGGGGAAATAAAATTTCATTTTTTCAGGAATACTATATAATGAGTGGAGAAATAGCATATTAGAGATTCGTTTGGAAAGCTTTGTATGTGCAAAGTTACGCGCTTTGTTTCTGTAGGCTTGGGTCAGTTTTTGCAGGAGGGGATTTTGAAATCTTGATTTGTATATTTGGCTATGTGTAATTAGGTTTGATTACCTTTCTTGTAGCACACACAGTTGAAATCCTATTTATAATTTTTTATGGAGAAGAATACATCATACAGAAAATTCACATAAATTATTAAACTAAGCAATTGATGATGAAAAAAGTGGGGTTTTTTTTTTAATTAAACAATATTATCTACACTAAAGGGACAGGAAAGTAGGCTAAGCCTCACACTCAACTAGCTATAATAATGTGGTTTAAATTCGCTTTTGACGATAATCAAACCAGTATGGATGAATTTAAGTTTCACTAATTTTGAGTTTTTCCTAAAGAGATTGTCCAAAAATGTATATCAATTTCAAACAGGGAGAGATGGACCTCATACGCTGTCCTCACGCACCTTGAGTACAAAAAAATAAAAAATAAAAACTAAAAACCAAAAAATAAGTGGTTATCGATCAGACTCTAAAACTCTTAAAAATGTCCCAATCCCTATCTTGTTGCTATAATAATCTATTGACAAACCAATTAAGTAAGGATTAAGACACAGCCGGTTCATCTTTCCAACTTCAAACAACTTCATTATACTTTGAAAGGGACAAGCCCTCAAACTTTGACAAATATCAGCACTAATTTAACCACTAAACTACATGACCCCTAATTGTGATGGAAGGTTAATATTAATTATCTGCCTAGCTAAAGTAGACTATCAATTTAAACCACATTTGTAAATTGTGTGATAGTGTTAGGGAGATCAAATTTTAAATCAAATTTGTAAACGAAATGATGTGTCATCAATAAAAAAATAAGCACGTTAATCGACACATAATTAATAATTTAATCATCAACAAGTAACAACCACATCATTTGGTTTACACAATTTGATTTAAAAGTTTGGTCTTTCTAGTATTACCCGTAAATTATGTGATGTGTCATCAACAAAAAATAATTAAGTTAATCAATACTTAAGTAATACCTGCATAAATTGTAATTATGGTTAAAAAAAAGGTGTTGCATAAAAATCACTTGCGAGTATATTTTTTTTCCCTTGATAAACTGGTTGTGAAAAGAGCCTTACATAATTTTGATTTTATTTATTTACTATTATTTCTTTAGATGGTTTAATATGCTAAATTTGGACAGTTGACAACAATTTCATTTGTTTCCAAACATTTTATTACCACGATCACATTGCTAATCACTCTCCCTGATTTAAGTAATTTTGTCTACATAAGTATGGAGTCCAAAAAGTGGCTAAAATATTCTTAAAATTGACAGTGACTGAAATATTGTAAACAATTTATACAGTCCCCGCTTGGTATAATTAGTACTTTCAACACTCTTCCTGGCCACTCTAATTCTCCAACATCGGTTAGTTTGTTCAAGCAATTTCTAACCATATATGCTCTCCCATCCCCTCAATTTGGCATGGATCTAATGGAGTCACATAATTCCATGGGACAAAACAAAGTAGTGTAGCCGGTTTGGCACACATAGTTGTATGGTACTGATGAATGTTTACCTACTTCGAATAGAAGAAGTCGGGAATTGAATAGGATCCACTACCTTATTCTAATCAATCTAATTCTTGATTTTCTTTAGATATTGAAATACGGACTGTAATCTGGAGATCACTACGCGTATTCTGTACGTATGTGGAAGTCATGAATCGTAATAGTTCCAGTAACTACGATCAATGCAAGTATTGAAAGTCCAAAAAAGTTTGATGTAAGGAACTCAGTTGCCAAAATTGTTTAGCCTACTGATATTTCCTTTCCCTCTAAGTAATTGTAGGGCGAGTTAAGGATTCAAGTTACTAGAAAGAAATTCAGCTTAAGATGCAAAATCAAGCAGAGCTATTGGGTTCTTAGTTCATACCTTTAGCAGGTGGCAGTGGCACTGCTGCTGGATTGTTTATGGCCACTGTTCTGGCGGCGGAACAAGTCCGGGGCTCGGAAGTTTGATTTGGGCAGTGACAAACAGTCTCACTCAAATTCCAATCATAACCACAAACACCCTTTGAACCAACACACTCGTCACATTTTCCACTATCCACCTTATACTTCACCTCAAATCCTTCTTTCACTGCAGCTTCAAGTGCCGTCACGTTCAGTATACTGAATATTCCGAAACCTATAGGATCACTAATCCGAACAACCACTTTTGACTTGCAAATCGGAGTGCCCGGGACAGCTGTAGGTACTGCAGCCACATTCGCGTAAGTTTCGTCGTCGGGGCACTTGAAACCTTCAGCTAGTGAGCTAGAAGCACAATCATAGAGTAACGTGAAGTCCGAAGAACCGGAAACATAGTCGAAAAGATTGGAATCGAGTGTGGTGTCCCCAAACTTCGGTGAACAAATTTTGTCATAGTAGTCATCTCTCACAACTTTGAGTGTCTGCTCATCTTGGTTAATCTTCAACAATCTGTATTTGACCCTCATAATCTCAATGGTGGTAACATCATTCGAGCATGCGAGCTTCAGTTCCGGATAGCCACAATTGTCCGGCCTTCCATCTCCCCAAAAGGGAAATCCCACTTTTGTGATGCCTCCACAGTTAAACGTATTGCTACAAGTTGTGTACGAATCGAAGCTTGAGGAAAAAGGAATGCTGATGAGAACAAAGAAGGCGAAATGGGATGAGTAAGAAGGCCAGGAACTCATATTGGGGGAAGAGAGTGTTTGATAGAAATGAAATGAATAGAGTTTGGGAGTTGTGGTTGGAGGTGGGGCGACACTTACAAGGAAGGAACTAGAGATGAGCTAGTGACGTTATGGGAAAAGCTTGTTCAAAGATGGGGATTATGGGACAAATTATGAGTACTTCATGAGGTTTTGTTGACTTATTCTTTTTTAAATACTTTATATACAATCGAGAGTTCTAGAGTTCAAAGGGTGTTATTAATTATGGGTATTCACCATTCACGAATCGAAGCTTATGGGACACGAGCCATTCTACACAACGATTCAATAGTTGATTATTTTGGTTTGACTATTCAATACCAAATTATCGTTGTTTCATTTCACTCTACATGTAAGTTAGAAGTATTATGTTCGACTCTCCTGAATGATGAATACGATACTAAATATAGCTAGCCTATTGTGTATCTTAATTAGCCGAACTCTAGAACTCTTGATTGTATATAAGGTATTTAAAAAAGAATTAGGCAACAGAACCTCATGAAGTACTCATAATTTGTCCCATAATCCCCATCTTTGAATAAACTTTTCCCATAACGTCACTAGCTCATCTCTAGTTCCTTCCTTGTAAGTGTCGCCCCACCTCCAACCACAACTCCCAAACTCTATTCATTTCATTTCTATCAAACACTTTCTTCCCCCAAATATGAATTCCTGGCCTTCTTACTCATCCCATTTCGCCTTCTTTGTTCTCATCAGCATTCCTTTTTCCTCAAGCTTCGATTCGTATTTAGTATCGTAATTTGTCCCATAATCAAACTATATTTAGTATTGTAATTTGTCCCGTAAGTGAGATCCATAATCAAACTATATTTAGTATTGTAATTTGTCTCATAAGCTTCTCACTTACGGGACAAATGTGACGAGTGTCTTGGTTCAAAGGGTGTTTGTGGTTGGAATCATATAGCTATTAGATTCATTTTTCCTCAGGCTAACTATATTTAGTATTGTATTCACCATTTAGTAGAGTCCAACATAATACTTCTGACTTATACGTAAAGTAAAATGAAACAATGATAATTTGGTATTGAATAGTCAAACCAAGATAATCAACTATTGAATCGTTGCGTAGAATGGCTCGTGTGGTTTTGTTGACTTGATAAAAAGTGTCATTTAATGCAAGGCAAATATTCTTCACCTCTGCGTGTGATTTTATCGTTTGGGGTTATCTGCTACAAGTCAAGCCAAAATAATTAAGTACAAGCGTTTCCCAACAAGCAAAAAGACACAGATTTTAATGGCCTCACAAATTACATCGCGTCGGTTCATCCAACTCCCATCAACCTGATCACATACGGCCTTGCAAGGGTAGTTGGCTCTTAATTAGAAGATATTTAGGTGGTATTTAAGAGGTGTGTTGTCCTTCTTTTTATTTGTTATTTTTTATTTTAGAAATATTGGTAAAAATTAACTCATACCAAAGTGTAGAAATATTATTATTTCCCGTCACTTTCTTTTGATCACACTCACCACAAATATCATTAGGCATAACGTGAAATAAAAGCTAAAATTTGAAGAAAATAACTCATATGGAGCAGATCTACAAATCCTAGCAAACACAACCCAAATTCACATAGATCCACCATTGTCAGGAGCACGTATATTTAACTGAAAAGTATAAACATGTATCAAACGAAAACTAAAAAGTAAAAACTCTAGCTACATAATTCTAAAATATTTTGTATTACGATTTTCTAACCAACTTAACTTGTGAAATTAAAAGCATTCACAAAGACTAGTTTCGGGCTTGGACACTATACAGCAGATGCAATTGAAAGAGAAAATAAGAAAATTGCTACTTATCTTTTAAGACGAATGGTATAGAAAGGAAAGTGAGAACGTGACATTTTGGGGTCCGTCGCGTGTTGACCAAATCTTTATCACTTGGAAGTGGTTCTTGCTCAGTTGATAGGGTTTTGTTTTCACATTACCTCCTTCAAAATTGTGGTCCGCTCCTCTGAATTTTTTTAGTGTAAATTTTGGGCTTTGATGCTACATTTGATACAAAAGACAAACCCTTGGGCTTCTTTCGGCAAACAAACAAACTTTTAGGTTTATAAAAAATGAAGTTGTCATTTAATACTACGATCTAGTAGTATTCCTCTTCAATTGTAAGTAAGAGGTTTTAGTTTTGATTCTCGCAAAAGGCAAGTTTGAACCACATTATCAAGCTAAGCTCACCCCCTCTCCCTAGTGTAGATAATATAGTTTGTTCAAAAAAAAAAAAAAAAAAAAAAAAAAAAAAAAAAAAAAGAAAAAAAGTTTCTGCAGTTCACATCACCAAATACCAATACCTAAGAAGCACTAGTTCGGCAAACTGGTGCCGAACTCCCGTCACAAGCAACTTGGAGTGGCTCCAATACGGCTAAAAAATGGAGCGGAGCGGCTTGGAATGGCATCCAGATTTAGTTGACGCATGACTGAGTAATTAGCAGTGGCGACCTCACTCGCGATGAAGAAGGTCCCTTACTAAGGGGCAGTTTGGGATTCCTGTGATTT
The DNA here is from genome assembly GCF_019419815.1 of Pyrus x bretschneideri. Taxonomy (NCBI): domain Eukaryota; kingdom Viridiplantae; phylum Streptophyta; class Magnoliopsida; order Rosales; family Rosaceae; genus Pyrus; species Pyrus x bretschneideri. The sequence goes on along the minus strand of NW_025999735.1, from coordinate 3,034,073 downwards.
AAGAATAATCAGTTGAATGTTAAAACATTTGAGCTTTTGAATATAAAATTAATGTAAAAACATTTGGTAAATTTTAAAATAAGTGATATAATCGTATATATTGGCAAAAATAGGTATGATATGAGGTGGTGCCAACAATAACTATGGTTGCGACATTGATTGGATTGATAGTGGTGGTTGTGGTAAAGGTGTTGGCAATGGCGGTGGCAATGTTGGTAGTGCTGATGTTGCTAGTGGTATAAGGTTGGTGGTTGCAGTTGTAGGTGGTAGACTCGAAGGACATGATGGTGGCGGTGGGGGTGACAGTTGTTATGAAAGTGGCAACGGTGGGTATCAATAGTGGGGTGTGGTGGTTGGGGTGCAGAAGTGACAATGGTGGTAAGGGTGGTGACAATAGAGATTGTGGTTGCAGTTGTAGCGTTTATGGTGGCGGCTGCGGGAACGATGGTGGTGGGAATGGCAGTGGTGGATGTTGTTGTTATTGTGGCGGTGGTTGCGGTTATGGCTAAAGCGGTGGTGACAATTGTGGCCAAAGTGATGGTGCCAATGATAGTGGTGTAAGGTTAGTGATAGGTAGTAGCGACCATTTTTTTTTTTAACTAATGAATTGAAAATATTCACTAAAGGCTCAACTTCGTTGATTATAAAAACAGTTTTTAAAAGCAACTTACAATTACTTTTAATTGATGTCTAGATACCATTGTTTTAAAAATAAATTAGAAAATTATAATCTTTTTATGTTAGGGCAAACTAATCTTTTTCACATCAAAATTTAGACAGAGGTGCTCAATATACTGGGGTTTGCAGACTTGCACTTGTATGCACAGAAGTTAAATATTTTTATTTCACATTCAATTGAGAAAACGTTTCTCAAAGGGTTGATATTGACATATTTTCATGTGTAAACAACAGAAAACAAGAGAAACAAGTAAAAAGGAGACTAAGACATGAACCCATCACCCAATTAAGTACTAGATGTCAAGAAAAGATAATTTTTAGACATCTAGTACGAACATGACGTTTAACCAGAGGCATAATTTTATTTAGACATCTAGTACGAGGAACTTCGCAGCTTTCTAAAATAATTTTTAGATGACAAGAAAAGATAATTAACCGTGCGAATTATGTTGTTTGTATTAGGAGCCATTGTCAAATATCATCCTACTTTAAATCTAGCGAAATGCTAAAGAAATTCTCTCAAAAGTAAGATTTTTAATGAACTTTCTGCGACATTCTAGTTTAACATAAATTCTCATACTAACATTAATAAAATATTTTGGCAAAAACATAAGGTGATAGAAAGTTCATGAAGAGTCTCACTTTTGAAAAAATCTCCTTAATATTTCTCTTAAATCTATCCCCGACACATACCACACTAATAAAAAAAAGAACTAATTTACCCTATCGAACCCCAAAAATAATAAAACACGAAAAAAAAAACAAATACAAAAAAATTATGCAAATAGTATAATGCATTCTCTTGATTAATGGATGCAAATTATATCACATAATCACAATTCTTGTGTTAATATTGCTGAGAAACTAACAAGTTATCAAATACAAAAATAATTTTTTAATAGCAATATATCTCAACATTCTGCCAAGGTTATTTGCATTGGCCTAAAAATGCACCTACATATGACACACATGTGATATGAGTGAGTTGGTTTTGTTTTGGCATGGAAAATGGCCACCCTAAACGGAGATTGGAATCTAGAAGCATAATTTGGAAATGCTTTTATTAAGAAATCAGAAAAAAAGAGGGCACCCACCCAACTTGAAGTTTCCCATCGAATGCCACATGGCTTTTGTCATGGTCATGGTAATGTGAAAGAAAATGGATGGGATTGTGAGAGCCCACAATAAGAGTGAGAAAGTTAATTGGTAGCGAGCATGGTTATAGCACTAGTTTAAGAACAAAGAATGGGAGCAATCACTTAATATTATGGTCTAATTGTATTTCTCTTCACTTGTAAGTGAGATGTCTTAAGTTCGATTTTTACCAAAGGTGAATTTGAACCACTTTATTGCTAGCCCATTATGAGGCTAAGTCCACCCTCTCCCCCTTAATATAGATAATATCGTTTGTTCAAAAAAAAAAAAACACAAACAATGGGAGCAAACTTAGAAGAATGCACAAGGAGAAAATGATGTGCGGAAATTCCCTTCTTTATAGAAAATAAAATAAAATTTTAAAAAGTAGTTTAAGAACATAGAATAGGAGAAAATTTAGCATAGCACAAAGTTAGATCACTAGTTTAGGAAAAGAAGAAAGTTAAAAACAGAGAATTGGCGCACGAGCACATAATGTGTGTTACATGCTCTTAAAGTCCGTCTCTTCTATTAATTCCGTATAGATTACTTCCACATTCCACCATATCCTTCCTCCGCCCTCTTTCATCTATCATTTCTCTCATGCATTTTCCTTAGTCTCTAACAAAAAACAAATGAATACGTGCTAAAGCCTAAAACAAATGGATATAAAACCATCCTAAAATGGTAATTTAAACTTTCTTAGCCATCTAAGAAAATCCTGCACGACAATTTATGCACTCTATCAAGTTCTAATTTCATATCCGTGCACTCTATTAACTTGTTAGAGTAGAATATGTACTTGTTCTAACAAATGCAGATGGTTCTCTAATTTGAGGCAGCGCATTGGTTGCTGAGGAAGCCTTGCCATAGTACAAAGTACTAAAATTGGAGGACAGAAACTAAAAGGGGGCGTCAATCTAACCCTTCAAACACCAGCGTATTGTCTAAGACCCAGATTGTTGAGCGCATCAATCCTAGTCAGGAATCTAAAGTTTATTCCGCATATTGCTAATTGGTTTTGGGTTAGACCGATAGTCAAATTCTATCATAAACATAGTGGAAAGATGTTTAGGCGCATACCTTCACAGTTTGAGGGAGTATGTCCATCCTTACAGAAGCAGGTGAATTCAGCTGAAGATATATTGTACCCGCACTGACCCCCTGACCCTCGACATTGGTCACACAAGGTATTGCTTGCATCCCACTTCAACCCAATCCCGGAGTCAAGTGCAGCAACCAGATTATCCTTGGACGAATTCAACACCAGATTTGCAGCTGCGGATTGAGAAATGCTGGCCGTGACAGTCGTTTTGCAGTTACCACTAATATTCGGCAACCCAAAATTTGTGACGTAGTAATTATTGGAAGTGGCAGTACTGTTTATGCTGCAACTGAATTGACTTGTGGGCTGAATTGGAAGAGGAATGTCAAGCGGGGGATTGGAGATTTTTGTGTTGGAGATTGGAGATCAACATCATTTCATTCTTGAACTCTACTGCACCTTGTCCTGAGGTACTGGATAGTCTTTTTACTGCTATTTCCTTCCCTTCTGCTAGCTTACCCTACACAAAGTCGACAAATAAATCACTGCATTCATGTCTGTCTCTCTGTATCTATCGTAAAAATAAAGATAAATTACACAAAATTACTTTAACTGTAGATCACACAACAATTTCCTACCTCATGTTTTAAACATTGCAATGTTATACCTCTTCTTACGAATTGATTACAATGTTAAACCTCCGTTACTCACTTTGACAAATTAGTCGTTAAGTGATAACGTGCCAACGTAGAATCCATATTTTACTGAGGTGGCGGTCAATTGTGCCACTTAGATAAATACTAAATTATAAAATTAATTATTTTAAAATGAACATAAATTTTTACGCAAAAAAATAAATAGAAAGAGTGGGTCCACCCCTTCAATCCTACCACCCATCTGATGCTGCGCTGCTTCTAAACCACCATCTCTCCCCACCCTCCGCCGCCGATGGGAGGCAAAAGCAAAGGGAAAAACAATGGGGATGGCAGCAGATGCGAGGGAACTCGTCAGGGTTGGTGGACGCCCAGGTATCGATGTCGTCGGAGCCGATGTAGGTGCAGCGCCGCCAGACCCAGCGCATACTGCCCAACATCATTACCGACAACGCTTTTTGATTGCTGTTGGGTTTTTGCCAGAATTAAAGATCGAAAATTTTTGAAATTAAAATTGCAGTCTCCATCTTTGGCAATTGCAGAGTCTTTATTGATAGCGAGAGATGGAGAAGAGAAGAATGGGGGAAGAGAGAGAAAGTCGGAGAGGGTAGGGAAGAAGATTAACAGGATGAGGATGAAAGGGACTGTGCACATTTCCCTCGCATCTTCTGCAATCATATCATCCTAAACCAAATCCAAAATATCATACCATCCCCAACCAAACCCAGAAAATCACCGAACAGGCCATATCAAAGTTTTCTGAAAAAGAAGAAGAAAATCACCCCAAAAAAACAAAAAGAAGTTAAAAAAAAAGAATACAAAAAAAGGGATAACATGCGCTCCATTAAAGAGAAGCAAAAGAATCGAATACCATCCCATTTCTAACCCAAACCCATAAATCTATTTCCAAGTTCCAAACCAAATAATTCCAACAAAAATATCAAATTTTGTCTACATCCCCACCCTCCCATGTCTCCTCCACCTTTTCTTTCCAGCCAATTTCTCCCTCACCTCACTCCCTTCCAGGCCACCACTCACAGATCCGACCCACCCACCACGGCCTGTGGGGGTTTCACGGGTTATGGGGTTTCATTGACAGTGGAAACGGAGAGAAAGAAGAAGGCGCGCGGGAGGTGGAGTGGTCGAAGGTGGGGATCGAGGGTGTCGGAGTGAAAGTGGAGACGAAAGGTGGGGATGTAGGGCCTTTTTTAAAATAAATTTCTTATTAGTTTTAAATACTATAGATAATAACAATTTTTTATTACTTTCTTGTCCACTCGGCTCCAACTTAATGAATTTGGATCCTGTTCTGAGCTTGAGGATGTGGATCATTAGATGAAAATTCAACAATTACAAACAGGAAAATCCTTTTAAAGTTATAATAATTATAGCCGTTAGATTTTCATCCAACGACCCACACTCTTTGGTCTGGAGGATCCTTATCTTGGGCTCAAGTGAGGATCCAAATCCCAACTTAATATCCATATCCGCAAAATATGAGCCTTATAATTAACATGTCAACATTTAATAGAAAAATTGACAAGAAAGTTGACAAAGGTCTGAAATTGTAATGAATACGAAGTTGATGTATAACATTGTAATGTTTAAAAGATATGAAATTGTTATGTGACTCAAAGTTAAGGTAGTATGGTGTAATTTATCCTAAAAATAATAATAATAGTAATTACCTTATAAACTGGACCAAATCCTCCTTGCCCGAGTTTGTTTTCGGTGCTGAAATTGTCCATGGCAACAAATATGCTTTCAAAATCATAGATCAGTAGCTCATCATGTTTTCCACCTATATATTCTTGAAGGGTGTCCCTTGTTATTTTGATGTGCGTCATTGTTAATTTGATGTGTCCTGATTTTGCAAATATACACATCGAACACTGAATCAAAACAACTTCAAAAGTTTTGAGAGATAATCTGCTAATGCATTATATTAATCCAACACCTCGATCTCTTTCACTTAATTACCTTTTTGCTTAGCTCTCATCCTGCACAAACCGAACACTATGGCACGCAATACACCGATAAAACAAACAACCGTAAGGCTCACAATTAACTTTATTGGCTTTCCTTTACCTGTAAAATTTACAATACAAAAATAAGCATGAGATATATAGGAAAAGAAAAGTTACTGCTTGATAATTTGATTTGTCCAAGGCTTTAAAGGGTGATACCAAGTCAAGAAGGCTTCACGTTTTGCGAGGTAGGGAAAATACCAAAACAGAGTAAATTTTCAAATTTGGGCACTCCAAGCACAACCTAAAACTTGCCCAAAACTACTAGAAGTAAACTCTACAATACCCAGAAAAAGAAATACCTGCTGGGTTACAGACTCGATTGCCGCAAATGCAAACGGGTCGGTTCTTATCCGAGTCAAACCCGCAAAGCCCATAGACATTGAGACACTTAGCGCACTGCTTCTCGTACGGGTTGGTATAATTGACATTGAAGCCGGTCATGATCGCCTCTCCAAACAGAGACCCGTTGGCGACCAGCACCGCCGCCGTGGTTTTGAGAATCGGCACCGTAATCCCGACGGAGCACTTGAACCTGCTCACGATAGGATCGCTCGGTACCGGCCCGATCACGTAATAAGCGTCGTCGAAAGTCAAGTTAAGGTCGCAGAAAAACCAGTTCTTAGGTTTAGGAGGGATTAAGGTGGAATTACAGCCGTAGAAAATGGTGACATCCATGTCGTCGTCCTCGTCGTAGGTGAAGAACTCGGACTCGAGAGTTGAGTTAGCGAGTTTGTCGGTGCAGGTCGAGTTCCAGAGGTCGGAGCGGGCGAGGGTGAGGTTCTGGTGAACCTGGTCGAGTTTGAGAACCCGGTAGCTCAGCGACGAGATGATCAACTCGGGCGAGTCATCGACGCAGCTGAGGTGGAACTCCGGCGGGCCGCAGTAGGAGGGGCGGCTCCCGCCGGTGAAGGGGTAGGTGAGGTTCCGGAAGGGCCCGCAGTCGAAGGTTTGGGTGCAGTTGGAGAGGTCGGCATCGGCGGGGAATGACGTCGTAACGTCGACGGAGCAGAAGAAAAAGAAAAGGAAGAGCAGGAAGAGGAATGGGAGCATTGAGGGAAGGGGGAATGAAACGACAGCGGGGCGAACGAGGCGGGAAGTGATGAAATTTAATAAGGGTGGAGGTTTTCTGGTGACGTGGTGGGCTGTGGTTTGTTGACTTGGCCGCTGCCAAAATTGTATCGTCTTCTAGGCTTTATGGATTTCCTTCTTTTAGTTGATGTTGGTATTAATACGATTGAGTGTTATTATTCTTCATTTATACGTGGAAGATATTATGTTTGATTCTTATGAAAAATAAAATTAAATTACATTATTATAGTAAATTGATTATAAGGTTTAGCCTACTTCTACCCTTTTAGTATAGATATTAAAAAAATAATAATAATGTTGGTATGGTATGGAATTATATTTGTTTAAAAATTGATGGGCATTTTGGTAATTTAGAAACTATTTTAGTGTTATTTGTCCTTTAAATTCTATAATTCTTGTTATGTATTTGTGAATTAGTATTTTTTTTTTAATTTGGCCACAAAGTTCGTCTCACTCCAGTATTGCTATCACGGAAAGAGACTTTGAGGAGAATTTATTGATAAACAAAAAAAATACAATATGTCAGGGGGGGGACATGAGGTCAAACCCAGACCATTAAATAATTCATAACAACAATTGAAAACCTTTTTTAACAAAACCTATAACAAGGAAGCTTAGAAAGGTTCTGAGAATAAGCAGCTGCAACACAAGGAGGGCATGAATCCCACCAATGGACACCGGGGTGCTCAACACCATAATTGGCAAAACAATCAGCAACTTGATTACCCTCTCTAAAAATATGAGAAATCTGAACCTGCATGGAGGATAGTAAAACTTGACAGTTATGCCAACTGACCAAAAGCCTGCATGGGATAGATGTCAAGGAAGGTGAGGATGAAGAGAGAAGATGAACAACCAGTGAAGAGTCACATGCAATCCATAAGGAATGCCAACCTTTATCCCAAGCTAAAGATACAGCATGAATAACAGCTTGTAGTTCGGCATCTAAAGAAGAGGCCAAGATTATTGAACCAGCAAAACAACCAAGAAAATTACCGTAAAATCTTGAAAGATACCACCAAATGCAGCCACACCAGGGGAACCTCTTGCAGCCCCATCAGTATTCACTTTGATCCAAGACTAAGAAGGCGGACGCCACAACACCTCAATAATTTTTGGAGCCTTAGTAGGACGTCCACGAACACCAATAGAATGAAGAATGCAAAGCTCTTCCACAGAATTCTTCATATAGCCGAAATTGAGAGAATCAATTTCAAGGAGTTGACATTTAATAGACCTTACAACATAATTGATGGAAACAACCTCCTCATGAAAACGAACAACGTTGCGAGCATGCCAAATAGAATAAAAACCAACTCCAATCATACCCAACCAAAGCAGTTGCACTTGGGTACCAAAACCTTGTTGTAAAGGATAATGGAAAAAGCTAAAAATATCTTGAAATAAATATTGAACTCTGAATAATTCCAAAGCAGAAGACCAAATTTTACGTGCAAAAGAGTACTCACAGAAAATATGTGAAGCAGTTTCCACACCTTCACAACAAAGAGAGCACATAGATGCTATAGCAAAACCTCTTTGCTGCAAGAGATCATCAGTTAACATCTTACCATGTAAATACTTCCACAACGTAACCGAATTACGAGGGCAAAAGCAAGATTGCCAAACCCATCGATCCCATTGAACCACTGGTTGTTTATTACATTTAAAATCATAAGCCAAAGATAAAGAAAAGTCACCATTTGAAGCAGACAACCAAACCATTTTGTCATCAATCCCATTCTTTGAAGGAAGCCTAATAGAAGAAATATCATCCCAAATGGGCACTAGCCATGAATGTAAAGTAGGTGGGGGAATCCAACAACCATCCACAATAAAATCAGAAACTTTAGCTCCAAAAGCCTTACATAAATCTGGTGGAATACCAAGCCTATCAACTATTGGAAAATCTAACCATCTCGCATGCCAAAAATTAATATTTTGACCATTACCTATCACCCATTTTGATCCATGAAAAATTTCTGAAAAAAAGAGGGCGTAAACCAGGCCAAATGGAGGAACTCTTGTATGTAGAACATGGCTGTCCAAGACAATTAAAAAACCGACCTTGAAAAAACCGTGAAGCCATAGATGAGGTAACCAAAATATCCCAAGAATTTTTCAATAAAAAGGCCTTATTTAAAGCTGAAAAATTACAGATGCCAAGACCTCCTTCATTTAAGGGAACACAACATTTTATCTATGCCACAATAGAAAATCCACAAGAATCAGCACATCTTGTCCAAATGAAATTTCGAGTCCAACTACGAACCTGTTTTAATATCGTAGGTGGCCAAGAATAAACTGAGAAAGTATGAGACAACATGCTTACCACAACTGACTTGAACAAAGTAACTCGACCAGCCATTGAGAGAGAGTGACCTTGCCATTGAGAAAGACAAGAACGTATTCTATTTGCTAATGCTTGAAAATATGCCCTCTTAGGTTTGCCTTTAAAAATAGGAACCCCCAAATAAGTAAATGGAAGCTCACCTTCAGAGACATTGAGCCAGGATAAAATACGCAAACGACGCGTAGAAGCCGATTTCCCAATAAAAATACGAGATTTACCTTTACTAATGCATTGACCAAAATTCACACCATATTCTTCAATAAAATGCATAAGGTTCATAAGGCTGCACTTGTCACCTTTGCAAAAAACCATTATGTCATCCGCATAGAGAATATGAGAAGGAGCAGTCACTCCCTGAGGGGAAGAAATGGGTTTAACCTTTCCAGAATTTACAAGATCCACTAGACCTCGACTAAAAACCTCTTCAGCAAGACAAAAAAAGGAGAGGGGATAGAGGATCCACCTGACGAACACCCCTACTACATCCGAAAAATCCAACAGGTGAACCATTGAATAATATAGATAGCCGGGCTGAGGAAAGGATTACACGAACCCATTGAACAAAAGTGTCATGGAAACCAAAAGCTCTAAGCACCCGATCTAAAAAGTCCCAATTGAGAGTATCAAAAGCTTTAGCAACATCAAACTTAATAGCGACATTACCCCCAAAACACTTATGGTCCAATAAATTAACACACTCCGAGGCCAACAAAATGCAATCTGAAATATGCCTGCCCTTAAGAAATGCGTATTGTTTCGGCAAAATAATTCGAGTAGCCATAAGAGCAAGCCTATCTGCGAGAATCTTTGTAATGACTTTGAATATAAAATTAGCCATGGCTATTGGCCCAAATTGAGAGATAGAATCAGCCTCTTGGACTTTAGGAATTAGAGCTACAAAACTAGAATTCAAATTGGGTAAAATATAACCTGTCTTGAAGAAATCTTGGACAGCCAAAGAAACCTCAAATCCAGCGAAATCCTAGCAAGCATGGAAAAAAGAACCACCAAAACCATCTGGACCTGGAGCACTATCCGGATTCATGGAAAATACAGTTTGTTTAATCTCCTCCAATGTGGGAATAGCCAGTAAAGTATCATTTTCAGGTGTAGTAACCAAAGGAGGAATAAGACGAGTAACCAAACCTGTATCAATAGCAAGGCCATCATCATGAAAAGCATTAAAAAAAATGCTCCACCACATGATTGCGCAAAATCTCAACATCCTCAACCAATTCCGAACCGATACTCAGAGAGAAATAAAATTACGAGTCCTGCAAATTTTTGCCAAAGTATGAAAATAACTCGTATTACGGTCTCCATCTCGCAACCATTTAGACCGTGTTTTATCCTGCCAAAATTTTTCTTGAACTAGCAGCGCATGAGACAAAGTAGAATGAGCTTGTAATTCAGCCCCATGACGTTCATCAGTAAAACCCTCTGTGGAGATTTCAAACTGAATTTTTTCTAAAGCCTCTCTAGCATTATCCACGGCAACATTGACATTTCCAAAAACATCAGCATTCCAATGTCTTAGAATAGGCTTTAGCAACTTGAGCTTTTGTTGAAGAATAAACATAGGACAACCATAAACTTGAATAGACTGCCATGAATTTTTAACCAAATTAATAAAATCAGGATGATCTAACCACATGCGATGAAAGTGAAAAGGAGTAGGACCTTGAGCTGCAAACTTTTGAAAAGAAACTAGAAGAGGATTATGATCTGAAGAATGACGAACCAACGTGGAGAAATTGGTGATAGGCCAGGCATCCAGCCATGCAGTAGAACAAAAGCACCGATCTAATAACATTTCAATATGAGATGATATGCCACGTCCATTAGTCCAAGCGAAAGGGGAGCCCTTAACATCAATCGGAACCAAACCACACGTATCCACCATAGCTTGAAACTCCTCACATGCGATTCGACGAGGCAAAATACCCCCCATTTTCTCATGTGCGCCAAGAACCGCCTTAAAATCACCCAAAATAAGCGAAGGACCTGAAAAGCTGGCACAAACTTGAGCAATAGAAAGCCAAAGTGGTCGACGTTCCACCACTGTTGTAGCAGCATAAACAAAAGTAATACAGTGGGCAGTGCCAGCCACTAAAAATTGAATAGTAATATGTTGACTAGAAGTAGATAAAACCGTAGGAGATAAATCATTAGCTGTGTGAAAAACCCAAATATTAGGCAATCTCTGACCTCTATCATTTACTCCCAGAAAATGCATACCAATAGATTTCCAAAAACATGGACAAATTTTCATTGTAGAAGTCATAGGTTCTGCCAAACAAAGAAAATCAAGAGAATGTTTTCTGACAAGGCTCCGTAAAGCTCGTCTAGTGGGGCGATTTGCTAAGCCCCGAATATTCCAATAAATGGTCTTCATGGATTACGGGGAGCCATAGCAGCAACCCTAGCACGAGTTTGAATAGTCTCACGCTCGTAGGTATGATAACCAGATTCCCGTTGTTTTTTCCGTAATCTTCTCTTCTGAGATTTTGAGAGAACCAAAGTCATGTCATCCTCAGAAACATTATTTGCACCATCTAAATCATTGTTTTCTCTACTGGCAACATTATTTTGAAGAGCATCTTCCTCCACCATAGTGTACCAATCATTAACCTTTTGAATTTCAGCGCGAACTTGAGGAGATAAAGAAGGAGAACTAGCCTCTTGAACTTGAGAAACAACTTGAACAGAGTCATTAGCATTACATCTCTCAGAGAGCACAAGAGAAGAGTTTAATTGAATACCTATAAGGGGAGTATCCATCGGAGTATCAGAAACATGGTCACAAGTTGTATCATTATCATCAACTAAACCTTCCACAAAATGTGAAGGAGAAGCATCATCCAAACCCCTCGCACTAGAGAGGGAGTTCTTAATAACCAAACCAGCCTTAGCCAATTGACTAACCACATGATCATGAGAACCTGGAGTTTCTGAAATGTTTGAGTCAAGCAATGTGGATGAAACCCAAGTGGATTAAAATGTCATACAATCTTTAGACTTGATTTTCTAGGTAGAAGACTTCTATTACCTACGTATCTGCGATGAGATTTTCATACTTATTTTAATCGTGTGTTGTTTGTTTTTAGTTTTTAAATTGAATAGCAAGTGGTAGATTGATCTGGTAGTTAGGATTTTTATATTCAACTTACTGCGTTTTGTGTTGAAATTCTTCTTTTTTCTTTAATGTAGATTAATGTAAAATATCGCTTATACTAAAAAAACAAAAATTTTCGTCCTATCTCAATTTATTGTCCCAAAGCTTCTTGGTTTTCAACATTTCATATATCAAGTTTTTTTTTTTTATCTCAGAATTATGGCTTAAGGTACTAGACTAGGACGAAAAAACTTAATATATGAAATGTTGAAAACTAAAAAATTTAAGTACAGTAAACTAAGTTAGTCCTAATTAAATGAAAAAATAATACTTAAATGAAAATTTTTGTGGTGCGGGAAAAGAGCAACAAATTTGGTTAACTACAATGGCAACAAGGGATCAAAATGACCAAAACATGAACAATCGGTTTTAGGGTTGGCTCGAGCAACATTTGCGAGGAATATAAGGAGTTGTTTGGTATTCAATTCGAAATTAACTCATGGTTTTCGAAAATGATCAAGGTAACTACATTATTTAGTAATACATGGATACTAAACAAATCCATCAATTGTTTGCTGTTTTTGCAAACAATTGGCTCTAACTGTACTAGGTTCCTTCGCTCTGCTTGCATTCAAATTTTCGACCTGGGTTTTCTAGCACACAAGCCTAATTAAACACAGTTTACGACTAATCATCTAACACGAAGACTTAGATAGCTAGCTAGGAGTTCCAAATGTGTAATTTACAAGAGAATGCCAAAGGGACAAAACAAAAAAAGAAAAGAAAAGAAAGGGATGGGACAAATTATGAGTACTTGACGTTTTGTTGACTATTTATCTTTCTATTTATTTATTTTTATTACCTGCAATATTTTTAATTAATTTACCCCAAGAGAAAGAAAAATGCTTGAACTCGGAATATAGTATAATAGAACAAAAAAAACCCTTGAGTACTTAGGCAAACCGTCACTTGCATCTTTTAGTGTTCATACAAAGATATTGGGAGCTGGGAATTTGTGTTAAGTTACATAGTAGGTTACTTATAATTTGATACTGAACTCACCATTCAAGAAATTTGAACTTAATATCTTTCACCTATAAGTAAAGAAGAAGGGAAGTGATAAACAAGCACACACACACACCATTTCTAGTTTCTTACATACTCACGTTAAATCTTGTTTGTTTGGTTTGATTTATCCAATATAACAGCCATTGTTTAAGAGGAGTTTATGACAAGATAAGGGGATGTGTTAGAATCTCTCAAGAAGAATACCACTAGAGTGTAGTAATAAGGTGAGAATCTAGATTAAGACACAAAATGGAGAAATCATAATTTAGTATTGAACTAGCCATCCAATCTAATTTTTAAACTCCAACTTTTACACAAAGATTTTCAATTTGCCGGAAATATGGTGACACGCCCCGACCCCGATATTTCCCGAATACCAGGATAGGCACGTGCTGGCCGACACCCGAGGGTGACGAAAGCCATTTATTGAGTGCAAATGCTGAAAACAAGGGATAAATAAGGCTTATAAATATAAAAGAATAATGAATATGCAAGTTAGGACCGTGTTCAGAGCACACCTCTAATCTAGAACACTAAAAGAAAATAATATAAAATTGAATGAAACGAAGGAGTGGGTCCTACACCGAGAAGACTCGAAGATGCCGATGCGGAAGTGCCTGGACGTCGGGATTGTATGCCTCGATTCTAAGTCATGAAGGGGGCGCAAAACAAACATGAGTGGACCAAGTTGATATATATATAATAAAACAGTTATCAACATACTAACCCCCAGGTTTTATGAAAACACAAATATATAATGATAAACATAGGTTTTCCGAAACCTAGCATGTCGTGCAATGTCTCAAATCATAATTCGCATAAATAATAAACACTAGTGAATGTCCGATACAACTCTCCTGGCCCCATGCCGGCTCCCCGTCTCTGAGCAGACAGTCAGAGGAAAATACACTTTAGGCCCCATGCCGGCTCCCCGTCTCTGAGCAGACAGTCAGAGGAAAACACACTCCAGGCCCTATGCCAACACCAAACCGTCGCCCGGGAGGACCGGATCTATCCCTACGTCCCGTAGCGGAAAGGACCACTAGGTAAGTACAAAACTAGTGAACATACATATATTGAAAATCAACTTCATAGTATAAAGTCATCCATCATCTATACTATAAAGAGGTGTTCTAAACATGTTCTCAATATCATATCGTCATCCATCAGATATTCTAGAAGAACATGGGTTATAGGAAAATAGTATAATTCAAACTAGCCTCAATAAGCATGTTATCTCGTAAAATGTTTCATAAAACATAATCATCAAATCATGCTTTTCATGTATGCATTTCTACTATTAAAACATGCATTTTTAGAACGGGTCCACTCACAGTACTTCGCCGTCGAAAAGCCATGCCATCTAGCGAAGAAGGAAACGCCACAGATAATCGCCCCTAAGCACATAAAGAGTACATTTAGTCAAACTCTACTCAAACGACTGAATTTGGGAAAACGGACATCGGAAACGGGTTCAGGACGTCGAAATTAGCCAAGGTAGGGTCCTGCACGAACCCGAAAAGTCAACGGTCAAAGTCAACCTTGACCGTTGACCTGTCAAAGTCAAAGTAAACGCTGACCGTTGAACGGGTCCGGGTCAACAGGTCAAACGGGTCTGGGCTTGGATCCCGATTGGGTTAAAGGGTTTGGACTTGGGTTGGATCCGGGTTTGGGCCTAAGGGTTTGGGTCTAATGGGTTTAGGGTTAACGGGCCGAATGCCCTAAAGAAAACGGCCCAAAGGCCTTTAAATTAACAAAACCCAAATAAAAATAAATAAAAAGGTTGGGTTGGGCTGCCCAGGGTTTTGGGCTTGGCAGGAAAGGCACAAAGGCCTTGGGTTTTGGTGGTTCGCCGGATTCCAAGGAAGGAGAAGGCCGGTTTTCGGCCGGAGAATTCCCAAGCTCCGATGGAGCTTAAAACTCAACCAAAACATGTCATTCAATATACCAAAATGAAGCCCCGAAGGTAAGGAATCGAAATATACCCTTGGTTCCCATCATCGTGGCCGGCGTTGGCCGGAAAACAGCCTGGAAGCCACGGGTGTCCGCCGGAAACTGGGTAAGATTCAAATGAGTATAACTTCTTCAATACTCAATGAAATTGGGTGAAATAAAAAGGAAAGTTGTAGTACTCAGCGAGACGAAGAGATTGATACCTTTCACGCCAGACAAATAGCCGTGGTTTGGCCGGAAATTGCCTCGAAAGGGGCGGTGCTCGCCGGAAAACTGGGAAATGTCTCCGAGGTGGTTTCTTCATGGTTTGACGTCCAAAACACAACCACGGGGTCAGAACATAACTATAGGTGTGGGCATGGGTGTGTGTGTGTGTGGGTGTGTTCTGCTCGGAGGGAGGGAGAGAGGTCGGGGGAAAGGAGAGAAGAGAGAACTGAGAGAGAAGAAAGAGATGAGAGGCTTGGGGGACAGAATCAGGGGGTGGGCCCCTTGGGCTCACCAATTAAGACTCAAAAACAATTTTAAAAATGAAAGGTATCCCTCAAACTTAGTGAAAATACAAAAATACTCATTTTCTTACGTAAATTCCAAGACGGGTTGTTACATATGGAGTCATACACTACAAGTCATCATATAATTTGAATTTTTTTTTTTTTCAAATATCCCTCCAAAATTATATAATAACATGTGACGTATTACTAGTGTTTTGAACGCACTAAAAAATACTAAAGAAAAATAATACCACAGCCTCGAGTCTTAATGCCTCATAAAATTTTGTTGACTTGATCAAAAGATTTTATTTAATGCAGATCTAGAATTTTCTTATCCTCTGGCTCTACGGGTGATTTTTCTTGTTTGGGGTTATTTGCTACAAGTCAAGCCAAATTAGTTTACGTATAAGCGCTTCCCAACAAGAAAAGACATACATTTTAATGGCCTCAAAAACTAGATCTTGCCCGTTCATCCAACTCCCACCTACCTATCACCCACGGTCTCGAAGGCTCTCTGTAAGGGTTGTTTACTTTTAGTTAAGTAGTAGTTGAAAAAGGGCCTAAAAACCATAGTTTAGACAACCATGCTGTTCCACTAACAACCATAGCTTATAGTTCAACCGTCACTATATTAAAGCCTCATTTGATATCTAAAATTAAATTGAAATAGATAGACTGCTAAATTAAGGTAAAAACTATGTTCGTCTAAAAACGTAGAAGATCAATTAATCATAAAGAAAACTATGAGTTTCAATTTCTCTATAATGTAGGATTACAAGGGATGAATTTCCTTCATAGCTAATCCTCTCTTATTCCTTCCAAAACAAAAAGTATAACTATAGTTTCATTTTTTTTTATTATCTGAGTAGAAATTGCATTCAAAAAATCCATGCACAATGGAAATATATATAGGTCCAGAAGGGTGCCTCAAAAACATAAAGGGCATTACAGATATGACGCATAAGCAAGCAGGATTGGCCAACCTCCACCACTGTCAGGAGCATACATTTAGCGTCCTTCAATCAGTGTCATTGTAGCTTCATTTGTGAGGAAAGTATTCGAAGGCTGTGGTTGAGGATGAGAGACTGTGTTTTGGATAGTGAATAGAGGCTGCTTAGGTTGTGCACCACCAATTATAGTTGTGGAACCATTTAGCATAAAAACTACATCCGGCACGCTCGGCCTATCCATCGCATTGTCCTGTACACAAAGCAGCCCAATATGCACACATTTCATTACTTCTGAAGCCGAATATGAATCAGCCGTCAGCATTTCATCCACCAACTCCAATTCCCTGCCTTCCTTCCATAACTGCCATGCATACGCTAGTAAGCCTAGCTGTCGATCATAGATATAGAAGGCGGTATTCTTCTTGCTGCTAATAATCTCCAATACCAAGACCCCAAAGCTGTAGACATCAGATTTTTGAGAAAATATTCCACCCATGGCATACTCCGGAGACATATATCCACTGCGCGAACATGAAACTCATTAGTATATATGTAGCTAACATAAGTGTTTCGTTTCTTCCTTTTAAGAACAATGTTACCAAAAAATACGTATGTAATGTGATCGATGCAACTAATTAGCAGTTTTTATCCAAACAGGAGGAGTCGGTTAAGATTTCATGATGCAATGCTAACCATTAGAACTTTTGGTTGCGAATGACATGTTTAACAATATATAGAAAGGCATGAATCTTACCGCGTTCCCGCAACTCTCTGAGTATTTTCTAAATTCTGTGTCCCTTCAACTGAACGTGCCAATCCAAAATCTGAAATTTTTGGGTTCATTTTCTCATCCAAGAGAATGTTGCTCACTTTTAGATCTCTATGTATTACCTTCAAATACGAATCATGATGGAGATAAACAAGCCCATTGGCAACACCTTGAATAATATTAAAACGTGTACCCCAATCAAGCACTGCTCTTCTCGTCAAATCTGATCATCAAATAATCGATCAATACACCGATTAGAATCTAAAGATAAGAAATTGCAGTAAAGTGCAATTGAAACTAACCGAAAAGAAAAGTATCCAAGCTTTTGTTTGGCATGAACTCATAAATCAGTAACTTCTCATCCTCTTTAACACAGCAACCCATGATTCTGACCAGATTTTTGTGTTGGAGATTGGAGATCAATAACATTTCATTCCTGAACTCTACTACACCTTGCCCTGAGTTACTGGAGAGTCTTTTTACCGCTATTTCCTTCCCTTCTGCTAGCTTACCCTACACAAAGTTGACAAATAAATCATTGCATTCATGTCTGTCTCTCTGTACCTATCATAAAAATAATAATAATTACCCTATAAACTGGACCAAAGCCTCCTTGCCCGAGTTTGTTTGCTATGCTGAAATTGTCCGTAGCAACTAATATGCTATCAAAATCATAGATCTGTAACCCAGATAGGTCATGTTTTCCTCCTATATATTCTTGAAGGGTGTCCCTTGTTAATTTGCTGTGTCCTGATTTTGCAAATATAAACATCAAACACTGAAAATCCAAGCGAAACAACTTTCAAATTAAGTTTTGAGAGATAATCTGCTAATGCATTATATTAATCTAATACCTCAATCTCATTCACTTAATTACCTTTTTGCTTAGCTTTCATCTGGCACCAACCGAACACTATGGCACCCAATACACCGATAAAACAAACTGGAAGGATCGCAACTAATATTATTGCCTTTCCTTTATCTGAAAAGTTTACAAAACAAAAACAAGCCTGAGATGGAAAAAGAAAAGTTATTAATGGATAATTAGAATTGTTCAAGGCTTGAAGCACTAGTATCATTAATTCATCTGCTAGTTCTGCGCGTGCTAGGTGAACATAAACATCTGCGCCGTTAGGGGGAATGAGGTGTTTGGACCAGACCAAACACCATATTTTAAAAACAAGTGCATACGCTTTGTAAGAACAATTATTTAGGCGCACTGTCTTGCAGTCGGCGGATGTGCTCTCAGAATCTAAAGACACAAACTCATGAGAATCTGGTACTTTGAACCCTACCAGCTTCAGAAACCCATCATCATCTTCTTTTCCTCTCAATGTGAATGAATTATTTGTGTATCTCTCACAAAACAATTTGGTTTTCCTCACGCACCCTCCCATCCAGTTTCCACTGCTCCATTTCCCTTCTGACTTTGGTACGAACCCTTTCAAGCACTTGCAGATTGGTGAATATTTGTGACGGCGTCTCTTGGGAAATTACAAGCAAGAATATCTCAGTTGACGGATCGCTTTCACTTTTCCAGGAAGTCATGGCAGTCCTCGTTCCAGAATTAATACCGTATCCCAGGAGCTGGCTTCGTAGAAGGGTATCACAAGGGTGATCAAAGCTCTGCTATAACAATTGATCAGCTCTTATATCATCTTTGACAACAAAGTTTCCATTGTCCGTTGTCCCTGTACAGCAGCGTCGCTTTTGGGTCTACCTCTTCTGAAGCTTTATTTGTTTTTTAGAATAAAAACAGAACTCATCTTTCATTTGCCCCCAGCTTTGAATATTATGAAGAAATAATTGGTTACCAAGTCGAAAAGAACTTGGAGATGATACTAAGAAATCAGAAAAAAGAGGGCACCCACTTTGAAGTTTCGTTTCCCATGGAAAGCCACATGGGTTTTGTCATGGTAATATGAAAGAAATTGGATGGAATTGTGAGAGCCCACAATAAGAGTGAGAAAGTTATTTGGTAGTGAGCATGGTTATAGCACTAGTTTAAGAAAACAAAGAAGAGGAGCAAACTTAGAAGAACGCACTTGTAGAAAATGGTGTGTGGAAATAAATAACGCACTTGGAAAAAATGGTGTGCGGAAATTTCTTACTTACTAGAAAATAAGATAAAATTTAAAAGGGCCCATAGTTAGATTAGTAGTTTAAGAATAGAAAATAGGAGAATATTTAGCATAGCACAGAAGGAGAACAAAAGTGTAGTGGGTGGACGAATGAAGGTAGAATTTGGAAGTAATCTCTTGGAATTGATTGGATGGAGAGAAAAGAGACAAACTCTAAGAGTATGTGACACACATAATGTGCTCTCCTGTGCTAAATTTTTGTTACACTACCAATCTAACTATGCGCTCTTCTTAACTTTTTCCTATTTTAGAAGGAGAAGTGTTCATCATGATTCTACAAGCACTACCAGCAAAATACAATCAATTGACGGTGTCCTATAATACTCAAGACAAGACATGGATTGTTCATGAGTTAATTGCTCAATGTGTGCAAGAGGAATCTCGACAATGGTTATAGCACTAGTTTAAGAAAGTTATTTGGTAGTGAGCATGGTTATGGCACTAGTTTAAGAAAACAGAGAAGAGGAGCAAACTTAGAAGAACTGTGAAATCCCGTTCCCGGATTTCACTGTTATAGTCAACGTATTTGTATTATCGAGATTTTATATTATTTTTGAGAAATTATATTAATTTATTTGAAATTAGATTTCCATTAAACTAGGTATGAAGGGTGAAATTTGGAAAATAATTATTTACTTGTTGACCTTTTGAGGTCACAAGTAACGTTTTCGAATAGGTCTCGAAGCCACGAGCGCATAGGCGAAAGCCGTTTGTGAGTCCGAATTATAACGGTATAGTTACGGACGTTTGAAGTTGTGAAACTATAGATTGTGGAAATTATTATAATTTCCATTTAGGAGTATAAGTGGCCAAAAAACCCTTTTTGGGATGGGGGGGAGACCGGCATTTTAAGAGGGGGGGGGGGGAAGAAAAGAAAGGAAGGGAGAGATCTCCCTTTCCCGTCCGTACACCCGCGCCCCACCCAAAGCAAATTCTGGCGATTTTCGCCATCTTTTCCATTGAATCATCACCATTAACTACCTGCAATCTCTTCCACTACCTCCCTTCTACCTTTCTTGCCTAAGATTGAAAGGTTTTGGGTCCAAAATCATGTAGGTGACCCATGGAGTTTTGACGGCGATTCCGCCGTTCCGGTGAGTTTCACCACCCATCACCACCCTTAGTCAACTCCCCTTGGACCCAGATCAAGACCCAATAGGTTGTAGGAGCGTTGGGATACCGAGGAAGTCGAATTGAAGAGCACCCATCTTTGGGTTCCGGCGGTTCGTGGCCAGTTTGGGGTGTTTTCCGGCCAAATTGGCCTTGGCCGCAGGTATAAAGTTTACTCTACTTGTTGAGATCTTCATTCTTGTGAAATTTGGGAATTTTTGGGAAAAAAATCGAATTTTCTGATATGTAACATTTGATTTATGAAATGCTTCTTTTGTTACCAAGCATCTAGATCTAGAAGGGAATTCTAGTTGAAATAACATCCTTGTTAATTTTGTGCTTATTTCAGTGTGTTTGGTTGGGGTTTAAGAGTTTAGTTTGTTTATGAGTATTTATATTCAAATCAATGGTAAACGAACCAACTTCTCTTATATATGTATATACGTGTGTCTGTATATATGTATATAATTGCGGCTTATACTTGTCAAAAAGGGGTAGTGGCAAAAGTGATGAGGTAGTGTTTTGAAAAACCATTAACTTTAGGTTGGTTATTAAATGATAAAGAAAGAAGGTTACGAAACATAGGCATTGAACCTTACAATGTTGGTTGCATAGTTGAGAAATATTATGCATGTTTACTAGTATGAAAATGTGAGTTGGTTTTATAATGTGATTTCTATTGAAATGTGAATGTTACATACTTATAACCTATGCTTATTAAATAGGATTTGGCTTGTGTACTGATGATGTTTGTGATATATGTGTTTAATTATCTTTTTAATAATGTGATTGATAATTATGATGAACGTTATGGCAATTATGGGAATTAAATATTGTTTGATAATTATTTGGATATGCTTGCCAACTGAATACCTATTTGAACTTGGCACTATTACCTAGCATGAGATGGGGATGGAAGTCAGAAGATGAGTTAGGTATTTTATTAGATTTTTAGTGGAAATAGTAATTGAGGGAATTCCTTGTGTTGTGCGCCATCTGACTAGATGCTGGTTGATATGTGGAATCGATAGCATGTTTGTGTAACATTGTGTTCAATGTGTAATGATGAGATTGCACCACGTGGAGGTGGTACATGGATGGTCCTGCTTGGTATAACCACGATGGGGGACCATACGCATTCTAGAGGTGATGATGATTGATTGTACTTGGTACATTTTGTAGGTGATCATATTTGGTTTAGTTCCGTTGAGTGATGGTCCGGAACCCGAGTTATTGTTTTTCGTGGAGCGGCCTAAAATCCCATTATTTAGAGAAGTAGGCTTGGCCTAACTAAGTCACTCTAGCCTTAGTTTTTATATATATTTGTGTCAATGGTTCCGAGTCTTATGAATTGAGTTAGAAAATATATTGGACGTCCGGGTGACTCTTTCGGGAGTTTTCATGATTCGATTATGATTTCATACGGTATGAATTTAAAAGATATGGGAATGATTGTTATTACTTTGATCAATTTAATTAATTAGTGCGGCTAGAGAATGGTTTTGTGTGTCGTCGGTTCTTAAATATGATGTATGTTGTGAATTGTGATATCATGATGATACATAATGATTTATATGTTGGATGAGTGAGAAATCATGTTTTCATGGGGGTTGCTTATGTAGCCTAAGTCCAGGAACTACATGTTATCAGGTTATAATAAATGTTTGAGGAATGCTTTGTTTTCTTTCTGAACTTAGTGGGATAAACGTCTGATTTTGTGTTATGAACTACGAATGGCTTGATCCCTATTTGAGGGTACGTAGGCAGTCTAACGAGGAGGTTAGATGCAGCCATAAGGTAAACGAAAATTTCCTTGAGATTTGATTCTCGAATTGTGATTTGCTATATTTATGAGACGAGGTATGTGAGATTACGAGTATTTGAGTGACGTCACATGTTGATCCTGGACGTATGTCGGGATCGGGGCGTGACAAGAACGCACTTGTAGAAAATGGTGTGCGGAAATAAATAACGCACTTGGAAAAAATGGTGTGCAGAAATTTCTTACTTTCTAGAAAATAAGATAAAATTTAAAAGTGCCCATGGTTAGATTAGTAGTTTAAGAAAAGAAAATAGGAGAATATTTAGCATAGCACAGAAGGAAGAAAAAAAGTGTAGTGGGTGGAGGAATGAGTGTGGAATGTGGAAGTAACCTATATGGAATTGATTGGATGGAGAGAAAAGAGACGAACTCTTAAAAGTATGTGACGCACATAATGTGCGCTCATGTGCTAAATTTTTGTTAAGCTAGCAATCGAATCATGTGCTCATTGAAATGATGCGCTGCAGTTGAAGTATCGATTGTCATCCACAGCTGAAGATTTTCAGCCATGAAAAAGGCATATGGTAGTTGAGATCACAAGGAGCCAAGAGATGTTTTGGAAGGGATAGTGATGTATTTCCATGGCGAGAGAGAGAGAGAGAGGGAGAGAGAGAGAGAGAGAGAGAGTACTATTCAAAGTCGAAGAAAAAAGAGAAGATGATAGTTTCATTTGGAACGTTAATTTAATTACTAGTAGTCAATGGAAATTTTTTATGCCTAAGTTCGTAACGATTTTTATGGTCAACTTTGCATATAGCTAACACATCAGCCACCTTAAAAGAAAAATTGGCTTAATCTTGGATTTGTATACCTAAATTGCTCTGCACTTAGATTACAAGCATCAAAGTCAACAAAGGCAGACACGTTGTCGGTGGAATGGGTATAGTTGTATGGTAGGTGGGTATAGTTGCATGGTAGGTTATGTGTATATTTCGACAGCAATACACTGTTTGACAAGTGTTACACCTGTCTCTACTTATAAATGTAATTCTGTATTTCTCCCTAAAAATTTATAGAATTATCACTTTAATCCTTAATTTTTCACCCAATCAGGATCTGGAAAAGAGATTTGTTCCTATCCCTAAGCTACCACGTGGCAGTACCCCAACACACCTCTCCTTTCTCTTTCTGTCCCCTACCCGCCGTGACCCCTTCTCTTTCTTTCTCTTTCTCTTTTTCTTTCTTCTCTCTTTTTCTGCACACTCTTTCTTCCCTCTCTCGAAACTTTCTCATCTCTCTCCCTTTCCTACATCGTGACCATGCACTCGCACCCATAGCTGCACCTGCTCGGGGAGATCATCATCATCATCGCCATCAAACCTCATCTTTCTCTCCCTTGCTCTCGTCGCCGTGAGGACGTAAGAACTGAGAACTCTCCAGCTAGTTTCCTTTGTTTTTCCGGTTTGGTAAGTTTTGATTTTTCCCTCTATCCATGTTAGTTGTTGCCTGGATGTGTTTTACTGAGTTTGAGCTCGTTATTTCCAAGGTTTTAGAGTGAGATCGGCACAGG
This sequence comes from Pyrus x bretschneideri, assembly GCF_019419815.1. Classification (NCBI taxonomy): domain Eukaryota; kingdom Viridiplantae; phylum Streptophyta; class Magnoliopsida; order Rosales; family Rosaceae; genus Pyrus; species Pyrus x bretschneideri. The sequence goes on along the minus strand of NW_025999735.1, from coordinate 3,010,162 downwards.
TGAAGGCACACCTATCTCCGGCGAGTTTCGTGGTTGTCGAGGAGTTTTCCGACCACCACAGGCCGTTTTACGGCGAACCAAAGGTATAAAAATACTCCTCTTGTCTAGTGCTTCATTTTGAGACCTAGATCGGGGTCTAGAGTGCACGTTTACAGTTGGCCGGAGCTATAAAAGCTCCGGCGTTCTCCTCCGGTTCGCACCAAGCCCTTCAGGCCGTTTCTCCACCCACAGGCCTTAGGCCTGTGTTGGCTTCAGCCCAAAACCTTAACCCTTTTCCTTTTTATTTTTATTTAATTTCTTTAAGACCCAAAGGCCTTAGGGCCATGTTAGCAAACCCAAAACCCTTTTTATTTGGGCCTTGGGCCCGTGTGGTTTAAGCCTTAAACCAGCCCACCTAAAAATCTAAACCCATTTTCCTAACCTAAACCCTAGGGCCCAAACCCGAATCCAATACCCAAACCCTAAACCGTGTTGACCCGGGATGACTCTGATGGGTTGACCCATGACCCGCTGACCGTTGACTATCAACGTTGACTTTGACTATTGACTTTGACCTCGGGGTTGACTTTTTGGGTTTTCGTGCGGGACCCCTCCTAGGCTAATTACTACGTTCTGAACCCGTTTCCAATGTCCGTTTTCCCAAATTCAATCGTTTGAGTAGAGTTTGACTGAATGTACCATTTGTGTGAATAGGTGCGATTCATAGCAGTGATTCCGTTATTCCTGTTTGGTACGGCTTGCACCAACGGTGTATGGTGAGTGGACCCCTTCTAAAAATGCATGTTTTAATGGTAGAGATGCATACAGGGAAAAGCATGATTTCACAATTATGTTTTATGAAACGCTTTGAGATAACATGCTTATTGAGGCTATTTCGAATTGTTACTATTTTTCCTATAACCCATGTTCTTATAGAATATCCGATGGATAACGATATGATATTTAGAACATGTTTAGAACACTTCTTTATAGCATAGATGATGGATGACTTTATACTATGAAGTTGTTTTTCAATGTATGTATGTTCACTGGTTTTGTACTTACCTAGTGGTCCTCTTCGCTACGGGACGTAGGGATAGATCCGGTCCATCCCGGGGGACGGTTTGGTGTTGGCATAGGGCCTGAAGTGTGTTTCCTCTGGCTATTTAGCACAGGGACGGGGAGCCGGTGTGGGGCCTGTAGTGTGTTTTCCTCTGACTGTCTGCTCAGAGACGGGGAGCTGGCATGGGGCCTGAAGAGTTGTTGGACATTCACTAGTGATTATTATTTATACAAATTACGATTTGAGACATTACATGACATGCTAAATTTCGGAAAACCTATGTTTATCATAATATTTGTGTTTTCATAAAACCTGGGGGTTAGTACGTTGATAACTGTTTTACTATATTTATATATCAACTTGGTCCACTCATGTTTGTTTTGCGCCCCCTTCAAGACCTATGAACGAGGAATACGATCTGAGCTACGAGGCATTCCCCTACCGGTGATATTATGCTATATTCTCTCTGCTTCGACATCTATTGTAATAGCACTTCTCTATCTTAGTTATGCTTGTACTCTGTGATAGACTTATGCTCTGGACGTGTTATGTATCTTTCCTAATTTCAATACTTAGAAGTTGAACTTTTATTTTGTGTAATTAGCCCCTATTGCATGTTTTAGCTTATTTCTCAGCTTTTGTTTAAATTAAATGGCTTTCGTCACCCTTCGGGTGTCGGCCAACACGTGACCATCTCGATGTCCCCAAGACCTTGGGGTCGAGGCGTGTCAACAAGTATGCATGAACCTTTATTTCACTACTTGTAATATGTAAAACTGGAATTTAAAGAAAAGTTTTGCAATGTGAGAAGAGGAACAAAAAGGGTTGCGTAGAAAGGCACCAACAAGGGCTCAAACTGTTAAGAGTTTATGTTTTGGAATTCTAGGAATGGAAAAAGAATTGCAGAGACAATCAGAGAAGCACACGCGATGGTGATTCATTCATCAGCTCACACAAAAATGTGAGGGAATATTACCGTTGCTACATGATGGGAGAGAGCAGTTGTACATCAACACAAACTGAACAAAACATGAAAAATCTTGAAGGGTGCGTTTGTTGCACCAGATTATCTCGGACTAAACTAGCTTCAAAGACTAAAGGGGGTGTATTCAATTGAGAATTTGATATACTTTAATGGATTTATAAATTTATGAATTTTTATGGAGTTTAATTGATTTGTAGAGATTTCATATAAAATTTTGATTCAATTCCCTCGAAATCTCATGGGAAGATGTGAGATTTTTTTATGCTTAAAATACACTACGAAATCTCTCTAATTCTCTCTAATTCCCCAACTTTATCAAATTCTTTAAAATCAACCTTGAATTTCAGAGAATTACTTAAAATCTTAATTGAATACACCCTTATAAGTTAGACTAAACTAAACTTGACTGACTTAGTAAAATGTTTACTGTAATATCAAATTAAAGAACATAATCATAACAAAATTTAATATTATATTATTTAATCAATAATAATAAATATTTAATATAATTTAATTCATCCTTATTATTATTTAATTCATACTTTTATCCATGTTGTTCCGTTCTAGAAACCTCCCTAGTCCCTTCGGACCCTTCCTACTTCTTTTCCGTTCATTTCCCTCATCCTTAATAATTTTGCTCTTTCCTTACCCTCTTTTTCTCTCCTCTCCCTCTGTTTCTTCCTAATTTTTCTCCGTCTTAATCCCTTTTTTTCTTCGTCCCTCTCCCTCTTCATCTCCATCATTTTCTTCCTATTTTTCTCCGTTCATCTCCCTTTTTTTTCCTAATTTTTCTAGGACCCAATTGGCAAATCAAAACCCAGATCAGAGTCCCCGTCATCTGGTTATTCATCGGCCTGCTTCTCCGGCATCAACGGCGAAGGTCTGCGATCAGGGAGTCTGGATTGCATGTGTGATTAGAATGATTGTTGCGCATGTGTGATTAGAACGATCGTTGTGCATGTGTGATTGGACAACTGCTGTGCGTAATGAAACGCACAGCGATTTTGTAATTTTCTTTTTGCTTTTTTTTGTTTCGAATTTTGGGTTTGGATCTGGTTATGAAAATGGAAATACTGAATATTTTTTTGCCTTTTTTGTTTCGATTTTTGCGGGATTTAGGTTTGTAAATGGTAGATGAGAGGGAAGAAGCAGGGGCAGAGTTGCGAGAGGGGATCTCGGTTTAGATTCCTTCCCTCTGCTTCCTAATTTTAGCATGGGACCAGATAGCTCACATTTTTCGACTAATCATCTAAAACAAAAAGCAAGCTAGGAGTTCCAAATGTGTAATTTACATGAGAATGACAAGGGACAGAGTTACCTCCGTTTTGACTTGAATTACTAGTTCCATTACATGTGGATGGATAGGCTCGATCTGCGCAAAAGCAACTGAATCCAGAATTCGTAGTAGTGGTAAGCCCACACTGTCCTCCTGATGCCAAACATTTGTTGCATTGATCGTTTTCAATCTGCAATTGCAGTGAGAAACCCCCGTCTACCGCATCGGTGATCGTTGTTTGACTGGCCTCTATAGCAAGAGCTGCTGTTGTATAAACGGGAACAATAACCTCATATGTACAGCTCACAGGAGATGGCTGACCAACTGTCACCGGACGTGTCAAATACAAAACAGAGCTTGCGTTGCAAGGGACAAGGGACAGACGTACCTCCGCCTTGATTTGAAGTACTAGTTCCATTACATGTGGATGGATAGGCTCGATCTGCGCAAAAGCAACTGAATCCAGAATTCGTAGTAGTGGTAAGCCCACACTGTCCTCCTGATGCCAAACATTTGTTGCATTGATCGTTTTCAATCTGCAATTGCAGTGAGAAACCCCCGTCTACCGCATTGCTGACGGTTGTTTGACTGGCCTCTAAAGCCTGAGCAGCTACTGTATAAACCGGAACAATAACCTCATCTGTACAGCCGATAGAAGATGTCTGCTCAACCATCGAACGTGTCACATAGAAAACAGGGCTCACTGTATTGTGGATGTTGCAAGACTGCGTACTAGGAAGCCCTATGCTGATATTGCATAGGTAGTAAAACGTCATGTTCGCACGGTTAATTATCTTTTCTTGTCATCTAAAAATTATTTTAGAAAGCTGCCAAGTTCCTCGTACTAGATGTCTAAATAAAATTATGCCTCTGGTTAAACGTCATGTTCGTACTAGACATAATCGTACTAGATGTCATCTAATTAAGTCTGTAACTATTTTTATGGTCAGCTTTGCATAGCGATCTCGTCACCAAATATGTATTGGTTGTCGAACAGATAAGCCACCTTATTAGAAAAATTGGCTTAATTTTGGAGTTGTATATAGCTAAATCCCTCTGCACCTAGATTAAAATCATCGAAGTCAACAAAGGGTGACTCACGTTTTCGGTGGAATTGTAGAGTTGTATGGTAGGTTAGGTGTATTTTCTAACAAAAATATAACGTTTGACATGCGTTTCAAAAACTTTTATTTAATTACGTGTATCATGTAAAACGAGAATTTAGAAGAAAAAAAATTCCAGTGTGAGGAGCAACAAAAGGGTTGACTAGATGATCATGGTAACAACAAAGGATCTTTTTCCTAAAAAAAAAAAACAACAACAAAGGATCAAAATGACAAAAACATGAACAATCTTAAGAGTTTTAGGGTGGCTCGAGCAGTATTTGCCAGGGATATATGGAGTTGTTTGGTATTCAATTCGGAAAATAATTCATAGTTTTCGAAATGATTAAGGTAACTACGTTATTAGTAATAATTGGTTTCAGAAACCAAAGAAATTGAATCCAATAATATGGATACCAAACTATTCCATCAACAGTTTGCTGTTTTTGCAAACAATTGGCTCTAACTATACTAGATTCCTTCCCTCTGCTTCCTAATTTTATCATGGGACCAGATAGCTCACATCCGAAATTTAGACCCGGGTTTTCTAACACATACGCCTAATTAAACACGGTTTACGACTAATCATCTAAAACAAAGAGCAAGCTAGGAGTTCCATATGTGTAATTTATAAGGGAATGACAAGGGACAGACGTACCTCCGCCTTGACTTGAAGAACTAGTTCCATTACATGTGGATGCATAGGCTCGATCTGCGCAAAAGCAACTGAATCCAGAATTCGTAGTAGTGTTAAGCCCACACTGTCCTCCTGATTGCAAACATCTGCTGCATTGATCGTTGTCAATTTGCAATTGCAGTGAGAAACCCCCGTCTATCGCATCGGTGATCGTAGTTGTTTGACCGGCCTCTATAGCAAGAGCTGCTGTTGTATAAACGGGAACAATAACCACATTTGTACAGGTCACAGGAGATGACTGACCAACTGTCACCGGACGTGTCAAAAAGAAAACAGAGCTTGTGTTGCAGGACCGAGCATTAGGAAGCGTTACGGTGGTAGGGCATTGGTAGTAAAACGTCATGTTTGTATAAGTAGAAACATAATCAAACAGAGAGAAGTTGAGGGTGGTGTTGACGAAAGTCGGATTACAGATACTACCCCAGTAATCGTTCCTAGCAACCTTAACGGTCCAATTTGTTGTAGTGTTCATTTGCAGAATTCTATAGCTCACACCCTTCATGTTGAACACAGGGACGTTGTCTTGGCATTGGACCTCATATCTGGCTTTACCACAGTAACTAGCTCGGTTTACCCCCCAAAAGGGATAGGATATGCCTCCAACGCTACCACAATTGATTTTGCTGCTGCAGTTTGTGAATTGTTGATCATTCTGGCATAGACTCAACTCGACGTTGATCGAAAGAAAGGAAGCGATCAAAAGAAATGGAAACAAGGATTGGAGCAGAAAGAAATGCATGATGGATGTTGGAGGAAAAATCTCAGCAGACAGATTGGAGCATCAGATGGAATGGGGAATTAGTACAAGGAATAATATATATAAGTTGTTCAAACTTCAAAGTCATGAAATGTAAGCCTTTGAAATATTCAATGAAACAGTAGCCTCACTTGTTTCTATGAGTTTTCTTCTCATTTTTTTTTTCAACGTTCATATCTGAATATCTTGCACACCGGCGAATCCGAAGACGCCACGTACTAGTTTAATAATATTTGTAGCCAGTTTCCTAGCCCACTCGGAATGATCTAATTAGAGGTATTTTTATATTGAGGTATGAAAAGTATGTCGTTCCAGTCTTCCAGAAGCTATAGGCAAAGTCAAGGGGTGATGGAGTCATTGAAAGCCGTCGCAACTAGAAGGGTAGTTCTAATAAAAAGGAGAAAATTATTTTCACCTTTTTTTTTAATTACTATATTACAAATGTAAAGAAAATGCCAAGATGAAAACAATAAACAAGAAAAGATTCCTCAAGTTGTTCTGTGTGAGAGGGAGAACCCCATAAATAATACGACAGGGATAAAATGTTCAAAAAAAATTAAGGAGTATTATTTCCAATCCACTGTCTTATTTCTCAATTTACTTTTAATCAACAGTTTAATTATAATTGTTCATTTGCATAGTTACCGATAAGGATCTTGAAATATATATATAACGAGAAAAGGTTGGGCACAAAAAGGTAACAAGAGCCTTAGATTTACATGAAGTTGTAAAAGGAATAGACAATATGTGAGCCAAATTAACAAAAAAAAGACTTACAAAGGATGAAGACGAAAGGAATTCTAAAACGAAAAAGTGTGGATCGATACCCTTTCCAATCAAATGGTAAGAAGCTATAACTCATGATGATTGAGTATTTATGTTTGATTGCATAATCACATAACTATGAAGCATTTGGACGGTCATTGATTTGCTGGTGTAGAATTCTAGAACGAAAGAGTGTGGACGCTCTTTCCAATTAAAGGGTAAGAAGCTAGCAACTGATGATGGTTGGATATTGATGGTAGCTAGTTACTAGAGTGCATAATCACACAATAATAGAGCATTTGGAGGGTCATTAATTTACTAGTAGACTATCGTCGGAGAAGACTTCGTTGTTGGGGAAATAAAATTTCATTTTTTCAGGAATACTATATAATGAGTGGAGCAATAGCATATTAGAGATTCGTTTGGAAAGCTTTGTATGTGCGAAATTACGCGCTTTGTTTCTGTAGGCTCGGGTCAGTTTTTGCAGGAGGGAATTTTGAAATCTTGATTTGTATATTTGCCTATGTGTAATTAGGTTTGATTACCTTTCTTGTAGTACACACAATTGTAATCCTATTTATAATTTTTTATGGAGAAGAATACATCATACAGAAAATTCACAAAAAACTATTAAACTAAGCAATTGATGATGAAAAAAGTGGTTTTTTTTTAATTAAACAATATTATCTACACTAAAATAACGGGAAAGTAGGCTAAGCCTCACACTCAACTAGCTATAATAATGTGGTTTAAATTCGCCTTTGGCGATAATCGAACCAGTACGGATGAATTTAAGTTTCACTAATTTTGAGTTTTTCCTAAAGAGATTGTCCAAAAATGTATATCAATTTCAAACAGGGAGAGATGGACCTCATACGCTGTCCTCACGCACCTTGAGTACAAAAAATTAAAAAAATAAAAACTAAAAACCAAAAAATAAAGTGGTTATCGATCAGACTCTAAAACTCTTAAAAATGTCCCAATCCCTATCTTGTTCCTATAATAATCTATTGACAAACCAATTAAGTAAGGATTAAGACACAGCCAGTTCATCTTTCCAACTTCAGACAACTTCATTATACTTCGAAAGGGACAAGCCCTCAAACTTTGACAAATATCAGCACTAATTTGACCACTAAACTACATGACCCCTAATTGTGATGGAAGGTTAATATTAATTATCTGCCTAGCTAAAGTAGACTATCAATTTAAACCACATTTGTAAATTGTGTGATAATATTAGGGAGATTAAATTTTTAAATCAAATTTGTAAACGAAATGATGTGTCACCAATAAAAAATAAGCATGTAGTCGACACTTAATTAAAAATTCAATCATCAACATGTAACAACCACATCATTTGGTTTACACAATTTGATTTAAAAGTTTGGTCTTCCTAGTATTACCCGTAAATTATGTGATGTGTCATCAACAAAAAATAATTAAGTTAATCAATACTTAAGTAATACCTGCATAAATTGTAATTATGGTTAAAAAAAAGGTGTTGCATAAAAATCACTTGCGAGTATATTTTTTTCCCTTGATAAACTGGTTGTGAAAAGAGCCTTACATAATTTTGATTTTATTTATTTATTTATTATTATTTCTTTAGATGGTTTAATATGCTAAATTTGGACAGTTGACAACAATTTCATTTGTTTCCAAACATTTTATTACCACGATCACATTGCTAATCACTCTCCCTGATTTAAGTAATTTTGTCTACGTAAGTATGGAGTCCAAAAAGTGGCTAAAGTATTCTTAAAATTGACAGTGACTGAAATATTGTAAACAATTTATACAGTCCCCGCTTGGTATAATTAGTACTTTCAACACTCTTCCTGGCCACTCTAATTCTCCAACATCGGTCAGTTTGTTCAAACAATTTCTAACCATATATGCTCTCCGATCCCCTCAATTTGGCATGGATCCAATGGAGTCACATAATTCCATGGGACAAAACAAAGTAGTGTAGCCGGTTTGGCACACATAGTTGTATGGTACTGATGAATGTTTACCTACTTCGAATAGAAGAAGTCGGGAATTGAATAGGATCCACTACCTTATTCTAATCAATCTAATTCTTGATTTTCTTTAGATATTGAAATACGGACTGTAATGTGGAGATCACTACACGTATTCTGTACGTATGTGGAAGTCATGATTCGTAATAATTCCAGTGACTACGATCTATGCAAGTATTGAAAGTCCGAAATCCAGTTGATGATCACTATACCTAAAAAAGTTTGATGTAAGGAACTCAGTTGCCAAAATTGTTTAGCCTACTGATATTTCCTGTCCCTCTAAGTAATTGTAGGACGAGTTAAGGATTCAAGTTACTAGAAAGAAATTCAGCTTAAAATGCAAAATCAAGCAGAGCTATTGGGTTCTTAGTTCATACCTTTAGCAGGTGGCAGTGGCACTGCTGCTGTATTGTTTATGGCCGCTGTTCTGGCGGCGGAATAAGTCCGGGGCTCGGAAGTTTGATTTGGGCAGTGACAAACACCCTTTGAACCAACACACTCGTCACATTTTCCACTATTCACCTTATACTTCACCTCAAACCCTTCTCTCACTGCAGCTTCAAGTGCCGTCACATTCAGTATACTGATTATTCTGAAACCTGTAGGATCACTAATCCGAACAACTTTTGACTCACAAATCGGAGTGCCCGGGACAGCTGCAGGTACTGCAGCCACATTCGCGTAAGTTTCGTTGTCGGGGCACTTGAAACCTTCAGCTAGTGAGCTCGAAGCACAATCATAGAGTAACGTGAAGTCCGAAGAACCGGAAACATAGTCGAAAAGATTGGAATCGAGTTTGGTGTCCCCAAACTTCGGTGAACAAATTTTGTCATAGTAGTCATCTCTCACAACTTTGAGTGTCTGCTCACCTTGGTTAATCTTCAACAATCTGTATTTGACCCTCATAATCTCAATGGTGGTAACATCATTCGAGCATGCGAGCTTCAGTTCCGGATAGCCACAATTGTCCGGCCTTCCATCTCCCCAAAAGGGAAATCCCACTTTTGTGATGCCTCCACAGTTAAACGTATTGCTACAAGTTGTGTACGAATCGAAGCTTGAGGACAAAGGAATGCTGATGAGAACAAAGAAGGCGAAATGGGATGAGTAAGAAGGCCAGGAAATCATATTTGGGGGAAGAGAGTGTTTGATAGAAATGAAATGAATAGAGTTTGGGAGTTGTGGTTGGAGGTGGGGCGACACTTACAAGGAAGGAACTAGAGATGAGCTAGTGACGTTATGGGAAAAGCTTGTTCAAAACTGGCGTCACTAGCTCATCTCTAGTTCCTTCCTTGTAAGTGTCGCCCCACCTCCAACCACAACTCCCAAACTCTATTCATTTCATTTCTATCAAACACTTTCTTCCCCCAAATATGAATTCCTGGCCTTCTTACTCATCCCATTTCGCCTTCTTTGTTCTCATCAGCATTCCTTTTTCCTCAAGCTTCGATTCGTATTTAGTATCGTAATTTGTCCCATAATCAAACTATATTTAGTATTGTAATTTGTCCCATAAGCTTCTCACTTACGGGACAAATGTGACGAGTGTCTTGGTTCAAAGGGTGTTTGTGGTTGGAATTGTATACCTATTAGATTTCTTTTTCCTCAGGCTAACTATATTTAGTATTGTATTCACCATTTAGAAGAGTCCAACATAATATTTCTGACTTACACGTAGAGTAAAATGAAACAACGATAATTGAGTATTGAATAGTCAAACGAAGATAATCAACTATTGAATCGTTGTGTGGAATGGTTCGTGTGGTTTTGTTGACTTGATAAAAAGTGTCATTTAATGCAAGGCAAATATTCTTCACCTCTGCGTGTGATTTTATCGTTTGGGGTTATCTGGAGAAATAATTTTTATGTGTGAGGGAACACCACGTGGCATGGTTTTTCCGGCACACCTAAAAATTTCTCGGGTTATCTGCTACAAGTCAAGCCAAAATAATTAAGTACAAGCGTTTTCCAACAAGCAAAAAGACACAGCTTTTAATGGCCTCACAAATTACATCGCGTCGGTTCTTCCAACTCCCACCAATCTGATCACGTACGGCCTTACAAGGGTAGTTGGCTCTTAATTAGAAGATATTTAGGTGGTATTTAGGAGGTATGTTGTCCTTCTTTTTATTTGTTATTTTTTATTTTAGAAATATTGGTAAAAATTAACTCACACCAAAGTGTAGGAATATTATTATTTCCCGTCACCTTCTTTTGATCACACTCACCACAAATATCATTAAGCATAACTTGAAAAAAAAAGCTAAAATTTGAAGAAAATAACTCATATGGAGCAGATTTACAAATCCTAGCAAACACAACCCAAATTCACATAGATCCATCATTGTCAGGAGCACATATATTTAACTGAAAAGTATAAACATGTATCAAATGAAAAGTAAAAAGTAAAAACTAGCTTCATAATTCGAAAATATTTTGTATTACGATTTTCTAACCAACTTAACTTATGAAATCAAAAGCATTCACAAAGACTCGTTTCGGGCTTGGACACTATACATCAGATGCAATTGAAAGAGAAAATAAGAAAATTGCTACTTATCTTTTAAGACGAATGGTATAGAAAGGAAAGTGAGAACGTGACATTTTGGGGTTCGTCGCGTGTTGACCAAATCTTTATCACTTGGAAGTGGTTCTTGCTCAGTTGCTAGGGTTTTGTTTTCACATTACCTCCTTCAAAATTGTGGTCCGCTCCTCTGAATTTTGTAAGTGTAAATTTTGGGCTTTGATGCTACATTTGATACAAAAGACAAACCTTTGGGCCTTCTTTCGGCAAACAAACACCAAACTTTTAGGTTTATAAAAAATAAAGTTGTCACTTAACACTATGATCTAGTAGTATTCTTCTTCAATTGTAACTGAGAGGTTTTAGTTTTGATTCTCGCAAAAGGCGAGTTTGAACCATATTATTGCTAGCACATTGTCAGGCTAAGCTTACCCCCGCTCCCTAGTGTAGATAATATAGTTTGTTCAAAAAAAAAAAAAAAAAAAAAAAAAGAGTTTCTCCAGTACACATCACCAAATACCAATACCTAAGAAGCACTAGTTCGGCAAACTTGTGCCGAACTCCAGTCACAAGTAACTTGGAGTGGCACCAATACGGCTAAAAAATGGAGCGGAGCGGCTTGGAATGGCTCGGATTCTCCAGATTTAGTTGACGCATGACTGAGTAATTAGCAATGGCGACCTCACTCGCGATCAAGAAGGCCCTTGACTAAGGGGCAGTTTGGGATTCCTATGATTTAAGAATAATCAATTGAAGGTTAAAACATTTGAGCTTTTGATAAATTATATTTTTAGAGAGTATAAAATTAATGTAAAAACATTTGGTAAATTTTAAAATAAGTGATATAATCGTATATAATGACAAAAATAGGTATAATATGAGGTGGTGCCAACAATAACTATGGTTGCGACATTGGTTGGATTGATAGTGGTGGTTGTGGTAAAGGTGTTGGCAATGGCGGTGGCAATGTTGGTGGTGCTGATTTTGCTAGTCGTATAAGGTTGGTGGCTGCAATTGTAGGTGGTAGACTCGAAGGACGTGATGGTGCCCCGGGGGGGGGGGGGGTGCCGGAGGTGGGGGGTCGCGGTTGTTATGAAATTGGCAACGGTGAGTATCAATAGTGGGGTGTGGTGGTTGGGGTGCAAAAGTGACAATGGTGGTAAGGGTGGTGACAATAGAGATTGTAGTTGCAGTTGTAGCGTTTATGGTGGCGGCTGCGGGAACGATGGTGGTATTGAAAGTCATGATTCGTAATAATTCCAGTGACTACGATCTATGCAAGTATTGAAAGTCCGAAATCCAGTCGATGATCACTATACCTAAAAAAGTTTGATGTAAGGAACTCAGTTGCCAAAATTGTTTAGCCTACTGATATTTCCTTTCCCTCTGATTAATTGTAGGACGAGTTAAGGATTCAAGTTACTAGAAAGAAATTCAGCTTAAAATGCAAAATCAAGCAGAGCTATTGGGTTCTTAGTTCATACCTTTAGCAGGTGGCAGTGGCACTGCTGCTGGATTGTTTATGGCCGCTGTTCTGGCGGCGGAACAAGTCCGGGGCTCGGAAGTTTGATTTGGGCAGTGACAAACAGTCTCATTCAAATTCCAATCATAACCACAAACACCCTTTGAACCAACACACTCGTCACATTTTCCACTATCCACCTTATACTTCACCTCAAACCCTTCTTTCACTGCAGCTTCAAGTACCTTCACGTTCAGTATACTGATTATTCCGAAACCTGTAGGATCACTAATCCGAACAACTTTTGACTTACAAATCGGAGTGCCCGGGAAAACTTCAGGTACTGCAGCCACATTCGCGTATGTTTCGTTGTCGGGGCACTTGAAACCTTCAGCTAGTGAGCTAGAAGCACAATCATAGAGTAACGTGAAGTCCGAAGAACCGGAAACATAGTCGAAAAGATTGGAATCGAGTTTGGTGTCCCCAAACTTCGGTGAACAAATTTTGTCATAGTAGTCATCTCGCACAACTTTGAGTGTCTGCTCATCTTGGTTAATCTTCAACAATCTGTATTTGACCCTCATAATCTCAATGGTGGTAACATCATTCGAGCATGCGAGCTTCAGTTCCGGATAGCCACAATTGTCCGGCCTTCCATCTCCCCAAAAGGGAAATCCCACTTTTGTGATGCCTCCACAGTTAAACGTTTTGCTACAAGTTGTGTACGAATCGAAGCCTGAGGACAAAGGAATGCTGATGAGAACAAAGAAGGCGAAATGGGATGAGTAAGAAGGCCAGGAACTCATATTTGGGGGAAGAGAGTGTTTGATAGAAATGAAATGAATAGAGTTTGGGAGTTGTGGTTGGAGGTGGGGCGACACTTACAAGGAAGGAACTAGAGATGGGCTAGTGACGTTATGGGAAAAGCTTGTTCAAAGATGGGGATTATGGGACAAATTATGAGTACTTCATGAGGTTTTGTTGACTTATTCTTTTTTAAATACTTTATATACAATCGAGAGTTCTAGAGTTCAAAGGGTGTTATTAATTATGGGTATTCACCATTCACGAATCGAAGCTTATGGGACACGAACCATTCTACACAACGATTCAATAGTTGATTATCTTGGTTTGACTATTCAATACCAAATTATCGTTGTTTCATTTCACTCTACATGTAAGTTAGAAGTATTATGTTCGACTCTCCTGAATGATGAATACGATACTAAATATAGCTAGCCTATTGTGTATCTTAATTAGCCGAACTCTAGAACTCTCGATTGTATATAAAGTATTTAAAATAGAATTAGTCAACAAAACCTCATGAACTACTCATAATTTGTCCCATAATCCCCATCTTTGAATAAGCTTTTCCCATAACGTCACTAGCTCATCTCTAGTTCCTTCCTTGTAGGTGTCGCCCCACCTCCAACCACAACTCCCAAACTCTATTCATTTCATTTCTATCAAACACTTTCTTCCCCCAAATATGAATTCCTGGCCTTCTTACTCATCCCATTTCGCCTTCTTTGTTCTCATCAACATTCCTTTTTCCTCAAGCTTCGATTCGTATTTAGTATCGTAATTTGTCCCATAATCAAACTATATTTAGTATTGTAATTTGTCCCATAATCAAACTATATTTAGTATTGTAATTTGTCCCATAAGCTTCTCACTTACCGGACAAATGTGACGAGTGTCTTGGTTCAAAGGGTGTTTGTGGTTGGAATCGTATAGCTATTAGATTCCTTTTTCCTCAGGCTAACTATATTTAGTATTGTATTCACCATTTAGGAGAGTCCAACATAATACTTCTGACTTACACGTAGAGTAAAATGAAACAACGATAATTTGGTATTGGATAGTCAAACCAAGATAATCAACTATTGAATCGTTGTGTAGAATGGCTCGTGTGGTTTTGTTGACTTGATAAAAAGTGTCATTTAATGCAAGGCAAATATTCTTCACCTCTGCGTGTGATTTTATCGTTTGGGGTTATCTGCTACAAGTCAAGCCAAAATAATTAAGTACAAGCGTTTCCCAACAAGCAAAAAGACAGATTTTAATGGCCTCACAAATTACATCGCGTCGGTTCATCCAACTCCCATCAACCTGATCACAGACGGCCTTGCAAGGGTAGTTGGCTCTTAATTAGAAGATATTTAGGTGGTATTTAAGAGGTGTGTTGTCCTTCTTTTTATTTGTTATTTTTTATTTTAGAAATATTGGTAAAAATTAACTCATACCAAAGTGTAGAAATATTATTATTTCCCGTCACTTTCTTTTGATCACACTCACCACAAATATCATTAAGCATAACGTGAAATAAAAGCTAAAATTTGAAGAAAATAACTCATATGGAGCAGATCTACAAATCCTAGCAAACACAACCCAAATTCACATAGATCCACCATTGTCAGGAGCACGTATATTTAACTGAAAAGTATAAACATGTATCAAACGAAAACTAAAAAGTAAAAACTCTAGCTACATAATTCTAAAATATTTTGTATTACGATTTTCTAACCAACTTAACTTGTGAAATTAAAAGCATTCACAAAGACTAGTTCGGGCTTGGACACTATACAGCAGATGCAATTGAAAGAGAAAATAAGAAAATTGCTACTTATCTTTTAAGACGAATGGTATAGAAAGGAAAGTGAGAACGTGACATTTTGGGGTTCGTCGCTTGTTGACCAAATCTTTATCACTTGGAAGTGGTTCTTGCTCAGTTGATAGGGTTTTGTTTTCACATTACCTCCTTCAAAATTGTGGTCCGCTCCTCTGAATTTTTTTAGTGTAAATTTTGGGCTTTGACGCTACATTTGATACAAAAGACAAACCTTTGGGCCTTCTTTCGGCAAACAAACAACAAACTTTTAGGTTTATAAAAAATGAAGTTGTCACTTAATACTACGATTTAGTAGTATTGTTCTTCAATTGTAAGTGAGAGGTTTTAGTTTTGATTCTCGCTAAAGGCGAATTTGAACCACATTATTGCTAGCACATTGTCAGGCTAAACTCACCCCCGCTCCCTAGTGTAGATAATATAGTTTGTTCAAAAAAATAAAAAAGAGTTTCTCCAGTACACATCACCAAATACCAATACCTAAGAAGCAGTAGTTCGGCAAACTGGTGCTGAACTCCAGTCACAAGCAACTTGGAGTGGCTCCAATACGGCTAAAAAATGGAGCGGAGCGGCTTGGAATGGCTCGGATTCTCCAGATTTAGTTGACGCATGACTGAGTAATTAGCAGTGGCGACCTCACTCGCGATGAAGGCGGCCCTTGACTAAGGGGCAGTTTGGGATTCCTGTGATTTAAGAATAATCAATTGAAGGTTAAAACATTTGAGCTTTTGATAAATTATATTTTTAAAGAGTATAAAATCAATGTAAAAATATTTGGTATATTTTAAAATAAGTGATATAATCGTATATAATGACAAAAATAGGTATGATATGAGGTGGTGCCAACAATAACTATGGTTGCGACATTGGTTGGATTGATAGTGGTGGTTGTGGTAAAGGTGTTGGCAATGGTGGTGGCAATGTTGGTGGTGCTGATGTTGCTAGTGGTATGAGGTTGGTGGTTGCAGTTGTAGGTGGTTGCAGTTGTAGTTGGTAGACTCGAAGGACATGATGGTGGCGATGGGGGTGACGGTTGTTATGAAAGTGGCAACGGTGGGTATCAATAGTGAGGTGTGGTGGTTGGGGTGCAGAAGTGACAATGGTGGTAAGGGTGGTGACAATAGAGATTGTGGTTGTAGTTGTAGCGTTTATGGTGGCGGTTGCGGGAACGATGGTGGGAATGGCAATGGTGGATGTTGTTGTTATTGTGGTGGTGGTTGCGGTTATGGCTAAAGTGGTGGTGACGATTGTGGCAAAAGTGATGGTGCCAATGATGGTGGTGTAAGGTTAGTGGTAGGTAGTAGCGACCATTTTTTTTTAACTAATGAATTGAAAATATTCACTAAAGGCTCAACTTCGTTGATTATAAAAGCAGCTTTTAAAAGTAACTTACAGTTACTTTTAACTGATGTCTGAAGACCATTGTTTTTAAAATAAATTAGAAAATTATAATCTTTTTATGTTAGGGCAAACTAGTCTTTTTCACATCAAAATTTAGACAGAGGTGCTCAATATACTGGGGTTTGCAGACTTGCACTTGTATGCACAGAAGTTAAATATTTTTATTTCACATTCAATTGAGAAAACGTTTCTCAAAGGGTTGATATTGACATATTTTCATGTGTAAACAACAGAAAACAAGAGAAACAAGTAAAAAGGAGACTAAGACATGAACCCATCACCCAATTAAGTACTAGATGTCAAGAAAAGATAATTTTTAGACATCTAGTACGAACATGACGTTTAACCAGAGGCATAATTTTATTTAGACATCTAGTACGAGGAACTTCGCAGCTTTCTAAAATAATTTTTAGATGACAAGAAAAGATAATTAACCGTGCGAATTATGTTGTTTGTATTAGGAGCCATTGTCAAATATCATCCTACTTTAAATCTAGCGAAATGCTAAAGAAATTCTCTCAAAAGTAAGATTTTTAATGAACTTTCTGCGACATTCTAGTTTAACATAAATTCTCATACTAACATTAATAAAATATTTTGGCAAAAACATAAGGTGATAGAAAGTTCATGAAGAGTCTCACTTTTGAAAAAATCTCCTTAATATTTCTCTTAAATCTATCCCCGACACATACCACACTAATAAAAAAAAGAACTAATTTACCCTATCGAACCCCAAAAATAATAAAACACGAAAAAAAAAACAAATACAAAAAAATTATGCAAATAGTATAATGCATTCTCTTGATTAATGGATGCAAATTATATCACATAATCACAATTCTTGTGTTAATATTGCTGAGAAACTAACAAGTTATCAAATACAAAAATAATTTTTTAATAGCAATATATCTCAACATTCTGCCAAGGTTATTTGCATTGGCCTAAAAATGCACCTACATATGACACACATGTGATATGAGTGAGTTGGTTTTGTTTTGGCATGGAAAATGGCCACCCTAAACGGAGATTGGAATCTAGAAGCATAATTTGGAAATGCTTTTATTAAGAAATCAGAAAAAAAGAGGGCACCCACCCAACTTGAAGTTTCCCATCGAATGCCACATGGCTTTTGTCATGGTCATGGTAATGTGAAAGAAAATGGATGGGATTGTGAGAGCCCACAATAAGAGTGAGAAAGTTAATTGGTAGCGAGCATGGTTATAGCACTAGTTTAAGAACAAAGAATGGGAGCAATCACTTAATATTATGGTCTAATTGTATTTCTCTTCACTTGTAAGTGAGATGTCTTAAGTTCGATTTTTACCAAAGGTGAATTTGAACCACTTTATTGCTAGCCCATTATGAGGCTAAGTCCACCCTCTCCCCCTTAATATAGATAATATCGTTTGTTCAAAAAAAAAAAAACACAAACAATGGGAGCAAACTTAGAAGAATGCACAAGGAGAAAATGATGTGCGGAAATTCCCTTCTTTATAGAAAATAAAATAAAATTTTAAAAAGTAGTTTAAGAACATAGAATAGGAGAAAATTTAGCATAGCACAAAGTTAGATCACTAGTTTAGGAAAAGAAGAAAGTTAAAAACAGAGAATTGGCGCACGAGCACATAATGTGTGTTACATGCTCTTAAAGTCCGTCTCTTCTATTAATTCCGTATAGATTACTTCCACATTCCACCATATCCTTCCTCCGCCCTCTTTCATCTATCATTTCTCTCATGCATTTTCCTTAGTCTCTAACAAAAAACAAATGAATACGTGCTAAAGCCTAAAACAAATGGATATAAAACCATCCTAAAATGGTAATTTAAACTTTCTTAGCCATCTAAGAAAATCCTGCACGACAATTTATGCACTCTATCAAGTTCTAATTTCATATCCGTGCACTCTATTAACTTGTTAGAGTAGAATATGTACTTGTTCTAACAAATGCAGATGGTTCTCTAATTTGAGGCAGCGCATTGGTTGCTGAGGAAGCCTTGCCATAGTACAAAGTACTAAAATTGGAGGACAGAAACTAAAAGGGGGCGTCAATCTAACCCTTCAAACACCAGCGTATTGTCTAAGACCCAGATTGTTGAGCGCATCAATCCTAGTCAGGAATCTAAAGTTTATTCCGCATATTGCTAATTGGTTTTGGGTTAGACCGATAGTCAAATTCTATCATAAACATAGTGGAAAGATGTTTAGGCGCATACCTTCACAGTTTGAGGGAGTATGTCCATCCTTACAGAAGCAGGTGAATTCAGCTGAAGATATATTGTACCCGCACTGACCCCCTGACCCTCGACATTGGTCACACAAGGTATTGCTTGCATCCCACTTCAACCCAATCCCGGAGTCAAGTGCAGCAACCAGATTATCCTTGGACGAATTCAACACCAGATTTGCAGCTGCGGATTGAGAAATGCTGGCCGTGACAGTCGTTTTGCAGTTACCACTAATATTCGGCAACCCAAAATTTGTGACGTAGTAATTATTGGAAGTGGCAGTACTGTTTATGCTGCAACTGAATTGACTTGTGGGCTGAATTGGAAGAGGAATGTCAAGCGGGGGATTGGAGATTTTTGTGTTGGAGATTGGAGATCAACATCATTTCATTCTTGAACTCTACTGCACCTTGTCCTGAGGTACTGGATAGTCTTTTTACTGCTATTTCCTTCCCTTCTGCTAGCTTACCCTACACAAAGTCGACAAATAAATCACTGCATTCATGTCTGTCTCTCTGTATCTATCGTAAAAATAAAGATAAATTACACAAAATTACTTTAACTGTAGATCACACAACAATTTCCTACCTCATGTTTTAAACATTGCAATGTTATACCTCTTCTTACGAATTGATTACAATGTTAAACCTCCGTTACTCACTTTGACAAATTAGTCGTTAAGTGATAACGTGCCAACGTAGAATCCATATTTTACTGAGGTGGCGGTCAATTGTGCCACTTAGATAAATACTAAATTATAAAATTAATTATTTTAAAATGAACATAAATTTTTACGCAAAAAAATAAATAGAAAGAGTGGGTCCACCCCTTCAATCCTACCACCCATCTGATGCTGCGCTGCTTCTAAACCACCATCTCTCCCCACCCTCCGCCGCCGATGGGAGGCAAAAGCAAAGGGAAAAACAATGGGGATGGCAGCAGATGCGAGGGAACTCGTCAGGGTTGGTGGACGCCCAGGTATCGATGTCGTCGGAGCCGATGTAGGTGCAGCGCCGCCAGACCCAGCGCATACTGCCCAACATCATTACCGACAACGCTTTTTGATTGCTGTTGGGTTTTTGCCAGAATTAAAGATCGAAAATTTTTGAAATTAAAATTGCAGTCTCCATCTTTGGCAATTGCAGAGTCTTTATTGATAGCGAGAGATGGAGAAGAGAAGAATGGGGGAAGAGAGAGAAAGTCGGAGAGGGTAGGGAAGAAGATTAACAGGATGAGGATGAAAGGGACTGTGCACATTTCCCTCGCATCTTCTGCAATCATATCATCCTAAACCAAATCCAAAATATCATACCATCCCCAACCAAACCCAGAAAATCACCGAACAGGCCATATCAAAGTTTTCTGAAAAAGAAGAAGAAAATCACCCCAAAAAAACAAAAAGAAGTTAAAAAAAAAGAATACAAAAAAAGGGATAACATGCGCTCCATTAAAGAGAAGCAAAAGAATCGAATACCATCCCATTTCTAACCCAAACCCATAAATCTATTTCCAAGTTCCAAACCAAATAATTCCAACAAAAATATCAAATTTTGTCTACATCCCCACCCTCCCATGTCTCCTCCACCTTTTCTTTCCAGCCAATTTCTCCCTCACCTCACTCCCTTCCAGGCCACCACTCACAGATCCGACCCACCCACCACGGCCTGTGGGGGTTTCACGGGTTATGGGGTTTCATTGACAGTGGAAACGGAGAGAAAGAAGAAGGCGCGCGGGAGGTGGAGTGGTCGAAGGTGGGGATCGAGGGTGTCGGAGTGAAAGTGGAGACGAAAGGTGGGGATGTAGGGCCTTTTTTAAAATAAATTTCTTATTAGTTTTAAATACTATAGATAATAACAATTTTTTATTACTTTCTTGTCCACTCGGCTCCAACTTAATGAATTTGGATCCTGTTCTGAGCTTGAGGATGTGGATCATTAGATGAAAATTCAACAATTACAAACAGGAAAATCCTTTTAAAGTTATAATAATTATAGCCGTTAGATTTTCATCCAACGACCCACACTCTTTGGTCTGGAGGATCCTTATCTTGGGCTCAAGTGAGGATCCAAATCCCAACTTAATATCCATATCCGCAAAATATGAGCCTTATAATTAACATGTCAACATTTAATAGAAAAATTGACAAGAAAGTTGACAAAGGTCTGAAATTGTAATGAATACGAAGTTGATGTATAACATTGTAATGTTTAAAAGATATGAAATTGTTATGTGACTCAAAGTTAAGGTAGTATGGTGTAATTTATCCTAAAAATAATAATAATAGTAATTACCTTATAAACTGGACCAAATCCTCCTTGCCCGAGTTTGTTTTCGGTGCTGAAATTGTCCATGGCAACAAATATGCTTTCAAAATCATAGATCAGTAGCTCATCATGTTTTCCACCTATATATTCTTGAAGGGTGTCCCTTGTTATTTTGATGTGCGTCATTGTTAATTTGATGTGTCCTGATTTTGCAAATATACACATCGAACACTGAATCAAAACAACTTCAAAAGTTTTGAGAGATAATCTGCTAATGCATTATATTAATCCAACACCTCGATCTCTTTCACTTAATTACCTTTTTGCTTAGCTCTCATCCTGCACAAACCGAACACTATGGCACGCAATACACCGATAAAACAAACAACCGTAAGGCTCACAATTAACTTTATTGGCTTTCCTTTACCTGTAAAATTTACAATACAAAAATAAGCATGAGATATATAGGAAAAGAAAAGTTACTGCTTGATAATTTGATTTGTCCAAGGCTTTAAAGGGTGATACCAAGTCAAGAAGGCTTCACGTTTTGCGAGGTAGGGAAAATACCAAAACAGAGTAAATTTTCAAATTTGGGCACTCCAAGCACAACCTAAAACTTGCCCAAAACTACTAGAAGTAAACTCTACAATACCCAGAAAAAGAAATACCTGCTGGGTTACAGACTCGATTGCCGCAAATGCAAACGGGTCGGTTCTTATCCGAGTCAAACCCGCAAAGCCCATAGACATTGAGACACTTAGCGCACTGCTTCTCGTACGGGTTGGTATAATTGACATTGAAGCCGGTCATGATCGCCTCTCCAAACAGAGACCCGTTGGCGACCAGCACCGCCGCCGTGGTTTTGAGAATCGGCACCGTAATCCCGACGGAGCACTTGAACCTGCTCACGATAGGATCGCTCGGTACCGGCCCGATCACGTAATAAGCGTCGTCGAAAGTCAAGTTAAGGTCGCAGAAAAACCAGTTCTTAGGTTTAGGAGGGATTAAGGTGGAATTACAGCCGTAGAAAATGGTGACATCCATGTCGTCGTCCTCGTCGTAGGTGAAGAACTCGGACTCGAGAGTTGAGTTAGCGAGTTTGTCGGTGCAGGTCGAGTTCCAGAGGTCGGAGCGGGCGAGGGTGAGGTTCTGGTGAACCTGGTCGAGTTTGAGAACCCGGTAGCTCAGCGACGAGATGATCAACTCGGGCGAGTCATCGACGCAGCTGAGTTGGAACTCCGGCGGGCCGCAGTAGGAGGGGCGGCTCCCGCCGGTGAAGGGGTAGGTGAGGTTCCGGAAGGGCCCGCAGTCGAAGGTTTGGGTGAAGTTGGAGAGGTCGGCATCGGCGGGGAATGACGTCGTAACGTCGACGGAGCAGAAGAAAAAGAAAAGGAAGAGCAGGAAGAGGAATGGGAGCATTGAGGGAAAGGGGAATGAAACGACAGCGGGGCGAACGAGGCGGGAAGTGTGAAATTTAATAAGGGTGGAGGTTTTCTGGTGACGTGGTGGGCTGTGGTTTGTTGACTTGGAACTGTTGGACTTTTATGTGGGGGTAGCGGACTGCACGCCGCTTTTGAATACTTTTTGGGGCCGCTGCCAAAATTGTATTGTCTTCTAGGCTTTATGGATTTCCTTCTTTTAGTTGATGTTGGTATTAATACGATTGAGTGGTATTATTCTTCATTTACACGTGGAAGATATTATGTTTGATTCTTATGAAAAATAAAATTAAATCACATTATTATAGCGAATTCATTATAAGGTTAACCTACTTCTACCCTTTTAGTATAGATATTAAAAAAATAATAATAATGTTGGTATGGTATGGAATTATATTTGTTTATAAATTGATGGGCATTTTGGTAATTTAGAAACTATTTTAGTGTTATTTGTCCTTTAAATTCTATAATTCTTGTTATGTATTTGTGAATTAGTATTTTTTTTTTTTTAATTTGGCCATAAAGTTCGTCTCACTCCAGTATTGCTATCATGGGAAGAGACTTTGAGGAGAATTTATTGATAAACAAAAAAAATACAATATGTCGGGGGGGGGGGGGGGACATGAGGTCAAACCCAGACCATTAAATAATTCATAACAACAATTGAAAACCTTTTTTAACAAAACCTATAACAAGGAAGCTTAGAAAGGTTCTCAGAATAAGCAGCTGCAACACAAGGAGGGCATGAATCCCACCAATGGACACCGGGGTGCTCAACACCATAATTGGCAAAACAATCAGCAACTTGATTACCCTCTCTAAAAATATGAGAAATCTGAACCTGCATGGAGGATAGTAAAACCTGATAGTTATGCCAACTGACCAAAAGCCTGCATGGGATAGATGTCAAGGAAGGTGAGGATGAAGAGAGAAGATGAACAACCAGTGAAGAGTCACATGCAATCCATAAGGAATGCCAACCTTTATCCCAAGCTAAAGATACAGCATGAATAACAGCTTGTAGTTCGGCATCCAAAGAAGAGGCCAAGATTATTGAACCAGCAAAACAACCAAGAAAATTACCGTAAAATCTTGAAAGATACCACCAAATGCAGCCACACCAGGGGAACCTCTTGCAGCCCCATCAGTATTCACTTTGATCCAAGACTAAGAAGGCGGACGCCACAACACCTCAATAATTTTTGGAGCCTTAGCAGGACGTCCACGAACACCAATAGAATGAAGAATGCAAAGCTCTTCCACAGAATTCTTCATATAGCCGAAATTGAGAGAATCAATTTCAAGGAGTTGACATTTAATAGACCTTACAACATAATTGATGGAAACAACCTCCTCATGAAAACGAACAACGTTGCGAGCATGCCAAATAGAATAAAAACCAACTCCAATCATACCCAACCAAAGCAGTTGCACTTGGGTACCAAAACCTTGTTGTAAAGGATAATGGAAAAAGCTAAAAATATCTTGAAATAAATATTGAACTCTGAATAATTCCAAAGCAGAAGACCAAATTTTACGTGCAAAAGAGCACTGACAGAAAATATGTGAAGCAGTTTCCACACCTTCACAACAAAGAGAGCACATAGATGCTATAGCAAAACCTCTTTGCTGCAAGAGATCATCAGTTAACATCTTATCATGTAAATACTTCCACAACGTAACCGAATTACGAGGGCAAAAGCAAGATTGCCAAACCCATCGATCCCATTGAACCACTGGTTGTTTATTACATTTAAAATCATAAGCCAAAGATAAAGAAAAGTCACCATTTGAAGCAGACAACCAAACCATTTTGTCATCAATCCCATTCTTTGAAGGAAGCCTAATAGAAGAAATATCATCCCAAATGGGCACTAGCCATGAAAGTAAAGTAGGTGGGGGAATCCAACAACCATCCACAATAAAATCAGAAACTTTAGCTCCAAAAGCCTTACATAAATCTGGTGGAATACCAAGCCTATCAACTATTGGAAAATCTAACCATCTCGCATGCCAAAAATTAATATTTTGACCATTACCTATCACCCATTTTGATCCATGAAAAATTTCTGAAAAAAAGAGGGCGTAAACCAGGCCAAATGGAGGAACTCTTGTATGTAGAACACGGCTGTCCAAGACAATTAAAAAACCGACCTTGTAAAAACCGTGAAGCCATAGATGAGGTAACCAAAATATCCCAAAAATTTTTCAATAAAAAGGCCTTATTTAAAGCTGAAAAATTACAGATACCAAGACCTCCTTCATTTAAGGGAACACAACATTTTTTCTATGCCACAATAGAAAATCCACAAGAATCAGCACATCTTGTCCAAATGAAATTTCAAGTCCAACTACGAACCTGTTTTAATATCGTAGGTGGCCAAGAATAAACTGAGAAAGTATGAGACAACATGCTTACAACAACTGACTTGAACAAAGTAACTCGACCAGCCATTGAGAGAGAGTGACCTTGCCATTGAGAAAGACAAGAACGTATTCTATTTGCTAATGCTTGAAAATATGCCCTCTTAGGTTTGCCTTTAAAAATAGGAACCCCCAAATAAGTAAATGGAAGCTCACCTTCAGAGACATTGAGCCAGGATAAAATACGCAAACGATGCGTAGAAGCCGATTTCCCAATAAAAATACGAGATTTACCTTTACTAATGCATTGACCAAAATTCACACCATATTCTTCAATAAAATGCATAAGGTTCATAAGGCTGCACTTGTCACCTTTGCAAAAAACCATTATGTCATCCGCATAGAGAATATGAGAAGGAGCAGTCACTCCCTGAGGGGAAGAAATGGGTTTAACCTTTCCAGAATTTACAAGATCCACTAGACCTCGACTAAAAACCTCTTCAGCAAGACAAAAAAAGGAGAGGGGATAGAGGATCCACCTGACGAACACCCCTACTACATCCGAAAAATCCAACAGGTGAACCATTGAATAATATAGATAGCCGGGCTGAGGAAAGGATTACACGAACCCATTGAACAAAAGTGTCATGGAAACCAAAAGCTCTAAGCACCCGATCTAGAAAGTCCCAATTGAGAGTATCAAAAGCTTTAGCAACATCAAACTTAATAGCGACATTACCCCCAAAACACTTATGGTCCAATAAATTAACACACTCCGAGGCCAACAAAATGCAATCTGAAATATGCCTGCCCTTAAGAAATGCGTATTGTTTCGGCAAAATAATTCGAGTAGCCATAAGAGCAAGCCTATCTGCGAGAATCTTTGTAATGACTTTGAATATAAAATTAGCCATGGCTATTGGCCCAAATTGAGAGATAGAATCAGCCTCTTGGACTTTAGGAATTAGAGCTACAAAACTAGAATTCAAATTGGGTAAAATATAACCTGTCTTGAAGAAATCTTGGACAGCCAAAGAAACCTCAAATCCAGCGAAATCCTAGCAAGCATGGAAAAAAGAACCACCAAAACCATCTGGACCTGGAGCACTATCCGGATTCATGGAAAATACAGTTTGTTTAATCTCCTCCAATGTGGGAATAGCCAGTAAAGTATCATTTTCAGGTGTAGTTACCAAAGGAGGAATAAGACGAGTAACCAAACCTGTATCAATAGCAAGGCCATCATCATGAAAAGCATTAAAAAAAATGCTCCACCACATGATTGCGCAAAATCTCAACATCCTCAACCAATTCCGAACCGATACTCAGAGAGAAATAAAATTACGAGTCCTGCAAATTTTTGCCAAAGTATGAAAATAACTCGTATTACGGTCTCCATCTCGCAACCATTTAGACCGTGTTTTATCCTGCCAAAATTTTTCTTGAACTAGCAGCGCATGAGACAAAGTAGAATGAGCTTGTAATTCAGCCCCATGACGTTCATCAGTAAAACCCTCTGTGGAGATTTCAAACTGAATTTTTTCTAAAGCCTCTCTAGCATTATCCACGGCAACATTGACATTTCCAAAAACATCAGCATTCCAATGTCTTAGAATAGGCTTTAGCAACTTGAGCTTTTGTTGAAGAATAAACATAGGACAACCATAAACTTGAATAGACTGCCATGAATTTTTAACCAAATTAATAAAATCAGGATGATCTAACCACATGCGATGAAAGTGAAAAGGAGTAGGACCTTGAGCTGCAAACTTTTGAAAAGAAACTAGAAGAGGATTATGATCTGAAGAATGACGAACCAACGTGGAGAAATTGGTGATAGGCCAGGCATCCAGCCATGCAGTAGAACAAAAGCACCGATCTAATAACATTTCAATATGAGATGATATGCCACGTCCATTAGTCCAAGCGAAAGGGGAGCCCTTAACATCAATCGGAACCAAACCACACGTATCCACCATAGCTTGAAACTCCTCACATGCGATTCGACGAGGCAAAATACCCCCCATTTTCTCATGTGCGCCAAGAACCGCCTTAAAATCACCCAAAATAAGCGAAGGACCTGAAAAGCTGGCACAAACTTGAGCAATAGAAAGCCAAAGTGGTCGACGTTCCACCACTGTTGTAGCAGCATAAACAAAAGTAATACAGTGGGCAGTGCCAGCCACTAAAAATTGAATAGTAATATGTTGACTAGAAGTAGATAAAACCGTAGGAGATAAATCATTAGCTGTGTGAAAAACCCAAATATTAGGCAATCTCTGACCTCTATCATTTACTCCCAGAAAATGCATACCAATAGATTTCCAAAAACATGGACAAATTTTCATTGTAGAAGTCATAGGTTCTGCCAAACAAAGAAAATCAAGAGAATGTTTTCTGACAAGGCTCCGTAAAGCTCGTCTAGTGGGGCGATTTGCTAAGCCCCGAATATTCCAATAAATGGTCTTCATGGATTACGGGGAGCCATAGCAGCAACCCTAGCACGAGTTTGAATAGTCTCACGCTCGTAGGTATGATAACCAGATTCCCGTTGTTTTTTCCGTAATCTTCTCTTCTGAGATTTTGAGAGAACCAAAGTCATGTCATCCTCAGAAACATTATTTGCACCATCTAAATCATTGTTTTCTCTACTGGCAACATTATTTTGAAGAGCATCTTCCTCCACCATAGTGTACCAATCATTAACCTTTTGAATTTCAGCGCGAACTTGAGGAGATAAAGAAGGAGAACTAGCCTCTTGAACTTGAGAAACAACTTGAACAGAGTCATTAGCATTACATCTCTCAGAGAGCACAAGAGAAGAGTTTAATTGAATACCTATAAGGGGAGTATCCATCGGAGTATCAGAAACATGGTCACAAGTTGTATCATTATCATCAACTAAACCTTCCACAAAATGTGAAGGAGAAGCATCATCCAAACCCCTCGCACTAGAGAGGGAGTTCTTAATAACCAAACCAGCCTTAGCCAATTGACTAACCACATGATCATGAGAACCTGGAGTTTCTGAAATGTTTGAGTCAAGCAATGTGGATGAAACCCAAGTGGATTAAAATGTCATACAATCTTTAGACTTGATTTTCTAGGTCGAAGACTTCTATTACCTACGTATCTGCGATGAGATTTTCATACTTATTTTAATCGTGTGTTGTTTGTTTTTAGTTTTTAAATTGAATAGCAAGTGGTAGATTGATCTGGTAGTTAGGATTTTTATATTCAACTTACTGCGTTTTGTGTTGAAATTCTTCTTTTTTCTTTAATGTAGATTAGTGTAAAATATCGCTTATACTAAAAAAACAAAAATTTTCGTCCTATCTCAATTTATTGTCCCAAAGCTTCTTGGTTTTCAACATTTCATATATCAAGTTTTTTTTTTATCTCAGAATTATGGCTTAAGGTACTAGACTAGGACGAAAAAACTTAATATATGAAATGTTGAAAACTAAAAAATTTAAGTACAATAAACTAAGTTAGTCCTAATTAAATGAAAAAATAATACTTAAATGAAAATTTTTGTGGTGAGGGAAAAGAGCAACAAATTTGGTTAACTAGAATGGCAACAAGGGATCAAAATGACCAAAACATGAACAATCGGTTTTAGGGTTGGCTCGAGCAACATTTGCGAGGAATATAAGGAGTTGTTTGGTATTCAATTTGAAATTAACTCATAGTTTTCGAAAATGATCAAGGTAACTACATTATTTAGTAATACATGGATACCAAACAAATCCATCAATTGTTTGCTGTTTTTGCAAACAATTGGCTCTAACTGTACTAGGTTCCTTCGCTCTGCTTGCATTCAAATTTTCGACCTGGGTTTTCTAGCACACAAGCCTAATTAAACACAGTTTACGACTAATCATCTAAAACGAAGACTTAGATAGCTAGCTAGGAGTTCCAAATGTGTAATTTACAAGAGAATGCCAAAGGGACAAAACAAAAAAAGAAAAGAAAAGAAAGGGATGGGACAAATTATGAGTACTTGACGTTTTGTTGACTATTTATCTTTCTATTTATTTATTTTTATTACCTGCAATATTTTTAATTAATTTACCCCAAGAGAAAGAAAAATGCTTGAACTCGGAATATAGTATATTAGAAGAAAAAAAACCTTGAGTACTTAGGCAAACCGTCACTTGCATCTTTTAGTGTTCATACAAAGATATTGGGAGCTGGGAATTTGTGTTAAGTTACATAATAGGTTACTTATAATTTGATACTGAACTCACCATTCAAGAAATTTGAACTTAATATCTTTCACCTATAAGTAAAGAAGAAGGGAAGTGATAAACAAGCACACACACACACCATTTCTAGTTTCTTACATACTCATGTTAAATCTTATTTGTTTGTTTGGTTTGATTTATCCAATATAACAGCCATTGTTTAAGAGGAGTTTATGACAAGATAAGGGGATGTGTTAGAATCTCTCAAGAAGAATACCACTAGAGTGTAGTAATAAGGTGAGAATCTAGATTAAGACACAAAATGGAGAAATCATAATTTAGTATTGAACTAGCCATCCAATCTAATTTTTAAACTCCAACTTTTACGCAAAGATTTTCAATTTGCCGGAAATATGGTGACACGCCCCGACCCCGATATTTCCCGAATACCAGGATAGGCACGTGCTGGCCGACACCCGAGGGTGACGAAAGCCATTTATTGAGTGCAAATGCTGAAAACAAGGGATAAACAAGGCTTATAAATATAAAAGAATAATGAATATGCAAGTTAGGACCATGTTCAGAGCACACCTCTAATCTAGAACACTAAAAGAAAATAATATAAAATTGAATGAAACGAAGGAGTGGGTCCTACACCGAGAAGACTCGAAGATGCCGATGCGGAAGTGCCTGGACGTCGGGATTGTATGCCTCAATTCTAAGTCATGAAGGGGGCGCAAAACAAACATGAGTGGACCAAGTTGATATATATATATAATAAAACAGTTATCAACATACTAACCCCCAGGTTTTATGAAAACACAAATATATAATGATAAACATAGGTTTTCCGAAACCTAGCATGTCGTGCAATGTCTCAAATCATAATTCGCATAAATAATAAACACTA
Organism: Pyrus x bretschneideri; assembly: GCF_019419815.1. Classification (NCBI taxonomy): domain Eukaryota; kingdom Viridiplantae; phylum Streptophyta; class Magnoliopsida; order Rosales; family Rosaceae; genus Pyrus; species Pyrus x bretschneideri. The sequence continues at coordinate 2,980,105 of NW_025999735.1, read as the reverse complement.
GTGAATGTCCGATACAACTCTCCTGGCCCCATGCCGGCTCCCGGTCTCTGAGCAGACAGTCAGAGGAAAATACACTTCAGGCCTCATGCCGGCTCCCCGTCTCTGAGCAGACAGTTAGAGGAAAACACACTCCAGGCCCTATGCCAACACCAAACCGTCGCCCGGGACGGACCGGATCTATCCCTATGTCCTGTAGCGGAAAGGACCACTAGGTAAGTACAAAACCAGTGAACATACATATATTGAAAATTAACTCCATAGTATAAAGTCATCCATCATCTATACTATAAAGAGGTGTTCTAAACATGTTCTCAATATCATATCGTCATCCATCAGATATTCTAGAAGAACATGAGTTATAGGAAAATAGTATAATTCAAACTAGCCTCAATAAGCATGTTATCTCGTAAAACGTTTCATAAAACATAATCATCAAATCATGCTTTGCATGTATGCATTTCTACTATTAAAACATGCATTTTTAGAACGGGTCCACTCACAGTACTTCGCCGTCGAAAAGCCATGCCATCTAGCGAAGAAGGAAACGCCACAGATAATCGCCCCTAAGCACATAAAGAGTACATTTAGTCAAACTCTACTCAAACGACTGAATTTAGGAAAACGGACATCGGAAACAGGTTCAGGACGTCGAAATTAGCCTAGGTAGGGTCCCGCACGAAACCCGAAAAGTCAACGGTCAAAGTCAACCTTGACCGTTGACCGGTCAAAGTCAAAGTTAACGCTGACCGTTGAACGGGTCCGGGTCAACAGGTCAAATGGGTCTGGGCTTGGATCCCGATTGGGTTAAAGGGTTTGGACTTGGGTTGGATCCGGGTTTGGGCCTAAGGGTTTGGGTCTAATGGGTTTAGGGTTAACGGGCCGAATGCCTTAAAGAAAACGGCCCAAAGGCCTTTAAATTAACAAAACCCAAATAAAAATAAATAAAAAGGTTGGGTTGGGCTGCCCAGGGTTTTGGGCTTGGCAGGAAAGGCCCAAAGGCCTTGGGTTTTGGTGGTTCGCCGAATTCCAAGGAAGGAGAAGGCCGGTTTTCGGCCGGAGAATTCCCAAGCTCCGATGGAGCTTAAAACTCAACCAAAACATGTCATTCAATATACCAAAATGAAGCCCCGAAGGTAAGGAATCGAAATATACCCTTGGTTCCCATCATCGTGGCCGGCGTTGGCCGGAAAACAGCCTGGAAGCCACGGGTGTCCGCCGGAAACTGGGTAAGATTCAAATGAGTATAACTTCTTCAATACTCAATGAAATTGGGTGAAATAAAAAGGAAAGTTGTAGTACTCAGCGAGACGAAGAGATTGATACCTTTCACGCCAGACAAATAGCCGTGGTTTGGCCGGAAATTGCCTCGAAAGGGGCGGTGCTCGCCGGAAAACTGGGAAATGTCTCCGAGGTGGTTTCTTCATGGTTTGACGTCCAAAACACAACCACGGGGTCAGAACATAACTATAGGTGTGGGCATGGGTGTGTGTGTTTGTGGGTGTGTTCTACTCGGAGGGAGGGAGAGAGGTCGGGGGAAAGGAGAGAAGAGAGAACTGAGAGAGAAGAAAGAGATGAGAGGCTCGGGGGGACAGAATCAGGGGGTGGGCCCCTTGGGCTCACCAATTAAGACTCAAAAACAATTTAAAAAAATGAAAGGTATCCCTCAAAGTTAGTGAAAATACAAAAATACTCATTTTCTTACGTAAATTCCAAGACGGGTTGTTACATATGGAGTCATACACTACAAGTCATCATATAATTGAATTTTTTTTTTTCAAATATCCCTCCAAAATTATATAATAACATGTGACGTATTACTAGTGTTTTGAACGCACTAAAAAATACTAAAGAAAAATAATACCACAGCCTCGAGTCTTAATGCCTCATAAAATTTTGTTGACTTGATCAAAAGATTTTATTTAATGCAGATCTAGAATTTTCTTCTCCTCTGGCTCTACGGGTGATTTTTCTTGTTTGGGGTTATTTGCTATAAGTCAAGCCAAATTAGTTTACGTATAAGCGCTTCCCAACAAGAAAAGACATACATTTTAATGGCCTCAAAAACTAGATCTTGCCCGTTCATCCAACTCCCACCTATCTATCACCCACGGTCTCGAAGGCTCTCTGTAAGGGTTGTTTACTTTTAGTTAAGTAGTAGTTGAAAAAGGGCCTAAAAACCATAGTTTAGACAACCATGCTGTTCCACTAACAACCATAGCTTATAGTTCAACCGTCACTATATTAAAGCCTCATTTGATATCTAAAATTAAATTGAAATAGATAGACTGCTAAATTAAGGTAAAAACTATGTTCATCTAAAAACGTAGAAGATCAATTAATCATAAAGAAAACTATGAGTCTCAATTTCTCTATAATGTAGGATTACAAGGGATGATTTTCCTTCATAGCTAATCCTCTCTTATTCCTTCCAAAACAAAAAGTATAACTATAGTTTCATTTTTTTTTATTATCTGAGTAGAAATTGCATTCAAAAAATCCATGCACAATGGAAATATATATAGGTCCAGAAGGGTGCCTCAAAAACATAAAGGGCATTACAGATATGACGCATAAGCAAGCAGGATTGGCCAACCTCCACCACTGTCAGGAGCATACATTTAGCGTCCTTCAATCAGTGTCATTGTAGCTTCATTTGTGAGGAAAGTATTCGAAGGCTGTGGTTGAGGATGAGAGACTGTGTTTTGGATAGTGAATAGAGGCTGCTTAGGTTGTGCACCACCAATTATAGTTGTGGAACCATTTAGCATAAAAACTACATCCGGCACGCTCGGCCTATCCATCGCATTGTCCTGTACACAAAGCAGCCCAATATGCACACATTTCATTACTTCTGAAGCCGAATATGAATCAGCCGTCAGCATTTCATCCACCAACTCCAATTCCCTGCCTTCCTTCCATAACTGCCATGCATACGCTAGTAAGCCTAGCTGTCGATCATAGATATAGAAGGCGGTATTCTTCTTGCTGCTAATAATCTCCAATACCAAGACCCCAAAGCTGTAGACATCAGATTTTTGAGAAAATATTCCACCCATGGCATACTCCGGAGACATATATCCACTGCGCGAACATGAAACTCATTAGTATATATGTAGCTAACATAAGTGTTTCGTTTCTTCCTTTTAAGAACAATGTTACCAAAAAATACGTATGTAATGTGATCGATGCAACTAATTAGCAGTTTTTATCCAAACAGGAGGAGTCGGTTAAGATTTCATGATGCAATGCTAACCATTAGAACTTTTGGTTGCGAATGACATGTTTAACAATATATAGAAAGGCATGAATCTTACCGCGTTCCCGCAACTCTCTGAGTATTTTCTAAATTCTGTGTCCCTTCAACTGAACGTGCCAATCCAAAATCTGAAATTTTTGGGTTCATTTTCTCATCCAAGAGAATGTTGCTCACTTTTAGATCTCTATGTATTACCTTCAAATACGAATCATGATGGAGATAAACAAGCCCATTGGCAACACCTTGAATAATATTAAAACGTGTACCCCAATCAAGCACTGCTCTTCTCGTCAAATCTGATCATCAAATAATCGATCAATACACCGATTAGAATCTAAAGATAAGAAATTGCAGTAAAGTGCAATTGAAACTAACCGAAAAGAAAAGTATCCAAGCTTTTGTTTGGCATGAACTCATAAATCAGTAACTTCTCATCCTCTTTAACACAGCAACCCATGATTCTGACCAGATTTTTGTGTTGGAGATTGGAGATCAATAACATTTCATTCCTGAACTCTACTACACCTTGCCCTGAGTTACTGGAGAGTCTTTTTACCGCTATTTCCTTCCCTTCTGCTAGCTTACCCTACACAAAGTTGACAAATAAATCATTGCATTCATGTCTGTCTCTCTGTACCTATCATAAAAATAATAATAATTACCCTATAAACTGGACCAAAGCCTCCTTGCCCGAGTTTGTTTGCTATGCTGAAATTGTCCGTAGCAACTAATATGCTATCAAAATCATAGATCTGTAACCCAGATAGGTCATGTTTTCCTCCTATATATTCTTGAAGGGTGTCCCTTGTTAATTTGCTGTGTCCTGATTTTGCAAATATAAACATCAAACACTGAAAATCCAAGCGAAACAACTTTCAAATTAAGTTTTGAGAGATAATCTGCTAATGCATTATATTAATCTAATACCTCAATCTCATTCACTTAATTACCTTTTTGCTTAGCTTTCATCTGGCACCAACCGAACACTATGGCACCCAATACACCGATAAAACAAACTGGAAGGATCGCAACTAATATTATTGCCTTTCCTTTATCTGAAAAGTTTACAAAACAAAAACAAGCCTGAGATGGAAAAAGAAAAGTTATTAATGGATAATTAGAATTGTTCAAGGCTTGAAGCACTAGTATCATTAATTCATCTGCTAGTTCTGCGCGTGCTAGGTGAACATAAACATCTGCGCCGTTAGGGGGAATGAGGTGTTTGGACCAGACCAAACACCATATTTTAAAAACAAGTGCATACGCTTTGTAAGAACAATTATTTAGGCGCACTGTCTTGCAGTCGGCGGATGTGCTCTCAGAATCTAAAGACACAAACTCATGAGAATCTGGTACTTTGAACCCTACCAGCTTCAGAAACCCATCATCATCTTCTTTTCCTCTCAATGTGAATGAATTATTTGTGTATCTCTCACAAAACAATTTGGTTTTCCTCACACACCCTCCCATCCAGTTTCCACTGCTCCATTTCCCTTCTGACTTTGGTACGAACCCTTTCAAGCACTTGCAGATCGGTGAATATTTGTGACGGCGTCTCTTGGGAAATTACAAGCAAGAATATCTCAGTTGACGGATCGCTTTCACTTTTCCAGGAAGTCATGGCAGTCCTCGTTCCAGAATTAATACCGTATCCCAGGAGCTGGCTTCGTAGAAGGGTATCACAAGGGTGATCAAAGCTCTGCTATAACAATTGATCAGCTCTTATATCATCTTTGACAACAAAGTTTCCATTGTCCGTTGTCCCTGTACAGCAGCGTCGCTTTTGGGTCTACCTCTTCTGAAGCTTTATTTGTTTTTTAGAATAAAAACAGAACTCATCTTTCATTTGCCCCCAGCTTTGAATATTATGAAGAAATAATTGGTTACCAAGTCGAAAAGAACTTGGAGATGATACTAAGAAATCAGAAAAAAGAGGGCACCCACTTTGAAGTTTCGTTTCCCATGGAAAGCCACATGGGTTTTGTCATGGTAATATGAAAGAAATTGGATGGAATTGTGAGAGCCCACAATAAGAGTGAGAAAGTTATTTGGTAGTGAGCATGGTTATAGCACTAGTTTAAGAAAACAAAGAAGAGGAGCAAACTTAGAAGAACGCACTTGTAGAAAATGGTGTGTGGAAATAAATAACGCACTTGGAAAAAATGGTGTGCAGAAATTTCTTACTTACTAGAAAATAAGATAAAATTTAAAAGGGCCCATAGTTAGATTAGTAGTTTAAGAATAGAAAATAGGAGAATATTTAGCATAGCACAGAAGGAGAACAAAAGTGTAGTGGGTGGACGAATGAAGGTAGAATTTGGAAGTAATCTCTTGGAATTGATTGGATGGAGAGAAAAGAGACAAACTCTAAGAGTATGTGACACACATAATGTGCTCTCCTGTGCTAAATTTTTGTTACACTACCAATCTAACTATGCGCTCTTCTTAACTTTTTCCTATTTTAGAAGGAGAAGTGTTCATCATGATTCTACAAGCACTACCAGCAAAATACAATCAATTGACGGTGTCCTATAATACTCAAGACAAGACATGGATTGTTCATAAGTTAATTGCTCAATGTGTGCAAGAGGAATCTCGACAATGGTTATAGCACTAGTTTAAGAAAGTTATTTGGTAGTAAGCATGGTTATGGCACTAGTTTAAGAAAACAAAGAAGAGGAGCAAACTTAGAAGAACTGTGAAATCCCGTTCCCGGATTTCACTGTTATAATCAACGTATTTGTATTATCGAGATTTTATATTATTTTTGAGAAATTATATTAATTTATTTGAAATTAGATTTCCATTAAACTAGGTATGAAGGGTGAAATTTGGAAAATAATTATTTACTTGTTGACCTTTTGAGGTCACAAGTAACGTTTTCGAATAGGTCTCGAAGCCACGAGCGCATAGGAGAAAGCCGTTTGCGAGTCCGAATTATAACAGTATAGTTACGGACGTTTGAAGTTGTGAAACTATAGATTGTGGAAATTATTATAATTTCCATTTAGGAGTATAAGTGGCCAAAAAACCCTTTTTGGGATGGGGGGGAGACCGGCATTTTAAGAGGAGGGGGGGGGAGAAGAAAGGAAGGGAGAGATCTCCCTTTCCCGTCCGTACACCCGCGCCCCACCCAAAGCAAATTTTGGCGATTTTCGCCATCTTTTCCGTTGAATCACCACCATTAACTACCTGCAATCTCTTCCACTACCTCCCTTCTACCTTTCTCGCCTAAGATTGAAAGGTTTTGGGTCCAAAACCATGTAAAAATCATGTGGGTGACCCATGGAGTTTTGACGGCGATTCCGCCTTTCCGGTGAGTTTCACCACCCATCACCACCCTTAGTCAACTCCCCTTGGACCCAGGATCAAGACCCAATAGGTTGTAGGAGCATTGGGATACCGAGGAAGTCGAATTGAAGAGCACCCATCTTTGGGTTCCGGCGGTTCGTGGCCAGTTTGGGGTGTTTTCCGGCCAAATTGGCCTTGGCCGCAGGTATAAAGTTTACTCTACTTGTTGAGATCTTCATTCTTGTGAAATTTGGGAATTTTTGGGAAAAAAATCGAATTTTCTGATATGTAACATTTGATTTATGAAATGCTTCTTTTGTTACCAAGCATCTAGACCTAGAAGGGAATTCTAGTTGAAATAACATCCTTGTTAATTTTGTGCTTATTTCAGTGTGTTTGGTTGGGGTTTAAGAGTTTAGTTTGTTTATGAGTATTTATATTCAAATCAATGGTAAACGAACCAACTTCTCTTATATATGTATATACGTGTGTCTGTATATATGTATATAATTGCGGCTTATACTTGTCGAAAAGGGGTAGTGGCAAAAGTGATGAGGTAGTGTTTTGAAAAACCATTAACTTTAGGTTGGTTATTAAACGATAAAGAAAGAAGGTTACGAAACATAGGCATTGAACCTTACAATGTTGATTGCATAGTTGAGAAATATTATGCATGTTTACTAGTATGAAAATGTGAGTTGGTTTTATAATGTGATTTCTATTGAAATGTGAATGTTACATACTTATAACCTATGCTTATTAAATAGGATTTGGCTTGTGTACTGATGATGTTTGTGATATATGTGTTTAATTATCTTTTTAATAATGTGATTGATAATTATGATGAACGTTATGGCAATTATGGGAATTAAATATTGTTTGATAATTATTTGGATATGCTTGCCAACTGAATACCTATTTGAACTTGGCACTATTACCTAGCATGAGATGGGGATGGAAGTCAGAAGATGAGTTAGGTATTTTATTAGATTTTTAGTGGAAATAGTAATTGAGGGAATTCCTTGTGTTGTGCGCCATCTGACTAGATGCTGGTTGATATGTGGAATCGATAGCATGTTTGCGTAACATTGTGTTCAATGTGTTATGATGAGATTGCACCACGTGGAGGTGGTACATGGATGGTCCTGCTTGGTATAACCACGATGGGGGACCATACGCATTCTAGAGGTGATGATGATTGATTGTACTTGGTACATTTTGTAGGTGATCATATTTGGTTTAGTTCCGTTGAGTGATGGTCCGGAACCCGAGTTATTGTTTTTCGTGGAGTGGCCTAAAATCCCATTATTTAGAGAAGTAGGCTTGGCCTAACTAAGTCACTCTAGCCTTAGTTTTTATATATATTTGTGTCAATGGTTCCGAGTCTTATGAATTGAGTTAGAAAATATGTTGGACGTCCGGGTGACTCCTTCGGGAGTTTTCATGATTCGATTATGATTTCATAAGGTATGAATTTAAAAGATATGGGAATGATTGTTATTACTTTGATCAATTTAATTAATTAGTGCGGCTAGAGAATGGTTTTGTGTGTCGTCGGTTCTTAAATATGATGTATGTTGTGAATTGTGATATCATGATGATACATAATGATTTATATGTTGGATGAGTGAGAAATCATGTTTTCATGGGGGTTGCTTATGTAGCCTAAGTCCAGGAACTACATGTTATCAGGTTATAATAAATGTTTGAGGAATGCTTTGTTTTCTTTCTGAACTTAGTGGGATAAACGTCTGATTTTGTGTTATGAACTACGAATGGCTTGATCCCTATTTGAGGGTACGTAGGCAGTCTAACGAGGAGGTTAGATGCAGCCATAAGGTAAACGAAAATTTCCTTGAGATTTGATTCTCGAATTGTGATTTGTTATATTTATGAGACGAGGTATGTGAGATTACGAGTATTTGAGTGACGTCACATGTTGATCCTGGACGTATGTCGGGATCGGGGCGTGACAAGAACGCACTTGTAGAAAATGGTGTGCGGAAATAAATAACGCACTTGGAAAAAATGGTGTGCAGAAATTTCTTACTTTCTAGAAAATAAGATAAAATTTAAAAGTGCCCATGGTTAGATTAGTAGTTTAAGAAAAGAAAATAGGAGAATATTTAGCATAGCACAGAAGGAAGAAAAAAAGTGTAGTGGGTGGAGGAATGAGTGTGGAATGTGGAAGTAACCTATATGGAATTGATTGGATGGAGAGAAAAGAGACGAACTCTTAAAAGTATGTGACGCACATAATGTGCACTCATGTGCTAAATTTTTGTTAAGCTAGCAATCGAATCATGTGCTCATTGAAACGATGCGCTGCAGTTGAAGTATCGATTGTCATCCACAGCTGAAGATTTTCAGCCATGAAAAAGGCATATGGTAGTTGAGATCACAAGGAGCCAAGAGATGTTTTGGAAGGGATAGTGATGTATTTCCATGGCGAGAGAGAGAGAGAGAGAGAGTACTATTCAAAGTCGAAGAAAAAAGAGAAGATGATAGTTTCATTTGGAACGTTAATTTAATTACTAGTAGTCAATGGAAATTTTTTATGCCTAAGTTCGTAACGATTTTTATGGTCAACTTTGCATATAGCTAACACATCAGCCACCTTAAAAGAAAAGTTGGCTTAATCTTGGATTTGTATACCTAAATTGCTCTGCACTTAGATTACAAGCATCAAAGTCAACAAAGGCAGACACGTTGTCGGTGGAATGGGTATAGTTGTATGGTAGGTGGGTATAGTTGCATGGTAGGTTATGTGTATATTTCGACAGCAATACACTGTTTGACAAGTGTTACACCTGTCTCTACTTATAAATGTAATTCTGTATTTCTCCCTAAAAATTTATAGAATTATCACTTTAATCCTTAATTTTTCACCCAATCAGGATCTGGAAAAGAGATTTGTTCCTATCCCTAAGCTACCACGTGGCAGTACCCCAACACACCTCTCCTTTCCCTTTCTGTCCCCTACCCACCGTGACCCCTTCTCTTTCTTTCTCTTTCTCTTTTTCTTTCTTCTCTCTTTTTCTGCACACTCTTTCTTCCCTCTCTCGAAACTTTCTCATCTCTCTCCCTTTCCTACATTGTGACCATGCACTCGCACCCATAGCTGCACCTGCTCGGGGAGATCATCATCATCATCGCCATCAAACCTCATCTTTCTCTCCCTTGCTCTCGTCGCCGTGAGGACGTAAGAACCGAGAACTCTCCGGCTAGTTTCCTTTGTTTTTCCGGTTTGGTAAGTTTTGATTTTTCCCTCTATCCATGTTAGTTGTTGCCTGGATGTGTTTTACTGAGTTTGAGCTCGTTATTTCCAAGGTTTTAGAGTGAGATCGGCACAGGTGAAGGCACACCTATCTCCGGCGAGTTTCGTGGTTGTCGAGGAGTTTTCCGACCACCACAGGCCGTTTTACGGCGAACCAAAGGTATAAAAATACTCCTCTTGTCTAGTGCTTCATTTTGAGACCTAGATCGGGGTCTAGAGTGCACGTTTACAGTTGGCCGGAGCTGTAAAAGCTCCGACGTTCTCCTCCGGTTCGCACCAAGCCCTTCAGGCCGTTTCTCCACCCACAGGCCTTAGGCCTGTGTTGGCTTCAGCCCAAAACCTTAACCCTTTTCCTTTTTATTTTTATTTAATTTCTTTAAGACCCAAAGGCCTTAGGGCCGTGTTAGCAAACCCAAAACCCTTTTTATTTGGGCCTTGGGCCCGTGTGGTTTAAGCCTTAAACCAGCCCACCTAAAAATCTAAACCCATTTTCCTAACCTAAACCCTAAGGCCCAAACCCGAATCCAATACCCAAACCCTAAACCGTGTTGACCCGGGATGACTCTGATGGGTTGACCCATGACCCGCTGACCGTTGACTGTCAACGTTGACTTTGACTATTGACTTTGACCTCAGGGTTGACTTTTTGGGTTTTCGTGCGAGACCCCTCCTAGGCTAATTACTACGTTCTGAACCCGTTTCCAATGTCCGTTTTCCCAAATTCAATCGTTTGAGTAGAGTTTGACTGAATGTACCATTTGTGTGAATAGGTGCGATTCATAGCAGTGATTCCGTTATTCCTGTTTGGTACGGCTTGCACCAACGGTGTATGGTGAGTGGACCCCTTCTAAAAATGCATGTTTTAATGGTAGAGATGCATACAGGGAAAAGCATGATTTCACAATTATGTTTTATGAAACGCTTTGAGATAACATGCTTATTGAGGCTATTTCGAATTGTTACTATTTTTCATATAACCCATGTTCTTATAGAATATCCGATGGATAACGATATGATATTTAGAACATGTTTAGAACATTTCTTTATAGCATAGATGATGGATGACTTTATACTATGAAGTTGTTTTTCAATGTATGTATGTTCACTGGTTTTGTACTTACCTAGTGGTCCTCTTCACTACGGGACGTAGGGATAGATCCGGTCCATCCCGGGGGACGGTTTGGTGTTGGCATAGGGCCTGAAGTGTGTTTCCTCTGGCTATTTAGCACAGGGACGGGGAGCCGGTGTGGGGCCTGTAGTGTGTTTTCCTCTGACTGTCTGCTCAGAGATGGGGAGCTGGCATGGGGCCTGAAGAGTTATTGGACATTCACTAGTGATTATTATTTATACAAATTACGATTTGAGACATTACATGACATGCTAAATTTCGGAAAACCTATGTTTATCATAATATTTGTGTTTTCATAAAACCTGGGGGTTAGTACGTTGATAACTGTTTTACTATATTTATATATCAACTTGGTCCACTCATGTTTGTTTTGCGCCCCCTTCAGGACCTATGAACGAGGAATACGATCTGAGCTACTAGGCATTCCCCTACCGGTGATATTATGCTATATTCTCTCTGCTTCGACATCTATTGTAATAGCACTTCTCTATCTTAGTTATGCTTGTACTCTGTGATAAACTTATGCTCTGGACGTGTTATGTATCTTTCCTAATTTCAATACTTAGAAGTTGAACTTTTATTTTGTGTAATTAGCCCCTATTGCATGTTTTAGCTTATTTCTCAGCTTTTGTTTAAATTAAATGGCTTTCGTCACCCTTCAGGTGTCGGCCAGCACGTGACCATCTCGATGTCCCCAGGACCTTGGGGTCGAGGTGTGTCAACAAGTATGCATGAACCTTTATTTCACTACTTGTAATATGTAAAACTGGAATTTAAAGAAAAGTTTTGCAATGTGAGAAGAGGAACAAAAAGGGTTGAGTAGAAAGGCACCAACAAAGGCTCAAACTGTTAAGAGTTTATGTTTTGGAATTCTAGGAATGGAAAAAGAATTGCAGAGACAATCAGAGAAGCACACGCGATGGTGATTCATTCATCAGCTCACACAAAAATGTGAGGGAATATTACCGTTGCTACATGATGGGAGAGAGCAGTTGTACATCAACACAAACTGAACAAAACATGAAAAATCTTGAAGGGTGCGTTTGTTGCACCAGATTATCTCGGACTAAACTAGCTTCAAAGACTAAAGGGGGTGTATTCAATTGAGAATTTGATATACTTTAATGGATTTATAAATTTATGAATTTTTATGGAGTTTAATTGATTTGTAGAGATTTCATATAAAATTTTGATTCAATTCCCTCGAAATCTCATGGGAAGATGTGAGATTTTTTTATGTTTAAAATACACTACGAAATCTCTCTAATTCTCTCTAATTCCCCAACTTTATCAAATTCTTTAAAATCAACCTTGAATTTCAGAGAATTACTTAAAATCTTAATTGAATACACCCTTATAAGTTAGACTAAACTAAACTTGACTGACTTAGTAAAATGTTTACTGTAATATCAAATTAAAGAACATAATCATAACAAAATCTAATATTATATTATTTAATCAATAATAATAAATATTTAATATAATTTAATTCATCTTTATTATTATTTAATTCATACTTTTATCCATTTTTTTCCGTTCTAGAAACCTCCCTAGTCCCTTCGGACCCTTCCTACTTCTTTTCCGTTCATTTCCCTCATCCTTAATAATTTTGCTCTTTCCTTACCCTCTTTTTCTCTCCTCTCCCTCTGTTTCTTCCTAATTTTTCTCCGTCTTAATCCCTTTTTTTCTTCGTCCCTCTCCCTCTTCATCTCCATCATTTTCTTCCTATTTTTCTCCGTTCATCTCCCTTTTTTTTCCTAATTTTTCTAGGACCCAATTGGCAAATCAAAACCCAGATCAGAGTCCCCGTCATCTGGTTATTCATCGGCCTGCTTCTCCGGCATCAACGGCGAAGGTCTGCGATCAGGGAGTCTGGATTGCATGTGTGATTAGAATGATTGTTGCGCATGTGTGATTAGAACGATCGTTGTGCATGTGTGATTGGACAACTGCTGTGCGTAATGAAACGCACAGCGATTTTGTAATTTTCTTTTTGCTTTTTTTTGTTTCGAATTTTGGGTTTGGATCTGGTTATGAAAATGGAAATACTGAATATTTTTTTGCCTTTTTTGTTTCGATTTTTGCGGGATTTAGGTTTGTAAATGGTAGATGAGAGGGAAGAAGCAGGGGCAGAGTTGCGAGAGGGGATCTCGGTTTAGATTCCTTCCCTCTGCTTCCTAATTTTAGCATGGGACCAGATAGCTCACATTTTTCGACTAATCATCTAAAACAAAAAGCAAGCTAGGAGTTCCAAATGTGTAATTTACATGAGAATGACAAGGGACAGAGTTACCTCCGTTTTGACTTGAATTACTAGTTCCATTACATGTGGATGGATAGGCTCGATCTGCGCAAAAGCAACTGAATCCAGAATTCGTAGTAGTGTTAAGCCCACACTGTCCTCCTGATGCCAAACATTTGTTGCATTGATCGTTTTCAATCTGCAATTGCAGTGAGAAACCCCCGTCTACCGCATCGGTGATCGTTGTTTGACCGGCCTCTATAGCAAGAGCTGCTGTTGTATAAACGGGAACAATAACCTCATATGTACAGCTCACAGGAGATGGCTGACCAACTGTCACCAGACGTGTCAAATAGAAAACAGAGCTTGCGTTGCAGGACTGAGAATTAGGAAGCGTAAAGGAGGTAGGGCATTGGTAGTAAAACGTCATGTTTGTATAAGTAGAAACATAATCAAACAGAGAGAAGTTGAGGGTGGTGTTGACGAAAGTTGGATTACAGATACTTCCCCAGTAATCCTGCCTAGCAACCTTAACGGTCCAAGAATTTGTTGTAGTGTTCATTTGCAGAATTCTATAGCTCACACCCTTCATGCTGAACACAGGGACGCTGTCTGGGCATTGGACCTCATATCCGGGTTGACCACAGTAACTAGCTCGGTTTACCCCCCAAAAGGGATAGGATATGCCTCCAACGCTACCACAATTGAGTTTGCTGCTGCAGTTTGTGAATTGTTGATCATTCTGGCATAAACTTAACTCGACGTTGATCGAAAGAAAGGAAGCGATCAAAAGAAATGGAAACAAGAATTGGAGCAGAAAGAAATGCATGATGGATGTTGGAGGAAAAATCTCAGCAAACAGATTGGAGCATCAGATGGAATGGGGAATTAGTACAAGGAATAATATATATAAGTTGTTCAAACTTCAAAGTCATGAAATGTAAGCCTTTGAAATATTCAATGAAACAGTAGCCTCTCTTGTTTCTATGAGTTTTCTTCTCATTTTTTTTTTCAACGTTCATATCTGAATATCTTGCACACCGGCGAATCCGAAGACGCCACGTACTAGTTTAATAATATTTGTAGCCAGTTTCCTAGCCCACCCGGAATGATCTAATTAGAGGTATTTTTATATTGAGGTATGAAAAGTATGTCGTTCCAGTCTTCCAGAAGCTACAGGCAAAGTCAAGGGGTGATGGAGTCATTGAAAGCCGTCGCAACTAGAAGGGTAGTTATAATAAAAAGGAGAAAATTATTTTTCACCTTTTTTTTTAATTACTATATTACAAATGTCAAGAAAATGCCAAGATGAAAACAATAAACAAGAAAGGATTCCACAAGTTGTTCTGTGTGAGAGGGAGAACCCCATAAATAATACGACAGGAATAAAATGTTCAAAAAAAATTAAACAAGTGTTATTTCCAATCCACTGTCTTATTTCTCAATTTACTTTTAATCAAAAGTTTAATTATAATTGTTCGTTTGCATAGTTACCGAAAAGGATCTTGAAATATATATAACGATAAAAGTTTGGGCACAAAAAGGTAACAAGAGCCTTAGATTTACATGGAGTTGTAAAAGGAATGGACAATAAGTGCGCCGAATTAACAAAAAAAGACTTACAAAGGATGAAGACGAAAGGAATTTTGAAACGAAAAAGTGTGGATCGATACCCTTTTCAATCAAATGGTAAGAAGCTATAATTGATGATGATTGAGTATTTATGTTTGATTGCATAATCACATAACTGTGAAGCATTTGGAGGGTCATTGATTTGCTGTGTAGAATTCTAGAACGAAAAAGTGTGGACGCTCTTGCCAATTAAAGGGTAAGAAGCTAGCAATTGATGATGGTTGGATATTGATGGTAGCTAGTTACTAGAGCATTTGGAGGGCCATTAATTTACTAGTAGACTATCGTCGAAGAAGACTTCGTTGTTAGGGAAATAAAATTTCATTTTTTCAGGAATACTATATAATGAGTGGAAAATAGCATATTAGAGATTCGTTTGGAAAGCTTTGTACGTGCGAAGTTACGCGCTTTGTTTCTGTAGGCTTGGGTCAGTTTTTGCAGGAGGGGATTTTGAAATCTTGATTTGTATATTTGGCTATGTGTAATTGGGTTTGATTACCTTTCTTGTAGTACACACAGTTGAAATCCTATTTATAATTTTTTTATGGAGAAGAATACATCATACAGAAAATTCACATAAACTATTAAACTAAGCAATTGATGATGAAAAAAGTGGTTTTTTTTTTAATTAAACAATATTATATACACTAAAGGGACAGGAAAGTAGGCTAAGCCTCACACTCAACTAGCTATAATAATATGGTTTAAATTCGTCTTTGGCGATAATCGAACCAGTACGAATGAATTTAAGTTTCACTAATTTTGAGTTTTTCCTAAAGAGATTGTCCAAAAATGTATATCAATTTCAAACAGGGAGAGATGGACCTCAGACGCTGTCCTCACGCACCTTGAGTACAAAAAAATAAAAAACTAAAAACCAAAAAATAAGTGGTTATCGATCAGACTCTAAAACTCTTAAAAATGTCCCAATCCCTATCTTGTTGCTATAATAATCTATTGACAAACCAATTAAGTAAGGATTAAGACACAGCCGGTTCATCTTTCCAACTGCAAACAACTTCATTATACTTTGAAAGGGACAAGCCCTCAAACTTTGACAAATATCAGCACTAATTTGACCACTAAACTACATGACCCCTAATTGTGATGGAAGGTTAATATTAATTATCTGCATAGCTAAAGTAGACTATCAATTTAAACCACATTTGTAAATTGTGTGATAGTGTTAGGGAGATCAAATTTTAAATCAAATTTGTAAACGAAATGATGTGTCACCAATAAAAAATAAGCACGTTAATCGACACATAATTAATAATTCAATCATCAACAAGTAACAACCACATCATTTGGTTTACACAATTTGATTTAAAAGTTTGGTCTTTCTAGTATTACCCGTAAATTATGTGATGTGTCATCAACAAAAAATAATTAAGTTAATCAATACTTAAGTAATACCTGCATAAATTGTAATTATGGTTAAAAAAAAGGTGTTGCATAAAAATCACTTACGAGTATATTTTTTTTTTTTCCCTTGATAAACTGGTTGTGAAAAGAGCCTTACATAATTTTGATTTTATTTATTTATTATTATTTCTTTAGATGGTTTAATATGCTAAATTTGGACAGTTGACAACAATTTCATTTGTTTCCAAACATTTTATTACCACGATCACATTGCTAATCACTCTCCCTGATTTAAGTAATTTTGTCTACATAAGTATGGAGTCCAAAAAGTGGCTAAAATATTCTTAAAATTGACAGTGACTGAAATATTGTAAACAATTTATACAGTCCCCGCTTGGTATAATTAGTACTTTCAACACTCTTCCTGGCCACTCTAATTCTCCAACATCGGTTACTTTGTTCAAGCAATTTCTAACCATATATGCTCTCCCATCCCCTCAATTTGGCATGGATCCAATGGAGTCACATAATTCCATGGGACAAAACAAAGTAGTGTAGCCGGTTTGGCACACATAGTTGTATGGTACTGATGAATGTTTACCTACTTCGAATAGAAGAAGTCGGGAATTGAATAGGATCCACTACCTTATTCTAATCAATCTAATTCTTGATTTTCTTTAGATATTGAAATACGGACTGTAATGTGGAGATCACTACACGTATTCTGTACGTATGTGGAAGTCATGATTCGTAATAATTCCAGTGACTACGATCTATGCAAGTATTGAAAGTCCGAAATCCAGTCGATGATCACTATACCTAAAAAAGTTTGATGTAAGGAACTCAGTTGCCAAAATTGTTTAGCCTACTGATATTTCCTTTCCCTCTAAGTAATTGTAGGACGAGTTAAGGATTCAAGTTACTAGAAAGAAATTCAGCTTAAAATGCAAAATCAAGCAGAGCTATTGGGTTCTTAGTTCATACCTTTAGCAGGTGGCAGTGGCGCTGCTGCTGGATTGCTTATGGCCGCTGTTCTGGCGGCGGAACAAGTCCGGGGCTCGGAAGTTTGATTTGGGCAGTGACAAACAGTCTCATTCAAATTCCAATCATAACCACAAACACCCTTTGAACCAACACACTCGTCACATTTTCCACTATTCACCTTATACTTCACCTCATACCCTTCTCTCACTGCAGCTTCAAGTGCCGTCACGTTCAGTATACTGATTATTCCGAAACCTGTAGGATCACTAATCCGAACAACTTTTGACTCACAAATCGGAGTGCCCGGGACAGCTGCAGGTACTGCAGCCACATTCGCGTAAGTTTCGTTGTCGGGGCACTTGAAACCTTCAGCTAGTGAGCTAGAAGCACAATCATAGAGTAACGTGAAGTCCGAAGAACCGGAAACATAGTCGAAAAGATTGGAATCGAGTGTGGTGTTCCCAAACTTCGGTGAACAAATTTTGTCATAGTAGTCATCTCTCACAACTTTGAGTGTCTGCTCATCTTGGTTAATCTTCAACAATCTGTATTTGACCCTCATAATCTCAATGGTGGTAACATCATTCGAGCATGCGAGCTTCAGTTCCGGATAGCCACAATTGTCCGGCCTTCCATCTCCCCAAAAGGGAAATCCCACTTTTGTGATGCCTCCACAGTTAAACGTATTGCTACAAGTTGTGTACGAATCGAAGCTTGAGGACAAAGGAATGCTGATGAGAACAAAGAAGGCGAAATGGGATGAGTAAGAAGGCCAGGAACTCATATTTGGGGGAAGAGAGTGTTTGATAGAAATGAAATGAATAGAGTTTGGGAGTTGTGGTTGGAGGTGGGGCGACACTTACAAGGAAGGAACTAGAGATGAGCTAGTGACGTTATGGGAAAAGCTTGTTCAAAGATGGGGATTATGGGACAAATTATGAGTACTTCATGAGGTTTTGTTGACTTATTCTTTTTTAAATACTTTATATACAATCGAGAGTTCTAGAGTTCAAAGGGTGTTATTAATTATGGGTATTCACCATTCACGAATCGAAGCTTATGGGACACGAACCATTCTACACAACGATTCAATAGTTGATTATTTTGGTTTGACTATTCAATACCAAATTATCGTTGTTTCATTTCACTCTACATGTAAGTTAGAAGTATTATGTTCGACTCTCCTGAATGGTGAATACGATACTAAATATAGCTAGCCTATTGTGTATCTTAATTAGCCGAACTCTAGAACTATCGATTGTATATAAAGTATTTAAAAAAGAATTAGTCAACAAAACCTCATGAAGTACTCATAATTTGTCCCATAATCCCCATCTTTGAATAAGCTTTTCCCATAACGTCACTAGCTCATCTCTAGTTCCTTCCTTGTAAGTGTCGCCCCACCTCCAACCACAACTCCCAAACTCAATTCATTTCATTTCTATCAAACACTTTCTTCCCCCAAATATGAATTCCTGGCCTTCTTACGCATCCCATTTCGCCTTATTTGTTCTCATCAGCATTCCTTTTTCCTCAAGCTTCGATTCGTATTTAGTATCGTAATTTGTCCCATAATCAGACTATATTTAGTATTGTAATTTGTCCCATAAGCTTCTCACTTACGGGACAAATGTGACGAGTGTGTTGGTTCAAAGGATGTTTGTGGTTGGAATTGTATAGCTATTAGATTCCTTTTTCCTCAGGCTAACTATAGTTAGTATTGTATTCACCATTTAGGAGAGTCCAACATAATACTTCTGATTTACACGTAAAATGAAATGAAACAACGATAATTTAGTATTGAATAGTCAAACCAAGATAATCAACTATTGAATCGTTGTGTAGAATGACTCGTGTGGTTTTGTTGACTTGATAAAAAAGTGTCATTTGATGCAAGGCAAATATTCTTCACCTCTGCGTGTGATTTTATCGTTTGGGGTTATCTGCTACAAGTTAAGCCAAAATAATTAAGTACAAGCGTATCCCATCAAGCAAAAAGACACAGATTTTAATGGCCTCACAAATTACATCGCGTCGGTTCATCCAACTCCCATCAACCTGATCACATACGGCCTTGCAAGGGTAGTTGGCTCTTAATTAGAAGATATTTAGGTGGTATTTAAGAGGTGTGTTGTCCTTCTTTTTATTTGTTATTTTTTATTTTAGAAATATTGGTAAAAATTAACTCACACCAAAGTGTAGAAATATTATTATTTCCCGTCACTTTCTTTTGATCACACTCACCACAAATATCATTAAGCATAACGTGAAATAAAATCTAAAATTTGAAGAAAATAACTCATATGGAGCAGATCTACAAATCCTAGCAAACACAACCCAAATTCACATAGATCCACCATTGTCAGGAGCACGTATATTTAACTGAAAAGTATAAACATGTATCAAACGAAAACTAAAAAGTAAAAACCCTAGCTACATAATTCTAAAATATTTTGTATTACGATTTTCTAACCAACTTAACTTGTGAAATTAAAAGCATTCACAAAGACTCGTTTCGGGCTTGGACACTATACAGCAGATGCAATTGAAAGAGAAAATAAGAAAATTGCTACTTATCTTTTAAGATGAATGGTATAGAAAGGAAAGTGAGAACGTGACATTTTGGGGTTCGTCGCGTGTTGAGCAAATCTTTATCACTTGGAAGTGGTTCTTGCTCAGTTGCTAGGGTTTTGTTTTCACATTACCTCCTTCAAAATTGTGGTCCGCTCCTCTGAATTTTGTCAGTGTAAATTTTGGGCTTTGATGCTACATTTGATACAGAAGACAAACCTTTGGGCCTTCTTTCGGCAAACAAACAACAAACTTTTAGGTTTATAAAAAATGAAGTTGTTACTTAATACTACGATATAGTAGTATTCCTCTTCAATTGTAAGTGAGAGGTTTTAGTTTTGATTCTCACCAAAGGCGAGTTTGAATCACATTATTGCTAGCACATTGTCAGGCTAAGCTCACCCCCACTCCTTAGTGTAGATAATATAGTTTGTTCAAAAAAAAAAAAAAGAAAAAAAAAGGAGTTTCTCCAGTACACATCACCAAATACCAATACCTAAGAAGCACTAGTTCGGCAAACTGGTGCCGAACTCCAGTCACAAGCAACTTGGAGTGGCTCCAATATGGCTAAAAAATGGAGCGGAGCGGCTTGGAATGGCTCGGATTCTCCAGATTTAGTTGACACATGACTGAGTAATTAGCAGTGGCGACCTCACTCGCGATGAAGAAGGCCCTTGACTAAGGGGCAGTTTGGGATTCCTGTGATTTAAGAATAATCAATTGAAGGTTAAAACATTTGAGCTTTTGATAAATTATATTTTTAAAGAGTATAAAATCAATGTAAAAACATTTGGTAAATTTTAAAATAAGTGATATAACAAAAATAGGTATGATATGAGGTGGTGCCAACAATAACTATGGTGGCGACATTGGTTGGATTGATTGTGGTGGTTGTGGTAAAGGTGTTTGCAATGGTGGTGGCAATGTTGGTGGTGCTGATGTTTCTAGTGGTATAAGGTTGGTGGTTGCAGTTGTAGGTGGTAGACTCGAAGGACGCGATGGTGGCGGTGGGGGTGGCGGTTGTTATGAAAGTGGCAACGGTGGGTATCAATAGTGGGGTCTGGTGGTTGGGGTGCAGAAGTGACAATGGTGGTAAGGGTGGTGACAATAGAGATTGTGGTTGCAGTTGTAGCGTTTATGGTGGCGGCTGCGGGAACGATGATGGTGGGAATGGCAGTGGTGGATGTTGTTGTTATTGTGGCGATGGTTGCAGTTATGGCTAAAGCAGTGGTGACGATTGTGGCAAAAGTGATGATGCAATGATAGTGGTGTAAGGTTAGTGGTAGGTAGTAGCGACTATTTTTTTTTAAAACTAATGAATTGAAAATATTCACTAAAGGCTCAACTTCATTGATTATAAAAGCAGCTTTTAAAAGCAACTTACAGTTACTTATAACTTATAACTAATGTCTGAAGATCATTGTTTTTAAAATAAATTAGAAAATTATAATCTTTTTATGTTAGGGCAAACTAGTCTTTTTCACATCAAAATTTAGACAGAGGTGCTCAATATACTGGGGTTTGCAGAATTGCACTTGTATGCACAGAAGTTACATATTTTTATTTCACATTCAATTGAGAAAACATTTCTCAAAGGGTTGATATTGACATATTTTCATGTGTAAACAACAGAAAACAAGAGAAACAAGTAAAAAGGAGACTAAGACATGGAACCCATCACCCAAAGATTCATGTGATGTGATATGTGAGTCCTTTACAAACAAAACATATGATTTGATTAATTCAACTAATAACCAATATCATTGACAATCCCATTCAGCTTTCTTTCCACCACTTCTGAACAGATTTTGCCCATCATATGGTAGAAGGCCAGCAGATCAGACAACTGCTCCACTGACATTTTCCCCATCACATCCCTTGCCAGTCTTTCTCTCTCCTCATTCAACTTCAATCTCTGTTTGTAGGAGCCTGCATTTCTCACTGTTGCCCCCATTTGCTTCAGTCTGTTCTCCTGCTGTATGCTCAGTGCTGTGTTGGACTGCAGATGAGACAAAAAAAAAAAAAAAAACACATATTTGCATCAATATAAAGTTACCCAAATGAAAATATCAGACACGAGTCCGTCCGATCTAGATCACCCAGTGATTAAAGAATCGTGGTTGCCCACCTTTGAATTTGACATCAAGAGTGGAAATCAAAACACTAAAAAGCATATCTACTTAATCTCCACCATTGGTATTTAAAAAATTCAAGGATAAGTAACAAAGTATTCCTTTAGCAACTGGTAAAAAAAAATTGACAAAAAAATGTAACTCACAAACTTGATAATCTATACCTCAAGGAATTCTGCTCCAGCTTCAAGTTCAGATTCTTTGATTTGATGCATACCACTTCCTAGGCCTCCTGTGTATATGTTTCTTGCAATTGAGAAACTTCTAACAATTTTCTTTCTCCTTTTCTCCATTTCCCCATCCAACTTCAAAGATTGTGGCACTGAAGCTGAACTGTTGAGCTTGTTCTTGTAAGCAATTGCTGCCTTCACAAATTCCTACAAAATCCCATAAAAATTTCTTTAATTCCCTATTAACCCACAATTAATGATCAATATATCTCATATGTCATATTCTATACACAAATTAAAAAAAAAAAAAAAAAATTGAAGTAGCAAAGAGACCTGATAAGCAGATGGGCAACCAGGGTAATCAAACTCATCAGAATCTGGTCTCCTCATTCTCTCTGGATGAAATTGTAATCCCATGATAAATTTACCTTCCTCAGGATTATATGCATCTGGATCATAAAACCCTTCAATCAAACCATCTGGGGCAAATGCCATTGGCACAAATCTCTGTGCTAATTTCTTAACGCCTTGATGGTGATAGCTATTAACCCTAATCTCCATCTTCTGTTCCCCTGATTCCAAGGACTCCTTAAACCAATGGTGCAAAGGAGTCTCCTCCACCACCTTCACCACATGCCTATGCCCATCATAGTCTTCATAATTTATATGTTGCACATAAACACCATTTTTTGGATCATCAAATTCCAAGTGCTTTTTCGAGAGCTCTCTCTCGATGTCTTGGTAAAGGGTTCCTCCACATGCGACATTCAAGACCTGTGAACCTCTGCATATTCCCAAGTAGGGTATGTTCCGTTCCAGGCAGAGCTTCGCCAGCCTCAATTCGATCGAGTCTTTTTCTTTGTCGATGGCTGTGTCGCTTGCATGGAGCCTCCTGATTTCCTCCAACTCTTCAGATGAGAGGCCTGAGACGGCGACCTCAGTCTCGTAGAGAGACGGGTCGATGTCTTCTCCTTCGCAGAGGAGAACTCCATGGATGGGCTCGAAGCTGTCCAATAACATGTGCACCCCATTTACTCGGGGCACGATTACTGGTACTGCTCCATAACCTACTATAAGATCAAGATGGTATTCACCTAAAACCACATGCGCGCAAAAGATTAATTAGTAAACCATGCATTACGATTACAACAAAACATTAAAGTAAGTGGTGTATTGTCCTGGTGAATAGGTTTTCGTATCCAACAGCTCAAACCTTTTCGCTTCCCTAATTTAGATTAGAATAGAAATATCGTTTGTAATAAAAACGTTAAAATTATCAAGAAAAAAAAGAAAAGAAAAAGGATTTGTTGTTGTTATGGGGATTGAGAACATACCCACAAAATCTACGAACTTGTTCTTGCGAAGGGTACGTCGAGAGACGATGAGGACGCGAGGGAGGATGACAGAGAGATCAGAATTCATGGCGGTGGTGCACGATCAAAGTTATTGTTGTTTGGGTGTCTTGATTAATTTAATTATTTTCAGGGTTAGAGGAGAAGAGGACGAATAAGTAGAAAGAAGTAGAGAGCTTGATTTACTAAAATTAGGGGAGGATAGGATAAGAAAGCCAGAAAAGAGCGCTATTTAAAGAAGATTGGAAGGAGGGGTGTGCGTAGTCTTGGCGCCGCATACATCTCCCCAGTTCCGCCGGTTTGTTGAACAAAATTAATCAATTATATAAAAATTATTATTTCTTATTGCAATATTTATACACATTCGATTTACCTACTACATAATTGTATTTTGATATACCTATCATCATAATTAACCATTCATAACCAAAACATGTTTCATAAAAACCCAAAAAAGGAAAATACATAATTAAATTATCCCTTAAATTTCATAATTAATTATAGAAGATCAAAAATAATTTATTATATAATAGATAATTATTATTGGCACTCAAAAAAATATAATTGTGACATCCAGAGTGATCCTTATATCTATATTCTTATCCCTACCTAGCACGAGGCCTTTTGAGAGCTCACTGGCTTCGGGTTCCGTGGGAACTCCGAAGCTAAGCGAGTAACGCGCGAGAGCATTCCTAGGATGGGTGACCCATCGGAAAGTTCTCGTGTGAGTTCCCAAAAACAAAACCGTGAGGGAATGGTAAGCCTAAAGCGGACAATATCGTGCTACGATGGTGGAGCGGGCCCGGAAAGTGGTCCCACCCGAGCCGGGATGTGACAATAATTGTGTACTTCAACCTTTCTATATTTTAAAAGAAAAAAAATACTCTTTATGAGGAGTGCACAATTAAATTTTTAAAGTGCAAATAGTAGTTCCCGTATAATATTGCAATTCTTATCAAATAATTATATGGAGAGAACATGGTTTTAGCGATCCTTATCAAATTATTATACCGTGCTTTTATCATAATCTTAATAAATAATTTTCATGCAAGGGATTGCCCTAGTGGTTGAAGACTTTATCCGTACAAACTTTCCTCTAATGTAGAATCTTGTTTGTATTCGACAAAAATAAAATTAAAGAAAAAGAGAAGCCTATACGAAATTTGATTAAATATAGAATGATTATGTAAAATAAGATGTGAAGCATATCCGGGAATAAGTCAATCATTCCCCAACGCTATTCTCCTCCAAACAACATTGTATTCACTCATTCAATTGTAAATAGTGTATTTTAAATAGTTAAATACCATATTTGAGTAGTAAATTAGAAAACAAAATCATCTCTCGACAACAAAAAAAAGAAAATTATACAATCTATCACCTTACTGGTGTCATGTTTTAATTGATTCTATCTTTACCATGACCCCCTTCAATTTCAATGAATGGCATCAATTTCCACACAAACTCTAGCATATTCTCTCGAGGGGAGGAGGGAGGTAATGCCTTGGGGCCACGACCCCCCTCTCACTCAGCTTTTGGTTGTAGAATTTTTGTATTAATCATATTAAATAGAGAATAATTTCTCTTTAGTTCTAATTGAGTGCCCCTCCTTTCTTCTTCGTTGGTAACTCACTCTTATGTTTACATCTTGTTGAGTAACATATATTTTGTTAACTACGAATGAGTATGACACTGTTAATACAACAATAAAAGAAAAACTAAATAATAGAGTAACAAAATTAGATATTTTGTAACAAATATTGTCAGAATTTGTAAACATGAGCTTGCTTTGTAAAAAAAAAAAAAAACAAAAAAAAAGGAGCTTAAATTTTTAAGGTGCCCTCTCTTAGTTAGATTTCTGGCTCCACTCTCTGAATCATACCTTTAAAAAGCTTGATTCCTTAAAGGTAGTAGTCCCTAATAATTTCTCCTTGAAACTCAGAGGAGGGTTAAGATTCAAACTTGGAATTTCCTCTACAAAATCATCTTCAAATCGAACCTCTGACCTAAAACGCTTAGCCACAGATCCAGGAATTACATCACTAGGATTTCTGCTTTCCGACGGCCGAATTCGAAAAGGAGAAAAGAAAATTATGTTGGGGATAGATTAGCAGGAAGCAGTCCTTCTTTAGAGTATGGCTGTCATATTTTTTAGGCTGGTGTTGGTGGTTGATAGACCCAGATTTGTTTAGTTGTTTTTGTGTTTTGTGGTTGTAGGCCTACATTTGTAACCAAAAAAAAAAAAAAAAAAAAGAAAAGCGGCCTTGTTTAAATAACAAAAAACTGTAAAATGTCATTATGTTATAAATTAGAAAATTAGTTTAACAATAAGTTCAATAATAAGTATAAAATCAGAACTAATTTAGTAATTTAATTACAAGTATTTTATCCTTTTTCATGTATATCTGATGGCTGCCATCACTTGAAGCGTTTCCAAGAAAATATTCGAATGCAATGAACGGATATTTCATAAGAAGTACAATTTAATCGTCAGTATATTTAATTAAGTAGGCAAACTCAATTCGAATACTTCCATATTACCGTTACACACGTACATTGTATAGTTGAGTGAGTGGAAAATCGAGCAACAAATTTAAAACAGTTTTCGTTTTGGAGTTTGGATGAATGCAAGGCATGCTTTAACTTTATGATTCATGCATGGTGATGCACACACACACAAATACATATACATATACATATATATATATATATATATATATATTGTGAGATATGTTGCATGCGTTGAATTTTAGGTTTTTATTCGGTTGGGACTTGAAGACATGGAAATGCATGCAAGTCGTGGAAGTGTGAAGAGTAAGAGGTACTGTTGATGAATTAATGCAGCTGGGAATGACGGACATTTGGCTTTCAAGTTTTGCATGGATAAACTGACGTTAAGTCGATGGGTTTCAAACTTTCAACTAAGACGGGTCAAAGCTGATCAGAAGCTGACTGGGGAATACTTTAACTACTACTTCGGAATTGGAGAATTCGACAACTGGATTAGCATGCATGGAGACATATTCATATTTCTGATGTGGAGGTAACACCCGGGGATCTACTTATTTGGTGGTGAACTTATCCACTTTGCTAGACTATTCTATTTCTGGTAATATGGAGATCATGAATTTTGTGTATATTAAAATGCGTATCCTTAATTAATATTGAACGAAGACAACACATTATGTGTGTGTGTGTATAAATTTTAAAAGAAAAAAAATAAACTATAATATGAAAACAGAGAAATTGGAGAGAAATGTGAGAGCAAAAGAGAGAAAATAATAGCGTTGATTCTTTCCTCATAATCAAATCCACTATTTTGTATACAGTTTCTTGTCTAAATATGGTGGGTTTCATGTTGGCATAACTTTAACTTGCGGTAGCAACTGCCTTGTTGTGTGAAGTGGCGGATTTAAGATTCCAACATCGGAGGGTCCTAATTAAGATACGCTAGGTGCTAATTAGGGCGGTGGGTTAGGACCTAGCGCCTATGTGTCTAAACGGGATCTAGATGGATTAGACAAATTTAAGTAAATTTGTACATCTTATAAATAAGTGTATGTTTACACTTAAAAAAAGAAAAAGAAAAAAAAATGGGGAGTTGGTCACTTGGGAAATGAAGCAAGAAAGTCTTTCTTCTTTGTTGGAATCAAAGTCCAAAGAACAACAAAGGCATGATAGCCTTCTTTGTATTCATCTTCGTCTAAATTAGATCTTTCTTCTTGGTGCAAAGCTTCTGTTGCACAGCCATGATAGTCTTCTTTCTTCCACCACCTGTCCAGACTGTTTGGTGATTCTCAAATGTCATAACAAGCGCTTCTTCCGATTTTCGAATGGTCCCAAGATCACCTAAGTCCATGAAAAATAGCTGCCAAACTTGATTGATGGCGTGCTTAGTTGTATATGGCAACTTAAGTGAAGCACATTGTCTTTACATGTCCTCAACTGAAAAGTCGGTCAAACTATACATACTAAAACATGTTCTACATGACTGCCTTCAGATAGAAAGTATACTCTGCATAGTTTACAAAATTTTCAATTATTATCTTTACATTATTCTCTTTAACAATTATTATATCATATTACCAGTCCTTTAACAATTTATATAAAAGTTTACCAAACAATTCGACATTATTTTTTTTTTTTGGTTAAAAAACTTTAACAAAAAAAAAAATTTACCAAACACTTAACAAATTTATTTTAGAACTATTTATTCTCACGGTACAACAACATAAACAATTTTTTTAAAAGCACAATAATACCAAACTAGCCCTAACAGAAATCAAAAGTATTCCTCGAGCAAGGGCAGAGCCAAAACAAAATATCATTGGCAGCAATATAAAAGAAAACATCGAAACTGTATCAAACTTTTGTTCATTGCAAATAGAAATCGAGCGGAGCATCATGCCCCTGGCGTCAGGTTATGGTCCGCATGATTACGCAGTCATGTATCTATACATTTTCCAGTTTTAATGTGCGATAAATTTGGAAGTATGAAGTGACACCGTCATCTTAAAGGTGAAGTTGGTACTGGTACTCAATGAGGATGTTGTTGCAGCAAGAAGCAAGAAAACTAATCCTTTCTGCAGCAGGGTTTCACACAACACTTGATTCCCTTCACAAATAAATGGATGGTCTGGTCCTTGATATGCCTCTGAGCTGAACCGACTCTCGAGCTTGACCATGAAGAATAAAATGTCTCTGCATTCTCTCTGGAGAAGCCATTACTGCTAAGGTCCAGTAGCTGCAAATTTTTTGCCATACTAACGGCAGTAGAAAGCTCTTGAATAAACTGGCTCCTAGGAGACGAGGAAGTACTTTGCCACGGGCTTGTGCAGCTGTCGTCAAATTCATGTGCAGCAGTTTCAACTTTTTCTTGATCATCTTCACTATCAGCAACTTCAAGCATATCTAAATCAGTGTTCGCATGGCAGGAATCCGGTTGAGCAGTATTAGCTTCCTTTGGTGCAGATGAGGTTGGAGTAGATTCAGAGTACTGTTTTTCCACATTGGCGTTGTCAGCAAGGTTTAGCTCTTCAAGACAACCATTATCTGCTTGAAACATCAAACAACAAATTATTAGTTCACTTCTAGGGACTAATGTTTGGGAGTTAGGACAGAGGGGTGAGCTTAGTGGTGTGAACCCGATAGTGCTTGGATTATTCGAAGAATTCCAGCAGTACCAAGCTTGCACTTTTGAAGGGACAACACTTTCAGAGAACATTGAGAATCCAAAAGCATTGATGATAACGCATTGCTACCCTGTGTTCATAGTTATGAAATGGAATTAATTAGAAAAGCATGGACAACCCTTTTTGTCTTGGTAAGATCCAAGAAATTCTCTCATAGCAGAAGCTCATTCTTAGATTAGCAAAGAGACTAATGACAACATTCTTCGGGCTTATCAGGGCTATATCTGCATGTAATTCTATATAAGAATGATCTAGATCAGCTTTTGACTGAGACAACTCAAATACAACCGTCTTTTAGACTCAACTTTTATGGTAGTGAAGCTGACAAGCAAGTTCATATTTGAAACTTATAATACAATTTCCAGTTTTCAGACATAGTATTACTTGCTGCTTCTGCCACCAATAAAAAGCGGTTTCTAGTTGCAACAGAGAGCAGAAACAAGACAAACATAACAAGTTTGACATTTAGCAACCCCCGAGTCAAAAGAACAAACCTCCTCCATGATAGGATTTTCCGAAAGGTTCAGCTCAACAATGCCACAGATCATCGAAGAATCAGTGCTTAGTTTGTGAACATAATTCGACGTCACTTCACAATTTGAAAAGTCAAGTTTCACAAACTCTGAAGTTTGGCTGAACAATGACTCAGTTAATAGTAATGCCCCATCCTTCAAAAGAACAACAAAATAAACAAAATTGGAAAAAAGCCAGAAAGGAGTCGGAGAATATGCCTAATGATGTAAATCAAACAAAAGTGAGAAGTTAGTGCAAAATGACAGTGCACTCACAATACCAATTCCAGTCTCCCGAAGACTTAATCCTGACAAGGACAAGGTTTTAGCAAGCTTGCAAAGGCTATCTACTACAGACTGTTTTAGCTTCAGTCCATTCAGACTTAATTTTGAAAATCTGCATAAGAAAGAAATTTGTATATTCGCACCAATTAGTGGATAGAGTTACCTATGCATACTGAAAGAAAGATTGATTTTGTTTAGATCTAAACCTTTTCAAAGTGCCAAGCTTGGAAAGTAAATTAATGATGGTATTTTCGCGAATTGAGTTATATCCTGTGAGAAGGAGAGGAATTGAGACAACCTATTAAGTGATAAGAAAAATAGTCCAGCCACTAATGTGTATTGCAATTACCATATGTCAAGCATACCTATACAAAGTTGCTCAAGCACAGAATCAGCATTCAATGCATTGGCAACCTTTTCAATTGTTGTAGACGTGACAGAACAGCACTCTATGCTCAAGCTGCAAAGAGCTACAAAGCAAAGTCCCATATAAGCAGGGATGATTGAGTGTTACTTTGAACAAAATCCATTAAAAGAACTAGATTTACCAAGAGGCATATACGCTACTACACATCAATAAGGAACAGAAAAAGTTTAAATGCTTGAGCTTCACGGAAAGCACTTTACCCTTGCAATTTTCCAAGATAATGGAGAGGCAAGATGCACATCTATCAGTGAGAGGATTTTCAGAGATATTGAGCACTTCCAATCGAGCAAATAGCAAAGGGCATTCACAAATCTGAAGATTGAAACACAGAAAATGGTTGGGGATGAGTGAGTACAAAAAGGCCTTACCATTGTCCTGATAACAGAAAATTAAATTATAGTTCCTACTGAAATAGTCATTGCATATAATAAAGCTACAAAAATCCATGATCCAATAGTCATTGCATATAATGAAGTTTCAGTCCTTAACTGGTTAGGGGAAATTATTCATTTACCATTTTTTACAAACTTAAGCCATTAGACTATGCAATAACAACTCACATTATAATAGCCTGCATTAGGAGCTTAGGAGGTGAAAATTACAAGGACGCAAACTCCAGATCTCTTGCTTTGATACCATTATTCTAAAAACTTACTGGAACAGAGTTAGATACTGGGGAGCATTTTGGGCATCAGTTTTGAATGAGTTCAGGGATTATTCCTGTTCTTCTACGATGATGGATGTGCTAGCAGCTGTAGAATGAGTTTGGGTTAAAACTTTGATTTTTGTAAATTAGCCCATTTTGAGAGGTCTGATATGGTACATTAGGTTTGATCTTAGATGGTGGATTTCTTATGCACAATATAGCCAACTGGCAACAAACAAAATGATAGATGAAGTTTCAGTCTTTAACTGGTTACAAGGAAATTATTAGTTTGCCATTTTTTCCGAACTTAAGCCCTTAGACCATGCAATAGCAACTCAAATTGTAATAGCCTGCATTAGGAGCTTAGGAGGTGATAATTACAAGGATGTAAACTCCAGATCTCCTGCTTTGATACCATTATTCTAAAAACTTACTGGGATAGAGTTAGATACTGGGGCATGAGTTTTGAATGAGTTCAGGGATTATTCTCGTTCTTCTAAGATGATGGATGTGTTAGCAGCTGTAGAATGAGTTTGGGTTAAAGTTTTGATTTTTGTAAATTAGTCCTATTTGAGAGGTATGATCTAGTACATTAGATTTGATCTCAGATGATGGATTTCTTATCCACAATATAGCCATCTGGCAACAAACAAAAGGCGGGAGAGAGTTAAAGTTCACTCTTGCTTACACTTTTTCTTGCATAAACTCAATACTTGGGAAAAACATGTAGGTGAATCAATCAAAGAAGTCAGCCTAAGCTTTAACATAAAAATTGTTGCAACGCTGGTTAAATACCTGAGCCAAAGAATTTATACTAAATCGGTTAGAGTGGAGATCCAACATCAACCCAGCATACTTTTGGCTTGATGATGTGATTACTTGCTGCAGCTTCTTCATTGTATCAATTCCTGGAAAACAATGAGCCAATAAACGGTTAGGACAGCCCACAATTCCTGGGATAATTTTTAGGCCTGAGTCTAGGTGAAGAATGTTTACAGAAAGGCTACTCCATAATTTCTAGTCCAGAAGCAACATTTTCAAATCTAAATAACCATAGCCTAGAAATCAGATGCTATAGTGTTACCTAATGCATTGTGAGAAAGGTCTAGCATTGCAAATGTTTTATCTATACGCAGGGCATCCAACAATGGGGCTAATGAAAAGTCTTGCAGTCCACAATCAGACACACTAACATCATCATCTGAGACCTGACAGACGAAAAAAATACCACAATCAGCAAATAGAGTAAAGGTCCAAACAAAAATATGAGTTTATCATCTCACAATAGATTGTCGAATACAGAACAAGGATGCCCTCACTCAATTTTCCTCCAGCCTTACCTCCTGCTCATAGAGTTTCTTAAGCAGCTTCATATTGGGTGTCGCAGATGACTTATAGCAGCAATCAGTGTATAGTTTTATCAACCTCTTTTGAACCCATCCTGTGTTGGTAACAGGTGAAGTTGGATTGCATATTAACATACAAGAAGTTGGAAAATAATATATTTCCTTTTAGAATCTTATGTTATCCCTAGCAGAAACTATAAATAAATATACAAAAAATCTAAAATCATATGTACATATCACTGCAAACAGAAAACCATAAACATCCAAGTTGGAATTTGGAATCATGACATCATGGACTCTGAAAAGTATTATCTGGTTTGCACAATCCACAAGAAAGTAATAACCCCACAGAACCACAAGAAAATCCCAGGAAAATAAAAACAAATCAGATGCATTGTAAAAATAACTCCAAAGGACTAGTTTGTTGATTGCAATTACAAAATAGTACATTTTTTAATAGGATTACAATTATAACATAACCATGTTGTATCCAATTGAATAGTGCCTTCAATCAGTTAAATCTTAAATGACGTCATTTATTTTGAATGAGTTGCATTTCCAACAAAACAGAATAGAACACAGTACATATCTAAAATAAAAGAAGAGTTCAAATAGACATGTCATTTAAATGAAGATCAGAACATATGAAGTGAGCTTTGAACTGTTGGAGCACATACCATCAATAAAAGCTTCAACCAAGGCTTTCCCCATATGCTGCTTAAGCATTTCAAATGCTTCCAGGGATTCTACAACTCTCTCACCCCATTTTATATTCTTTATTTTTGGAAGCAGCCCTGAAAATCTGAGTATTAGTACAATCACAAGACGTTTTGAAGAAAACAGATCATTTAACATGAGAGAGAGAGAGAGAGAGAGAGAGAGAGAGAGCAATAAAACATAATGGTGCCAAACTCTTAAGGATAAAACCTAGAAAAATTTAAGCATTCAATTTAGACACATGAAATGAACTAAAGAGCACATAAAAAGTTCCATATGCAGGCAAGCTTAACCATGTCTAAGCGACTTGGCCAGAATTTGTAGTGCACCACTGAGACAAAGTGGCCTACTCTATTAATTGTGAAATCACCAACTTAGTATGATTATTTCACCAACAACACCTCTGTATGTGCCACAAATACATATAACAATACAGCAAAGTTATTTAAAACACCCTAGTGTTTATATCATGCACAACTACCTAGTTTTCATCTTGGAGAATAGTGAAATGTTTTAAAAAACCATTCAAATTCTTTCTTTCCTTAAAAATGAATACAAATAAAATAAAAATCTCTGTATGAATAACATATCCGCTGCAATTCAGTGAATCATCTTGCCAACATTTTAGTGATATAAATACTAGCAACTAGAAACATGCTAAACTCGACTGATGCCTACCCTCTGATCTTCTTTCAATAGGAAGCCGTAAGTAGTATAAGCATGCCAGTTCAGTCTTGATAGACTCAATGCTTAACTTATCAGAAAATGAGCCATAATCCAAATGTATTAGGTCTCTGTCAATCTTGAATGTAATGCATTGCTGCAATTAACGAAGAAGACCACAATTTAGTAAATAATACAACTAAAAAACAGTGGCAACAAGGAATCAGAGACATAGAACCAAATAGAACCATCTGCATACAAGTGAGTTGAGTAGCACTCACATTGTGTTCATCGTCAGACGTAAGAAACATAAGATGGGCAGCATCATTGTCATACACTACATTTTTAGAGACACTGGTGTCACCTTTAGAGCCATTAGCAACAATAGGACTTCCATCGGATCTTAAAGCATTAAAACCTTTGCTTTTTTGAGTGACCAAACTAAGATTCCTGGATTTGCATGAACTAGAGCTTTGTTCAATATCAACAGGATCGCAAAACCTCATGGCACCATTTGTGGTATAGGCTGAGACATCCTACAAACCCCAAAGAAGTAAGCACTTAAAATACATCTACAACACTAGGGCGACAATAATCTCCATGATTAATCTGATACTAGCCCTACCTGAAATATACGAGCAGGACTGGCTGTGTTACTTTTACTCTTCACTGCAACCAGATAAGAAATATAATTGAATGTTATGGCTTTTCACTGTGGTTATAATTGAAGGTCAAATTAAGTCATGATTAAAACTTACATTCATCAGATGTAGCAACAAATTCTAATGGTTGTTTCTTAGACCAGCTTTTTGAGCAGGGTACCTCATCTTGCATTTCATCTTCATCATCAGAAAGGACTAAACGAACACGTTTACGCCCAATGACTGTCTGCTCATTGGTGTCTGTCTTCGACAAATTTTTTGATGAAACATTTGTCTGGATGGTGTTATTTTGTTTTCCTGAAGGAGGGGATTTCAACTTGAGTGAATCTTTGGTGGAACATTTGAGAGAAATTAAAGGTTCATCATCGTTTAACTCTTCCATACTGGCTAAAGACTGTGATCTGCTGGAACTAGATTTTCTAATCTCTGAAGAACAGCATGCATTATGCACACCATCTGACAGATGACCACTCCCTTCTGTATCAGATTCAGAGCAGCGATCCTCTGCCACATTCTCTGTTTCAAGATCTTTATGTTCTGATTTCTTCAATTCTTTAATACGAAACTGCAATCTCCTACAAAAAAAACCATCTGCCTTTAAAAACAACTTATAGAAAACTCCATCCAAAATATGATGCAACAAAAAATTCTAATACACAAACCACTCGGTAATTATTTTCCATCTGAAGAACTCGACTTCACCCTATTTGGATAAGGGGATCGCACGAATTACCTGGCTTCTTCCACATTGTCAAATCTTATCATGTGACTATAGTGCATATTTTCTAGTGCCATTAGCTGCACCGAAGGAAGGTTAGCCTCAACAGCAAGCCTGCAGGACAGTAGTATGAATTCAACACAACCCTTGAAAGCAAGTAAATTTCATTTTAGGTCAGAAAAGAAGTAAGTTTCTTTCGGAGGTCATAAAAGAAAGTTATACAGTTATAGCCAAATTTATAATTGAATGGTACTCTACCTTAAGAGCTAGAGTAAGTACCAACAGCTCATTTATGGAAAACAAACTCAACACAACCCAAATACTGAGGTTGGCTACATGACTCTTTCACAAACACCTTGGGGGTACTCAAGAGTCAGAATGAACTCTCTTTCATATAAGTTTCTAATATAAATCCCCTATCATAAATAAATTTCAATTCATTTTTGGTTTGGACGTTTTTTTGTTTTTTTCTCTCAGTAGTGAACTCCCTGAGAACCATTAGGACACACGGTATTACTTAGGACTGCTAAACTTTTAAAATGAATAAAAGAATATCTGAAAATCATATCAAGATATCACACACCATGTGAATTGCGATGACAATGTTAAAACTAAAAGCAGCAGTTTATAAAAGTGAACAAGGGAAACTTGAATTGAAATAAAATGTGCATTGTGATCAAGTACTATCTTTAAGGTTCTTAATGAGAATTACTTAATGCGAAAATTAAAGGGGCTGGAAACGCAGTTTTTAACTCAATCCCTCCAGCATTAACTCTGTTCAGTCTGAGAACAAGCTGGTTCTGGTTTGGAAAACTACTAATCATGTACATTATAATACTAGGAAAACTGGTGCATTGCTTTCTATTTAAACACCTATGTACTCTATCACTGAGCTATGAAAAGATAATATTCCTCTCATTTTCTGGAATTTATTTTTGATATGTTGAATATAAGCATACTCTCCACGCCCTACAACAACACCTACAACTTCTTTGTCATGTGAAAATGCATTTTGGAATATTTTTTTTTTATAGCAAGTTGTCAATGAAAATTATTAGACTGCAAAAATAAATGAACAGAACATTAAAAGCAATGTGACCCAATTGCTCACAGGTGTTCATGATATCAAAAGTTTGTATTTCACAATTTCCTATGCATGCAACAAGGTGGGTTTTGTGCTGAGCATGGTGATTAGAAAGCTTCTTTGTTATCTTCCAATTTCAAAAAGAAATGTCCACTGGAGAAACCATACCTGTAGCCCTCTTCAAATGCATCTAGTGCTCCTTCCAAATTATCAACACTGTCTAAAACATCACCTATATTAACTTTGGCTAACGCCTGCCCCTGAACATTACCAGTTTTAAGTAAGCATATAGTAACAGTGGATGTACAGTACAAACATCAACTTGATTGAAATACATGAATGAAATCCTAATGTTGCCTAGCAGGACCATCACGATCTCTACTTACATGACATAGCCTACACCAAGCTTGCCAAAGTCTACTAAGAATTAATTTAAGCAAGTTTCAAATCCAAATTACTTCTTTTCCAAGGACACAACTACTCATCATAATGTATAATGTTATAAAACATACACCAACTTACCTCCAAATTGCCAATTGACTTGTATTTCTCCAAACTCTTCGTGCACCATTTAAGGGCTTTCTTGAACTCTCGTAGGTTCTGGTATGATTCTCCAATAACCAAAAGTGAATCACTGATCTTTTCTTGGTCATAAAGCTCACTTGCTAAAACTTTCTTCTTTTTTGCAAATTCAAGGGGCTGAAAAATAAAATTTCACAATAATGAAAAGCATTGCTCTTGTTCACAGAGGAAGAATGATCTTTACTTCCTGGCTATGAATTTTCAGTTAACTTATCCATTATTGCATTCAACTTTCAAGAATAAGGGATGTTAGTGAGATGATTAAAAATGCATTTTTTCTTTTGGTAACAGAAGACAATTGCTGTATTAAAAACAATGATGTTCATGAAAGAACCCTTCTTCATAATCATCCTAGAGACCTCCCTAACAGCATATAATACCAACAAGATTCGTCACCATCAAAATCTTTCCAACCAAAGAATAAAGCAGCATGTGAATGAGTTTTTACAGTTTGAGAAATACAACTAATTGTGCAAACCACATGGCCAAAAAAGCCCAACCAAAAAAGCAAATTTATCCAACAAATTGGACAAAAGTGAGTGACTGTTCATCGGAACAAACACTGGCAGATTCATTTGGTTGAGGGTCAATTTCATTGAAGCTGAATAATCAAAGAATTTATCCTACAGAGCAGAGTTGGAAACAAATTTGGTGAAACACACCCTTGAAGACCATATCCCAACCCGATTGGTCTACTGACAGAGAATTTAGGAATGCAGAAGAAACTATATACATATATATGCTTGATGAGCATAACTATCTCACAATGCAACATGCAGCCTCATATGTCGCACTAAAATATAAAAGGATTTCTTTTCTACCAACAAAGATATATTTAAGATAGAAACAAGATACTAAATGGACAACATACAGTTCAAAAGAGTAGAGAGTGAGAGAAAACATATTGAGTCAAGTATGTACCTTTGGCCAGGCCAAGATCATCCTTGATTTCTCAATCAGACAATCAAGAGAAGCAATTTGCTGCAGCAGACACTTCCTCTCACGTGGTGTGCCTCTTGCACTGGCCATGTCTCTCATTAGCTTTTTGAGATTCTGCTCTTCTTTCTTCAGCCCATCCATTACTTTCCTGGCTTCTTCTACAGTCTCAATATTTTGATCAATTTGCCTGAGTAAAGCATCCTCATCTTCCATTGATTTTGCCAGTTCAAGTGCTTTTTGGTAGCAATGGATAGCTTCCTCATACTTCTGAATTAGGTAATGCAATTCACCAAGATTGATGTACCCCTTTGCCTCCCCTTGACAATGCTCGATTCTTTTACATATCATAATGTCCTTCTCAATGTGTTCTCGAGCATTATCCCACATCCTCAGCTTTATGTAAACGTTTCCAAGGTTGTGATGGAGCCTGCTGCGCCCAGCATCATCTTCCATTACCTCCTCTTCGTCACAAATCTCTAATCCTTTAGTTAAGACTTTCCGAGCCTCTTCCCAATTGTCAAGATCAAATTCAAGCATTCCTATATTGTTATGGGCATCAATATATTCCTCAACGAAAGAATTATTAGAAGGTGGGTTCTCCTTGATCATCTGTGCAAGCTTCATAGCGGACTTGAAATACTTTTTGGCATTCCGAATCGAGCAATGTTCATCAATAGACCTTAAAAACATTTCATGGTAGGTACGACCTAGTTGGGTATTGGCCCTTTGCTGCTCAACAAGATTATTTTCATCCTCAGCGAGCTGTAAATGTTTTTTCTACAACAAAAAGAGGTGAAGTCTCAAATTTTTTCTTCTCCAAAAGAACTAATCATACAACTATTCCATCATAAACAAAATAAGAGACGCTAAAGAATTTAATTCCCTTTTTAAGACTACACAGAGGACAGAACCATATGAAAATCCCAAACAACAAACCGAAAAACTTGAACTCAGCAATTATAGGTACTAACCAGATCAATGGGTCATCATCCCTTTCACCTTCATGCATTTTCTCACTAACCAAACAGATATATTTTCTCACTAACAAAACCTCTCCACTCAGCTCATCATTTTTTAATCAAATTAAGAAGTAGGATACTTATTCACCCGAATCTTCCCCAAATTTCTCAGCGACCAACCAGAAAACTTTCCCATTGCCAATACATTCTTAATACCAAAATAAACAAAAATTCCCAGGGGAAAAAGGACTCCAATCGAATTGAAATTCACACGAATCGAACCCAATCGAGAAAATACCTGATAAATAAGAGCCTCTTTGAAGCACTCGAGGCGAAGATAGAGCTCGCCGAGGGACTGACAGGTGGGGAGACAATGCTTTTGGGGCAAGTACTTGACAGATACATCGTAGTCGATTCGGAGCCACTGGAGGGCCGCCACGTACTCCCCTCTCTTCTTCAACATGTCGCCGATTGCGTTTGCCCACCGGGCCTCCTCCTCGTGGTTCCCCACCGCCTTCGCATTCCGGTATGACTTCTTCGCCGCCGTCAGCTGCGCATCCTCCCGAGGCATTTCGTTTCTCTAATTCGTCGGAGGGATTCAGAGAGATCGGAATGTATGTGTGTTTGAGTGTATATATATAAATATATATATATATGAGACTCTGACGTTTCGGCTTTTGGAATTGGAAATTTCAGATGGAGGGCACAACTCCCGCCAAAACAAAATCTATGTGGGCCGGGCCAGATTTTTTATTGTTTTGGTACAATGGATCGGAAGGGCTACGGCCCAAAAAGGAAACTGCAAAAATGAACAAATGGACCATTGGGAGGCGAAAATTCTCGACGTGAACGGTAATACTATTGCGATCGATGTTTTAACTGAATATCAACGCCACATAGATTATTGTGAATATAATGTTAGTACTGACATCACATTAATATTCGGTTGCAATATTTTTGTTCTCATCGCTCTGTGTCTTGAATTTGGTCTAAAGAAAGTCTCCATTGGAATATCTTCAAATCAAATGTTAATTTAAAACATCAAATGATATTTGAGGGCTATGTGGTAGTTTGACATTTTGCAAATTTTTTGATCTACCCGATACGGTTAAATAATAATGTCATTCTATATTTATTTATTTTTTATCTCTTTGTGAGTTCAATTATTTAGACAACCAATCAAATACTTAGAACACATAAAAACACTTATTATATATTGCATCATATATATTACAAAATCATTAAATAAATTTGACAGCATAAAGTTTTGCGTTCAATTAACTCAACGTCACGTAAGAAACTAAAGACTCAGTTGGAGAGAATTTGCTGGTATTTTTTACTATTGTATGTCTATGTGGCAATTTTGACATCTCCTTTAAAAATGATTTTAGGAGAAATTGCAAAATAAACAACTCTAGATGAAGATCCAATTCCTGCCAATTTGTAAGGCATAGTTTTCTACTATGAAAAAATTGAGGTTTTACTATAAAACCAATTAGCAATATGAAGAGTAAGTAAACTTACTTATAAGTTCATAAAAAATTCTTCCTCCGATCAATGTGAAATTCATTTTTAACATCGTTTATGTGCGGACATGGAAGCACATAAATTTGAAAGAAGTAGAAATGAGCTATTTATAGTGAATATAATAAGTAAACAAACTGTAGGTCGTCACATGTAAAAATGTGGAGCAAAAGTTGATGAAATATAATTATATATGCATTGCAAGTGGCTTTTACCATAGTGGTGGAAATATATTAAGCTCTTGCATGACTGTCTACGTTCGAATCTTGTTGATGACTAATCTAACACTTAATCTTACAAAATCTATTGTTTGACAAATAGAGACAAATTACAAGTAAAAACTAAAATGGATGTCTGAGCCCGGGTTCGAACCGGGGACCTCTAGTGTGTGAGACTAGCGTGATAACCGACTACACCACCCAGACTGATTTGTCCATGTTTTCATATTTAATAGTATTTTACTAAATGTGATGCATGTAGACTTGTGAAAACAAAACATGAGCGATAGCCAAACGACAACCTACGAGGCTACAATTTAAAGGGCATTGCTTGCCGTTTAATATTATGATTTAATGATATATTTTTTTACTTAGGAAAGGAAACCTTGTTTAATATTGGTTGATGGCAAGTTTAAATGTATCTATTGATTATCGGAAATAATTTTACGAAAAGATTTAACTCGTCTACCAAATGATGTTCAGAAATATGAAAGAACAAGCTGAAAACCCATTTTAATTTCACAACAAGTGATAAGGACTCCAACGGTCCTAATAAAGCAATATTATTAAAAGACTCCAACAACCCAATTTCATCAAAATTTATTAAAATTTGATAATAAAGCAATATTATTGAACAAAAAATTATAACATTTATACATTTATAAAGATGTAAAGTGAGATTTTGTGTAGAGTATAAAGAGGATAACAAAAATGAAGCCGGAAAAAAATATTATGGTGTTGTACTAGTGAGCTTCTAGAGTTGGATAGTACAATGTTCTTCATCCATTACAATCCCAGTCCAATCTTTTTAGGATGATAATTTGGACGAGACTGAAGGCAACACAAGTCAAAAGGAATGAGATTTTGTAGCATGTTTGATTAAACAAATTGCTCGAAATGATTAAATAAAAGGGTCGAATATAATTGACTATATTTTACACACACAAACACAAATAATGCAACACAAACACAACCCATTAATTAATAATTTAATATGATCAAAGTTCTAGCTTGAACTCATCAATTCTAACCTCATGAGTTGGTAGAGGCCAACATCATATCATTAGGGCAGAAAGGGCCCTATATAATTATAATAGTGCACCGACAGAAAAACCGCAAAGAAATTGCTGCTCAGTTCGTTAAGAATATTTACCTTTGTTTTTAAGGGTCTTGAATTTGATTCTCCAATATTGCTTCTATAAAAATGAAATACATCATTTGATAGAATTGGGAAAGGGATCCTCTCCGGATTCCTTCCTCCTAATCCACAAAATCAAGGGATCCCGAACTTTGAAATTTTGATCCAACGGCTAAAGTTATTATAACTTTTAAAGTGGACCCCTATTTGTAGTTGTTGAATCAAATTTCAAAAGTCCGGATCCCTTGATTTGATGGACTAGGAGGAAGGGATCCCGAGAGAATCCCTTTTCCATAGAATTGTTCGCACTCCATTAAGTACTGAGTACCCGTCATGGCAATATCTTATCCAAAAACCCCAACACTAAGCAAGATACCGAAAAGGTTTTAAATATCAGCAAGCTCTTGCACGCTCAGATCCAAAGTTCATGAATTTGGGGATTGTGGTTGATTATAATGCCAAGTTATAATTATTACATATGTCTAATGTTAAATGAAAAATAAATAAATAAAAAAAATGGTGGATGTGAACGTTTTTTCAATACAAACGATTAGCACCTTAATTTATACTAGAAGAAAAGAGAATTTGAACCTGAGATACAGTAAGCTAAATCCAGCATTTGCTATAAATGCAAACATTTAAAAACTTATAAACCACACATTTTCACAAGTTATCATCAAACAGTTATTTTCATTAATTGATAGTACCCTTTTTTTTCTCATCATAGTACAACGACTGATAGTCGGTACCATGGTAGCTACACATGAACAATGACAATAATTCATCGTTCATATTTGTTACAATATATCGATATTTTTACACTAAAGAGAGGGAGAGTTCAGCTAAGCTATTTTAATTTCACACCAAGTGATAAAGATTAAAGACTCCAACGGTCATAATTACATTTTTTTTCTTCAGAGAATTGACAATTTCTTTCCAAAAAGGGTATGTGTGAGTGGACGAGAACTTAGAAAACAAAAACACAAAAACACAAAAAAAAAAAAAAAAAAAAGGATGAGGATCCTCTTTAGATCGTCTTTGTGAAGGTCTTAGGGATCCTCACATTTCATCCATTCATCGTATATCGTGTGACCATAAATTATTAGGTATTGTTTATGTTTAATTTTAAATAATAAAATTCAAAATGTTTTCTAACTGCACGATGCATGATGAACAGATACGATGAGAAGATCTCTAGAGATACTCACAAAGAGGGATGGGATCC
Organism: Pyrus x bretschneideri; assembly: GCF_019419815.1. Taxonomy (NCBI): domain Eukaryota; kingdom Viridiplantae; phylum Streptophyta; class Magnoliopsida; order Rosales; family Rosaceae; genus Pyrus; species Pyrus x bretschneideri. Next base: position 2,937,867 of record NW_025999735.1, on the reverse strand, counting down.
AAATCCATCAAATTTTATTAAAATTTGACAATAAAGCAATATTATTGACGGAAAAAGTGTAACATTTATACATTTATCGAGGAGTGAAGTGAGATTTTATGTAGAGTATAAAGAGAATAACAAAAATGAAGCCGGAAAAATATTATGGTGATGTGCTAGAGAGCTTCTAGAGTTGAATAGTATAATATTCTTCATCCATTACAATCTCAGTCCAATCTTGTTAGGGTGATAATTTGGACGAGACCGAAGGCAACACAAGTCAAAAGGAATGAGAATTTTGTAGCATGTTTGAGTAAACACATTGCTCGAAATGATTAAATAAATGGGTCGAATATAATTCACTATATTTTACACACACAAACACAAATGATCCGATACCAACACAACCAATTAATTAATAATTGGCTAAATAGTCAAAAAGGTCCCTGAGATTTGCATAACACATCATTTTGGTCCCTAAAATTTCAAATCAATAGAAGTGGTCCCTGAGATTGTCCACCATCCATCATTTTGGTCATTCCGTCAAAAACTCCGTTACGTATTCCGTAGCTCTTGGCCGAAAGTTTGGGCAATTTTGAAAGCTTCATAACTCAATCGTTTCTTAACCAAATTCAACCCATAATATATCAAAATGAAGATAGGAAAGTGTAGAATAAGATTATACCTATTTGGAAGCCCAATGGTTGCCGAATATAGTCGGAAAATAGCCTCAAAGTTGACTGATCCGAGGGAAAACTAGAAAACTCGCCAGAAACTGGATAAAATTTAAACGTTCATAACTTCTTCAATACTCAACGAAATCAAATGATTCAAAAACAAAAATCATACTTCTCGACGATAAAAAGAGAATGGTACCTTTTTTGACGACTAAATTGCAGTGTTTTGGCTGGAAAACCGCTCGAAAGTGGCTAACTCGAGACCAAAACAGCCACTTTCCAGCCCTTTTTGGCCAAACCACGGTGATTTAGCCATAAAAAAAAGGTACCATTCTCTTTGTCTTGTCGAGAAGTATGATTTTTTTTTTTTTTGAATCACTTGATTTTGTTGAGTATTGAAGAAGTTATGAACGTTTAAAATTTACCCAGTTTCCAGCGAGTTTTCCAATTCTCCCTCGGACTAGCCAACTTTGAGGCTATTTTCCGGCCATCTCCAGCAACCATTGGCTTCCAAATAGGTATATTCTTATTCTAAACTTTTCTATCTTCATTTTGATATATTATGGTTCAAATTTGGTTAAGAAACGATTGAGTTACGAAGCTTTGAAAATTGCCCAAACTTTCGGGACACTTAACGGAGTTTTTAATGGAATGACCAAAATGATGGATGGTGGACAATCTCATGGACCACTTCTATTGATTTGAAATCTCAGGGACCATTTTGGCTATTTAACCTTAATATTTTAATATGATCAAGTCCTAGCTTGAACTCATCAATTCTAACCTCATGAGTTGGTAGAGGCCAACATCATATCATTAGAGCAGGAAGGGCCCTATATAATCATAATAGTGCCTCGGCAGAAAGACCGCAAAGAAATTGCAGCTCAGTTCATTAATTTACCTTTGTTTTTAAGGTTCTTGAATTTGATCTCCAGTATTGCTTTTATAAAAAAATACATCATTTGATAGAATTAGGAAATGGATCCTCTCCAGATCCATTCCTCCTAATCCACAAAATCAAGGGATCCCGACCTTTGAAATTTTGATCCAACGGCTAAAGTTATTGTAACTTTTAAAGTGAACCGCTATTTGTAGCTGTTTGATCAAATTTCAAAAGTCCGGATCCCTTGATTTGATGTACTAGGAAGAAGGGATCTGGGGATGATCTCTTTCCATAGAATTGCGCGCACTCCATTAAGTATTGAGTACTCGTAATGGCAATATCTTACCCAAAAACCCCAACACTAAGCAAGATACCAACAAGGTTTTAAATATCATCAAGCTCTTGCACGCTCATATCCAAAGTTAATGAATTTGGGGATTGTGGTTGATTATCATGCCAAGTTATAATTATTACATAAATCTAACAAAATTTATTGTTTTACAAATAGAGACAAATTAGAAGTAAAAACTAAAATGGATGTCTGAGCCCATGTTCGAACCGGGGACCTCTAGTGTGTGAGACTAGCGTGATAACCGACTACACCACCCATGTTTTCATATTTAATATTATTTTACTAAGTGTGATGCATGTAGACTTATGAAAACAAAACATGAGCGATAGCCAAACGACAACCTACGAGGCTACAATTTAAAGGGCATTGCTCGCCATTTAATATTATGATTTAATGATATATTTTTTTACTCAGGAAAGAAAACCTTGTTTAATATTTGTTGATGGTGAGTTTAAATGTATCTATTGATTATCGGAAATGATTTTATGAAAAGATTTGACTCATCAACCAAATGATGTTCGGAAATATGAAAGAACAAGCTGAAAACCCATTTTAATTTCACACCAAGTGATAAGGACTCCAACGGTCCTAATAAACCAATAAAGCAATATTATTAAAAGACTCCAACAACCCAATTCCATCAAAATTTATTAAAATTTGATAATAAAGCAATATTATTGAACAAAAAAAATTAAAACATTTATAATTTATAAAGGTGTAAAGTGAGATTTTGTGTAGAGTATAAAGAGGATAACAAAAATGAAGCCGGAAAAAAAACATTAGGGTGTTGTACTAGTTAGCTTCTAGAGTTGGATAGTACAATGTTCTTCATCCATTACAATGGACTAGGATTCTCTCTTAATCTAAGGATGAGGATCCTCATGACCAAGGGATGTGGGCCGTTGGATGAAAATTCAACGGCTACAAACAGAGGAGTCCCTTTAAAGTTATAATAATTATAACCGTTGGATTTTCATCCAACGATCCACATCCCTTGGTCATGAAGATCCTCATCCTTAGATTAGGAGAGGATCTTGATCCCATTACAATCCCAGTCCAATCTTTTTAGGATGATAATTTGGACGAGACTGAAGGCAACACAAGTCAAAAGGAATGAGAATTTGGTGGCATGTTTGAGTAAACACATTGCTGGAAATGATTAAATAAATGGGTCAAATATAATTGACTATATTTTACACACACAAACACAAATAATGCAACACAAACACAACCCATTAATTAATAATTTAATATGATCAAAGTTCTAGCTTGAACTCATCAATTCTAACCTCATGAGTTGGTAGAGGCCAACATCATATCATTAGGGCAGAAAAGGCCCTATATAATTATAATAGTGCACCGACAGAAAGACCGTAAAGAAATTGCCGCTTAGTTCGTTAAGAATATTTACCTTTGTTTTTAAGGGTCTTGAATTTGATTCTCCAGTATTGCTTCTATAAAAATCAAATACATCATTTGATAGAGTTGGGAAAGGGATCCTCTCTGGATCCCTTGCTCCTAATCCACAAAATCAAGGGATCCCGACCTTTGAAATTTTGATCCAACGGTTAAAGTTATTATAACTTTTAAGGTGGACCGCTATTTGTAGCCGTTTGATCAAATTTCAAAAGTCTGAATTCTTTGATTTGATGTACTAGGAGAAAGGGATCTGGAGATGATCTCTTTCCATAGAATTGTACACACTCCATTAAATGCTGAGTACCCGTCATGGCAATATCTTACCCAAAAACCCCAACACTAAGCAAGATACCAAAAAGGTTTTTTTTTTTTTTTTTGAACACCAAAAGGTTTTAAATATCAACAAGCTCTTGCACACTCAGATCCAAAGTTCATGAATTTGGAGATTGTGGTTGATTATAATGCCAAGTTATAATTATTACATATGTCTACTGTTAAATGAAAAATAAATAAATAAATTGGTGGATGCGAACGTTTTTTCAATACAAACGATTAGTACTTTAATTTATACTAGAAGAAAAGAGAATTTAAACCTGAGATGTAGTGAGCTAAATCCAGCATTTGCTATAGATGCAAACATTTAAAAACTTATAAACCACACATTTTCACAAGTTATCATCAAACAGTTATTTTTATTAATTGATACTTGAGAGTACCCTTATTTTTCAACAATGACTGATAGTCGGTACCATGGTAGCTGCACATGAACAATGACAATGAGTTCATCATCCATATTTATTACAATATAATTAAGATTTCTTCACGATCTCAGAAGATCAGTGATGGTATTTAGCATTGAGGGATGGGAACGCCGCAAGCAGAAGCAAGTTTTCTGGCGTTGGGGCTGGTGACGTATGTCCTGAGGGCTGGGTTCTTAATGTACCCGCAGAGGCAAGGCCTCTGCTCCCTCAGCTTCTGGCAGCAAGTGCCTGAAGGGGCTGACCCTGACCTTATTGGCCCCATGCATGGGCTCAACTCCACCGGACTGCATGTCACTGCCTCCGTCGTCCCCGCCACTTCGCAAAGCACCACCGCCACCGCCACCACCAAACACAACACCAAACTGCGCGATGACAACTTCATCGTCTTAGTAAAGTAGATTTAGAGAGAGAGAGAGAGAGAGAGAGAGAGAGAGAGAGAGAGAGAGAGAGAGTGTGTGTGTGTGTGTGTCTGTGTACGGTGCACTTGGGCAAGTTCCCTCGGTGCGTATTTATAGGAGGGAGTAGGCAACATGGTGGTGGGTGGCAAAGACTTATGTTACAGCTACTTTATTAAAACGACTACGTGATCACCTTCATAAATATACTTTTGCCAACCAACTCCTGAACTTGACGAGTATATTGACAATTTTTTAACAAAATAATGAAAATAATTTACGAGAGACAAATTCAGAGACCAAAATTTTATCGATTTCAGTGTCAGAAGCTAAAATGAGGACTTATGCCGGTTTCAAAAAAAAATTTAATTGGCTAAAAAGCCAAAAATAAAGTAAAAATACTTTATGTCTATTCTAATACTTTATATCTATTCTCTCAGCTGGATTGAAAGATACGTTAGTTTTGTTGACATGGTACGGGTTCACCTTGATCTATTCTCTCAACTAGTTTGGACGTTTTTTTGTTTTTTTTTTTTCTCTCGGTAGTGAACTCCCTGAGAACCATTAGGACATGCAGTATTACTTAGGACTGCTAAACTTTTCAAACGAATAAAATAATATCTGAAAATCATATCAAGATATCACGCACCATGTGAATTGCGATGACAATGTTAAAACTAAAAGCAGCAGTTTATAAAAGTGAACAAGGGAAACTTGAATTGAAATAAAATGTGAGTAACTGCTCATCCGAACTCACACTGGTAGATTCATTTGGTTGAGGGTCGACTTCATTGAAGCTGAATAATCAAAGAATTTATCCTACAGAGCAGAGTTGGAAAGAAATTTGGTGAAACGCACCCTTGAAGACCATATCCCAACCCAATTGGTCTGCTGACAGAGAATTTAGGAACGCAGAAGCAAATACATACATATATATGCTTGATGGAGCATAACTATCTCACAATGCAACATGCAGCAGCCTCATATGCCGCACTAAAATATAAAAGGAATTCTTTTCTACCAACAAAGATATATTAAGCTGGTTCTTTTACATATCATAATGTCCTTCTCAATGTGTTCTCGAGCATTATCCCACATCCTCAGCTTTATGTAAACGTTTCCAAGGTTGTGATGGAGCCTGCTGCGCCCAGCATCGTCTTCCATTACCTCCTCTTCGTCACAAATCTCTAATCCTTTAGTGAAGACTTTCCAAGCCTCTTCCCAATTGTCAAGATCAAATTCAAGCATTCCTATATTGTTATGGGCATCAATATATTCCTCAACGAAAGAATTATTACAAGGTGGGTTCTCCTTGATCATCTGTGCAAGCTTCATAGCGGACTTGAAATACTTTATGGCATTCCGAATCGAGCAATGTTCATCAATAGACCTTAAAAACATTTCATGGTAGGTACGACCTAGTTGGGTATTGGCCCTTTGCTGCTCAACAAGATTATTTTCATCCTCAGCGAGCTGTAAATGTTTTTTCTGCAACGAAAAGAGGTGAAGTCTCAAATTTTTTCTTCTCCAAAAGAACAAATCAGACAACTATTCCATCATAAACAAAATAAGAGACGCTAAAGAATTTAATTCCCTTGTTAAGACTACACTGAGGACAGAACCATATGAAAATCCCAAACAACAAACCGAAAAACTTGAACTCAGCAATTATAGGTACTAAGCAGATCAATGGGTCATCATCCCTTTCACCTTCATGCATTTTCTCACTAACCAAACAGATACATTTTCTCACTAACAAAACATCTCCACTCAGCTCAACATTTTTTAATCAAATTAAGACGTGGGATACTGATTCACCCGAGTCTTCCCCAAATTTCTCAGCGACCAACCAGAAAACTTTCCCATTGCCAATACATTCTTAATACCAAAATAAACATAAATTCCCAGGGAAAAAAGGACTCCAATCGAATTGAAATTCACACGAATCGAACCCAATCGAGAAAATACCTGATAAATAAGAGCCTCTTTGAAGCACTCGAGGCGAAGATAGAGCTCGCCGAGGGACTGACAGGTGGGTAGGCAATGCTTTTGGGGCAAGTACTTGACAGAGACATCGTAGTCGATTCGGAGCCACTGGAGGGCCGCCACGTACTCCCCTCTCTTCTTCAACATGTCGCCGATTGCGTTTGCCCACCGGGCCTCCTCCTCGTGGTTCCCCACCGCCTTCGCATTCCCGTATGACTTCTTCGCCGCCGTCAGCTGCGCGTGCTCCCGAGGCATTTCGTTTCTCTAATTCGTCGGAGGGATTCAGAAAGATCGGAATGTATGTGTGTTTGAGTGTATATATATATATATATATAAATATAATATATATGTGAGATTCTGACGTTTTGGCTTTTGGAATTGGAAATTTCAGATGGATGGCACAACTCCCGCCAAAAGAAAATCTATGTGGGCCGGGCCAGATTTTTTTTATTGTTTTGGTACATTGGATCGGAAGGGCTACTGCCCAAAAAGGAAACTGCAAAAATGAACAAATGGACCATTGGGAGGCGAAAATTCTCGACGTGAACGGTAATATACTAATATTGCAATCGAATATCAATGGTATTATCGATGTTTTAACTGAATATCATATATTATTGTGAATATAATGTTAGCATGTTTGAGTAAACACATTGCTCGAAATGATTAAATAAATGGGTCGAATACAATTGACTATATTTTACACACACAAACATTAGTGATGCAACACAAACACAACCCATTAATTAATAATTTAATATGATCAAAGTCCTAGCTTGAACTCATCAATTCTAACCTCATGAGTTTGTAGAGGCCAACATCATACCATAAGGGCAGAAAGGGCCCTATATACTCATAATAATATCTTGGCAGAAAGATCGCAAAGAAATTACCGCTCAGTTCGTTAAGAATATTTACCTTTATTTTTAAGGGTCTTGAATTTGATTCTCCAGTATTGCTTCTATAAAAATCAAATACATCATTTGATAGAATTGGGAAAGGGATCCTCTCCGGATCATCTGCTCCTAATCCACAAAATCAAGGGATCCCAACCTTTGAAATTTTGATCCAACGGTTGAAGTTATTATAACTTTTAAAGTGGACCGCTATTTGTAACCGTTTGATTAAATTTCAAAAGTCCAGATCCCTTGATTTGATGTACTAGGAGGAAGGGATATGGAGATGATCCATTTCCATAGAATTGTGCGCACTCCATTAAGGACTGAGTACCCATCATGGCAATATCTTACCCAAAAACCCCAACACTAAGCAAGATACCAAAGAGGTTTTAAATATCAGCAAGCTCTTGCACGCGCAGATCCAAAGTTCATGAATTTGGGGATTGTGGTTGATTATCATGCCAAGTTATAATTATTACATATGTCTAATGTTAAATGAAAAATAAATAAATAAATAAAATGGTGGATGCGAACGTTTTTTCAATACAAACGATTAGTACCTTAATTTATACTAGAAGAAAAGAGAACTTGAATCTGAGATATAGTAAGCTAAATCCAGCATTTGCTATAGATGCAAACATTTAAAAACTTATAAACCACACATTTTCACAAGTTATCATCAAAAAGTTATTTTCATTAATTGATACTTGAGAGTACCATTGTTTTTCTCATCATAGAACAATGACTGATAGTCAGTACCATGGTAGCTACACATGAACAATGACAATGAGTTCATCATCCATATTTATTACAATATAACTAAGATTTCTTCACGATCTTAGAAGATCAGTGATGGTATTTAGCATTGAGGGGTGGGAACGCCGCAGGCAGAAGCAAGTTTTCTGGCGTTGGGGCTGGTGACGTATGTCCTAAGGGCTGGGTTCTTGATGTAGCCGCAGAGGCAAGGCCTCTGCTCCCTCAGCTTCTGGCAGCAAGTGCCTGAAGGGGCTGACCCTGACCTTATTGGCCCCAAGCATGGGCTCAACTCCACCGGACTGCATGTCACTGCCTCCGCCGTCCCCGCCACTTCGCAAAGCACCACCGCCACCGCCAAACACAACACCAAACTGCGCGATGACAGCTTCATCGTCTTAGTAAAGTGGATTTAGAGAGAGAGAGAGTGAGAGAGAGAGAGAGAGAGAGAGAAGAACTGTATGTGGTGCACTTGGGCAAGTACCCTCGGTGCGTATTTATAGGAGTGAGTAGGCAACGCGGTGGTGGGTGGGAAAGACTCATGTTACGGCTACTTTTCCCAAACTACTACGTGACCACCTTCGTAAAGATATTTTTGCCAACCAACTCTTCTGCTTGACGAGAATATTGATAATTTTTTCATAGAGTAATGAAAATAATTTACGATAGATAAATTCAGAGACCAAAATTTTATCGATTTCAATCATGAACTAAAATGAGAACTTATGTCAGTTTCAGAAATCATTTTAATTGACTAAAAAGCCAAAAATAAAGTAAAAATACTTTGTCTATTCTAATATTTTATGTCTATTCTCTCAACTGGATTGAAGGATACGTTAGTTTTGTTGACATAGTATGGGTTCTCCTTGATCTTTTCAACTCGTTTTCACATTTGAGACCTGAAACCAGAAGAATCACCCTAGCATAAAAAAAAAAAAAAAGAATAAAAACTCAAAAAAAAGAAGAAAAAAAAAACCCAAATTCCTATTGATTATCGGAGATGATTTTGGAACAGGATTGACTTGTTGACCAAATGATGTCCAGGATTATGAAAGAACAAGCTCAAGTCCATCTTAATTTCACACCAAGTGATAAAGACTCCAACGGTCATAATTACATTTTTTTTTTCTGGAGAATTGACCCAAAGTTGTCCTAATTCATTGTAATATCAAAATCCATTAAAGTAGTGATATCTAAATGCATAAAAAATGACCATAAAGCAATATTATTAATGAAAGAAAGTATAACGTTAAAGCATATATGAAGGCGTCGAGTGAGACTTTGTGAAGAGTATAAAACAATTTAAAACATGAAGCCGAAAAAATATTATGTTGTTCTACTATTGAGCTTCTAGAGTTTGATAGTATAATGTTCTTCATCCATTACAATCTTAGTCCAATCTTGTTAAGATCACAATTTTGGACGAGATTAAAGGTAACACAACTCAAAATGAAGAAGAATTTTGTAGCATGTTGATTAAACCGTTGCTCGAAATTATTAAATAAATGGGTCGAAATATAATTGACCGTATTTTACACACACACAAATGATGTGACACAAACAAAGCCTTTAATATGATCAAGTCTCAGATGTCTAACCTCATGAGTTGATAGCGGCCAACATCATATCATTAGGGCAGACATTGCGCTATATATGATCATAATAATGCCTCATGCACGGTAGAAAAACCGCAAAGAAATTACAGCTCAGTTCGCTAAAAGCATTCACCCTTCCGTTTATAAGGGTCTCGAATTTTTCTGGCGTTAAGGCTGGTGACGTAGGTCCTGAGGGCTCGAATTTTGTAGCATAATGTTCTTCAAATATTTTTCTGGTGTTGGGGCTGGTGACGTAGGAAAGACCGATTTTATTATGTGAATTCAGCTGATTTGATTGGATTGTGAGAGGTTTTTTTTTTTTTCTAGCATGATCTAAGATTATTCATTTACTTCAAATATTTGACTTTCCTTTTGTCAATTCATGCATATAAATACATATAAAATATATAGGTTGCGCATAACACGTTGTGATTCAAAAAATACCTTTTGCATGCGCGTGAGCGTGTACATAAAGGCTAGTGTGTATATATATAGTAGGCAATGCTGTGGTGGATGGGAAAGACTCTTGTCATGGCTACTTTTTCCATTTTTGTTTTTGGTGTATATATATATATATATATATATAGTTGGCAACGCCCTGGTAGATGGGATATATATATATAGTACGCAACGCCCTGGTGGATGGAAAAGACTTTTGTCATGACTACTATTTCCATTTTTGTTTTTGGTGTGTGTCTGTGTGTGTGTGTCTATATATATATATATATATATAGTCGGCAATGCCGTGGTGGATGGAAAAGACTCTTGTCATGACTACTTTTTACATTTTTGTTTTTGCTATTGATGTAAGACGCACGCAGTTTGCATTTCTCTTAAGCTTTTTTTTTCCGAAACGCTGTAACTTTTTTGTCTACCATGCTTGAACTCTACACATAATTTTTATATTTTGTTTTATCTATCTTTTCTCTCTTATACTCATATTTCATCTTACTTTTCTCATACTAGTGTTGAATCCTTCATCTTCTCTTCAATAGTAAATAAATTTAAAAAAATTAAAGGCCTTTTGTTAAAAATTGTCTCTGAAATTGGTATAACTCCTCATTTTGATAATTGACAATGAAAATTAATATAATTAGTCTGTGAGTTTGTCTACTATAAATTATTTTGGTTATTTCGTGAAAATATGTCGTTATCGTCGTTAAATTGTCACGTGAACGGTCACATGACCACTTTTTAGTCATTGACATAACTTCTCACATTCGTCCTTGACAATGAAAATTAATAGAATTAGTCCGTTAGTTTGTCACTTATAAATTATTTTGATCATTTTGTGAAAAATTTGTTATTATCGTCGTTAAATTGTAACATGAACGACCACATGACCACTTTTTAGGGATATTTTGGTCAAACTAACCTCTTCACTTGACGAGAATATTGACAGATTTTTTATAATAACGAAAATAATTTACACTGGAGAAACTTTTGCCAATTTGAAAAACCATTTCGACTAAAAAGCTAAAAATAAAATAAAAATACTTCGTGTCTATTCTGTCAACTGAATGAAAAATGCATTAGTTTGCTGACATAGTACGGGTTCTCCACTGAAACCATAACTGACAAAAAAAGAAGACATGAAACCATAAGAATCACCTTAGCACAAAAAAGAGAGCAAAAACTCATGCAAAAAATTAACCCAAATTCCTTCATTGAGAAACCCCAAGTAGCTCTCTATAATTAAACTACACGATTCTCTCAATGTGAGAAGAATAGAGTATGGAAGTAAAGTTAGATTTCGTATAGAATACAAATGACATAATAAGTGATATTATACCTTAAAACTAATTGTGGAGAAAAATTTGAGCTCATTGTAGTTGAGATAACATTCACTCTAGTAAATTTAGGCTGCGCTCACGTATCTGTGTTAAACGAATTGTAAAAAGATCATCCAAATTTTGTAACATGTGTACAATTATTATTATTTAACCTCTAAATATCTAACGATAAACCCGAAAATTTAGTAGAAATTTATAAAATTACACAAGAACAATTGCTATTACTCAAGAACCAAAATACAACTCAATATCTTCAACATACTTTGCTCTGGGACAAAGCAAAATGTATAAACTGTTACAGGCTAAAGATTCGAACTAACTTCCCAACAATTATTACACATGGACCAATAAACTCATATCACAAATCATGACATGGTAAGAGCTTAATAGCATCCTAACAATAATTGACCATTAAATGATAATTACATTAAGTAAACGTATGCTAAGGCCTGGTTTGGTATTGAGGTGATTTTGAAAAAAACTGGTATAAAAAAAAGCTCGGAGCTGTTTTTGTGTTTGGTAAACATTCAGCTTTAGTTTTTTTTCACAGTTTTGGGTGAAAAAAAAAGCCAAAAACAAGAAGCTGCAAAATCCAGCTTTGAAAAACCGTTTTTTTTTCACATTTGTTTTACATAAAAGTTTATCAAACACTATAACACTGTTTTTTTTTTCTTTTCAAAGCACTTTTACAAAGAAGTTTACCCAACACTCTGCTGCTTTATTTCACAGCTGCTTATTCTCACAAAACAGCAGAAACTATTTTTTTTTCAAAGCACAACAATACCAAACCAGCCCTAAGTCCTACCATTAAAATTGATAACAAAATAGTTTCAAGAACTCGTACATATTCACACCTTGATCCTTCAATTGCATTGCATCATGTGTTTCCACCAATTTTCGAAACTAGTCATGGGGTCCCCACCTTGCATTGAATAACTGAATCCCACTGGTAATATGGGGACTATATTCCACAAGAAGAGATGATGAGTCATGGAAATTGCAAAGGAAAATGTAGACTAGTCAAAAAAGAGTCCTTAAATCGCTGCGAATTTGATTCTTTAAAACACCAGACAAAACCGTGTCACATGATTATCCCTTGAAACGAAAACGTCAAACTGATCTTTATCGTGGATAAAGCTTGTGAACTTTGTTTACTTCTCTTTCCGCATTCGTGTCGGCGTCGGATTCATCATCGATGAAACTTAACTTTAAAACTTTTCACGTACAAGTGAAGAGTAGTATTTCTATATCTCAATACGAAGTTGCGAGACTAAAGTAGATACTCTCTATATTAATAGAAATGCTCTATACTTTAAAAGGCTTCTAAATTTTGATGAGGATTAGACTAAATCACTAAATATGACAAGGGAGAACGAAATGTTTCCTAACTATATTTTTGCGGAATTAATTGGATCACTAAATATTTTTGCGCAATGGAGAAGGAATATTTCCCAACTGTATGATTATGAGATGATTGATTGGGACACCAAGTATAGAAAAAGTTGGTGCGTCTGAGTCGAAAACAACTTAGCATTATCTCGAGAAAGTGGATTTACAAAATACTGAGTCGAATACCAAAATTTTCCACGCAATAAAAAGTCAAGAGAAAATATACTATATATATAATTAGCATAGAAAAGTCCTCCACCTAACATTCATAACAAGGGAACGAAGTATTCAATGATACGGGAATAAATCGCTAAAACAATTGTAGAAATCAAATCTAACAACTAAAACACTCATAACACTGCATGATACGTAGCATTCAAGTCACACTCCATAATAAGTTTAAACTAAAGAATGTAGGATAATTATTAGGGTCTATAATTTATTAAACAGAGTACCATCAAATCACGTACATATTGTTTACACCCAGTACAATTTAAACTGCCTATAAGAAGCAAGAAAGAAAAGAAAACAGACTCTTTTTTGGACTTTACTCGGAAGCAAATCCACCGTCCATCCAATCATGTCGGATTCGAAATTCGGGGATCCAGTCTAATCTGCCAAATAATCAAATCCGATCCATTCCACCCGATCCAAATGGAATTAGACCGGATCAAACTGGTCGATTTGAGCACATTGAAACGGATCTTCAACACCCGTATCAGCACTAATATATAGAACCAATACTGAAATATATCAAGGAGATGATGTAAAGATCAAGTTGTCCGATATAAAGCCGGTTTACATAACGGCCAGCAATGGCGGAGAGGTCACAATGAAGACGTAATGAAACTATCGATTAAATTCAATTGGTTGATCAATCTAATAAGTTCTGCACTCTAAAACCAGAATCACAAAAATGCAGCACAATATTGCTCTTCCTTTCTTCAAACCCTTTTTACGACAAGTAGACCAAAAAATGAAAAAAATGTTTGTATTAACTGGACGATCTTCACCTGAGACAGCGAGACGCGAAATAAAACTCTTGCCACCCCCTTCCAGAAACAAATCACATTTTATTGGTTCTGAGTTTCCTCTGGTCCCTTTGCTTTGCCTCTCAGCATGTCAGTGAAATTTCCCCGCATGATTCGCCTTAATCTAGTGTCTTCTGCAGGTGGTAATGGTGCAGCCTTCGGGGACTCAACCAGCTCTGGTGGTGGCTCAGGACTTTCTTTCTTTCCCAGTAGACCACCTTCACCAAAGAAACTACTCACAGACGATGCAAGCCCAGCCCCCATCACCTTACTGATAGTGTCGAAAGTTCCACCAGATCTGTCCTTCATTACAATTTCAAGGGCTTCTTTGTGTGCAGGGTCAAGCGCATCAGTGTCTCTCAACAAGTTCTGTATCACAGGCATAAGGAAGTCCCGAATACTTGTTGCTGAAATATCTGGATTCATTACATACATTTGAAACTCAATATCAGTAACACATTAGAATGCGCTGAAAAAACTGAAACATATGGCTGCAAATATAAACTAAGCTGACAATGGATTTAACATAATCGTAGTCCATCGGTTTAACATAATAGTGAGTCATCAAAAGTCTTTGCACAGATTGCAAACCAGTTAAGAATGCTAGGAAACTACAGTTTGGCATGGTGGGAATTGTTAGGGCACCAACAAAATAATAGTTTCTAAACGTGATTGTAAACCTCCAACGAAGATCAGTCAAAGTGAAAACTGATATGATCTAAGGGTATTGACTCAAACATCTTGTTTTTACATAAACACATGATTTCCAGCGTGTAAGCTCAAAAACTTAGAAGAACTAGTGAACCGTGTATCATAATAAACATTATAGTAGTTTAATATTGATGTTTGTTCGCATGTTAAAGAAGCATAACATCGTTGAGAGTAAAACTAAAAATAAAAATGCATGTGATTCCCTTTGACAAAATGCATAATGTATATTAATTCTGAAAATAATTTGCATAAACAAACCAAATTTCTTTAACATGTTCCAAAGAAGTGGACACAAGTGTCATGTTCAACATTATACGAAGGAAGCAAATGATAATGTTGCTCAAGGTGTGTAAGGGCACATAAACTGAAGAAAAATTAATAAAATAACTATAAATAGAACATTTGGGTCCTAAAAAAAAGAAAACCTGTTGCATCCAGAGCACGGATTGCTTCACAAAATGCATTGGCTCTCTCACGCCGCCGCATCAAGTCACTTGAAGGTGGAGTGGCTGTCAGTTGAAAAATCTTGGATAAAAGATGTACATCATGTCAAAGAAACAAAGTAACCCAATGACTATTCAATAATGAATCCACTAGAACATTGCCCAACGAACTAAATAATGTGTGTGCGCTTATTAACACGTTGATGAAAATGTGCTAATAGTAATTTATTGAGTAAACATGTAGAGGATATAATCTTTAAGTCGATCTGTTGTATGTGGTACAGCAACCACCAATGCACGAACCACGGCAATGGTAGCTTCATGAGATCCATCCTCAAGAAAAGCATCCATTTGAACACGTATCTTATCAACAATCTGGGAGGTTTAAATTTGGTCAGCCAGATGTATGAAAATTATTCAATTAAGATAGCTAATATCTTAATTGCAGAAGGAAGAAAATTCATACCATGTCATTTTTAAAATGTTGGGCCACTGCTCCAAAGGCATCTATGCTTGCATACTTCACACTCAGGTTTTGGTCAGAGCCCAGAGTAACTAGGGCAGGCAATATATGAGTTGATGCAACTTTTGCATCAATATATGGAACCTATAAACGAAAGGAAACAATTAATTATTGCTTAATGTCTGACACATAAAGAACATAGGACTCCAAGAATGGCAAAACTCACAATGACTTTCAACAGATTGGCAGCATTTATTTTCATATCTATGTTCGAGCTGACAACCATTTCCCAGAGTAAATTAAATATCATACCGTGATGATCTTCAAATGTGCTGCATTATGAAAAGCCCTTCAGTCAAAATTGAGTTATGAAAAAGTTAGTCGTAAAGAGTATTTATTGCTTTACTAACCAAAGGAAGCGAACAGCATCAACAATCTCAGCATTGCACTTCGTAGATTGATTTGCAACACCTTCAACTAATAGCTTTCTCAGGTACTCCAGTAATTGTTCATGCTTGCTTGGACCACCCAAAACACCAGCCAAGAGAAGAGGTAGGACACACATAGTAGCCAATCTCCTAGCCACAGCCGTTCTTGGCCTCAAACCTGTTATGTATTGTAGATAATATCCACAATTAAGAGCACAACCACATTGGTGTGAAAGGATTTCACATAACTTTAAAGTTATTACCTTTGATTCCGGAATGGGTTGCAGATGGAAAAAATGTCAATTCAGCATCTTCCCCAACGGCTACCAAGAATACAGGCAGCATTATGTGTGTCAAATAAGAATCCCCATAGAGTTCTGATACAGCCAACAGAAACTGCATTACCAACAATTAGATTAGAAACAACTAATAAAAGTATTGTTGATGATGTAATATAAAAATGACACCAAAGATAGAGAAAGATACCTTGGTAATTTGGTTTCGCAAATTATCCTCTTTTGGAGGTAACAAGCATGCGAGTTGTATTAAAGCAGGAAAGCAGTCAACATGCAGCCACTCAAATGCAGGCAATTGAACATGTCCACTATCGAGATAACAAAATGCTCATAAGCAGTTATAGTAAATCAAAATTTAACAATATCACTATCTCAAGACAAAAGTTAAACAGAAAATAGTTGACAGACCTGAAAAAAAATATATAAGAAAGTAAAATAAAAAAGGAAAAATGAGAATAGAGCTTACCCTGCATACAATTCAAGGAAAGATTTGGAAAATATTGTTCCAGTTGTTTCAGGATCAGAAGAAACTGGGCACATCTGAATTGCTTTCTGGTGCACATAAGGAAGAATTTCCACAAGCATTCGTAGTAAAACATCAACATTCCAGCGTTCTCGTTCACCTAAAACACGAAGATGTGACTCCACAGAACCTTCAACGCCCGAAAGAGGAGGACAGCGCTGCAATGTCACAAGGACGCAAATTAAAGAGTATTATTAGAGAGACCTTAGTCATAAGTGGAAAATATATTTAAACACAAACTGACCTGAACAGAACTTGATATATGAGAGAGTAGAACTCTTAAGATATGGTCTAATTTGTTTCCCCACTTGTTTACTGCAGGAACTAATTGCTTAAGCGTTGTTTCCACCACCACTCCAGAGGGATCACAGACCAATTGGAACATCAAGTCCTCGACCTATAAATAAAAAAGTACAGTAAAATATTGGAGAAAAATATCCTTGCCTACTTTATACATTTATTTGTTGTCAGTCATCATATTATGAGGACAAAATTCTCCATTCCCTAGACCATGTGGCATCAACCTGTTCTAGAGCTTACATTGTAGCCATTTCTGTCAAGTCAGAATTCCTCTCCATGAGAGCCTCTGAAGCATATTAGTGAGGCTGACCTTGTAATATTTGTCCATGTTCGGGAAGAGTGGAAGCAGCAATGCAAGATTATGTGCAGCAGCCTCGCGGACAATAGTTGCAGAATCTTCTATGAGTTGTTGAACAATGGACAATATAAGAGAATCACGAATCTCAGGACGGACAAATTCTGCAAGCTCTCCACATGATTGAGCAACTAGCAGCCTGCGTTCCTCATACATGTGATTTATCTGCAACCCACAAACCGGAGAAACATAAGAAAAACTTATCAGAAATACTAAAAGGTTAGAGAGGATCCTCTCAAGATGGGGCTCAAACTTACTTGTTCCCAACACTGGGGAAGCAATTCTGTTTCTGTTCTCATCTCTCCTACATCCTTAGCAAGGGTAACACATGCCTGAAATGCAGTTAAAATATTCAGGAACAAGTCCAAAGCACTGCAGCTAGTTACAAATAATGTAGTACTTTAAATATTAGCCTCACATCCATTATAATTCTTCTCTGCTGCTCATCTGGGCGTTTGATTAGATTAAACAATGTGTGGGTTAAGGAATCCCGAGTGCTGCTATCTGGATGGCGTTCAATCGCACACATGATTAGGGGAAGAAGCTCCTGTGAATACATAACCAATAAAAAAAATATAAATATGTCCTTCTGTTAAAGGATCCATTTAAAGGTCCATATGTAGAAAACTTAATATAGAATACGGTGTACATACATACAATAGATAATAATATAGATATACATTATATATACGCATACATAAAATATATATGTACATATGTTTATTAGGAAAAAGTAAAAGAAGCAAACCTCCCGATGGTTGATCAAAACATAAGGAACAATCTTTGGCAAAGCATCAGCAAGGATCTGAATGGTCTCTAAGCCCTGTAAAATATAAGCATAACTTTAGAAAATGAATAGAAGGGAAAGGCAGGGTTCCAAAGCTTCCAAAATATCATTCTATGTTCTATTACTGAAAATTTGATGGGTCATGGGTGTCCCATCCAAAATGAAAAGAAAAAGAAGCGTGCCAGGGTAGATATGAAAAGAAGAGCCAACCCTGGAAGAAGAAAAACATTTCTGATCCGGTCCGCCTATAAAGGCTTTGATGCAATAAAAGAAATGTAAAAGAAACTTGCCCTTTTCTCAGAAACATTTTCAGGACTAGGATTCTCTGACGTTAAATGTAGGCTGCTGCCTGTTGATGGTTCGCCATTTTGTTTGGAGATGCTATCACCATTCACCAAGTTACTGCTATCACTTAAAACACTGACGGAGACCTCATGTGAAACTTCCTTCGGTTTAACTGTGTTATCATGAAAAGTTGAGCAGCCAGAGACTGATCTTCTTCTTTTCCACAACTCTCGATTCCACATCAACTGGTGGGATTACACTTTTATCTTCATCCACGACAACGACCTTTTCTTCCATTTGCACAGACTCTTTTCCAAAATTGGTGGAATCTGAATAATCATGAGCTTTTGTGTTTTTGGATTTAAAACTTTCTAGTTCCATCTGTAGTGATTTAATTTCTTCCTTGTATTTTTCCAAGGATAGAGGTTGGATTTGATCAGTATCAGCAGCTACCATATTCCGTCCAGAACGATATCCTTCAATGTGCATTTTCAATGCAGTGACTTCAGCTCTGCAATCATTAAGCTCCTTTCTCTGGTGTTCCAAGGACTTCTTCAGATCTTGTACCTGAAATGAAGGGTTTATTATTTTCTTACGTATGAATATTCATTAGATAGCATCTTAATGCAGTGTAGTAAAGAGACTTACAAGGTTTTCTTTGTCTTTAAGATCCTTCTGAAGAGCTTCCATTGATTTGATTAGTGTACTTATTTGGCCTTCAGCCAAATCTTTGTTTTTAAGTAAGGATAGCTTTTCAAGATATAGACTCTCCTTTTCTTTCGATAAAGAATCATTTTCTTGGAGCATGGAAATTTTCTCCTGAATATAGCAAAGTATTTATTTTGAGTTGAGAAAAAGAAAAAGGAAAAACCCTACATAGCAGTTGAACTTGCAAAGTTTCAATAATTAACTAATTAACTGCAAGTCTTAAAACTTGACATCAAGACAATCTAGGTATTTAAGTCAAAACAGTATGCATCCACAACAAGTGTTGTTGCAGAGGAAGTAGAAACCTATTGAGAAATAAATTAAGAGCAAAACTTGATGAAAATTTCGCAACCCACAGATATACAGATAGATATGCTTGAGCCATGGTTTTAGAGGAAAAAAAATAGCAAACTTAAATAACAAATGCGTTCAGCACATCAGAAAGTAAAAGAGATGGGTTTAGTTGTGGTTGAGTTAGCTCAGACTTCCAAAGTGCTAAACATGGATTACTAGATAGACGTAGCAACAGCCAGCAACTAATGAAGCATTAATTTCAGATGAAGTTAATTTCCAATGGCTAAGACTATTTGTGCTACACAGCTACCCAAGTAATAAACATATAACAAACATGCTACAGGACACAGGCCACGACCACAAAAGCAGAAGCAAGTGAAAAGCTTTGAATCCCTTGTCTAACAAGGTCGGGGAAAGCATGGCAAAAGACATTCTGTATATGGAACTTCAGAAACTTGCCAACATCACATATTCTGGGAAGTACCTCAGCAGCCTCTGTAGTGGATGAAAGATACTGATAATAATAATGGCGCAGTGCATCTGGCACACATGCGGGTGAGTTCTTCCAAACGTCTAGATTCTGATCTGTGACCTGCGGAGAATGTATTGACAGGTTATTAGAATATTAAAAAGATTAGTCAAAACAGGGTATGATAATATACCAAGATTTGCCACACAAAGAAAGTGACAATAGCACCACATTCACCTGATGCAAAGGTTTAGAAACCTAGTGGGCCTTCCAAGAGATCAACCTAGTACAATAGTTCCTAAAAGTTGTTCAATGCTACGTATTACTGCAATCGAACAGCAATCCCAATCTTGTAAAACATCTTTCTTTTCTTTATTTTAAATATTTGTTTTCCTCAAACCATTTTCTTTCTTTTGGTGATAAAACAAATTAAGCCTGCTGTTGTTACAATGTTAGAAAGCTACCATTACTTAAATAACAAGTAAGTCAAACTAACATTAAACAACTCATCGGCAGGGAAATTCAACCATGAGCACAACAGGGTTCTTCACCCACAAAACTAGTTTTAAGCTTGACTAATCAACATAAAAACAAAAAACAGAATAACTTGTTTTTTGGTCTGACGATATTTGAGAGCGGAGTAAGGAAATACAAAGAAAGATTAAGGTATACTAGTTACTCATCATCCTTCCGCCAATAAGAGGGATAGAGAAGGTATTACACCAAGTGATCAGTAAGGATATTACTAGTTACTAGTCATCTTCTATATGGATTTGTTCTTTTATAAGAGTTGCATCATCTTTTTGGTGGCCCTCTTGTTATAGTACACTACATTTGTTGAATATTTGTAATAAATTTTATTTCTTATAGAATTAAAAATTATACCGATTGAAGTGTGGAAGGTCTTGGGAGAGATGGGTATAGCATGACCCATAAAACTTTTCAATAAGATTTTGAAAATGAAGAAGATGCCAAATGAGTGGCGAAAAAGCACTCTGGTGCCTATTTACAAAAACAAAGGCGACATACAAAATTGCATGAATTATATGGGTATTAAGTTAATGAGTCATACTATGAAGGTTTGGGAGAGTATAATTGAGCATAGACTGAGGCAAGGGACTTGGGTCTTAGAGAATGAATTCGGGTTCATGTCATGACGCTCGACGATGGAGACATTATATCTCTTACGAATATTGATGGAACGTTTTAGAGATATGCAAAAGGATTTGCTCATGGTCTTTATAGATTTGGAAAAAGCGTATGATAGGGTCCCAAGATAAATTCTTTGGAGGATTCTAAAGAAGAGAGGAGTTCGAGTGGCATATATCCAAGCAATAAAGGATATGTATGATGAAGCAAAGATTGTAGTATGAACTCATGAAGGACAAACTGAAAGCTTTCCCATAACCATAGGGTTACACCAAAGGCTCAGCTTTAAGTCCTTACCTTTTGACATTGGTAATGGACGAGTTAACTGGACATATTCAAAATGATATCCCTTAGTGTATGCTTTTCGCAGATGATATAGTACTGACAGATGAAACGCAGGGGGAGTAAAGAAGCTTAACCTTTGGTGGGAAGTGTTGGAATCTAAAGGTCTTCGCATAAATAGGTCAAGAACAGAGTATATGGAGTGCAAGTACCAAGGAGTAAATGCTTTCGTTATCTTGGATCTATCTTGCAAAAGAATGGAGAATTAAATGGAGATCTCAACCATATAATACAAGCTGGATGGATGAAGTGGAAAAGTGCATTAGGTGTGTTGTGCGAAAGTCGTATGCCACTAAAGCTCAAGAGAAAATTTTATAGGACGGCAATAAGACCAGCAATGTTTTATGGCATGGAATGTTAGGTAGTCAAAAAGTAACATGAGCAAAAAACGAGTGTAGCGGAGATGAGAATGCTTTGTTGAAATAGGATTAAGAACGAGCATATCCGAGGTAAAGTAGGAGTGGCCGCAATTGAAGATAAGATGAGACAAAATCGATTAACGTGGTTTGGACACTTGAACCTAAGACCTACAGATGCTCCAGTTAGAAAATGTGATTATGAGATGGAGGCTTAAGGAAAAAGGGGTAGAGACTTTGAAAGAGACTTTAATAATAATATGGAGTACTTGGAGTTAACGGGGAAGACTTGGTGCAAAATCGAGCACAATGGCATTTAGGATTCAAACAGCCGACCCCACTTAGTAGGATAAGGCTTGGTGGTGGTTGTTGTTGTATAGAATTAAAAATTAAAAGTCATCTCCAACACTCTCAAAGCCCCCATATCAATTTGTAGGTGATGGATTTGTGACACATGTTTGAAGCAAAACTTCTAATGTTTGGATGGAAACGTTCCCCTAAAGAATGGCTAGAAATATAATTTACTCACTTTTGATATAAAATTTTAAACTTTCCAACATCACTTGCCTTCAAACTGGTTGAATTCATGTGTCGCCCTGACGGTGTTTCATAGCTCTCCCTAATGATGGGCTGTAAAACACAAAATAAAATAATCTCTAGACAGGAGTATCAATAACCCAACAAACCACAAACTCAACCAAACACCTAGCAAAAAGAAATTCTAACTAAGATAGAATTCTAATTACAACATAATTTTACACTGCATATACATAAAATCTAGTAAATATTGTTAAGACGTGTTGTGTAGTTACCCTAGCAAGACTTGTTTACAATCCAGTACGATTAATCTGCTGTTGGAGGTTGAATCCAATAAACAGTAGGTAAGCCACAGAAACGAAAGGACTCGTCCTTTCACATATAAAAATACTGGGGAAAAACAAGGAAAGAAGAGAAACACACAAAGATAGATGCAAGAAGAGAAAAAGACAAGCATTCATGGTGATCCATACCTCCTCAAAAAACGTCATTGCAGTGAGCCGGTACCCCTGCTATAAGCAAATATTCTTTTACTGCACAATTAAGATCTCTGCGTTCGTTGTCCTTCAATGGACCCAAATCAGAAAAGGAAACATCTCTCTTTTGCCGCTGAAATTCTGGTCCATTATTTACGGAAACATTGGCATTTGAATCTGAATACAAATATGAGCAGAAAGTCATGGAACAGAAACATTTGCAGTTTACTAGTAAAGGAGTATATTGCATATATTGTGAATCTCGAATTTTCCACTGTTTACAGGTGAAATACTGATTCCTGAAAATATAAATGCAATGAACAGTAACAAGAAGACGAAAAAGTGGTGGAAGTCTCCAGCAATGGCATTCATTTGTTAGAAGGTTTTCTACAAATCTGAATTCCAGTACATCTAGGAACAGGCACGGACGGAAAGAAAACCAAGGTTTTATGGGGCTGTATAGTTTCAGCTATCTTTTGGGCTATTTGGATGGAAGAAACAGGCTGATTCTTTAGGACTACGAAGTAAGTATAAGGGACAATCTTTGGGATAAAGTTTGGTTATGGTTATCTCTGTGGGCATCAGTTACTACAGAATTTAGAGATTTGTCTTTTTCAGAAATTTGGTGTAATTGGAATGCTGCTATTAGTTAGTTTTGTGATGTTTTCGTAGTTCCTAAGTGTCAGGGTGATGTTGCTATTTATCCTGTTTTGTTTGTGCTTTTGCAGACTTCTTGTCCGCTCTTGTATTTTTATTGTTTCTTTGCATAAAAATTTGTTTCTTCTTCAAAACAAAGGAACAGGCATGGATGTCAATATCCAGTATGACAAAACCAACAAAGCTTGCCTCGTTATTTTACCTAATAACATCACTATAGATGTGCCTATGGCATTATGGTCGCACTTTATGACAAGATATTGCAGAGATTTAATAACCAAACTACATGAAAATACAAAGTTACTTAATACAAAGTTCTGCAGCAAACAATATCACAGTGACTACCGTTCTAAAAGATATATCAGACTAGAAGCTAAAACAAGCATAAGAATAGAATTTGAAGTTCTGGAAAGAAGGGAAACTTACCTCTCAATTCATTTGAAGGTGATTCTGCTTTCTTCTGCAATTCGGCCTTCAGTTTTGAAATGTCCTCTTGGGCTAAGCGAAGCTCATATTCACTAATTGCTAATTTTTCTTCTACTGCTTCTTTCTCCTCTAGCAAACATTGAGGGTCTGCAACTGCATTCCAAAAATCAAAGCAGTAGAAAAATAAAACATTAGTAATGTTCCAATAGAAAATATTAGTAACAAGATTAAAGAGGTACAAGAAGTTTTCTTTTCAAGCTTCAATCATCACCTCATGAGGCAGAGACATAAACCATTTGTAAATCAGTTCTATCACTTTACTGAGAAAGTTCAACTGAAGTTATATTTAGTTAGCTCAGCTTTCTGTTTAGTGGGCTCATTAGGCTTTCTTGCCCCCACCCCCCTACACACACACTCAGTCAATCACCACTACCAGAAACGCCCTTTGTAGTTGCACTTAGAAGCCGCAACATACAATACAAATGGAATTCCTTCCCTTGGCTAGTATTTTTTTTCCCTTTTCATTATAAACAAAAATCAGTTAGGGGTTGGGTTGGTAATGGTAACCTCATTAAGAAAAAAGCATACTAGGATTTTTTTAGTTCAGTTTTTCGAACTGACAATCAAGATCAAGCCCGTTGCACTATTTTGACAAGCTTATTTTCCCGAAACTTCAGGTTTTAATGAATGAACCAAAATTTATACAGAAAAGGCAACCAATGAAGCAAACATAGTTCCACTTATCAGAAAACACAACTAAAGAAGGCTATACAGAACTCCAGAACAAAGCCATCAAGAAACTGATATTCAGATCTCGCACCTGGCAGCCGAAAGCACATGCAATACAGTTATGCACCCACCACATACTCACACTTTTGGTTGCGTTCTCTAAATATGCCAAGTAACTCGTCCGCAGAAAGTAACATTTTCACAAAATTGACATATTGCTAAACTAATTTCTTTCTCAATTCAGGCTAATTCCTAGAATAAACCAGTGTTTTCTTCCAACCAACTGCATTTCTGCCTATAGCCTATCGCCTATCGCCCATCCTTTACATAGTGCTTCTATCTGATGGTTGAGGTAGCCCATTTGGGCAGATAATTAAAAGCATTTCAAACACTTTTGAGTTCTGTAACTAGTTTCAAATATAACTTGCCCCTCAAACAAACAAAATGTCATTCAACTTTCGCTATAATTGCCATCAACAACGATGTTTTGAATGCGAAAATTTTCAGTTATCATTAGCAAGAAGCCGCTAAGGAGACGAAGGATCATTCAAAATTAGGCAAAGTAAACGATCACGAGCGCGCCATTTTGATGCCATTAACAATGCCAAAGAAAACAGAGTAGAAACCAAAATTCCAAATCTATTAGCTCAACACATCCCCGCATTTTCTTAGAAACCAAACAGAATTAACGAAGATTTAAAATCAACCGAATTCAAACAGATTCAGAAGAGGCGAGTGTGAATTGATATTACGAACCTCGGAGAGAGTTGAAGCGAGAGATCTGATCGGAGGGGAATTGAGAGGAGTCGGCGAAGAAGTCCTTGAGTCGAATGGCCTGGTCATCTCTGCCATCGTCGAGCAGCTCGTGGAGTAGCTCGAACGCTGTGAGCAGGTAGTTCTCCTCGAGCAGAAAATTCACGACGCAATTGCACAACGACGACCTCTCCACGTCCATCGGAGCTCACAACCTCCGAACTTTATCGCGACGCCATTGAAGAACCAGAGAACCAAAGCAGATCTCTCTCTGTCTTTCTCTTATCGCGGCGTATGTTCTTCAGGAGCTCCTGTGGATCGAGTCGTTGAGTTGTGAGAGAGAGAGAGAGGGGAAGGACCGAGGGAAGGACCGAGGTAACGTGGGCGATTGGGTGCGACGCATCATTCTTTTCATCCGTGTTCTCTTGTCTTTTAAACCGTCGATGTGATGCTTGTTGGTTGTGTAGATCTGCTGACCACACTTTTCATTAGTACGTTCACCACGTGTATTTTGCATGGAAAACTGGAGTGGTGAACCACTGAGAAGGTCAACAATTGACTTTTTTTTTTTATTTTTTTTTTAATACATCTATATTTTTACAGTAGGAGATAGAAGAATTTGGCTAAATCATACAATAGACAACCTAATTCGGTATCTAAATCACCATCCACGAGAATTGAACCTAAAACCTTTCACTTCCAAGTGAACATAAATACTCCCAATCCACAATACTGAGTGGCAACTGTTATTTAATTTGAAAACTGTAATCTTAACCTCAAATTAAATTACAATTTTCGCACCTAGTATTGTTTTGAAAAGCCACCATGTGGCTTATGCCAAATTTCTCTATCTCTAAATATAAAATATATCGTTATATTTAAGAAAAACAACTTTGCAACCTTGCTGCTTTTGTGCTAAAACCAATTATGAGAACGTTCCTTGTAATTCTTTATTTCTTATAATTGGTTTAATCTTTTAAATCAAACCATTTCATTCATTGTTGCAAATCTCTTTTGATGAAGCAATATAGGCAAAAGCTAGCTTCAATGGTATAGGCAATTGAGTATGTAAATTTTGCATGCTCTCCCAAAGTGGTAATGTTACTTATTGTAGAATTATCAGAGAGATGGGCCGAAGGCCCACCTTTAACAACATCGATATTGTCCCCAACTTGGTAATTACCACCTACCTAATCCGTCAAGTGTGATGTTTTATCATAAATACCTCGATATTAGTTGAAGTGGAATTAGAATATTTAACTCTTCTTTTCTCATAGATACAGTTGATGTGGAACATTTCAACACGCCCCTCACGTGGAACCCAATTAGTGGGTCACATGTGGGAGATCCACACAGTGACAACCACGTAGAGCTAGTGGGACTCACCCAACACACAGGGCCAAAGGACCCACCATCATCATAGCAGTCAAGGAGACACACCCATCACATGGTAGTATAGCACGGGCCTGCTCTTTGTCTTTAATACCATGTAGAATTATCAGATAGACGGACCGAAGGTTCACCTCCAACAATACTGATGTTGTCCCCAACTTGGTAATTACCACATGTCCAATTCTTCAAGTGTGGGGTTTTATCATAAAAGACCTCGGTAGTAGTTGGACTGGGTATTTAAACTTTTATTTTCTCATAGATACGATCGATGTGAGACATTTTAACACTTACTACACCACGAGTAGGCAAATCAAGCCCCACATCTCTTTTATTCATAACAAAATATTTTTTGTGGAAAAAGATGACAAATCTAAAAGATAAAAGTAGATGTTATCGATGAAAGAAAACAATTGAATATAAATTTGACTACTAGGTTTAACTAATCCATTTTAGTGATAAACTTTTTTTATGAGTCAATTGAGTAAGCAACATGTAAAACCCCACCCTCGTTTTATTTAAAAACAAAAAGGCCCACCCCTTTATTTGGGTCCCTCGACCCCAATCTCTCTTTATCATCTCATTCTTTCTCTTTTCCCTAACTCTCTCCTATTTACCCATGCTCTCTCTCCTTCTGCTCGAGTACCACACCCACGCACCCACCACCACAACCACCTTATCACTTCGGCGAGCACACCCTCAAGCAACCATCATTCTAGGTCCTAAACTAAGCAAGGAAAACTCTTCTTCTCCTTCACATAGCATGACATAGTTACTGTGCATCCATTTCTGACGATGTATTGTCGTCCCCTGCGAAGGTGAGCTTCAAAACTCCTTCTATCTTCCTCCCCCGTAGGCTAGATCACTTTATTGACGATTAAAAGTGACTTCGATGAAGGTTTGGACGTGAAAACAGATTGTGAAGTTTCCCCCATATTTTCCAGCGAGAACCCGGCCCTTGCAGGTATTTTCCAGCCGACTTCAGCCATTACTTGCCTCGAAATTGGTATAGATCTCTTCCTTGCTTCATGGACTTCATTTTGGTTTACGTGAAATGGTTATGTTTTGAGCTTTGTCGGAGCTAGGGAAGTCCCCGACTTTGTTCTGGCTTTTCTCTTCCTTTAGGTCTGGTGACCTATGTGTTAGACTCAGGCCAGGTTTTCAAGCCCAAAGCCCCAAGGAGCCGAGGCCTTTTGGGCCATGCAAAGAGGGCCTAAGGCCCGTGAAACCCCTAAACCTTTTACCTAGAAACCTAAACCCAACCTAATTTCCTAATTCTAGAACCCAACCTAAAACCATAAGCGAACTAAGGCCCTTGGGCCGTGTGAAGCTTGGACCCAAGCTCAAAAACCCTAGGACCCTTCGGCCCAAACCCTCCAGCCCATCAGACGGAATATTCCTGGAATATTTTAAGGAATATTCCCCTGTTGACTTTTGTTGACTTTTTGAAAATTTAACTAGGACCTTTCTTAGGGTAATTCAACGTCCTAAATCTATTTTTTTGACATCCGTTTTCCCAAATTCAATTGTTATAATAGAGTTTTATTAATTGGACCCTTTATGTGCGTAGGTGCATATATCGTGGCATCTCCACCTTCGCTAGTTCTCGCGGCTCTTCGGCGGCGAAGTATCTATGAGTGGACCCCTTCTAAAATGCATGTTTTAGTAGTAGAAATACATACATGAAAAGCATGATTTACTATGTTTTGTGAACTTTTTATGAGAAATTGGTTATCATGCTATACTGTGCTTATTTCGAAATACCATTTTTTCTATCAAAACCATGTTCTTGTAAGGTATTTGATGGATGACGATATATTATTTAGAACATGTTTTCACACACTTCTTTATAGTATAGATGATGGATGACTTTATACTATGAAGATGCTTTTGATATATACGTATTTGGAAAGATTATTTTCAGTGGTTTTGTGCATATCTAGTGGTCCCTATTATTGACATTCGGGTTGGGTGCTGTAGGAGCCTTCAAGCGATTGATACATATATTGACCTTCGCGTTGGATGCTGTAAGAGCCTTCGGGTGATTGATACTTATATTGACCTTCGGGTTAGGTGCTGTAGGAGCCTACGGACGATTGATACTTATATTAACCTTCGGGTTGGATGCTGTAGGAGCTTGCAGGCAATTGATATTTGTGAAGGAAGTGTTCTGAAAGAAGAGTTATGTGTTTTGCCTTTGGGTGATCGTGATACCACTAGTTAGCACACTATATACAAGATACGTTTTATGAAAGGTTTTATGGCATGCTAGGGTTTTCGGAAAAAACATACTATATATTGTGCTATTAGTTTTCATAAAACTTGGTCCACTCAAGTTTGTTTTGCGCCCTCATCAGGGCTAAGAATTGAGGCTTACAATCCCGGCGTCAAGACACTTCCGCATCAGCATCTTTGAGTCCTCTTGGTGTAAGACTCACTCCTTTATTCATTAACTTTTACATTACTTTCCTTTTAGTGTTCTAGATTAATGTATGCTTTGAACATGTTCCTCATTTGTATATTAATTATATTTAAATTTCTATTATTCTTATTCATATTTTTTTAGTTCTCAGCATTTGCACTCAACAAATGGCTTTTGTCACCCTTGGGTGTTAACCAACACGTACCTACCCTGGTGTTCGGAGAATATCGGGGTCGGGGTGTGTTAGATTGGTATCAGAGCCTAGTTTGTTTAGAGTATACATAGGATCTTCTGTTACTGTAGTAGTGCGTCTGTCATGACATCATTTGGATGTCACGACTTCCGGATTTGCTGTTATTTGGCACGGTTGTGCAATCCTCATCACGTTATGAATTGTCACATCCTATTCAAGAAGAAGAAACTCATGTTGGGATTGTGCCTCAGAGGTGACGAATTGGATCGTTGAACGACTTTCAACATCAGATCGATACTCTGCAACATGCGTTCCTTAGGAATTGCAGGCAGAGTTGGTTTTACATTGAAGTGACGTGAATAAGGAAACTCAGTAAAAGGAAATCTGGTTAGGACCAGCTAAAGATCCGAGATGGCAATGCCACTTTGCGACATGCGTTTCCTTAAAATTGCGGGCAAAGTTGGATCGACTTATAAGTGTTTGGAAAACAGAAAGTTTTTAATGGTATGAGTTGTTTAAGACCAATTAGAGACTTGAATTGGTGATGTCACTCTGTGACATGCATTCTCTAGGAATGGTGGGCGGAGTCACATCTATTTGACAATTATTCGGAACATTCGAAGTTCATGTTGGAGAAAGGGAATGGATGCTAGTTGTTACGAGGATTAGTAAGTGGCAGTTTGGTGGGATCGAACTAATGTCCTCGGACTTGTTCCCACTGAGTAAATTCGTGTGGATCTTTAGAATAATTCTCGGCAATTGTTCTATCGATTACCTCATTGCTTACTTCAACGACGAAGTCAAGTTCACTGACCTTTGACCGTCAGCTTCACACCAAATCCTTCGAGCGTTGACTTCGTCTAGAGATTATACTTTTCTTGGGAAACTCCTCGGCAGCAGACGCTATTCTCACCAATTTCCCCAAAATGAGTTGAGATTCTTGTTGTTGTTGTAGTTGGACTTGGATGATGAAGATCTAGTCTTGTTTGGATAAACAAACTCCTTGAACTTCACCTGGGTCTGGTACTCGGCGGTAAACCCTAGCTCATTGTCAAGTACTTTTTGGTAGAGGTGAACTTAGCCTCTTGCTTGTAGCCCAACTGACAAGTGTTATTGTCTACTAACTATTCAGCCTTGTAATTTTCTGTGTAATTTAAGACTCCACCATATTCATCATTGTACGAAGATTGAGCTTTGCTCTGAACTTCTCTAGACTCATAGAGCTTTGGTTTGCTCAAGGGCATCACTCTAAGGTAGCCAATCGAGCCACTGCATGCATATGTAGGCTGTTTTGTATCTTTTTTCTTCGTTATTCTATTGATTCAAAGGTTCTATGTTTAATTTTTGAACTTTGAAACATCTCTCACAAAGTATTGTGAATTACGATGTCTTTGGCCTTGTCAAATCTTATTAGCAGTTCTTAACTATTCTTTGATATTAGACCTATTTCCTTGTTGGCTAAGAAACCAGTTAACCTTACTGTGATGATTAACCAAATAATCATAAACAGTGACTTTTATTCTTGGTTCAAATCCCTATATCTTGTACTCTAAATTTTAATGGACTTGTTTTAACCCTCAAATTCTTGAGTGTTCTTTCAGCCTTCTCGACATGGTTTCTTGCTCAATCAGTGAGGAATTCACACTCGATCGATTTGGTGAAAGTGTGCGCTCAATTCTTATCGATTCAGACCGAAACGTTAGGAGCATAACCTTTTCACAAGCTTATTGGACTTACCAGGAAGAGTTCCATATGGTTATGAGATTTGAGCTGCCTATTAGTAAGGATTGGTGAGGGTAGTGGTGCGAGTGGTTAATGGATTGCATCACCAATCACTATCTTCATGCAGAAATGATTAGCCACTTCATATTATATTGCTATAATTCATAGGCATCACATCCTACTCTAGTAATTCTTTCCCACCAATAGATTAGTTCGGTTGCTCAATTATTTTTAGTGTATCTTCCACCCAACCCTAATGCACCTTTGATAGACATCTATTGAGATTAAATTCCATCTTGAGTTTCGAGTCTTGTATCTGAACGATCTATCTAGACCTTGGAGGATGTGTTGTGTTCACTCGTATTGTAGCTTTGGCACATTTAGAAGTTGCACTTCTCTCGAAAAGTTTGTATTCTCATGGGGTTTTTAGGTTGATCACTTAAGAGTCTTTCTTCTTTCCACCAACTTGGGCTTTGTTTGGCTAGAAATCTACGACTAAGGAAAAATGGAGAGGTGGTTTAAACACTATAATAGCTTCCTAGAGATACTGCTTATTGAGGAATGTGACTTCTTATTTTCTGCTTGCTTGACTCGAGCTTTTGGTTATACCATTAACATGGTAGCCACTTCTCTTGAATTCCAAGATACTGTTTTCAAATGGATTCTTTAATGGTGAAACACTGGTGTAGTTAGTCACATTTGGAAGAACTGAGAAGGATGGTATGCTTGGTATTGGATGAAGTTGTCACGACGACATTGCTTATTTTGTTCACATGGGAATGGCATTTTTTGCAACATGGTACAAGAGTTTTCTACATGCAACACTAGTTAACAAAAGAGTTTTGCAAACTTGTTTTTGGAGGATCGAATTTACGACGTGTGAAAGTGTGCACCCTTAGGAAATCACTGCTTGCTTATTGAGACAACAAATGTGTGGTCGATATCGCGGGCAGTCGACTGTGATATTAATAGCTTATTCGTCAAGCAAGTGGGCATGAAGACCCTTCTATGGTAGATGTTACTGATTTGTTATTGTTGGGGCTCGACCCAAAGATAACTTTTCTCGCAATACATGACATTACGTATGTTTGGGCGAGACCCACTTTCGTTTTTGGTTTTGGCTTTTAGTACGAGTTTTCAACCTATATGTTTGTACATATTTATTTTGACGCCATCAGATTTTACGTACATATTTTTTGACCTTGTGTCGATATATGTTTTTAGCTTTATATCTTTATAAAGTATGGTTTTTATTTGTACACTGACAGGGGAAGAAGGTATGAGCCTAGAGGCATGAAAGATGGAATCATTGCAACTTGATCATGACGGTGTGGCATTTTCCCTTTTATGCAATTGCTCTGACTTGATTTATTTGTTACGTGTGTGTATATATATATTTTTATTTTTATTTTCTTCTCCCTATTTTCGAGTATTTCAGTGTAGTAAGTTATTTCAAATTTTGGGGACGAAATTTTCTTTAAAAGGGGTAGATTGTAAGACCTCATCCCCGTTTTATTTAAAAAAAACAAGGTTTTTGGGTCTTAATTGGTGAGCCCAAAGGGCCCACCCCTTTACTTGTGTCCCCAGACTCCAATCTCTCTTCATCCTCTTATTCTCTCTCTTTTCCCGAACTCTCTCCTCTCTACCTGTGCTCTCTCTCTCTGCACTCTCTCTTTTTGCTCGAGCACCACACCTACGCACCCACCACCACAACCACCTTATCCCTCAAGCAATCATCATTCTAGATCCTAAACTAAGCAAGGAAAACTCTTCTTCTCCTTCAGATAGCATGACATAGTTACTATGCATCCATTTCCGACGATGTATCGCCGTCCCCGGTGAAGGTGAGCTTCGAAACTCCTTCTATCTTCCTCCACCACTAGGCTAGATCACTTTATTGACGATTAAAAGTGACTTTGGTGAAGGTTTGGACGTGAAAACAGATCAGGAAGTTTCCCTCATATTTTCCGGCGAGAACTCGGCCTTTGCAGGCGTTTTTCGATTGACTCCATCCACTATTTGCCTCGAAATTGGTAAAGATCTCTTTCTTGCTTCATGGGCTTCATTTTGGTATTTTGGTTTATGTGAAATGGTTATGTTTCGAGCTCCGTTGGAGCTAGGGAAGTCCCCGGCTGTGTTTTAGCCTTTCTCTTCCTTTGGGTTCGGCGACCTATGTGTTGAACTCAGGTCAGGCTTTCAAGCCCAAAGCCCTAAGGAGCCAAGGCTTTTTGGGCTGTGCAAAGAGGGCCTAAGGCCCGTGAAACCCCCAACCCTTTTACTTAGAAACCTAAACCCAACCCAATTTCCTAACTCTAAAACCTAACCCAAAATCATAAGTGAACTAAGGCCCTTGGGCCATATGAAGCTTGGAGCCAACTCAAAAACCCTAGGGCCCTTCGGCCCAAACCTTCTAGCCCATCAGATGAAATATTCCTAGAATATTCCCTTGTTGACTTTTTTTAACTTTTTGAAAATTTAGCCGGGACCCTTCTTAGGGTAATTCAATGTCCTGAATCCATTTTTTGACGTTCGTTTCCCAAATTCAATTGTTATAATAGAGTTTTATTAATTGGACCCTTTATGTGCTTAGGTGCATATATTGTGGCATCTTCATCTTCGATAGTTTGCGCGGCTAAGTGTATGTGAGTGGACCCCTTCTAAAATGCATGTTTTAATAGTAGAAATGCATACATGAAAAATATGATTTACTATGTTTTGTGAACTTTTTATGAGAAATTGATTATCATGCTAAACTAAGTTTATTTTGGAATACCGTATTTTCTATCAAAACCATGTTCTTGTAGGGTATTTGATGGATGACGATATACTATTTAGAACATGTTTTCATACACTTCTTTATAGTATAGATGATGAATGACTTTATACTATGAAGATGCTTTTGAAATACACGTACCTATGTTTGGAAAGATTATTTTCAGTGGTTTGATGCGTATCTAGTGGTCCCAATTAGTGACCTTCGGGTTGGGTACTGTAGGAGCTTTCGGGCGATTGATACTTTTATTGACCTTCGGGTTGGGTGTTGGGTGCTGTAGGAGCCTGCGGGCGATTGATATTTGTGAAGGAAGTGTTCTGAAGGAAGAGTTATATGTTCTGCCCTTAGTTGATTATGATACCACTAGTTAGCACACTATATACGAGATACGTTTTATGAAAAGTTTTATGGCATGCTAGGGTTTTCGGAAAAACCTACTATATATTGTGCTATTAGTTTTCATAAAACTTGGTCCACTCATATTTGTTTTGTGCCCCCATCAGAACTTAGAATCGAGACGTACAATCCCGACGTCAAGGCACTTCCGCATTGGCATCTTCGAGTGCTCTCGGTGTATGATCCACCCTCTATTCATTAAATTTTATATTGCTTTCCTTTTAGTGTTCTAGATTAGTGTATGCTCTAAACACGTTCCTCATTCGTATATTAATTATATTTAAATTTCAATTATTCTTATTCATATTTTTTTAGTTTTCAGCATTTGCACTTAATAAATGGCTTTCGTCACCCTCGGGTGTTGTCCAACAAGTGACCATCCCAATATCCCACGGACATCGGGATCAGCGTGTGACATCGGGATCAGGGCGTGTCACAACATGTCACGTCAGAATTTATAGTGTAATTTAACCTACTTTAATTACCTTTGGAGATTTTTGCCAAAAGAAAATTACTCTTAAAGATTCTCTACACATGAGATTAAGGTGAATAAAATTGTGGTAATAGTTTGAGCTCCAAGGTGATTGATGACTGCGTTCCCAGTTGTGTAACTTAGAAGAGACTGGGAGCGGAAAACAAGTATTCTATCATGTTTAAGTAGCAAGGGTGTGGAGAAGAAACAACCTTATATTAGGAGGTTACTAAGTTGGGTTTTTGCCAATCCTATTTGTAATTGTTTGATTATTGATAGGATTTTTACCACCTGTAAAAGTTAGGATAAAAACACTTAAAAATACTTGCAAGAGTACAAGGTAATCGTAGTATAGTCGGCTCTAGCAATGTCATTCTTTACATGGGTTGAATGAATAATTTATGTTAAAACCAAATCTTAATTAATTATATGAAAACAAAGTTTAGAAAAAGATGATTTTATAACCTAAAATTTAGAAACAAATTTTAGTAAAAACAATTAAATAAACTGAGAAAGTAAAGAAAAAAAAAATAGTTTTGAAAATAAATTTGAGCACTACGGTTTTGCTGTCACCTTAATAATCCTACACAGTTCTTCCAATTACTTATGAATTACACATGTATATTTTGAAGGTTACGTTTTGCTAAAGTATGTCCTACTTGAAACCTCCAACATAGAACCTATATGTAATCTACAACCCGTCCTTGCTATCTAGATCGAATGTGAACATGCAAGACTCATTAAGTTTTGTGAAACTTTTGAAAAACCATATAACCCTTAAGACGTGTCGTCCATCCTAAGAAGTTACACATATTAGCCACAAGAAGCCTTAATCAATTACAGGGACAACCCTCTGTCAAAATTGCATCTAATTACTTTTCTAAATATTCTAATGGTGCCCAATCAGTAAGACAAATAGATAGTTTCAACATAGTGATTAATAATTCAAAACTTGTATGCATAATATCATAAGCAAATTGAAAAGAAACTAGATATTTTTGCTAAGGCTTGTTGCCTAGCCCTAGCAAAAGAAACTAGTTACAAACAATCATAAAATAAAATATTATTAAGAACATGGATAAAAAACATCTTGAAAATAAACTTAAATCATCAAAAGTAGGGCCTCCCTAAAGTCTTACCTAAATAAATCTTACCTAAAAAATTATCTTCTAAACAATAAGAAACATAATAGAATAAATAAAAGGTTTCTATTTATACTGAAATTCGGATTGCAGAGCCAACTAAATCAACTTCGATTTCATTTTCCTCTGCTTTTCCTCTCTCTCCGCTCCCCATATCTCTCGGCTTCAAGCCCACAAACCAAGTAGTGACGATCGAAAGCCTCAAACATGGCGGAGGTGAAATGGAGGTACAGTGACGGTCGACAACCACCTCCGGTGTTGATGAATTTTGCCGTCGGAAAGCGTCCTCGCTCCGATTATGGTATGTTGAATTTCTCGATTTTCCCTTTATTTGAGTTTCCTCTCTCCTTTTGCGTTTGTTTAGGGTTTATAAATTAGTGTTCTTAGGAATTTTAGGGTTTTCTCGCTCTCTTTTTTTTCTTCAGAAATTGCACTGTATTTCTCAGATCGGAGCTGTTCTTATTTTGAAAAAATTGGACTAATGTTGATTTTAGCTTTCGTCTCTCTGGTAATTACTCTGAAACCCCAAAAGATTTGAAATTCTGGGAATTATTCTCATTGTTTTTGACAATTTGTTGTTGGAATTTGTATAAATTGCTGCAATTATGTTGTGAAGTGTTATGATTATTTCAAAGAACACCAATTCTATCAGTTGCAATTCTGCAGATGGCTTATGAAATAATGCCCTGCGAAAGGAAGGGAAAAAAAGCTTAGAAAACACCATCGGATGATGTTTTAATCAATGGAGCAAACTGTAATTACTCACATTTTAACAAATGAAGGTTTCTTATTTCACTTTTTTGCAGGAAGCTATTAATTCTGCATCATCGATGACTCAAACCTTAAGCGGAGAAGTGGCTGACATTCAACATAAGCTCATAGCTCTTGTAGCTGCACGAGGAAACTCAAGTGTAGTAAATCCTCTGGTCACACAACTCACTAATGGACCTTTGGGTGGTCTTCATGAGAAGGTTTATTCTATCTTAAATATGTGGAATATGTGGATATGTAACTCCACATGTTCAATTTTATCAAATGAGTGTTGGTTGGTAGGCTATTTTAATCATGAAAAGAAATTTATTTTAGTTGAGCAAACATTATGCACGGACTTGGAACTTCTTCCTTTGAATTGTAGTTGGAAGGGTGTATGATAAATTTAGTGGGATTTGAGCATAAGCCGGTTGCCAGCCCAATACAACTGATCGCATCCCGCAAGATTAATTTATCCACATTGAAGAATTTCTCATTATACAATTCTACTACATTTTTTTTCAAATTTAAATTTAAATATAAATTTTAAAATTTTGGTTTTGATTATGCAATTCGTGGATTCCGTCTTGCTGCGGTATATTTAAATATTGTTGCCTGCTGTCCTCCACCATTTGAGCCTGGGCCTCCTCCACCCCCATAGTGGTATATTTTCTTAGGAGCCTACTTTGCATGAATTATTTTGTGTAATTGGTTGACTTTTATTTGATCTAACTATTCCAATTTGGCTAATTTGTTTTAAATTTTTTTATTATATTGGAGTTGAATTTGGTATTTTGGGTATGCTATCTTTGGATGCTTAGAACGATATGGATATGCTATATAAGAAACTGTAATTTACTTTTGTCTTTGATTTTTCACTAATGGGATGTTGTGATGGGGTTTAGTAATTTCCAGCATTCTTCAATTATTTTGAATTTACAAAATCAAATAACTCATGGAAATAAATTAATATTTCATTAATCTGTATGTAAGAGGACTTTACAATATGTCATCAAGTTTAGACCGACAACAATGAATGGCAAACTTAGGATTAATGCCTCTATTAATGTGATGTTTTCTCATGGTTGAGAAATATATATAGCTGTCTTATTTAATGGACAACATCATTCATCCTCTATATTTAATATTAATTGCTTTTCTTAATCTATTTTTCCGTCAATCTTTTCTGCTACATAACCTCATTTGGTTTTTGATTTTGTGAAATGTTTTGGAAGCGGGAGTGTGTGAAATGTGTTGATGCTGATGATAGTGCCGAATTTGGTGACACTCCTTAACTAACAGAGCATGTAACATAGCTTCTTCCAACTCAAATTTAATGATTCAAGCTGCCTAAGATTTGCATAACATTCCCAAGTTGTAGTCGATGTGCCTGAGTGGTTGAGTGCTTGACTAATGAATGTAACCACTAAGATTTGGATTGTTTTTGGGGGGTAAGAAATAAAATTGCTAATTTCGGATTTATGGGTTTGAATTTTTCTCGAGTATATGATTTTGTGTTTTGTGTGTATTGATTGACTGATGAAAAAATGTAGCCATAAAATATTGATTTTGACATTTTTTTTTTATAATAAAAAGGTTGTATGATTTGTAAAGATCCATGATTGATGATTTGGTGTTTTTGGGTTCGTGGGTTATTTTGATTGTTGAATGCCTTATCAATTTGGTTTTTAATGTCATTGTTTGTTTATCTATTTCCATAATAATCTTTTCAAATAAATGTTACTTTTTGACTTGTGAACTGTAATTTACCTTTCTTATTTTATCTTTTCTTGTAAATTTGATTTATAGGGCTCTTGGGTTGTGAATTGTGACTGAAAATTTGATCCTCACATGGAGTTAGGCAAAAACCACTATTTTTTTCTTATTACTTTTCTTTTAAATGCATTCTGATTCTGAGATTGCCTCTTTATATAATGTACAATTTTTGTAGTTGCCTTCAATGTTATTGTCATTGGCTCGGGTGCTCAAAAGATCTATACAATATGGTTTTGCCAATAATGTGGGTATTGGGTTGAATATCATAAAAGCGAATATCTATAACTATAGATCTGCAAATGTTTGGTAGATAGAGCAATTTGGGAATTTGCAAATGTTTGGTAGATAGAGCAATTTGGGAATTTGTTACCAAAACATTGATGGATAACATGTATATCATTTTTTTTTACGTGAATGTTGAATGTTGAATGCCTTATCATTTTGGTTTTTAACATGCCATTGTTTATATATCCAAAATGAGTTTGAATCTTTTCAAATAAATGTTACTTTCTGATTTGAGAAACTGTTATTCACGTTTTATTGATCTTTTCCTGTATATTTGATTTACAGAGCTCTTGGGTTGTCAATTGTGACTGGAAATTCTACTCCTCACATGGATCATAGGTAAAAAACACTATTTTCTTTTCTTATTACTTTTCCTTCAAATGTGTTTTATTATGAGATCGTCTCTTTATATATTGTAAATTTCCAGCACTTATGCAAACTTCAGAGCATATAGGAAAGCAAATGTTTTCCATTTTAGATGCAAAGAACCAAATATGTTATCTATGTCTTCAATGAAACGCTTTAGTGTTATTCCTTTTAATTGTTTAGTTTTAACTGATGTTTGGATGCTTAAAAATATTCTTCATTTTGTCCTTTTGAACCTGAACGGATAATCAAATTGGAATAGATTCTAATTTTTTAGTTCATTTTGCTTATCAGTTTATCGTACTTCTTTAAACCAAATGCAAATTCCAATCTTGCATTGTTAAGCCTTGAAATTAGAACAAAAAAACTTGCATGAAATAGAAGTTCTTTCTGATCGAGAACTCATTGTTCTTCTACTTGAAGTTTGCTCTAATTGATTTTTGAATAATTTAGAAATGGGTATGTTAAATTGTGGGTTACGATTTCAAAACCCACGGTAGAGCACGGGCATTTTTTTTCTAGTTATAACTAAGATTAGGATAAAATATAAAGTATAAAATTGACTCGTCAATTATATATAGTGGATTGTTTTTTGCCTGATAAAATGCTTGTGAACGTTAATTTCTCTAAGTGGTGAGGTTTTACCTTGTTAAATCATGTTCACTGCGAGTTAACTTGTTGCTTCGCTTACTGTTATATAATATAAAGAATTGAATCTGTTTGTTGTCCAATTCTCATAAACTAGCAGAAGACTAGATAGTAACGCTATTTCAATCTTACTACCGGATTTGAACAAATTGGTGTATCATCCCATTGCGTTTTCAATTGGCACCAAACCCATCTCGCAAGTATTTTAATCCTAATGGATGTATGAGGTGCGTATATCCAGTTAGGGTTATGTACTCTATATTGGTGTTATACACGTTATAAATAGTATCTCCATTCAATATCATAACCTAATCAGTAGATATTATTTGTACCGGAATTTACGCTATTCGGTCTAATTAACTTTAATCTAGCAGTTCAATTACCTAATATGGGAATGTACGGCTTATATAGGATTAGGGCCGAGATCCCAGACTAATCTAAATTGAAATACAATGTGGGCCGAAATGACTTTAATGTCGTCACGCCACTATTCGAGTTAATGTGATTTTGTGTTTGCCCATGTTCACGGTTAATGCAATAGTGCGGCTGCACTAAACTATGCAAGTGTAGAAAAGATGAAAATAAAAAGTTTAGCGTAAATTTAGAATTCTCTAAAATTTCATAATTCTCAAATACTACTTCAATTCTGTTGTAGATCTATTTAACTGAACTATTCTAAGGGAATAGAGAGGGGGCTGACAGTAGCAAGAGAGAGGAGAGATTTAATTGTGAGGTGTGGATTGTATCATCTCTATTGTGCATTTATTTATAGTAGTAGGATAAGTAAAATCCTTATCCTTTTAGGATTACAATTCTTAATAGGTAATCAACTCCTAATAGGAATATAAGAGATATTCCTAAATCCACTAGGATTTACATAATTATATTCATATTCTAAATATGATTGCAACACTCCGCCTTGAGTATGTAAATACTCAACAAACCATCACATCATATCTTCATCAGATAGGGTAGAATAATTGATGAAGTTATCAGCACAACGGGTGAACGCAAGTCTCAAATTTAAATAAAGTATGAATTGATTGTAAAACTCACAAAATCTCGCTATGGTAAAACCCAAGGCATGAGGAAAACCCATAGACTAAGGAGAAAAGTGAGAAGCATGCTTAGTGTCTAAAACAAACGTAAAACATGACGAAGGCAGTGAACTCAACGGAATATGATCATCCTAGGATGAGT
Source organism: Pyrus x bretschneideri (assembly GCF_019419815.1). Taxonomy (NCBI): domain Eukaryota; kingdom Viridiplantae; phylum Streptophyta; class Magnoliopsida; order Rosales; family Rosaceae; genus Pyrus; species Pyrus x bretschneideri. The sequence goes on along the minus strand of NW_025999735.1, from coordinate 2,896,934 downwards.
GCCTCATCAAAACCTCGTTAGGTGGCAAAAACTCAGGGGGAAAAATGCTCCTAATCTTAGGAAAAAGAGGAAGACTAATGAAAAGAGTTTGAAAACTTTGAATTTTAACGAAAAAGACAAAAATGTGTTGTAAGTGAATAGTATCAGGATTGACTTTTTAGAGTAAAAGTGTGGTTTTTTGTTAAAATAAACAATACCGGGAGTTTTTCATTAATGCTCCTAGGAAAAAGAGTATATTAAGATCAAGTGAGTATGCTTCAAGATACTCCCATTGAGTTAGGCATAACTTCCAAATAAGAGAACTACAAATGATTCAACTCAGATAATTTACGATTCTTTGGCCGAGCTTCTGAAAAGTAGACTTGGCCAATGACTTGGTGAAGAGATCGGCCAGGTTGTCCTGGGAATAGATTTGCTTAATGATGCGAAAATTATACGCACACAAATTAAACCCTCTTTTTGTCAAATTGTAGTAAGTATGTAAGTAGGGATCGTTCTGGACCGGGGATTAGGAGGGATTGTTAATCACTTGGATTTGACTTCAAAAATGTAAAAACAAGTTTAAAACACTATACTAGACTCAAAGAATGCAAAACTCAAAATAAGATAGATTAAGACTAAGACTAAACAAATATGGGGGGGATTGAGGTTTGGACAAATTTAAACTAAAATGAATAGAATGTAAAGAAAACAAATTGTGAATACGAATTTGACGGAAATGGATGGATGGGAAGCTAGCTAAAGGGTTCATCTCCACACATGTTATACTTGCATACAAAACGATTTCTAATTGCTTTTCAATAAACCATGAATTCTCAACGCCCCGGGTTAATTAGGTCCGCTTAAATTAACCGTCAAGTTTTCCTTAAGTTAATGAATTGGATGATTGCATACGACAACCCAAAGCATTCCTCACAAGTTCCCTACATGAATTGCATAATAGAGATACAAGCAAAAATCATTAAGCATCATGAAAACTATAAGTGTTGACGAGGCATTCGTTACTATGATTGCATGAAACTTATGCCAAGAATTTGTTTAACGCGATTGTTTATAAGCAACCTCCACTACTTGTGAATATAAGTTCATAACTATTACGTGAAACTCACTTATATTCTAGCGTCATATTCATGCATGAAAATTAAGCGTGAACTCTCAATAAACATACATAAATAGGTTATCAATCAAATAGTTAAACAAATTGAATTCACAACTTATGAAACGTAATTAGAAGTAATCAAATCATATTGCAAGCATAAACATATATTTCGAATCACCCCTAGCTAAGGGGGGTTTAGTTCCTCATACGTACAAGACAAAGAGAATTGAAATTAAACATTGCAATTGAGGAAAAGCAACACCTAAAAATTCCAACAACTCAAACTTGAATTGTATGAATGTTTAGGCACTCTTCTCCTCCTCTTCGTTGTGGCACAAGGTCTAAGGATATGTTGATTGTTGGATAGTGTTTTAGAGGGATGGGAAGTGGTGGAAATGAAAGGGGGATGCTGGAAAATGGAAGGAAAGCCACGACAAGGGGAAGGGAGAATGTGTTTTGTGTTGTGAAGGTGGAGAGTGAATTGAATGGGGAATTAATGAATTGTATGAATGCAATGCATGGTTTTATAGGGAGAGAATGGATGGGAGAACATGTGAATGGCAGCTAGGAATGATTAAAGAATGGAATGCATGTGTAATGACAACTAGATTGGTTAGTGGAAATCTAAAAATGCAAATGGGAATGCTGGAATGCAAAGGTGGCCACGGCTTTGAGTGTGTTTTGTGTTGGAAATGCATGTGAATGCATGTGAATGTTGTTTGTGTGAAGTGTGTGTGGGTTAAAGAGTGAATGGTGGCTGAAATAATGATGGAAAACAGCTAGGAGAAGTATGGAATGCATGTGAAATGTAAAGGGAAAAGCTGGAATTGCTAGGAAGGCCACGGCATTGAAGGTGTTTTTGGTGTGTTGATGCATGTGTTGAATGATTAAAGGGACATGTGGGGTGTATATGTGGCTGAAATGATGAAGTAGGAAGGTGGAAATGCATGTGAAATGCTGGAAAGGGATTGGGAATGCACGGCACAAAGGATGGGCTGTTTTGTGTTGGTGTGTTGTGTGATTTGTTTTGTGGTTAATGGGAATGTGGTTGAATGATTAAAGGGACATGTGGGGTGTAAATGCAAAGGGAATGCAAAGTGAATGAATAATAAATGCATGTGCAATAAAGATGGAGAAGGTGGTGTAACGATGCATGGTTATAGTTTAGGGTGTTGAATATGGATTTGCATGGCTTTTGAGGTGATTGTGGGTTTTGGAATTGGAAGGAAATGCATGGCCTTGGGGTTGGTTTAAGAGAGAATGGGCTAGGCCCTTTGTTTTATGTCCAAAGTGAATACAAGGCCTTCAAATTCGTCCAACACTTTGGCTCCAATCATATGCTATCCATTCCAAGCCCAATTTTGCTCCCAAATGCTCCAAAATGCATCTTTTTGCTCCCTTAGCCATATGAACCTAAAAACACACGAAAATGGCTTAAACTACTAAAACAACTATGAATTAACAACATAGATGCACGAAAACAAGCTAAGTAAGTCGCCTAAATATGCTCCTATCAAACTCCCCCACACTTATCTTTTGCTAGTCCTCTAGCAAAACAGAAAAACAAAACAAAACCTACACCTTCCAACAATTGTCTTAGGGATTTCCAATGCACATGACATGTTAAAAATCATCATTCCCACAGATTTTATTCATCTTCACACTTAAGTACATTCTTAATCATAGTCACCACATACTATTTCACAATTAAGCATTTAAAACCATATTTTGAATGTAGTAACATGCCTTAGAGAATTTGCTCAATTCCTCACAAGATATGCACTCAATTTCACTCAGATTTTCTGACTACACACTCTACACTAAGTATATGTGAGAAGATTGATGTAAACATGAAAACAAACACTCACATATATGTATCACAAAGAACGCAATTTCTGGAGTTAATAAGCATGTTTAGATATGATCTCATGAATGGAATGCTACTACTTAGACGCGAGAACCAGTGACACCATATGCTCATACCAAATTCAAACTCCACAATTGAAATGCACAACACTCAAGATAGAAGTCAAGGGTTGTAACGGGGCTTGGGGTATTGGCTCACAAGGAAAGGTAGGGATAAACAAAAGTTCTTTAAACACTAGCAAGCAAAGTAATGAAATTAAGGCTTAGAATTCACTTGGTATGCAGAAATCAACTTTTAGACATAAGGGGGAGATTCAACAACTCTTAGGGCCTAATTTATTGTTTTGGGCCCTTACTTCAACAAACAATACTTTTCAACCTTTTTTTTTTTTTTTTTTTTTTTCTTCTTTCTTTTTGGTCGTGCCTATGGCACATCAACTCACATAAACACTCACTCCCCCACACTTATTTTCTGCAATACCTTAATCAAAAGGAATTCATTGCTTACTATGCTTCAAGAACAAGGGTAAGGACGGTCATATTCTAGGCTAGGTGAGGATAATTGCGGGTTAACAAAGAAAGTAGGCTACACAATGCTCAACAGGGTTAAATCCTACAAAACAAATAAAATTGGGAAATATGGCAATTTGGCTTTGGTGGTGGTCACTACACAACTTCTTCTTGAATATGTGTTATGCAAATCAATAACATGCTTTGAATGAAATGGGCATGAGTTCTAGCATTTGGAACTATATGATGAAACGCCTTCTAAGTAGTAACCAAGCAAAGAATAATGAGATCATGCAACGACTTTGGAAAACAATAATGCACAGATTTTAACTCTCCAAATAACTTTTAGGCTCAAGTCTCACAAGGTTGTAGCGTTTGTTTGAGTTCCTTCCTTCAAGCATGTTACAAAAACCAATTTTTCTTTTATGATTGCATGTGAAGTCATACATTATAACCATAACCAAGCATATACCAAGAGTAAATCAAACTTTTCTCCATGTTTATAACTCTTTTTAACAGTCATGCAATTAAAAACCAAATCCTTATCATTATGTTGGAAGGTGACCTACAACACAAACACACAAAAACGACTCAAAACACTCTTTTTAGGCTTTTCAAAACATGTTTTTCAAATTTTTATGTGATTTTCGGAGTTATAAAACAAAACACACTAAAACACTCCAAATCAGCTCAAAAACATTTTAAAACAGCAAGGAACAACACTTGAAGTTATGGGTGATAAAATCCCACGAATTTGCATCAAATATACTTAGTTACCAACTCCCCCACACTTAAATCAAACATTGTCCTCAATGTTTTAAGCTTAAAACATACCAAACAAAAGTAAACACATAAACAACAACTAAACATACTAAACATGGCAGAATGTATCTAACAAAGAGAAGAGTTTAGGGATGCAAATCTGGTTATGGAGTGTAAATTCCATCTTCTCCTTGGTGATTGCAGTGAGGCTTCATCTTGAGTTTTTCCACAGGCTACTCTTGAACTGAGCTGGAGATTCTTTTGGCTTCCTCCGATCGTTGATTTTCCTTTGTGCTACTCTTGAACTGGGCAGCAGGATTCTTTTGGTCTCCCCCGAAGGTCTGAGCTTACTCCTTTTATCTGTTTCTTTGTTCAATCTCTCCAATTCGTATTGAAGAGGGTTAGAGGATAGCTCAGCATATGCTTGTCTCCTCATGCTTCAATGTATCATTTTCCTTTGCCTTACTTGCTCCCCTTTGCAGAAGTGGTCCCTTCTCTGGAAGTGTATCAACCGTTGAAGATGACTACTCGAGAGCAACGCTAGGTAAGCAACCAGGGAATAGAGTCCAGGTAGACTCCAAGTATCGGCTGATTGCTTCTTTCACTTTGCCATGCAAGTAATATCAAGGACAAAGGAAAAGACAGGGAAAGAGCATGATATGAGATACCTTTGCTTTCGCCCTTAATGATATGAGATACCTTTGCTTTCGAAGAGGTAGCGAATGAATCAGCACATACATTTGTTGCGCTTGTCTCCACATGCTTCGATCCACCGTTTCCTCTTGCCTCATCTGTACTGCAGGCATTTGGTATCTTCTTTGGGGGATACATCCATGGTTGAAAATGTGTTCTCAAGAGAAGGAGCTTACATTTTCGGCCGAGAAGGAAAGTTATGCTTTGTGGGTGTATGCCTTGCCATGAATGTTGATGTATATAGGAATTGTGATGGCAAGTGGCAGTGCGGATGCGGCAATGTCCTCCACGCGTATTCTGAAAAGCCGGGAGCTTTCGGCTTTGTCACCCACGTTTGTCGACTAAAGTGTGCAGCTGATTTCTTGCCTTCCACGCGTCTTCTGAAAAGCTGGGAGCTTTTGACAAAGTGGCACACGCTTTCTGAAAAGCCGGGATTGCGTCTGAAGAGCTGGCAATCTTTACGCCGGAAAATCCGGTTTTTGAAGAGTGGTGTCTCTTCATTTCTGAATCGGTGAACACCTCTCCTTTAATAGAGGTGATCGATCACCTCTAGCATGCACACTCTGAAGATTTCCTAAAAATCGTCTCTGGCCCGTCGAGATTTTACTCCATCCAACCCTTCTCTTTTAACTTCTTGAACAATGGCTAGCTCATCTAACCCATCTAACCTTTGCTTAGATTTGAGTCTAAGCAATGATCCGGTTGCGCCGCGTCAGGATAAGGTATGGTGCCCGTCTTTTTTATCTTCTCATGGCCCTCTTACAGGTGAGGACTCTGTGATGACAGATGCAACAACGGCTACGATAGTAGCTCGGAACCTCCTTACTCCCAAAGATAGTCAGTTGCTTTCAGGACGGTCCGATGAGTTGGCCGTTCAAGAGTCCTTGGCTCTTAGCGTTCAGTGCGCTGGCTCTGTGTCCAACATGGGCCAACGCCTTCTTGCTCCCTCCCGTCAGGTTGAATCATTGATGGCGGAGGTGGAGAGTCTTAAGCAAGAGACCAAACAGCTTAAGCACGAGAATCGAAGTTTGCACGTGCTTGCCAACAATTATTCGACAGGCATGAAGAGGAAGCTTGATGAGCTTGATGACCGTCAAAGACTTGCGGCTTTCTTCCAGAGGCACCTCTTTCCTGGGTTATCCAGCGTTCCACCAAGGTTTGGGGCCTTGAATGATCTATCTTCAGTGCCTCCCGCTCCTATGCCTCCCGCTCCGATGGCTCCTGCTCCGATGGTGTTGCCACGTAGTGGGGCCTCACGTACACAACCCTTGTGAAGGCTCCATCTTTCTGCCCTTTTTTTTTTTTTTTTTTTTTTTTTTTTTTATTGCATGTAATCTCTCGAAAATCAATGAACAAGCTTTATTCACTGTATTGGGTTGCCTCCCAAGTAGCGCTTTCTTTTACGTCTTGCAGCCGGACGAGACCTTCTTAGGCTCAATTGGAACCCATGGTATGGAATAGATCGGGTACCTGCACCAAAGAATCAAGAATATCAATAGAGAAACATGAGTGATTATCATTAGGAAATTTCATAGTTTCGGAAATATTGAAATCGATCACTTCCCCATCGAATTCCATCGTTAAAGTGCCTTTAAACACATCTATCTTTGTTCGGGCCGTCTTCATGAATGGCCTCCCAAGAAGAATCGGCAAGGGTGGAGCATGGGTGGTTTCCTCCATTTCAAGGACATAGAAATCCGCCGGGAAGATCAAATTATTCACCTGTACTAAGACATCTTCCAATACGCCCTTTGGATAGGCATTAGATCTATCGGCCAACTGAATAATCACACCATCATTTTTCAATTCACCAAGGTTCATTGAAGCATAAATAGAGTATGGCATGACGTTAATTGAAGCACCTAGATCTAACATGCATTGTTCAAACTTAGTATTACCAATAACGCACGGAATTGTAAAACTACCCGGATCTTTGCATTTAGGGGGTAATTTCCTTTGTAACACAGCAGAGACATTTTCACTTACTTGAACCACCTCTTTGTTCGAGATCCTTTTCCTTGTTGTACAAAGTTCTTTTAAAAACTTAGCATACCTCGGAACCTGCTTAATCGCATCAAGGAGCGGGATATTGACTTGAACTTTTCGAAAGGTCTCTAGAATGTCCTTCTCGGCTTCTTCCTTCTTTGATTGCCTAAACCTGCTAGGAAAGGGCACGTTTAGTGGAATAGAACTAGAAAAAGTCGAATTGGGACTTACCTTGGTGGTTTGGGATGATTTACGAGATCTAGATGAATTTGGCAAGGTTTGGTCATCCTTGGCCGTGGGCTTTGCTCCCTGTGCTTCGTCTTGCAACAACTTGTCCTCCTCGTCTTGACTTGATTTTGGTGGTTGTGAGGTGGTTCCAACTTCCTTGCCACTTCTTAAGGTGATTGCATTGGCGGTTTCAAAGCCACCCTTTGGATTGACAATTGTTGAGCTTGGAAGCTTGCCTTGATCTCGGAATTGTCCCACAAACTCCGCAATCTGCCCTATTTGCTTCTCTAATTGGTCCACCCTTTGGTCTTGGTTTTGCATCGCCTTGTTTTGATTTTCTTGTCCCTGAGAGAAACTAGTAAGTAACTTAAGAACTGTAGCATTATCTAAAGACGTACCTTGATGGTTTTGGCTGGATTGTGGTTGGTTTTGGTCTTGGCTGTGGGTTCTGGTGTAAAACCCCGGGGGTTGTTGTCTAAAGCCTCCTTGTTGTTGAGGTTGTTGGGGTTCCCTCCACTTGAAGTTTGGATGGTCTCTCCAACCCGGATTGTATGTGTTGGAATATGGATTATTCCTTGGTTGATTGTGGCTTGGAAATCCAATGGCATTTGCACTCTCCCATCCCCCATTCTCAATCAATTGTGGGCACGTGTCTGTAGGGTGTCCTTGCATGGAACATACGCCACAAGGAGCTACGGTTTTGACTTTTGGACCTTCCACCACCTGAGAAAGCAACGTAGTAAGGTTAGCCATTTGATTTTGAAGTTCGGTTATGGCACTTACCTCGTTGACTTGTTGTTGCCGTGGGCGGTCTCTTTGTCCAACACCTTCGTATTGTTGTGCATTATGTGCTCGGTTGGCAATTAGAACTTTTGCAGCCCACGGAGTTTTATCCACCAACGCACCTCCCGCCGAGGCATCAAGCATTTGGCGTTCCATTGGAAGGAGTCCTTCGTAGAAGTATTGAATGAGCAGCTCCTCCTTCATTTGATGCTGTGGACAAGAAGCAACAAGTGATTTAAAACGTTCATAGTAAGACGGAAACGATTCACCTTGATTTTGTTGGATACCACTAATCCGTTTCCTCAAGAGAATGATTCTTGAAGTTGGGAAAAACTTCTCCAAGAAAGCTCTTTTCATACTATCCCAAGATGTAACCGTTCCGGGTGCTAATTCGAAAAGCCAATCCTTCGCTTTTTCCAAAAGTGAGAATGGAAAAGCCTTCATCATCAGAATGTTCCCGTCGACATTTATGGGTGTCATGCTCGAACAAACAACCTCGAACTCCTTGAGATGCTTGTTGGGATCTTCCATGGAAAGCCCATGGTATTTCGGAATGTGGTGCAACAAGCTTGACTTCAACTCGAATTCATCGGTCTTGCCTTGGGCAGCCACGGGGTATTGAATGCATAATGGTGCGGCATTGGCCAATCCCGAAGCGGAAAGCTCCTTGATTGTTCGGTTGTCTGCTGCCATGTCTTCTTCACCCACTATTGTCTTGGGTTCTTCTTCAGATTCAGAAACGGACTCGGAACTTTCACTTGATTCGCTAGGTTCTGAGTTCTTTCTCTTTCGTCTCAATTCTCGCTCGAAATCGGCGTTAAAGCTCGAGATATGTTCACGAATCGGATGAGAACTCCGAGTCATAAACTAGTACCTAAAACAAGAAACAAAACAAGATTAAGAATCTGGAATAAAATAAAAACAAAAGAAAATAAAACAATCCAAGAGATTAGCAAAGTTGCTAATCCCCGGCAACGGCGCCAAAATTTGATGCGAAAATTATACGCACACAAATTAAACCCTCTTTTTGTCAAATTGTAGTAAGTATGTAAGTAGGGATCGTTCTGGACCGGGGATTAGGAGGGATTGTTAATCACTTGGATTTGACTTCAAAAACGTAAAAACAAGTTTAAAACACTATACTAGACTCAAAGAATGCAAAACTCAAAATAAGATAGATTAAGACTAAGACTAAACAAATATGGGGGGGATTGAGGTTTGGACAAATTTAAACTAAAATGAATAGAATGTAAAGAAAACAAATTGTGAATACGAATTTGACGGAAATGGATGGATGGGAAGCTAGCTAAAGGGTTCATCTCCACACATGTTATACTTGCATACAAAACGATTTCTAATTGCTTTTCAATAAACCATGAATTCTCAACGCCCCGGGTTAATTAGGTCCGCTTAAATTAACCGTCAAGTTTTCCTTAAGTTAATGAATTGGATGATTGCATACGACAACCCAAAGCATTCCTCACAAGTTCCCTACATGAATTGCATAATAGAGATACAAGCAAAAATCATTAAGCATCATGAAAACTATAAGTGTTGACGAGGCATTCGTTACTATGATTGCATGAAACTTATGCCAAGAATTTGTTTAACGCGATTGTTTATAAGCAACCTCCACTACTTGTGAATATAAGTTCATAACTATTACGTGAAACTCACTTATATTCTAGCGTCATATTCATGCATGAAAATTAAGCGTGAACTCTCAATAAACATACATAAATAGGTTATCAATCAAATAGTTAAACAAATTGAATTCACAACTTATGAAACGTAATTAGAAGTAATCAAATCATATTGCAAGCATAAACATATATTTCGAATCACCCCTAGCTAAGGGGGGTTTAGTTCCTCATACGTACAAGACAAAGAGAATTGAAATTAAACATTGCAATCGAGGAAAAGCAACACCTAAAAATTCCAACAACTCAAACTTGAATTGTATGAACATTTAGGCACTCTTCTCCTCCTCTTCGTTGTGGCACAAGGTCTAAGGATATGTTGATTGTTGGATAGTGTTTTAGAGGGATGGGAAGTGGTGGAAATGAAAGGGGGATGCTGGAAAATGGAAGGAAAGCCACGGCAAGGGGAAGGGAGAATGTGTTTTGTGTTGTGAAGGTGGAGAGTGAATTGAATGGGGAATTAATGAATTGTATGAATGCAATGCATGGTTTTATAGGGAGAGAATGGATGGGAGAACATGTGAATGGCAGCTAGGAATGATTAAAGAATGGAATGCATGTGTAATGACAACTAGATTGGTTAGTGGAAATCTAAAAATGCAAATGGGAATGCTGGAATGCAAAGGTGGCCACGGCTTTGAGTGTGTTTTGTGTTGGAAATGCATGTGAATGCATGTGAATGTTGTTTGTGTGAAGTGTGTGTGGGTTAAAGAGTGAATGGTGGCTGAAATAATGATGGAAAACAACTAGGAGAAGTATGGAATGCATGTGAAGTGTAAAGGGAAAAGCTGGAATTGCTAGGAAGGCCACGACATTGAAGGTGTTTTTGGTGTGTTGATGCATGTGTTGAATGATTAAAGGGACATGTGGGGTGTATATGTGGCTGAAATGATGAAGTAGGAAGGTGGAAATGCATGTGAAATGCTGGAAAGGGATTGGGAATGCACGGCACAAAGGATGGGCTGTTTTGTGTTGGTGTGTTGTGTGATTTGTTTTGTGGTTAATGGGAATGTGGTTGAATGATTAAAGGGACATGTGGGGTGTAAATGCAAAGGGAATGCAAAGTGAATGAATAATGAATGCATGTGCAATAAAGATGGAGAAGGTGGTGTAACGATGCATGGTTGTAGTTTAGGGTGTTGAATATGGATTTGCATGGCTTTTGAGGTGATTGTGGGTTTTGGAATTGGAAGGAAATGCATGGCCTTGGGGTTGGTTTAAGAGAGAATGGGCTAGGCCCTTTGTTTTATGTCCAAAGTGAATACAAGGCCTTCAAATTCGTCCAACACTTTGGCTCCAATCATATGCTATCCATTCCAAGCCCAATTTTGCTCCAAAATGCTCCAAAATGCATCTTTTTGCTCCCTTAGCCATATGAACCTAAAAACACACGAAAATGGCTTAAACTACTAAAACAACTATGAATTAACAACATAGATGCACGAAAACAAGCTAAGTAAGTCGCCTAAATATGCTCCTATCACTTAACTTTAATGTTCTGATGTTACTGTTGCTGGTGAGAGTAAAAGAACTTTGGTGCTATGTGATTGGTTTTGTCTCCCTTGATTTATCCTTTCTTTAACTGTTCGATACATGCTGCATTGTCTTCAAAGATCGTCGTAAGAAGGTCAACGACGGAAGTAAGACCACTTGTACTTCGAATATGCTCCATAACTGCTCTTAACTAAAAGCACTTAAGCGATGCTTCATGCAGGGCGATAATCTTAGCATGGTTCGAAGAAGTCGCAACTAGCGTTTGCTTGGTAAACTTTCAAGATATAGCAGTGTCTCCAACGGTAAAGACATAGCCCGTTTGAGAACATGCCCTATGTGGACCAGCCAGATATCTAGCATCTACGTAACCAATAAGGCAAGAATCAATTTGATAACCATAAGGGGCGGCAATACTCGAATATTCGTGGGTATAGAACAAGCCCAAATCCGTCGTACCCTTGAGGTAGCGGAAAATGTCTTTAACACCATTCTAGTGCCTGTGTGTGGGCGCATTAATGTATCTAGCCAAAAGATTAACAGCGAAGGAAATGTTGGGTTTAGTGCATTAAGCCAAGTACAATAAAGCCTCAATTGCACTTAGGTATGGAACTTTGGGTTTCAAAATCTCTTCGTCATCTTCATTTGGATGGAAAAGATCTCGTTTAGCATCTAGAGTCCGAATGACCATAGGAGTACTCGAAGGCTTTGTTTTATCCTCATTAAAATGGCGCAACACTTTTTGAGTGTAGTTCGATTGATGTACTAGGATTCCATCCAAACAATGCTTGATCTCTAAGCTGAGGTAATATCAAGGTTTCCTAAAGAAGCTAAAAAAGCTAATTTCTTCTGAAGAAGCCAGTACTAGTCAGCCCAAAGTATCCCAGAAAATCAGCCCTAGTACAACTTTAGAAAGATTCAATAAGTCTAAAAAAGAGATTACAGTTAAGGATTTATAAAGAGAAGTCAACAAAATCAAAGATGAAATTAAGTTTCTAAAATCAGAAAACCTAGAAATTCGTACATATCTCAGTAGGGTTCAAAAACAAACACTTACCAACAATAATGACGAAGAACATAATAGTTCTTCCTCAAATCACAATTCAGACTCCCAGTTTGAAGAAAAATCAACAAAAGGATTAATATTAGGATTATTAGACAAGATAAGAATCTAGAAATGGTATTCTAAAATCAAAATAATAATTGAAGACTTTCATTTAGAAACAATTGCTTTGATTGATTCTGGCGCATACTTGAATTGCATTCAAGAAGGATTAGTTCCTACTAAGTATTTTCATAAATCAACGGAGATACTTAGTGCTGCAAACCAATCACCAATGCAATTAAAATATGAAATTCCAAAAACCCATGTCCGTCAAAACAATGTTTGTTTTAAAACCCCATTTGTTTTAATTAAAAATATTTCAGATCCAGTTATTTTAGGTCTTCCTTTCATAGCCATCCCATATCCTTTTAAGGTACACCATAATTGTATAACTACCAGAATGTTGGGGGAAAAAAAAATCATATTTGAGTTTTGCATGGGAGACAGATCTTAAAAAAATTAAGACAATTACAAAAAGATAGCATTTTAAAAGCCATCAACTTAGTTATCAAAAAATCACAACAAATTAATTTCTTAAAAGAAGAAATTAATTACAAAAGAATTGAAGAACAATTAACAAATGAATATTTGTTACAAAGTATTGACAATTTTCAAAAGAGACTTGTTAATGAATTTTTTTGGATATTCTCACGCCTTTTGCCATAGAAAACAATACATTGTCAAACTTCCTTACAATAAGGATTTTGATGAAAAGAAAATCTCTACCTAAGCTAGACCAATTCAAATGAGTCAAGAAGTCATAGAATTCTGCAATACAAAAATCCAAAAACTTCTCAATAAAGGAATAATTAGGAAAAGTAAATCACCAGTCATGTCCTGCTTTCTATGTTCAAAAGAATACAGAATTAGAACGAGGAACCCCTAGGTTTGTCGTCAATTACAAACCTCGTAATGATGTCCTGGAATGGATACGATATCCAAGTCATAACAAAAGAGATTTAATTAAGAGACTTAGCCAAGCAGTAATCTTCTCAAAATTTGACATGAAGTCTGGATTTTGGCAAATTCAAATTCATGAGGATGATAAATATAAAACAACATTTGTCACTCCTTTTGGTCATTATCAATGGAATGTAATGTCATTCGGTCTTAAGAATGCACCCAGTGAATTTCAAAATATTATGAATGAAATATTTAATCAATACAGTCATTTCTCAATTGTTTATATTGATGATGTTCTCATTTATTCCAAATCGATAGATGAGCATTGGAAACACTTAAACATGTTTGCTATGATAATTAAGTCGAATGGATTAGTTGTCTCAACAACCAAAATCAAGTTGTTCCTAACCAAAATTAGATTTTTAGGATACAATATCCACTAGTCAACCATTCAATCAATAGATAGAGTAATTCAATTTGCAGATAAGTTTCCCAATGAAATCACTGACAAAACCTAGTTACAGAGATTTCTAGGATGTTTAAATTATGTTGCAGAATTTTACCCACATCTTAGACAACAATGCAAACCCTTGTTTGATCGTCTAAAAGAAAATCCCCCATCTTGATCCAATACTCATACTTCCATAGTCAAGCAAATCAAATCACATGTTAAGACTTTACCTTGTCTTGGCATTCTAACCCCCAATTCATTCAAAATTGTTGAAACTGATGCCTCTGAAATTGATTACGGAGGTATTCTCAAACAGTCAATTTCTTCTGGATTTCCTGAACAAATTGTTTGTTTTCATTTAGGACTATGAAATCCAGCACAAAGTTTCTAGCAAATTGTTCGTTTTCATTCCGGATCTATTGTATTATGTATTAGCAAATTTCAAGATGATTTATTAAATCAAAAGTTTTTAGTCAGAGTCGATTGCAAATTTGCAAACATGTTTTACAAAAAGATGTTCCAAATATTGTATCAAAACAGATTTTTGCACGATGGCAAGCCATATTAAGTATTTTTTATTTTGAAATTGAATACATTAAAGGCAACTAAAATTGCATTCCTGATTTCGTAACTAGAAAATTTTTGCAGGGGAAGAATGACAACAAGAAAACTTGATCAGAGGAGGCTTCTAACCACTCTACCACCTTCACCAGTCAAACAAGAATCAAGCCTAGATTCTTCATCGGCCTTAGCCATTACCAACCGCTTCACTCCCTTAGGTTCCACAATAGGAAACTTCAGGCCAAACTACCAAACACCACGACCAAATTACCAAACAACATTAGTTAGTCAATATGATCCTTATTCAACCTCGACATACCAATCATCATCATTCCAACTAGTCAGTTATACCAAAACATCACCATATGTCAAGAAAAATCCCAATGAATATCTTTTCAGTATCCCTTTTAACATCCATCAAGAACAAGCACTAGAAAAAATAGCCAAAACAGTTTCCCCCCAATTTCCATTATCAGCCTACCGAATCACATAAAACCCTCAAATATTATCAAGCTATTCTCAGTGAGACTGAATCCATTTCAATAAAACCACTCTACAACAAAACCCAGGAAAACAAAATCCTTTTATCATTCTCTTTACATCGGAAATTTTCTAACTGAATCAGAATGGGTACTCCCCCTTTACCAAACCAAACCCCTTCATACCCTACATGTTCTCATCCCTCACAATCATTACAATTATTTTGATTATATTCAAGCATGGACTAACATTTTCCTTCATCAAACAGAAGACTTTAGCTATTCATGGTTTATCAATATTGACAAGAGTTTTAGATTAAATTTCCCTGCATGGTTCCCAAAATGGTGGTCAGTTCACGGCCCAACAACCAACCTTCTACCAGAAGAATTCATGCAAGCTCTATCAACCAGCTTTCAAAAGAAATTTGACAGAAGCCGATTCAATTACAAAATTACATTTCTCCCATTATTTATGGCCAATTACAAAGTCCCATGGATTTTAAAATGGAATTATGAAGTTGAAACTGGTGAAGTGTATAGATCAAGATTGGTAAAGTGGTAGGATAAATTCAATCATCAGAAGATCATTAATCTGGTCCTTTCCGAGTTTCCCATCGACCCAATTCTAGCTATTCCAGCTTCATCAACAATGGCGTTGCTAACCATTCCAGAGCAATCTCTATCGGATAGTAGTCCATCATCATCTCTCAAAGGAACAACTAAGTCATCCAAATGAACAAGTTCAAAGAAGAAAGAAAAATCATCCCAGCTCAAAGATTTAGCTCAATAGTTAATTGCAGAAACAGCTTTGCTCTATGATGAAGACTCAAACTCTGCTGCTTCGGACACATTCTCACAACATCCAGCCAACTCATCAAGTCAGAAAACACAGGCAACATATTATCAGGATTCCCAGGACCCATTTGAAATTTGAAAAATTTAGCCATTTGAAGTCCCAGTAATCAGGCATGTGACCCTAATAGGAACCATGTCGCTTATAGCACCGAAAGTTGTAGCCATCATTCCAAATTCTGGACAAAACACTATTCATGAATAGTAAAATCACTTTTTACTATTCATCCATCATTATGTTCCCAATTATGGCCGCGTGATTCAACAGTCATCTACTTTTAGCATATGTCCAGCTCATAGCACAACCAGATTTTCCGCTTCAATTAATATCAACAATCCATAAAAACACACCTTAAGTTTCATTCAAAGGAAGCTGAAACTTCTGCGCATTCTCAGATCAGAACAGAAGTAATATTCAACTTACAATATCTCAGTTCAAAAATTGTAAAATTTTAGAATGTCAAGGATGCCTGCGTGCACCAATATCCTTTGCATCAGTTATTTTCTCATTTGCTGACTCAATCGTCAGTAAATCAATTGTAAGTTTCAACGTAAGTTTTGCAACAAAACTTATTTTCAAATTATACCTGCATCATTATTTTGAATTCATTATTTTCATTATGAAGAATATTTTCATAACAACTGATTTTGAATGGCACAAAATTCTTACTCACAGTAAATTCATCGAGTATCTCAAGTTCAAGGTAAACACAGACCAATCATTTGTTCATTTTTTTTTTTTTTTTTTTTTTTATAACAGTTGGTTTCATGGCATCTTTAATCCAGGATATCCTCCTCATCAGATTTCACATAATTCCATGAATAATTCTTTTAACAGCTCATTCAATCCTAATCATCATTGCCCTTGGTATAATTGTCCTCATCGTCATTATTGTCATTAGCTTCCGCCCTATTTGCTATATATATATATATTGACAATTATATGAAACATATACAATATATATATATCGTAAGGAAAATATGAACATAGAGGGGTTCATGCATCATGGGAAATGGTTTCATGCTTCGTGGTTCAAATATCTTCCTTCATGTTAAGTGTACCTGATCGGCAGAAAACAAATAAAAGCCTTTGAATTGGAAAAAAGCCTCCTCCTACGATCCGTCAGTTCCTCAGCTTCTGGCAAGAGCGTGTTAATAACGTGTTGTAGGGCTATTTAATTGAGGCATTCTAAGGAAATAGAGATAGGGGGCTGGCGGTAGCAAGAGAGAGAAGAGAAAGATTTAATTGTGAGGTGTGTGTTGTATCACCTTCATTGTGCCTTTATTTATAGTATTTGGATAGGTAAAATCCTTATCTTTTTAGGATTACAACTTTTAATAGGTAATCAACTCCTAATAGGCATATAAAAGATATTCCTAAATCCACTAGGATTTACACAATCACATTCCTATTCTAAATATGACTGCAACAAATTCTTTGTTCTTCTTCAAAATGAGGTATTTATTACATTACAAATGAGCAACACTAAGAAATAAATCAAAACAATCCTTTGTCTACAAGACAATGAAACCTAGGCCAAATCAAATCATATCAAAATCCTAATTAAATCTTATAAAATAAAAAAATAATGCCCTTTTTATTTTTCAAAAAGAAACAACTCATTCGGATCCAAAAGTCACAAGCACGTAGAATGCCATGATGGCTAAGAGAAGATCCTCATGTGGAAAATCTAAAATTGTTAAGGACCAAGGTCCAGAGAGTAATTGATGTCCAATCCCAGGCAATCAAGGTCCATGATCAATCTATATTCTGTTCAATTCCTATCATACCATAGTGTAGCCGTAATCGTTTTTTATTTTTTTGGTTGGTAAAATACCATGCCAAAACATGGTGAAACATTTATTTCAAACAAAACAAACTTACAATAAGGGCCCAATACATGTACACAAAGAAAAAGGGGACCTTCCAAACAAACAAAAAAGAGCCCAACAAAAAGTTGGGACCCAAGAAAATTGAAAACTAAAAACAACTGAGGATTCGCTGCAACCAACGCTACTACAACAATGCTTGTCGATCCGCACAAATCCCATCCTCTAACCGAGCCTCACCTCAACAATCCCATCAACCAATTCCAATCTTTAGTCCAAGCACAGCCACAAATTACAAAGAACCTGCATCAAAGTGAAAAAAGCGTGTGGAAATCCACGAGCAACATTGCCATCCAAGGCAGATAGCAAAAAGAAGGTGATGGTGTTTGGAACACCTGACCCAATGGAAGCACCAAATCAGAACTCACCAACTCGACAAGCCGCAAATTGCAGTGAAACTTGACTAAAGATCGGAAATTAGAGGAAGGAGGAGGAGATACACTAGTGGGATGAGAAGAGGGTAAATCGAACAGGAGCCGTAGTCTAGATTATTTTGTTTTCATGTGCAATTTACTTCCCACACTTGTCTCTCAATTTCTTTACATTCTTCAATTTAATCAACGCATTGTATTTCAATTCTCTTTTACTATTGCAAATTCAATTCAAGCACTTGGCTTTTTTTTTTTCTTTTTTTTTGAGTTCATCGATATTTTTACACTAAGCGGAGGAGGAGTTTGGCAAAGCCACACAATGGGCAGTCTAATTTGGTATCGAATTTGCCATCCACAAGATTTGAACCTAGGACTTTTCACTTCCAGGAATACCACCACACCGTAGTACTGATTAGCTAGCACCTTTAAAATTTTCTTTTATACGCGCTTTACTCTTAGTCTTGTCTTAATTTTATTTAATTTCGAAGCACCTTTATTTCTACTCACTAGTTCTTCATTTAATTTATACTTTCTCACAAGTAGGCTAACTTACTCTTGTATATTCTCTATTCCTTTTTCTCATTCCATTTTCCCTTCCTCCCATCTATCTCATCACTTGGTTGTTCGATCAAAGCATTTGAATCTGAGGTAGAGAAAAAACCTAAGTTGAGAGAAGGTTCCTTGCTTGGCCCTCTTACATTTTTTCTATGTCGATCATTCTAGGCCACATGGTGGCACACTTGCACATCTAAATCAAAGAAGGATAAAAAAAATCCTTCTAGGCAACCCAGCCTGGCCAGGAAAAGAGAAACCAACTCTTGCTAGCACTTGGAGAGATTCAACAAAAAAAAAAGTTTTTATATTTCCGATCCAAGTTAGTACTCTAGCGTGTTTTAATTATATGGACATTGGTATACATTAACTGTTATTTCTGTACTGTTTTATGTACTACTTTGGAAGTTCCAACAATAAAAAGCGGCAGATTTTCCTTTCAAATACTATTTGGTGGAGATGCATAATATAAAGAGATGATTATAAAATGGAAATAAACTTCTAAAAAAAATATTTGTTCCTTTATTTGATCTTGTAATTAGGATTGCAAATTCTTGACAAAAGCAATGTTTCAAGCTCCGTGGAATTTATTCTTCTCCATTATTGTTGCATAAAGATATAGATATCATCATATGCATATGTAATCCTATTTCGTGCTTATGGGCAGAATGTAATGACGTAGTCAGGTCCACCAATGCAGGTAAATGTGCTGTTTTTATCATCAAAAGCGTAGCTATAAGCTTGAGGGCACTGCTGCTCAAAGATCTGAGAGTACTTTGTGGGAGGACATTTCTCTGGCTTATCATTCGGCGGAGTGCAGCAGTACTTTGGATCGCCAAATGCAACGCAAGCGCTTTTGCAACTGATGATACGCCCATCAGCTGCTTTCACTTGCAACTCAGCTGGGCACGCCGCGTTAACATTGACAGGGCAAGTCGAGGCCTTGCACTCGCCCGTGCCACCTTTTGGTGCAACAGACATAGGCAAGTTGAAGCCGTCAACAAGGCTAACATCGTAAAAATCTTTACCCCTGTTTTTCGCAATTGTGATTTCAACTAAAGTTGCCGGTGGAACTGCGCCTGCCCCGTTGCATTCGACCTTGCCAGAGCCACAGTTTGCAGTTTCACAAGTGAATTTTCCAGCGGCGTCCGTGGAGCATCTGGTTCGGGCCCAGAAACGACCAGACCATGGAGATGGAGCATCCACTGATCGGCTAGCTTTGGATGCTAGTTCAAAGCCGGTGAGTGATAATTGAGGTTTTTGGTCACCGGTTAGGGTTCCTGGCCAGATCGTATTGGGGCAGTTATTTGTGAAAGTGATTTTCGCTGCATGTGCACCTGCATTTATGTTCAACATAGAACTAGATACTAAGAATATTGATACTGAAAAATTTACATACAAATTATAAATATATCTAATTAAATAATTAAATAAATATCATTTTTTTTAAGAACCTTTTCATAAGTAAGCAGTAATTTTATTATAAATATACTTTGATGATTATTTATCTAATCTCATGTTCGCCTCATTGGTTAGTTCACTTATATGTATCCGGATTGAGAACTTTCACGGTATCCCTTTAAAAAGTACTAGTACTCCTTGTTTTAATAAAATTATTAGTGAACGTCAGAATTATCCATCATCGTTATTCTCTTTTAGACTTCCTACTTGAGACTAATATGAAACAAAAAGAACAAAAAATATAATGAGAAGTTTGTATGATATTACCTGAGAAGAAGAGGATGGCAAAGGTGAGGCCGAGGAGGGAAGCTACTTGGCTCTTCATCATCGACATTGAGTATGTCTTAACTGCCTGTTTGCTGCTAATTAACTTCTGATTTGATGATAAACTTAGGAACGAAGGGGGGTTTATATAGGCTTAGAGCGTGCCTAACTTTTTTGATCTTTTGCACGAGTAAGAATTAGGGGTCTAAGCTGCCTTGGGAACTAGGAAAACGAACGCGCTAACTAACAAATAGATAACGATATTTGGTCTTGGATGAAATGAAGGATATAGGATGAAGAAAGAATGGTGAGACCGAGAGAGACATATAGAAAAATGTACAAAAAATAAAATTTAAAAACAAAACACTAAAAATTATGTAAAGCTTTGCAAGTGGCCCTTTACTACAGTGGTGGAAAGGTGTTGAACCATTGCATGACGGCGTGGGTTTAAATCCTATTGGTGGCTAATCTAACATCTAATCTAACAAATTTTATCGTTTCACAAAAAAAAAGAAAAGAAAAAAAGAATTATGTTAAGCTTTCACTTCATTAAATTTGTTTCATTCATTCTTTTTTGTTTCTTTTCCTCTCACCACTCTTCACCATTCATCCTTTTTTTTAATGTAAACTTCATATCTCAAGTATAAAAATTAAAAACTAAATGGTTATCAAACAAACCTTATTATGCAATGTAATATATGTCTTTTTGAATGAGATTTTAACAGTGTCATGCAATGTTTATCGCCAATCACATATTATACAAATGGTTTGTAAACACATTTTCATATAATGGAAAAATGAATGAACAAAATAGTGTTATAATATGAGTTGAGTTGATTGATCATGCGGGCTAACCATTCATCTAGTATTGCAGTCTAGAGAGTTGTATTTCTCTTTACTTGTTTGTATGAGATTTTAGATTTGACTCACATAAATGACAAAGACATATTATATTTATATTGAGTTTGATATCCAGTTAGTAGATGAATAACCCATTGTGCGGTCTATTCAATTTTTATTTTTATTAGAGTAGAATGTCTCTCTGTTAAAATAGAATTTTTATTTTTATTTTATTTTTATTTTTTTTGGTGTTCTAGTACATGCAGCTGTTGGATTGGCAGTACATATCTCTTAATCAATTAATATGATCCATAAATATCAAATCCTAAAGAGATCAATTAGAAGGTTGATTAGTCATCTCATGATTTTGATTGTTTGACAAACAAGCTACACAGATGGCTAAGCTTACGATAGACTGGTTGGGCTACCGTGAAGGTAAGGGTGGAAAAAAATACTGAAAATTCCAAACAAAACTGAAAAAATGCCGATCCTAAACTAAAAAAATTTCAAACCAAAAATCCTAAAAATTTCAATACTCAATACCAAACCGATCCCCAAATTTCGGTATGGGAATCGGTGTCATACTTTCATTCATTCGGTAATCCTGAACAGAACCGAAATAAAAATATATATATATGTTATTTAATTTTAAATATATATTTGAAATTGTAACAGCCGTCAGATTTAGTTGAGATTTAATCTCAACCGTTGAATACAAATCAAAGTTCAAACCCTCAGAGAACACAAATCAATCACTCTCTCTCTCTCCGTCTCTTCTTGACTCGACAACCTCACCTCATACAACCTCACCGCCCTGCTCGACCTCACCTCAGACAACCTCATCTTAGAATCCGACCACACCCACATCGCACAAGTGACTCACCTTTCTAATATATATATATCTCTCTCTCTCTCTCTCTCTCTCGACTTCTCATCCCTTAGACCCTCACTGTGGAGGAGCCTTCCTTCACGGCACAGAGGCAGAGCCATGGCCATCGGCACCGCTCACCTCTCTGATATCTTTCTCTTGACTTCTTCATCCAGATTCCAGTGCACTATGCATTGATTCTTCCCTAAATCAAGTAAATTTTGGAATTAATTTAGGGTTTGTGAAATTTAGATTAGGGTTTATGAAATTTAGCACTTGGAATTGATATGGAGGTAGAAGATGAGAATTTATCAATAACAGTCAAAATTTAACACTCAATTTTATAAATGTCATTTTTCTTTTTATAAATTCTTTCAAATATGGCAGAAAAACCACTTAAATAGACCAAAATACCCTTATATTAAAACGAAATAAACATAAGAGACAACACCCTATAAGATCAGAATTAAGGAAAAATGGGAGGCACATTTCGTGATGTCAAACCAACTGTAAATTGGAAACCAAAAGAAATCCTCAGATGAAATTGAGCAATCCATGTCACCAAGAAGAGAAGAAACGAAAGACTAAAGAGGAGTAAAAGAAACAACGTGAGCAAAAATGTTAGGAGCTGTAGTAGTATTGCTAATAGAAATTCTGATGCCAATGAGAATTCAGAGTCCAAAGCTAAGATGGAAAAGAAGAGTAAAGGGTCTAGGCTTGGAGGAGTTCGAGTTGCTGCGGACAAAATCAGACCAAAGAGAGTTGGCACGTGATACAAGAGGATGTTCGGGGCTTCCATCTTTCCATTTCAAAACCTTGAGTTCCTAGATCCCCAAATTGCCCAACTTAACATAAAAAAGAGGTCAAAATTTAGGGATCATCTGTGAAACACAGACACGAATATGACGATATGACATGACACGACACACCAATACAAAAAATCTCTAAAAAGTAAGATACGATATGTGAGAGATACAACAATTAAAATTATATAATAATAAACAAAGATAAAAAGATATAATTTAGAACATATTTTGATAAAATAAAAATATATAATTTAGAACATATTTTGATAACACGAGATCATCCAAATTCAAGTTCATTTGATTTGTTGGATAAGAAAAGTTGGAAATCTAATTCCCTTGGCATAGATAAAAGAAGGGTGACAATTGTATTCATAGTTTCAATTAGAGGTTGGCTCTTCATAATTCATATTCACTGATTTCTGTTACCTTTGAAAGTTAAAAAAAAAAAAAAAATGACATTTATAAAAATGAGTGTTAAATTTTGACTATTATTGATAAATTATCTTAGAAGATATGTAATGGCTGAACAATAGTATTAGAAATTTTAGAGCGAGAAGCATTCAATTGGTTTTTTTTCCAAGTCAATCGGGTTATCCCAAAATAATCATTACAAGTTATAAGTCAAATGGTTAAAATTAAGGGAGTTTTAACAAAAAGGGCTTGACACTATTCATTCTTAATCAAAAGGACATTTTGTGTATGAAAAGTCCATAATGTATCAAACTCTTTTCTTTATTTACTTTTATGCCATTTTTATTATTATTGTGGGGTTCATAATGATGTTGACATTTTCGTCTAGAAATACATTATTTTATATGATGCTATTCAACTTATGCTAATTTGCTACCAGTTCCTCATGCTTCCATCATGTTGTCGATGTTATGCAGCTCTTCTTTTGTCAAATTGTTCCAGTACTGTTCATCGCCTTCTACCAGCTTTGCATCTCTTTCTCTATCTTCTTTCACCTTGTAGTACATTTATGCTATTTCTTCTTTGAAATTTTGAGGCTTCCAATAGGGTTGATGACTGATCCTTGTCTTGCTATAAATATACATTTCTTCTTCTTCTTTTTCTGCTATACCATATCATACTTAAAATCTTCAAAATCATCTAAGACTAGCATTTGGATCTCTCGAAATTTTAGAATATTTTTGTATGAAGGAGTCCACCTATATGAGGAGATAGGGAATAGTTTAAAGGACTCTTAATTAATCATGGCTATATGCCTAGCTTTCTCCTTATGCATATGTACATAACAATCCGGAGGACACTAATAAAACTTATGCAAATATCTTTCCATCTTTCTAGATAATCTTCTGCTACTTTCAAAAGCTTTTCAGGAAATAATTCTAGTTGGGAGACATGGTTGATAAATATTTTATTAAGATAGCCAAACTCTAATAGTAAGGCTGGGGTAACTTCCACCACATTATGCTTTTTCTGATACTCATAACTAAAATGCCGTGGGCTATAATCTCTCATGTTAATTATGGCTACAACTATGCTAACCTCCGGTTTACAAATACAATTCTCTGTACTATCACAAAGACATGGTGATACATCTTTGTAATAATATCCATCCCTGGTTTTGAATCAAAGATGGACTGATACAAAGCACATTGTAATTGTAATTGCAACTTTTTCATAGATTGTGATGCTCTGCATAGGATCTCATTTTGCATATCTGGTGGCATTATTCTTAATTTTGCTTTTGAAATTTCTTCTACTAAAATATCATCTTTTATTAAGTTTAAAGATATATTCTTAAGAAAACTTTCATATTTTTCTTGTTTTTCTTTGTCACTCAGAAGCTGATGCTGCTCATTATTTTGATGTTGCTCCAGTTCAATGTCTTCTTCTAAAAGCTCAATTTTAATTTCTTCTATGGGCGCATTAGCCTCTTGTTCTATGGGTTCAATAACCTCTTTTCCTTTGTTCTTATGTTGATTAGTTTCCAAACTTATTTTCAATTCTCTTTTCAGGATGTCACTTGCCTTATGCTGCATTGTAAGAGATTGAAGTTCTTGGTTCATTTTGGTAAACTTACTAAGTAATGACTCATGGTCCCTAGAGATAACTTGAAGGTTGTGCTCAAGAGAATGAATATAATGTTGGCTTTGATGAAAATTAAAATTAAAACTATCAAACTCTTGTTCTAAGGCTCTAATTAGTTTTTCATGGCCTAATCTCATACTTGGCTGTTTGATTTGGATATTCCAAAAATTATTTAACAGAACCTGCTACCTATCATAAAGTCCTGGTACTCTTGGCCTATATCTCAAGGTAGGATTTCTGATTCCTTCAATAATATTGCCATTAAAGTTGAAAGTAGGTGTTGATGGTGATGTTGGTCTGCTATTTTGAAATCCATTGAATGGTGGAGGTCCATGATGCATCATTATGCTACTGAAAGGTGCTATTCTGCCTTGTGGTCATGTGCTATTTGAGAATGATGGTCTATGATATTCCATACCTGTTCAACAAATTAATTTTGATAAGATATCAACTAATGTATTGTCATTACCTTTTATATTTCAAAAATTGGTTTAAAACCATTTCCTATAATTGAATCAACAAAATTAACCCATCTTTGGGCTGTCTATTTATTAGCATGTATCTTATTATAATGAGAAACTATATTTTGACAATTTGTTGTAATCGTAAATACTTCATTATGTAAAAATAAAGAAAATGCTTCAAGTGAATTAATTATCTCTAAAATTTCTAAATCTGTTGATAGTAATCTTGATTGTACATCACTAAGTTTTCCTGATGAATATCTACAAACTTGTTCGTTAGACTTTGGTGACTCGTTATGCTTTTTCTGGTATAATATACCTGTCCATCCTAATGATGAAGTATCTATTTCAACTATTTTGTAACTATCATCTAATGGTAATGTTAATGGTTTAAGTTTAGTAATTTCTTCCTTTATATTTTGAACTGATTTAATATCTTCACTATTAAAATATCTTTGTCTTGTTTTGCTAGTTTTACAATGTAATACTGCTATTTTTCTTCCTAAATCAGGGATAAATTTTTTTGCATAATTTAATAATCCTAAAAATGTTTGTAAATGTTTCTTATCTTCTAACTTATCTGGAAATTCTAAAACCTTTTTAGCTATATGATCTTGTAATTGTATTGTAAATGACTTGATATACATTACTAAAAATTCTATTTCTACTTTTCTAATGCTATTTTATTTTTGCTAATCACAATTCCCTTATTGATAAACTCTTGTAAAACTATCTCTAAATGCTTTCTATGTTTATTTCTATTTTTAGTATGTACTAAAATATCATCTACATAAGCACTACAAAAATTATCATATTTCTTGAAAATTTGGTCCATCTTTCTTTGAAAGATCGATGGAGTATTTTAAAGGCCAAATGACATAACAAGCCACTCAAAATGTCCTTCTGGACAAGTAAAAACTATCTACTCAATTGATCTTCTGCTAATCGTATTTGCCAAAATCCTGATTTACAATCAAATTTACTAAAATATTTACTCTCTTGGATTTTATTTATAAGCTTATCCTTACTTGGTAACTTATAACTATCTTCATATGTATTATCATTTAATCTCTTGTAATTATAAACTATTCTAGCCTTACCTCTCTTAAGCTCTGAATGTTTTTCCACAATAAATGCTGCTAATCTATGTCTAGACTTTGAGGGTCTAATTACTTTTAAATTTACAACTCTTTTATTTGCTGCTCAAACTCTTGTTTATCTAATAAACTACAAGGCATATCAGCTGTTTTATGGTTAAATCAAGGTTAATTATATCTAATTTTGCTAATATTATTTTTACTACAATGTAATTGTGGGTATTCTCCTATAATCCTAGTTTGTTCTGCTAATTATAACAATTCTCTTAAACTCTTTGGTCTATCTAACTGTAATATTTCTATACGGATTTCTTCTTCTAAAATCGGATATTAATGTTCAAATATTTCTTCATCAAACTCTTCTATGTTATTATGCTCATCATTTTCTTTTGCGTTTTCCAAATAATAACTATCTTGACTACTAGATTCTTCTATACTTAAGCTTTTGTATGCTGCTATAGTATTACTTTGATCAGTTATTGTAATACCTCTTTTGAAAAATGTTATGTTAGGATTCACAAATAAAAAACCTTGTAAACTTTTCAAAAAATTTAAACCTAAAATGAACGGGTATGATCCTACTGGTGAAACAAATGTTAATGGTAAATTAAATTGTTGTTTTCAACTTTAATAGACTCATTATTAATGCAATGTGTTAAGTAAACTGGTCTCTCATCAAATTGTGTTATTCTCATAGGTTTTGTTAATTTTTGTCTATATTTTTTTGGTACTAACTCTTCTCTTATGACACTCTTTGTACTTTCTGTATCTATCATATCTATTGTTTGTATCTTATGTTCTTTTGCTAATTCTATTTCACAATTTATGGTAATTAAAGAATTATTTTTTGGCTTTTCTATACTATGAACAGTATTTCATAATGTTTTAGTATTTTCTTGTGATTCTGTTGAATTAACTTCTAATAATCTATTACTATAACACTTTTCACATAATATAGAATATGAATTACAGTATTTGTTTGCAACTAACTTGCTATACTTATGATATTTTTTTAGCCAACCTAAATTTATATATTTATACTCTTCTTCATGTTATAAATACAAACATATACTCTTCTGAATCACTATTTGTGCTACTTGAATCTTCCGAGTTTGAATCTATCATATTTATACTGTATACTATAAATATTCTCATTATCACTTAAATCATCTAAGCTATATAGTGATTGTATATCTTCATCTTCTTCTAACTTAAACAACTCCATTAAATGTACTTTTTCTCTCGACTATTTACCTAATTTTGGACATTTAGGTCTAATGTGTCCAGTCTCTCCACATGAATAATATTTGCGACTACTCTTATCTTTTGGTGCTTTATATTTTCTAATCCAAGGTCTACCACTTCTTTTCCTAAATTGTTTTGGAATATATTTTCTCTTCCTATATGTTCTTGAAGGTCTTATGCTGTTTGTATGATTTGTATGACTTATATTTCTTTTTGTATATTTTCTATGCTTATTCTTTTTATGACAACCATACTGTTGTGATATTTTTATAACTCATGTAAAATTGTTCCTAATTTGTCTCTTAGCTTTTATTTGACTACACTCTTGTCTAAGTATATCATATACATGTTGAATTCTAGGTCCTATTGCAATATCATTTTTCTTTAGATGCTTTTGCCATTTATTCCAAATTTTTTCTCCTATTGGTTCTTTTATTTTTGTCTTGTAAGTATCTAATAAATTAATATCACTAATTCTACCTGTTCTTCCTAAATATTTAAAGAAATTTGTGGTATACTCAGCTACATACTATAAATCACAAATTTGTAATTGTTCTAAATTTCTAATTGCTCTTATTTGTTCTTATTTGCTTCTGCCATCTAATCTATTATGATCTAAAAATTCTTGTTTAATCTAAGTAACAAAACCATCAATATTAAAATGTGCTTTAGCTGCTCGATACTTTTGGATTTTGAACTTTGCATGACTGAAAATAATAAAAAACTAAACCATCTAACGTATGCTCAAAATAATCTAACATATTTTGTGAATTACTAAAATCAAACATTAATGCTGCATGTACGCAAACTTTTTCCTATCTTTCAATTGTTCTCTCCCAATCTTGTGGATTTACATTATCTAAGTTTAATATATTTTCTGCTATATTAATTTGTTCTAACCTTCTCAAATATGGAATCCTTTTTTTTCTAGATGGTTTTATCATACTTTCTTCTATGTACTCTACTTTTGCTTTTTCATTATATTGTTCATTTGTTGGTCTCAAAAATTGTTGGTTAGTTCTACTTATGTATCTTGGATTTGGATTTTCTACTCTTGATGTGCTACTTTCTTCTGTTGGATTACATGCTACTTTTAATTCTAATAAATTATTATATTATTTTGATCCTAAAATATGTTATACTCCTATTTCTAAAATTAAAATTTCATCTCTTCATCTGAAATTATGTGCAGTCCTAAATCATGTCTTATATTTTTCTAAGTATTGTTCTTCATCTAAATGATCGATATCTTCTATAAGCTTATTTACAATATGATCAAAATTTTGCTCAACTAAATTAATATCTAAATTATCAAAAGCCATACGTATACTCTTGTTTTCGATTTCACTTTCATCCTCTTCTATTTTTTCTAGTTGCTTGTAATTACTAAGCCTAATTGTTGCTTGACCTGTACTAGCTTCATATATTTGTACTTTATCTGGTTGTCTATTTCTTACTACTTGTAAATTAGGTAATGTCCAATGAGTTCCTTCTAAAAAGCTATTATCTACGGGTTTTGCTTCTATCATATTTACATGTTTATTACCAAATGTTTGAACTAAATTTTGAAATTTTAAATTAAACTTATGATTATATCTATCAGACACTTTACCATTATACATTAAGCTAATACACAAATTTTTATACTCTCCTTTCATATTATAATTTTTTGTTCTTATGCTTACTTTAATATATTTACTAAATTCATTAATTGTCATAACATAATTTGGAATACATCCTATGACTGCTAACTTTGAACTTAAATCTACTTAAGTTGTTGCTATTGCTGCTTGTTGGTGATTATCCCATCTATCATCGTATATATATACACTAAAGTTTTTGTGCCTACTTGTGCTCTGATTAATCCTGCTATCCCAATTAATATTGTTCCTATGTGAATCTAACTGAAATTTGATTTTCTCAAATGAGTAACTACTTCTTTACTAATTAAATTAAGTGTAACTTCTTTATCGATACAACTAACTACATGTTGACTGATGCTACTTACAATTCTACTTCTGTCTTCAAATAAACCTAATTAATACAAATTATATTTATTTTTTTTTGTTCTCTCAAAACCTCTTCGAATAAATTCTTGTGTTTTTTCTTCGTTTGGATAAATATCTTCTGCTCTAACTACTTCTTTTTTTTTTTTCCTAAAGAGTTCCATTTTCTATTATCAAAAGGATTTAGCTTAGGTCTTCTAATATTATTTTTTGCACTTAAAGTTAAATTTTCTAATTTATCTAGCAAAGATGGTGGAAGTGATGAAGATGCATCATGTAAAACTTGGTTTATTTCTGCTATTTGTTCTTCAACTTGATCTAATTTTTTAGCCAAACTTAAAATTAGTTGAATAATTAAATTATTTTGCCTAATGAGAATATTACTACTGGCTACTTGTGTTGAAAAATCTGTTAAACCTACTGGTTCTTTGTCTAACTTACTAATTTCTTTCAAAACTTGGATATATTTTCTGCTAGTTCTAGAATCGATCATTAAATTAATAATTAAACTAATAATTTATCTATTTTATTATGCAACTTATCTACTTGTTCACTCAACTCTTTTTGCACTAATTGATTTTTTTGAACTTCTAATTTTAACTGTTCAACTATTTCTAATGATCAGAGTTTTACTTGCTTAGGCTTACTATCTATGAGGTCAATAAGCTCTTTTATCTCTCTTTTGCTAGGAAACCTTTGAATATTTTTATTATTATCTTCTAACTGAGATGTAATATAATCTAAATTTTGTCTAATTATTTTTATGGATTTTTTTTGAAAATGTTCTAACAACTAGTTCAACAAATGATTATGCTTATTATCCAATTTTATATTTTCTACTTGACCAATAATAAGATCTACAATACTATTGGCTTGTGGATTTTCTTCATTATGCAAAATATGATTATGCTTTCTCAATGGAAAATAACAAACTAAACTATTTTGGTCTAAGGTTATTTTTCTTTTTTGAGGTTCACTAATTTCTAATTTAAGGTAATCTATCATAAACTACAGTCTACCTTTCTCTAAAGTTACGGCTAATTGGCTTCTTGGAAACTTTCTTTCTTCTATAAGGGTTTGTAAAGTTTGATCTGTTGCCCTTTTTGCTTCCAAAACTTTATGCTGCACTTCTATGTTATTATATTTACGAGTAAATGAAGGATGTTCAAGATAACCAAGATAAAACTTTTGCTTCTTCAAAGTCCTGCTAATTCTTTTGGATATATATGCTAATCTTCTCTTTATGGTATTTATAGTGGGGTGTCTGGGACAATAAATACCTGGTGGTTGTGGTTGACAGGGTCTACAATGACAATAATATCTGTTATTCATACAAAATAAACAAGTATGATATCAGTTGTATTAATGACTTCCGTCCTCAAGGTACTTTACTATTATAATTATACTATTAAAATGCTAAACTTGGCTCTGATACCAGATTCGCAAGGCATGCCCGGTTAAGTAGTCGGATGATCATTATAACAACTAGACATAGAACCTTGCACATGGAACTCGACATGTTTCAGCATGACGGCCATT
Organism: Pyrus x bretschneideri; assembly: GCF_019419815.1. NCBI lineage: Eukaryota > Viridiplantae > Streptophyta > Magnoliopsida > Rosales > Rosaceae > Pyrus > Pyrus x bretschneideri. The sequence continues at coordinate 2,866,007 of NW_025999735.1, read as the reverse complement.
CACGGTATAAGTATAAGGCCTTAACGGCTGAACTCAGAGGTACCCTAATTAATGTCTAGTTATTTGTATGACAATCATTCAACTATAACAGAGTGCTTAAACAAAGTATGATCATCAGTTTAGCAGGTTAATAATATAACTACAATAGTGTTTCCTTGTTTTGGACTAGAAGTCTAATTAAACAAACACACTAAAGAAAGAAAAGAAAACTTACTTAAGACTTGGAGATTGCTTGAATATGTACACTTGAACTTTTATTGATATATAGAATGTTTACAAAGATAGTTGTTTACAAGAAAGTGTTTACAAGGATGCTATGAAGACTACGGATGCTTGAGAGTATGAAGATGGTGTGAGTATATGGTGAGAGTAGGGTGTTCAGGTGTTGAGATGCTGAGGTGTTGAGGTCTTTTGATGTTGAGGTATGTTTTCAATGAATAAAACTCTACTTATATATACTGAATGAGGATACAACGGTATAAAAATTTACAAATGGTTGGTGTGGACATCTCTTTGGTATTTGTTACTTTGCTTCTACTGTTGCTGGAAATATCAGGATTGTTTCTGAAACGTGTCTAATTTTTGCTTTGCATGTGAATTTGCTTGTCTCTTTTTGCTTTGCATGTGAACTTGCTTGTCTCATTTTGCTTTGCATGTGAACCTGCTGCATAGTTTTTCTCCTGGAATTTTTATATTTGCTTTGATAAAAAGCATGTGACATGTGATGGATGTTGGAGATTGGGATACTTTTGGTTTATTTTGTTAGAAGGTTTTCAAGGGCAACATTGCCATTTTTGAAATTATTTGTCCTTAAGGTTAAATGAAAGTTTTCTAGGATGTTTCCATTAGTTTTCCCTACAATTAAATTAAGCACTTTTTTTTTTAAGAATGCTAAGTACTTTCTTCATGTGCCTTTCTTCTTTAATTTGTAATATTGGTACGCAAAATTAATGATCAAATCGTATAATTTTGAGACTATTTTTAAGAGATTAGTATTGACAATTTTATTAAAAATTAATATTAGCAATTAAAAAAATCTATTCATCAGGCATTTCTTTTTAGTGAAGAGAGAAGAATGCAAGATATTTTTCTTAGTACTATATAAATTTCTATGGAAACTAGTGTAGTCTTTCCTTTTTTTTTTTTTTTTTTTTTTTTTGTTGCCAAGAAAACTAGTTTAGTCATTTAATTATTATTCTATTGTTAATTAAAATACTCTTTATTTACTTAGAAACTTTAGTAACCATCAAATAATTAAACGATTTGAAAAATACACAATTTCAACTATATGAGACCACATCAGGGTAATCCTACTGGCAATTTTAGTATTGTTTTTACACATTTGCACTTTTCGATCCGAAGCCTTTGAAACTACTCCAAGCGCTGGTAATGATCTTGTTTAGCTGATGAATCATATCAAAATTACTGAACTTTTTTAGGAGATCTATGAACCCAACTTCCATTAGCCCTGTTGACCAAAAGAAAAAAAAAAAAAAAAGTTGCTCTAAGCTCTCTCTCTCTCTCTCTCTCTCTCTCTCTCTCTCTCTCTCTTTTCTTTTGGGGTCAGCTTTAAGCTCTCTTTCTAATAAACTTTAAGGACCAACACGTGACACTGGCAACTAGAATTTTACCTAAAATCCTAATTAAATCTTATAAAATAAAAAAATATTGTCTTTTTTATTTTCCAACAAGAAACAACTCATTCTAATCCAAAAGTCATAAGCACGTAGAATGCCACGATGGCCTAGAGAAGATCCCCGTGTGGAAAATCTAAAATTGGCCAAGGTCCAGAGAGCAATTGATGTCCAATCCCAGGTAATCAAGGTCCATGATCATTCTATGTTCTCTTGAATTCCTATCATACCATAGTGTAGCCGCAGTGTTTTTTTTTTTACTTTTTTTTTTTTGGTAAAAACACTATGCCAAAACATGGTGAAACATTTATTTAAAACAAAACAAACTAACAATAAGGGCCCAATACATGTACACAAAGCAAAACGGGACCTTCCAAACAAACCAAAAAAGAGCCCAACCAAAAGTTGGGACCCAAGAAAACAGAAAACTAAAAACAACCAAGGATTTGTTGCAACCAACGCTGCTACAATAGTGCATGTCAATCCACACAAATCCCATCCCCCAACCGAGCCTCAACTCAGCAATTCCATCAACCAATTCCAATCTTCAGTCCAAGCACATCCACAAATTACAAAGAACTTGCATCAAAGTGAAAGAAGCGCGTGGAAATCCACGAGTAACACTGACATCCAAGGCAGATAGCAAAGAGAAGGTGATGGTGTTTGGAACACCCGACCTAGTGGAAGCACTAGATTAGAACTCACCGACTCGACAAGCCGCAAATCGCGGTGAAACTTGACTAAAGATCGGAAATTAGAGGAAGGAGGAAGAGATACACCAGCGGGATGAGAAGAGGGTACATCGAACATGAGCCGTAGTCTAGATTATTTTGTTTTCATGTAATTTACTTCCCGCACTTGTCTCTCAATTTCTATACATTCTGCAATTTAATCAGTGCATTGTATTTCAATTCTCTTTTACTATTGCAAATTTAATTCAAGCACTCGACCTTTGTTTTTTTTTTTTTTTTGAGCTCATCGCTATTTTTACACTAAGCGGAGGGGGAGTTTGGCTAAGCCACACAATGGGCAGCCTAATTTGGTATCAAATTCACCATCCATGAGATTCAAACCTAAGAACTTTCACTTCCAAGTGAAGAGGAATACTACCAGACCGTAGTATTGAGTAACTAGCACTCGTCTTTTGAATTCTTTATTTTATGCACTTTACTCTTAGTCTTGTCTTAATTTTATTTAATTTCGAAGCACCTTTATTTTGAAGCACTAGTTCTTCATTTAATTTATACTTTCCCACAAGTAGGTTAACTTTAATCTAGTATATTCTCTATTCCTTTTTCTCATTCCAGTTTCCCGTCCTCCCATCCATTTCATCACTTGGTTGTTCGATCAAAGCATTTGAATTTGAGGTAGAGAAAAAACCTAAGTTGAGAAAAGGTTCCTTACTCGGCCTTCTTACATTTTTTCTACGTTGATCATTTCTAGGCCATGTGGTGGCACATTTGCACATCTAAATCAAAGAAGGATAAAAAAAATCCTTCTAGGCAACCCAGCAGGGCCAAAAAGAGGAAAACAGAAACCAACAGAACTACTTGATGAGTCAATTTCATATTATATATTTTACCCTATTCTTAGTATATTTCGGTTAATATTTTGAAAGAATTTTGATACTTTGAATTGTATTTTCAATATAGGACTTTCGACTTCTCTTGGAGCAAAACATGGCCAAATGAACGAATTTTGGAGTAATTCGACAATCGTGAGTCACTTAGCTTGATCGTATCAAAATATTAGATTTTTCTACCAAGCGGTTATTTTCTAGCAATAAAATAAAGGAGTGATGGGCGGTGCTGGAATAATGACGTTTTGGGCTTGAATTGCATTTTTGGAGCCCAATATGATCTCGGATGGGTTTGTGGCCTTATGGAGATGTGTTCAGAACGTCTTGATCTTCAAAATAAGCTATTATGGACCGGATTTGGAGGACATTGAGGCTAAAACGTGGCTGGTTAGTTTCTGTGCAGTTTCTCCTAGTTTAATTAGGACTTTATGTTTTAATATATTTTATTATTATTTAGCTTCCTAGTGGATATAAGAGACTTGGTTCCTAGGGTTTGTGCGGCTGGCTTTGAGGGAGATATTAAAGGTTTTAGTCAGCCCTAGTTTGGGACTACGCTTTCTTTTATGCAACTTTGGAGGCAGAGGGAATTGCTAGGGTTTTTGGAGGTTTTCTACTTTAAGGTGTTTTCAATCATTTTCTTAATAATATTTTCTATGATTTCAATTAATATGTGTAACTAATTCCTTTTGCTAGGGCGAAGCCTTGAGCCTTAGCATGAATATATAATTTTTATGTAATTGCTTATGATTGATTGCATGTGCACTTTGAATTACTAATCACCATGATTAAAACTATCAAATTATCTTAATGCCTGATCACCATTAAGATCTTTAGAAAAGTAATTTGATGCAATTTTGGTTGGAAGGTTCCTTGAAATTGGCTCTGGCTTCTTGTGATTAATAATTGCAATTTCACTTAAGATGAACACCACGTCTTAAGGGTTACATGGTTTTTCAAAGGATTTTTATAAAGCATAATGAGTCTCTCATGTTCAGATTTGATCCGAACGTCCGGACGGGTTGTATGTTAGATATACATTCTATGTTGGAGGTTCCAAGTAGAATATAAATTAGGAAAACCTAACCTTCAAAGTGGCATGTGTAGATCATAAGTAATTGGTAAAAATACATAGGATTGCTAGGTGATGGTGGAACCCTAGTACTTTCTGAATTTGATTTTTCCAAAATAGTTTTCTTTCCCCTTCATCTTTAATACTGCAGATTAGTTTATTTTTATTAACTAAATTCATTTTAATTTAAGTAGGTTATAAAATCAACCATCTCAACTTTTTGTTTTACAATAATTAATTGGAATTTGGTTTGTTTCGAATTATTTAATAAACCCTGGGGAGAACAACCTTGCAAGAACCATTTATACTACAACAACCTGATCATTCTTGCAAGTAATATAGGAGTTTTTGACCCGTTTGCGTGTGTGGTAAAATCCTTATCACCCATGTTCACGGTTAATGCAATAGTGTGGCCGCACCAATTTATGCAAGTGTAGAAAAGATGAAAATAAAGGGTTTAAGGAAAATTTAGAATTCTTTACAATCTCACAATTCTCAAATACTACTTCAATTCTTTATTCTTCTTCAAAAGGAGGTATTTATTAGATTACAAATCAGCAATACTAAGAAATAAATCAAAACAATCATTTGTCTACAAGACAAGAAAACCTAGACCAAATCAAATCATATCAAAATCCTAATTAAATCTTATAAAATAAAAAAAATATAGTCCTTTTTATTTTCCAACAAGAAACAACTCATTCGGATCCAAAAGTAACAAGCACGTAGAACGCCATGATAGCTTAGAGAAGATCCTCGTGTCGAAAATCTAAAATTGGCAAGGACAAAGGTCTAGAGAGTAATTGATGTCTAATCCCAGGCAATCAAGGTCCATGATCATTCTATATTCTCTTCAATTCCTATCATACCATAGTGTAGTCGTAGTCCTTTTTTATTTTTTGGGGGTAAAAACACCATGCCAAAAACATGGTGAAACATTTATTTCAAACAAAACAAACTTACAACAAAGACCCAATACATGTACACAAAGCAAAACGGGATCTTCCAAACAAACTAAAAAAGAGCCCAACTAAAAATTGCGACCCAAGAAAATAGAAAACTAAAAACAACCGAGGGTTCGCTGCAACCACGGCCGCAACCAACGCTACTACAACAGTGCATCCTATCCCCCAATTGATCTGAGCCTCAGCAATCCCATCAACCAATTCCAATCTTCAGTCCAAGCATAGCCACAAATTACAAAGAACCTGCATCAAAGTGAAAGAAGCGCATGAAAATTCTTGAGCAACACTGCCATCCAAGGTAGACAATAAAGAGAAGGTGATGGTGTTTGGAACACCTGACCCAGTGGAAGCACCAGGTCAAAACTCACCGACTCGACAAGCCGTAAATCGCAGTGAAACTTGACTAAAAATAAGATATTAGAGGAATGAGGAGGAGATACACCAGTGGGATGAGAAGAGGGTAAATCGAACCAGGAGCCATAGTCTAGATTATTTTGTTTTCATGCAATTTACTTCCCACACTTGTCTCTCAATTTCTTTACATTATGTAATTTGATCAACGCATTGTATTTTAATTCTCTTTTACTATTGCAAATTTAATTCAAGCACTCGTTTTTTTTAGTACATCGATATTTTTACACTAAGGGGATGGGGAATTTGGCAAAGCCATACAATGAGCAACCTAATTTGGTATCGAATTCGCCATCCACGAGATTCAAACCTAAGATCTTTCACTTCTAAGTGAAGAGAAATATCACCAAACCGTAGTACTGAGTAGCTAGCACTTCTCTTATGAATTCTTTGATTTACGCACTTTACTCTCAGTCTTGTCTTAATTTTATTTAATTTATAAGCACCTTTATTTCTATGCACTAGTTCTTCATTTAATTTATACTTTCTCATACATGGGTTAAGTTTAATCTTGTATATTCTATATTCCTTTTTCTCATTCCATTTTCCCTTCCACCCATCCATTTCATCACTTGGTTGTTCGATCAAAGCCTTTGAATCTGAGGTAGAGAAAAAACCTAAGCTGAGAAAATGTTCCTTGCTTGGCCACTTACATTTTTTCTACGTCGATCATTCTAGGCCACGTGGTGGCACACTCACACATCTAAATCAAAGAAGGATAAAAAATCCTTCTAGGCAATTCGGCCCGGCCAAAAAGAGGAAAACAAAAGCCAACAAAACTACTCTTGCTAGCACTTGGAGAGATTCAACAAAAAAAATGTTTTTATATTTCTGATCCAAGTTAGTACTCTAGTGTGTTTTAATTATAGGGTTATTATACAAAATAGTTCCTGAGATTTGCATGATCAATAGAAATGGTCCCTGAGATTGAAAATCAATAGAAATGGTCTCTAAGATTGTCCACCATCCATGATTTTGGTCATTCCGTTAAAAACTCTTTGGGCAATTTTCAAAACTTCGTAACTCAATCGATTCTTAACCAAATTTGACCCATAATATATCAAAATGAAGATAAGAAAGTGTAGAACAAGATTATACCTATTTGGAAGCCCAATGATTGCCATAGATGGCGGAAAAATAGCCTGAAAGGTGACTGGTTTGCAGGAAAATTGAAAAACTCGCCGAAAACTGAGTAACTTTAAATGTTCATAACTTCTTCAATACTCAACGAAATCAAGTGACTCAAAAATGAAAATCATACTTCTTAACGAGACGAAGAGAATGCTATCTTTCTTCACTGCTAAATTGCCGTGGTTTTGCCGGAAAAACTGCTCGAAAATGGCTAACTCACAAAAGGTGAGCCACTTTTGAGCCGTTGTCCGACCAAAAAACAGTGAGTTAGCCTTCGAAAAAGGTACCATTCTCTTCGTCTCATCAAGAATTATTATTTTTGTTTTTGAATCACTCGATTTGGTTGGGTATTGAAGAAGTTATGAACATTTAAGGTTTACCCAGTTTCCAGGGAGTTTTCCAGTTTTCCCATTGACCAGTCACATTTCAGGCTATTATTTGGCCATATCCGGCAACCATTGGGCTTCCAAATGGTATAATCTTATTCTACAATTTCCGATCTTCATTTTGATATATTATGGGTCAAATTTGGTTAAGAAATGATTGAGTTACAAAGCTTTGAAAATTGCCCAAAATTGTTTTTAACGGAAGGACAAAAATCATGGATGGTGGACAATCTCAGGGACCATTTCTATTGATTTTCAATCTTAGGGACCATTTCTATACGGCAGATTTTCCTTTCAAATACTATTCGGTGGAGATGCATAATATAAAAAGATGATTATAAAAGGGAAATAAAATTCTAAAAATACTATTTGTTCCTTTATTTGATCATGTAATTAGTATTACAGATTCTTGACAACAGTAATGTGTCAAGCTCCGCGGAATTTATTCTTCTCCATTATTGTTACATAAAGAAACAGATATGATCATCTGCATATATAATCCCATTTCGTGCTTATGGGCAGAAAGTAATGACGTAGTCAGGTCCACCATTGCAGGTAAATGTGCTGTTTTTATCATCATAAGCGTAGCTATAAGCTTGAGGGCACTGCTGCTCAAAGAACTGAGAGTACTCTGTGGGAGGACATGTCTCCGGCGTATTATTCGGCGGAGTGCAGCAGTACTTCGAATCACCAAACGCAAGGCAAGCGCTTTTGCAAGCGATGACAGTCCCATCAGCCGCTTTTACTTGAAGTTGAGCTGGGCACGCCGCATTAACATTGGCAGGGCAAGATGAGGGCTTGCAGTCGCCCGTGCCACCTTGTGGGGCAACAGACATAGGCAAGTTGAAGCCGTCAACAAGGCTAACATCGTAAAAATCTTGACCCCCGTTTGCTGCAATTGTGATTTCAACTAAAGTTGCTGGTGGAATTGCACCTGCCCCGTTGCATGCTACCTGGCCAGAGCCACAGTCTGCAGTTTCACAAGTGAATTTTCCAGCGGCGTTCGTGGAGCATCTGGTTCGACCCCAGAAGCGACCAGACCATGGAGATGGAGCGTCCACTGATTGGCTAGCTTTGGATGCTAGTTCGAAGCCAGTGAGTGATAACTGAGGTTTTTGGTCACCGGTTAAGGTTCCTGGCCAGACAGTGTAAGGGCAGTTGTTTGTGAAAGTGATTTTCGCTGCGTGTGCACCTGCGTTTGTATTCAACATAGAACTAGATACTAAGAATATTGATACTGAAAAATCTACATACAATTATAAACATATCTAATCTCATGTTCGCCGCATTGGTTAGTTCACTGATATGTATCCGGATTGAGAACTTTTATGGTATCCTTTTAAAAAGTACTAGTACTCCTTGTTTTAATAAAATTATTAGTAGACGTCACGGAATTATCCATCATCATTATTCTCTCTTAGACTTCCTACTTTCACTAACAGTATTACAATATAGTGTGGACTAACCCCTCTCATATTTGCATCCGGCAGGCATGCATACAATATACTAGAGACTAATATGAAGCAAAAAGAACAAAAAATATAATGAGAAGTTTGTATAATATTACCTGAGAAGAAGAGTATGGCCAAGGTGAGGCCGAGGAGGGAAGCTACTTGGTTCTTCATCATCGACATTGAATATGTCTTAATTGCCTGTTTGCTGCTAATTAACTTACTTCTGAGTTGATGATAAACTTAGGAACGAAGGGGGGTTTATATAGGCTTCGAGCGTGCCTAACTTTTTTGATCTTTTCCACGAGTAAGAATTACGGGTCTAAGCTGCAATGGGAACTAGGAAAACGAACGCACTGACTAACAAATAGATGACAGTATTTGGTCTTGGAATGGTATGGTTATCATCCTTGACCTGCAATTACTCCCTCCAAAAATTCATTTTTAATCCAAAAATTAAGAGTCATTTGATAATCATTTTATTTTTAAAATTTTAGTTTTTAGTTTTGTGTTAAAAAAAGAAGAAGAAAAATATGGATGAAATGAAGGATATAGGATGAAGAAAGAATGGTGAGACCGTGAGAGACATGTAGAAAAATGTATAAAAAAAGTTACAAAAAATAAAATTTAAAAACAAAACTCTAAAAATTATGTAAAGCTTTGCAAGTGGCATTTTACTACAGTGGTGAAAAGGTGTTGAGCTTTTGCATGACGGCATGGGTTCAAACCCTATCAGTGGCTAATTTAACATCTAATCTAAAAAAAAAAAAAGAATGATGTTAAGCTTTCACTTAACTATTCATCTAGTATTGCAGTCTAATTAGTTGTATTTCTTTTTACTTGTGTGTATGAGATTTCAAATTTGACTCACATAAATGACAATAACGTATTATATTTATACTGAGTTTAATATTTAGTTAGTAGATGAATGACCCGATGTGTGGCCTATCCAATTTTTATTTTTATTAAAGTAGAATATCTCTCTCTTAAAATAGAATATCCTTTTTGTTTTTTGTTTTTTTGTTTTTTTTTTTTTTCTGGTACATGCAGTTGTATTGGCAGTACATGTCTCTTAGTTAATTAATATGATCCTCAAGAGATAAATTATAAGGTGACAATAACTATTATATTTATACTGAGTTTAATATATAGTTAGTTGATGAATGACTTCTTGTGTGGTCTATCCAATTTTTATTTTTATTATGGTAGAATATATCTCTCTTAAAATAGAATAATCCTTTTTTTTTCTTTTTTTTTTTTTTTGGTACATGCAGTTGTATTGGCAGTACATGTCTCTTAGTTAATTAATAGGAAACCTTAACGAAAGATACTATTCACTTTAACGAAAAACCACATTTTTATACTAAAAAGTCAATTTTGATACTATTTACTTTACCTTTTATTTTGTCTTTATCGTTAAAACTCAAAATTTTCAAGCATTTTTCATTAATTTTTCTTAATTAATATGATCCTTAAATGTCAAATCCTAAAGAGATCAATTATAAGGTTTGATTAGTCATCTCATGATTTTGAATTTTTGACAAACAAGCTACACAGATAGCTAAGTTTGCGCCATTTGTGCACCGTGATAGACGGATCGGGCTGCCGTGAAGGAGATGAACAAGTGCTAGAATGCTTCGGTTTTCCTCATCCCCTCCATTTTTAATAATTTATATACATAAGAGGAGCACACCGATGACGTGTTTCCGTAATGAGTTATAATGAGGAGAATGAGAATTGCACTCAATCTCGTTTATTGGCGGTGACTCGAATTAAACATTTACAAAAGAGTAATGTTAGGAAAAATAAAATAATAGATATAATTTTATAAACTAAATAATATGAAAATTAATGATTGAATTATTATTTAAATGTTAATATATGTGCTTATTCATATTAATGACACATCATGTAACTCACGAATTTTGTTTACAAATTTAATCTTTCTAATGTTACCTTTTTGTTTTTGTTTTGTTTTTAATTGAACCTAGCATTACCGTTTACAAAATCAAGAATAGGAGGAGAGATAGGAAGTTGTTGGGGGCAAGAGAGAGTGCGCAAGGGGAGCCGGCTGGTGGTGACATGTGAGGTGGCTCGTGGTGATTAGTGACAAGAATGGCGGTGGCCATGGGCTAAGAGGTAGGACCAGGATCCTTTTCTAATCTAAGGATGAGGATCCTCATGACCAAGGGATGTGACCCGTTGAATTTTTATCCAACGGTTACAAACAGGGGGATCCCTTTAAAGTTATAATAATTATAACTGTTGGATTTTTATCCAACGTTTCACATTTCTTGGTCATGAGGATCCTCATCCTTAGATTAGGAGAGGATCCTCATCCTTAAGGGGTAGGGAAGAGAGATGGGGTCATGGTGAAAAATGAAAAAATGACAAAGATAAAATGGGGCAGTACAGGCCTCAATAAAAGATAAAAAATTGAAAAAAAAAAAAAAGGTTTTACTAAAAAAAATTACTCTCTACTAAAATAAAAAAAATAAAACAATAAAATTTTACTAAAAATAATTGGAGTATAAAATAGATTAGTTAAAATAGAGGTATTTTAGTAATCACATTATTTTTCATTCTGATTGATGTGAATTAGTAAACAGTTTTATAGATCAATGACTACTCTAACAGGAATCTAATATGATTCCATTCCATTTCAATTCTTCTTCAATTCAATTTTTCCTTAATTCAATTCTCCTTAATCTAATTACAGATTAGTAAACGAGCCGCAAAATAGTGAAACATACAAATATCTCTAAAATGCCATCCCTTGATAGAAAAGAACAATGGACAACTACTCAAATAAAATAAAATAAAGGACAAAATAGTATTTACATGTTTGAATGCATCTTCAAACTCACATTGTGGATGGTTAAGTATTCTTCTTCAATTGCTACGCGTACAGTACTTCCAAGTAACAGATGTGGGAATCTGTAGACTATTGTGTTTGCACTTAAATTGCTTGCGTGACATGTTTACTAATATAATTTGAAGTAAATTAGTGGTTTGCATTATTAATATTAATTCCCTGTCTACATTCTTCTTATTTATTTATGGTTAAATAGGCTTTGGTGCAGTAAATTAGTGGAGCATTCAAACAGAATTACTGCATTACTAAGGTATTTATCTACCACACTACGTATTCAGTTATGGACAATTATACGTGGCTTTATCAAGAGGAGTTTCAGCATCTACAACAAAATCTTGGTAAAGAAATAAGAATTATACGGTCCGGAAGGAGTCTTCACAAGAAATGTAGTGTACAAAAATATTTTGCTTCCCTCGAATTCATAATGGTTACAGTCTTTCTTTTAATGTTTAATTCCATTTTTCAATTTTTAATGCAAATCTATTCCAAATAATGCTAATATTTGATTTTAACCGAACTCAATAAATTTTCAACAGGATGAAACGATATGACTTAATATGTTTTGCCGTCATGTGTATCAAGGTCAATTAAAGTTCTTGGATTGTTATAATACTTTTTATTTAGCTTTTGGTTGCAACTAAATTATAAGGATTTTCTCTCTTTGGTTTAACATATTCTAGGCAAAAAGAACATGAATAATTTTAAGAATGCATCTCTTCTTAAAAATATTGTTCTAAATGTTTAGGATACTATTTTTCATGCGTTCCGGATTTTGTCCCACTAGGTTTACCACGAACATTGTTTCAATTTCACAAATATTTCCCTCAACCTTAGTAAACTTTAAATTCGTGCCTGTATTATGAGAAATGATAATTGCATTTCTTTTATGTTTCGAAAAATTGAAGCAATCCACATATATAAATACATTTAGCGTAACGCGCCGTGATCAAAAAACCGCCTTTCACATGCTCGTGAACGCTTGCAGGAAGACGAGTATAATTATTAGGATTCGGATCTTGTGTTTTTGTGAATGGTTTGTATCTTCATATTATTTGACAGTTTTGGATTTGTGGTGTGTGGCTTGTGAGCACCAACGTGTACTCTTTGCCTTTGAAATTTTGTGACAGTAACTAGTCACCGTGTGACTTAGTCGGTAGGGTTAATACATATTATCTATAGGTAAAAGAGGAACCACATGATTTTCACAAGAAAAGTTATATTTGAGCTCATATAATTTCTTTCTACATTCAACTTACTCTTTGTAATCATATTAATTTAATTAAGGAATGAATATATAAGGATGAGCAAAATACCTACGTGTATGGCTAACCACAGTTACCCATCTATTTAAAACTTACGTTTACAGTTATAAATAATTGTTTACCCGTAAAATTTAAATAGATATTTATAAATATTATCCGTAATTATAATGGAGTACCAATTTAACCGTTTATTTAATATATGAAAAATCAAATACATAACTAATTATCCTAAAATTATTTGATCTTCACAGACTCCCGCCGCTCATCTTTCTCTCCTCGGTTCTGTCTTTCTCATCTCCAACTGTCTCTCATCATCGGCAAAACAGTCAAGGTTTGATTAATTTCAACAGTGCATCTATAACAACAAAATAAAAATATATTTATATAGGGTAGTACTAGAAGACATCAGAGATTTGCACGTACTATATATATATATATATATATATATATATATATATATATATATATATATTAGGATTTGCGATCCCAAGTAAGATCGGTTCAGGATCATGGGATCCTTTTCTATCAGATAGGAAAGGTTATTGCACAAAATGTATTTCTAAGTAATTGCTCTATAGATCCTATATCAATCTATATGAAGAAGAAATCATGTAACGAAGGGGATTCTTATTTGTACAAATGGTACTTCGAACTTGGAACGAGCATGAAGAAATTAACGATACTTCTTTATCTTCTGAGTTGTTTTGTCGGATCGATCGCTCAAGACCTTTATATATAACCTGGCATTCGTGTCGTGTTTCTCGTGTTCGTGTCGTTTTCGTGTCATACCCGATAGCTTAACGGGTCGTGTCGTGTAATACCTGTTAAAGTAAACGGGTAATATGACCCGACCTGAAATCAACCCGTTAATATTATCAGGTAATATGACCCGACCCGTTACCCGTTAAGAAAATTATATTTTAAATCAATAAAAATGAAAAGAAAAACATAATTTGACCCAAAAAAATGTAAAACATAATACTAAATTAGTATATACATACTAAATTTCGGAGTTGACCCCTTAATGAAAGTTGTAAAGCTTTTCATTACGAGTGATTACATTTTTTACACTTATTATTATTAATTTTTCACTCAAATAAATAACATTGTTCATGAGATTTGGAGGGTTTTAAAAATCTACACTTATTTATACTTTCACGAAGTATAACATAAGATTTTATGGTATCCACTAGTGTAAATATTTTAAATTGAAGATCGAATTCATTTATTCTATTCATCTAGGGTCAATGAGTGTAGCTGTAAAAAATCATCAAAATTGGAGTTAAAATAACCGTTAAATCGTAATTTTTCGTTTATAACCGTCGAAAAGTTTTGTCTTATTACTTGATCTCTGAATGTTTGTTTTTTGCAATTTTTGGTGTATGCGATCTTGAAGCATATATAAACAAGTTTGACGGTTGGATCATTGAAATTAGTTTCTAAGATGCGTATCCCATCAAAACAATAGATTCACTAACACTTAAGAGTTTATTTATACTTTCATCAAGTATAACATAAGATTTTGTGGTATCCACTAGTGTAAATATTTTAAATTGAATATCGAATTCATTCATTGTATTCATTTAGGGTCAAGGAGTGTAGCTGTAAAAAATCATCAAAATCGGAGTTATAATAACCGTTAAATCATGATTTTTCGTTTATAACCGTCGAAACGTTTTGTCTCATTACTTGATCTCTGAATGTTTGTTTTTTGCAATTTTTGGCGTATGCGATCTCGAAGCATATATAAACAAGTTTGACGGTTGGATCGTTGAAATTAGTTTCGTAGGATGCGTATCGCATCAAAACGATAGATTCACTAACACTTAAGAGTTTATTTATACTTTCATCAAGTATAACATAAGATTTTGTGGTATCCACTAGTGTAAATATTTTAAATAAAAGATCGAATTCATTCATTGTATTCATTTAGGGTCAAGGAGTGTAGCTGTAAAAAATCATCAAAATCGGAGTTATAATAACCGTTAAATCATGATTTTTCGTTTATAACCGTCGAAAAGTTTTGTCTTATTACTTGATCTCTGAATGTTTGTTTTTTGCAATTTTTGGCGTATGCGATCTTGAACATATATAAACAAGTTTGACGGTTGGATCGTTGAAATTAGTTTCTACGATGCGTACCCCATCAAAACAATAGATTCACTAACACTTAAGAGTTTATTTATACTTTCATCAAGTATAACATAAGATTTTGTGGTATCCATTAGTGTAAATATTTTAAATAGAAGATCGAATTCATTCATTGTATTTATATAAGGTCAAGGAGTGTAACTGTAAAAAATCATCAAAATCAAAGTTAAAATAACCGTTAAATCGTGATTTTTCATTTATAACCGTCGAAAAGTTTTGTCTCGTTACTTGATCTCTGAATGTTTGTTTTTTGCAATTTTTGGTGTATGCGATCTCGAAACATGTATAAACAAGTTTGACGGTTGGATCATTGAAATTAGTTTCATAGGATGTGTATCCCATCAAAACGATACATTAACTAACACATAAGAGTTTATTTATACTTTCATTAAGTATAACATAAGATTTGTGGTATCCACTAGTGTAAATATTTTAAATTGAAGATTGAATTCATTCATTGTATTCATATAAGGTCAAGGAGTGTAGCTGTAAAAAATCATCAAAATCGGAGTTAAAATAACCGTTAAATCGTGATTTTTCGTTTATAACCGTTGAAAAGTTTTGTCTCATTACTTCATCTCTGAATGTTTTTTTTTTTAATTTTTGGAGTATGCGATCTTGAAGC
This sequence comes from Pyrus x bretschneideri, assembly GCF_019419815.1. Classification (NCBI taxonomy): domain Eukaryota; kingdom Viridiplantae; phylum Streptophyta; class Magnoliopsida; order Rosales; family Rosaceae; genus Pyrus; species Pyrus x bretschneideri. Next base: position 2,850,468 of record NW_025999735.1, on the reverse strand, counting down.
ATGTATAAACAAGTTTGACGGTTGGATTGTTGAAATTAGTTTTGAGGATACGTATCTCGTCAAAACGATAAATTCACTAACACTTAAGAGTTTATTCATACTTTCATCATTTTGATGGGATACGCATTGATGTTATACTTAATGAAAGTATAAATAAACTTTAAGCGTTAGTGAATCTTATCGTTTTGATGACTTGGAATAAATATATTAATTATTTATATATTTTAAGTGTTAATTAGACTATGTTTCAATTAGTATGTGATGATATTTAATAATAAAATTACATTTATGTTTTTTATTACGTATTTTAATTTTATTCAAGTTAAAATGTTATAAGAGATAAAAAAATAAAAATAAAAAGCTGGTTATTTTTTTTCTTTGGGTTAAACATTAGGCAGGAAATAGATGGATATAGGTTGCAAAATTTCCCAAACATTAGGTGGGAAATGGCTGAAACTCTTGAAATATTAGGCGGGAAATTAATTATTATAATTTTTTTATGTTTTTGGTATTTTTAAATTACTTGATATTTTTATTTTTAATGTGTTTTATGATTTTTAATCTCAATCTTTGCCTATAATATACTATAAAAATAAATAAATAAAACTTAAATTTTAAAATTTATATAGAATAATAATTAATAAACAATATATACATATTCATTATATCCATTGCATTTTATAGTAAGTTTTTAGTAGTTTAAAAAATTAAAATCATCAAAATAGCATTTTTCTTATCGTGTCGAAACAGGTTACCCGCGTGTCTCTCTCGTGTAAACCTTTTAAGGACCCGTTATTAACGATTATTATCGTGTGACCCGATAATGACCCGATTAGTTATCGTATTGACCCGAAACCCGTTATTTTTGTGTCGTTTACGTGTCGTGTTAACGGGTCGTGTAATAAATTGACAGGTCTAATATATATATAGATCTTTTAACAAGAGGGATTTTTTTTTTTTTTTTTCAAAAAAATAGGAACACTCTCTTGACCGATACGTTTGGCTTTAATGAAATTGTGTGGTTGAGATTGTGTGGCCTGTGATTTAATTTCAATCACACAATTTTATTAAAGCCAATCCAACGATTAAGAGTGTGTCTCCAATTTTTTTTTTTTCTGACAAATAGAAATCCCTCTTATTAAAAGATGCGTGTATATATATTTACTGGACAACAAAAAGATTTCTTTAATTTCAACATCCTTATGGATGTAGATGCATGTCGCTCGAATGGGAATTCTACTGCCAAACTTTCTCAGATATACAATTTTTTTGTTAATTTTTAAATTGTTAAAAAGACATGTAGACAGATAAAACAAGGGTAAATAGCTAAAAATAAGGGTAAGCGGGTTGAAAAACAAATAAACGAATAAACGGTTAAACAGGTATACGGTTGAATGGGTCTACGGTTATGGGTATGGTTAACCATTTATAAACAGTTATGGGTATGTGTATATTGTATAACCGTTTATGCAATTATCCAACTGGTAAACGATTGTGCGAGTAAGAGCTTAAATGGTTATGGGTAAATAATTGCGGTTACCCATCTGCCATAACTGTTGCCCATTCCTATGAATATCTCGTTAAACCCAAATTTACTACCTAAACTACCCTCACAAATCCAATTCAAAATGTAAATTTATCTTTCCACTCATTTAAAAATTAAAATCCCAAACTAAATAATTTGGTGAAGTTTCTACTTGCTTATGGGAATGAAAGCTTTTTGGACTTTGACTTTTGTGCACAAGTTGAATAATTTGATGAAGTTTCTATTTATTTATGACAAGTTGAATAATTTGATGAAGTTTGAATAATTTGATGAAGTTTCTATTTATTTATGACAAGTTGAATAATTTGATGAAGTTTCTATTTATTTATGACAGGTTGAATAATTTGATGAAGTTTGAATAATTTGATGAAGTTTCTATTTATTTATGACAAGTTGAATAATTTGATGAAGTTTCTATTTATTTATGACAAGTTGAATAATTTGATGAAGTTTGAATAATTTGATGAAGTTTCTATTTATTTATGACAAGTTGAATAATTTGATTAAGTTTGAATAATTTGATGAAGTTTGAATAATTTGATGAAGTTTCTACTTATTTATGAATCTTACATATCTTTATATATAAAGTCAATAATCCCTTTTGGGGTCACAAGTTTCACCAAAAATTTTTGGACCCAAATGCCCGTAAAACAAAAAATTTCAAAAGCAACCCAATATATTGAAAGGTATTTTCATCATTTTAACAGTATTTTTTAATAATTAATTCTTTTTGTATAGTTTTTTTTTAACTAGTACTTTACAATAGGCTAGCAATAATGTGATTCAATCAATTGTTCATTAAATATTATTTTCACTATTTTTAAACACGTTCAAAACATCTTAAGAGGCGTGTAATGCCGGTTATAAAAAAAGGTCTTTCGCATGCGTATAATAATGTGATTAAATTAGTTGTCAGATGATTTTTATTTTTTTTTATTTTTTATTTTTTTTTGTACAAATGATATTATCTACAATAAGAGGGAGGGGGTGGTGACACATCCTGATCCAGAAAGTCCACTTGGACCTTGAATCGAGCTGTGCTGGTCGGCACCTAAAAGGTGATGAAACCATAAAATGTGATAGAGTGTAGAAAAATGTGAATAATTTGAACCTAAAAATTTTAAATACCAGAGTGCGTTGTGAGCGGGAGCGAATCCATTTTACACACGACGTTAGAGCATAAGTAAGGTACAGAAGTGTGGGTAAGAATCATACCCTCAGAAGTATCCATCAATATTATGATTCGCCACAGATCATTGTCAATACAAACTCAACAGCTAAAACCTGGAGGGCACTAAACAGAGAGTGTGAGTAAGCAATAAAACCAAACTTCCCAAAGTTATTACCTCTCTAAAAGTAATGCCCCTCGATGTAAAACCTATATCGTTTTCCATAAGACAATACAACATATATACATATATCCAAACCATACTAAAAAAAATGGCCAAAACCACGATTTGCCATGTCCATCAACTCCACCATGCATTAATAAGTAGGCCAAATGAACTTAATCAATACAAAATGATATATCAGTAAGAGTCATCTAATGTGACCTATACAACTGCACCCATATCTTATCAATCAATGCTAGCACATAAGTCGGAGTCACCTATAATGACCTGTACGACTTATCCATATCTCATCAATCATGGCTAGCATATAAGTCGGAGTCACCTATAGTGACCTATACGACTTATCCATATCTCATCACATATCTCATCAATCATGGCTAGCATATAAGTCGGAGTCACCTCTTGTGACCTGTACGACTTAATCATATCTCATGAATCATGGCTAGCATATAAGTCGGAGTCACCTATAGTGACCTGTACGACTTATCCATATCTCATCATATATCTCACCAATCATGGCTAGCATATAAGTCGGAGTCACCTCTTGTGACCTGTAGGACTTATCCATATCTCATCACATATCTCATCAATCATGACTAGCATATAAGTAAGAGTCACCTATAGTGACCTGTATGACTTATCCATATCTCATCATATATCTCATCAATCATGGCTAGCATATAAGTCGAAGTCACCTTTTGTGATCTGTACGACTTATCCATATCTCATCAATCATGCTAGCCAATAGCTCAATAAGTATACCTGCACACGAGTCGGAACCACCTAAAGTGGTCTGTACGACAAGACTGGGTGTAAATAAATACGCTCAAGTGCTACGATCATGTGCAAACTGTGCAAATAATTACGGGTCACCTACGAGTCGGAACCATCTAAAGTGGTCTGTACGACAGGGCTGTGCACCTACCTTGGATCCAAGGTGAGCGTAAGGTGCAGGAGGTGAACATCACGTGAAGGACTGTGCCTTGGCCGTGGGCGAGAGCACTAACATCGGGGTGCAGGTTTATGAGCTATAATATATCTCAACACAATCATACTCACTACCATCACTATCATCAACATGTACTCACCTGAAGCTTACCTGGGCGTTCGCGATATCCTTTAGCAAAAGCATTCACAATAATTAGGTTCAGGTAATATCCATATGAATATGCCATGATGCAATCTAAACCCAAACATTTCATGATATTCCCAAAATATATAATACAACGTAACATGTACAATCAATAACACTCTACTCCCAAACTATTTACTTTTGAGAGTAATCATTAGTGATAAGCCCAATTAGACACTAGTTAAATTAACTATCATTACTTACCTTTCCTTACTTCAATTTCTTGATTCTTCACGCATTGATTTATGATCAACATTTAATCACCAATTCATAAAGCTAAATCTCACACTTCCCACCAATGTCCCTCACATTGCTCAATTCACTAAACAAGGCTATTTGTCTCAATTATTTAATCTCATTTATTATACGGCTGCATCTAACGTCTTGTTAGACTGCCTACGTACCCTAAACAGGGATAAAGCCATTCGTAGTTCGCAATGATTAATTGTAGGTAACAAGCATGGATCACTTTAGAAGTGTTTATGGAACTATCAATTATATGCCTATGAAAGAAAAAGATCCACTCACCTGGAGTCCACACTATGATTATCTTGCATGCACATCGAGACATCACGATCTATCGTCGCTTATGAACAATTATCAAATCATGTCTCAAAGTTCTTACCGATAGAATACATAATTTACATAAAACATATCCTCAAGGACCTTTAAGAATAATTTAAGACCTATTGACCAAAAGTCAACCGTCGATCAAAACAACCCTGTATAACTCGATTCGGAATATCTGCATATCAGATTCCCAATCCGTAACTTCCAAAGATCCACATTATTCTTCTAGAATAACATACTAAAATTTTATTACGATCCAACGGTTGGATCCTTGCAAATTCCCAAAACTGATTAGCGGTTAACGTTTTATTTTATGAACTTACAAATCCAATTCGGAAAGATCTGTATGTCGGATTCCCAATCTGTAGGTTCCTAAAATCTTCAAATATTATGTACTACAATGTAACAAAGTTTGGTGACGATCCAACGGTTGGATCGTCGATTCACATAAATACCTATTAACATATCGTAGAGAATTTAGGTTCCAACGATTAACCTATGTCATTCAAATATCAAGACTAAATTCAAGGCATTTAACATAGCCTAAAAATAACATTGGCGGCCCACTGGCCATGTGCCGCTACACACGCAGCCGTGGGTGGCGGTCGACCGTCTCGACTCGCTGGAAAATCCAACTATTTCCAAAAGTTACCAAAATTTACAGGAATAAAGATCTCAAAGAGAGGAACAACTTTCATACATGCCACAAAGTCCAAAAGTGGACGGAAGGGGGTCAATTTTTTCCACAAAGCCGGTGGGTGCCTAAAACTTTTTAACGTCGATTCGTAGTCTACGGTGGTCCAACGGGGTCAAGGTTGGTTGGGATTTTCCCCGGGGATGATGGGCTACAAAGCCCAAGTGGTGGCATCGGCCATCGCTTTGCCGATTTGCCGGAAATTTGAAAAAGGTGGTCGAAGTACTATTGATTTTCGTCGACTTTCGTGGCCTTAAACCGCCACATACCATGGTTAATCAAAGTGGTTCATGGGTGGGTTTTGTAGAAGGGAATGAAAGCTTCAAGATGGTGGTGGTCGCATCGAAAATCTCCATCGGAGTTGGCCAGAATCGGCCTTGGAAAATGGGAACTCTTGGTGGGTGTGGGTCGACGTGAAGGCTACTCCCCTTTTTTTTTCTTTTTTTTTTTTTCCTTCTTCTTCTCTGATTTCTCATTGGTCTTCCATCTCTTTTAATTTGATTGGTCCCTTTTTCTCTTTACTTTAGGCTGATTAGTTAGTGTTCTCATAAGGTGGGAGTTCACATAATTTAACTACCTTTAAATAACCAACTTCAAACGTTCGTAATTATACCATTATAATTCGGACTCGCAAACGGCTTTCTCCTATGCGTTTGTAGTGGCAAGTACTACGAGGATATGCTAAAAGAATAAGTCATACGTCACTCTAACCGATGATCAACAGAAGTCAAAGTCCTTACCTCTAGGTCATTTTCATAAATTCACACTTCTAAAATTAATAAAAACGTAAAATTTGGGACGGGTTGTCACAGGTGGGCTTAGTTTCATAATGGGTTAGCAATAATGTGATCCAATCAGTTGTTTATTAAATATTATCTTCTCTATTCTTAATGTAAATTCAATAAAATGTAGATGGAAATTGAAAGACCAATTTTATTATGTGAATTCAGCTGTTTTGATTGGTTTGTGAGGGGTATTTTTCTAGCATGATCCAACATTATTCATTTACTTCAAATATTTGACTTTCCCTTTGTCAATTCACGTATATAAATACATTTAAAACGTGTAAGTTACGTGTAGTACGCAGTGATTCAAAAAATGTCTTCTGCACGCGCGTGCATGAAGGCTGGTCAACGTTATATATGCATCCAAAAATGTCTAAAAAGTAAAACTTTCTTGTGAGTCTACGACACAAGAAAGAAAACTCTTCCTATACGCTCTACTTGCTGCAATGACTAGGCCAATCTAAACACTGCCAAAGACAACACCAAACTATGCACCCACACACACAATGCAGTCCACCTCGTCTACTTTTCATGTCCTTGTGGTTTTATTTTGTGGAGTTGGATTCCATCCGGATCCAAATTGTGAGGATCTTAGGGATTCTCACATCTTAACCATTCATTGTACATTGTGCGGTCAGAAATCATTTGACTTTTTTTTTATTTAAAATTAAAAACAAATAGTACTTGACGAAAATTTGCCATAATGTACGATGAATGGCCAGGATGTGAAGATCCCTAAGATCCCCACAAAGAGGATCCGGAAAGGATCCTCATCCTTATTTTGCAGCATAAAATGTCTGCTTTCATATGCTTTCCTCACCAAGGAATTCAAGGTTATGGCTCTTCTGTTTGCGGTTTATCCAAGGATTTGGGTGTGAGTTTGATAAATTTTAATTTTATTGTTAATTTCGTTTTGTAGTGGATGGTAATTATGTAATGAGGTAAAAAAAAAAACAATTAATATGAGTTCAAATAAAAATTTCCCTTTTCACAATCCAATTACATTTTTTAACTATTTTTTTAATATAGTAATATATTTATTTTATACCAAAGAAATTGATGAATAAATTGGTTGCAAAGTATTAATTTTTTTAAAATGAAGGTTTTAGAGATGATCCGTATGTAGTCTCTCATAAATTCTACAAATTAATTTGACTTTTGGACATTTTCCATTTCATTAAAGGGGCAATTATCTCCAGTATACAGTGACAGATCAATAAATATTATATTAAGGAATTTTAACGAAACACTTTTGACACTGTTTATTTTTAATGTTAGGGACATTTTTACTCTAAAAAGTCACTTCTAGTATTATTCACTTACAACACATTTTTGTCATTTTGGTTAAAATTCAAAGTTTTCAAGCCATTTTCATTAGTTTTCCTTAAACTCTAAAAAGTCACTTCTAGTATTACTCACTTACAACACTTTTTGTCCCTTTGGTTAAAACTTAAAGTTTTCAAGCTATTTTCATCAGTTTTTCTTAAATATTATTAGGGAGTCAATAAGAATAGTGCGTGTAGCGCACATTTTTTTTTAATGAAATAACATGCAAATTGGCATTTCATTGGACCTTGGTAGGCGTGAGGTCATTTGCCGAGTTATATTGTACGTTTGTTGATAGATGTAAATAGCTTCTGAATGAGTATGTCAACTGATGTCAATAGTTGTTGAGCGAGCATGCCGACAGAGGCTAACATATGCAACAAATACAAAGGTATGAGGCTAGCAACTACCCTGCCCAGTACCCACACAGGCAATTCATCGAGCATTTGGAATGTAGCTTTCAAGGGCATCTCAAATTTACAAACAGCAACACCCAACTCTTTCATAGAGAATTTATGAGCTTGGACAAGTCAGTTGATCCACCTTATCCCGAGGTGGATCCACCCTGATCATATAAAAGGTATATCGAATTTCAGTTTGTAAAATGAATTTCACATGAGCGTAGAATTACTTGAAAATCCTTGCAACCAAGAAATGAATAGATATGTTAGACCTGGTCACACCATTTTGGTATTAATTAACGTATCTCTATTGCCTAAGTTAAACTTGTATTAAGTGGTTCCACTTTAATTATACAAAAGTTTTTATGTAATAAAACTTACACATATCGTGATAAAATGTAAATTGGGAGAAATTATTTGTATGATTACGAGTGAGCTACTAGCTTGTTTCTTTGAAATCTTGACCTTGCAAACTTTCATGAATCATGATATTGATTTTGTAATAAGTAGTGCTATATTTATCATCTATTTGGACCATCATTTATACTATTTTTTTTAATAGAAATATAGTTCACCAACATATAAATGTCTCATTTCTACTGAAGAGATGATACAAATAGATAATATAAATAACTATTAAAAATAAATCCTATATTGATGAGAGAATAAATCTTACATGTGCTTGTAAGTAAATGAAAACGTTATTTGTCATGACGTCTTTCCTTTCCATGCCTTCTTTCCTTGGGAAGCCACCCACCATGACGGTGCATCAAGTATATGAAATTTACAACAAGCAAGAACAAAGTCGTAGATCTACAAGATCGATCAGGACTTGTTAAAAATTCGAAAAGACAGTGAGATTATGGATTCGATAGAGTAACTGCAACTCTTGTAACGAGGATGCAAGCTGGTTCTTTCGACATGGATTCCGATGAGCTGAGGAGGAAGACGAATCGATCGATCTGAAGTGGCGAAGTGGATTTGCAGATGAGAAGAGCTTACAGTGGGAGGGCTCAAAACATTTGGGCAGTTTGCCTTTCAAGACATTTGGGTTTGAAAATTGGGCTTGAAATTAGGCTAAACCAATAAATACCTAATATAAATAAATAAATAAAATTAATATATGTTCAATTGAACCAATTAAATTCGGTTTGGTTTTTCACATTCGTTTGGTTTTCAGTTTTCGGTTTTTTAACCTACTACTACCACATTGATGAAAAAATAAACTTTACATGTATTTGTAAGTAATTAAACTACTTTTCATATTACTAATTGATTATATAGTAGAAGGTCAACTTTTTTCGTAACGTTTTTGTTTTTAACGTGCATACCATTAAATAATAGATAACTCCAAGAAAATGTTGATGCGGTCGTATGGTTTGGCATGCAAAGACGTGGAATCTTAACTCCCTTCGATTTCCAAGACACATCCAATAGATCCAAACTTACAAATCTGTCGTATTTTGCACTTCCTGCCACAACTGTCTTTGTATATTATCTGTCTTTTACCCCTTTTCCTTCGAATACACTGTACTGAACAGTCTGAACCCCATTTCTCAAGCCTCTCAACCATGTTCCATTAATTCGGAATTAACTCAATAATATCATCACAAATATATATTCTTCATCTCAATGAAAAAAATAATAATGCAATTGTTTCAAAGTACTTTTTTTAAAAGCACTTATCCTCAAAAACATTTTTTTTTAAAGAAAATTCAAGTGCTTCTTGGAAAAGCATTTGAAGAAAGCATACTTCAATATCATGTTTGGCGGCTTGGTTGGGATAAGTTGTGATCAATTAAAATGAATTTGAGTTCAGTTCCTTATTTGTTGTGTTAAAATGTGAGATAGATATGATTGAACATGATAGGTTATGAATCTACAATATGGTGGATTATCTCTAACCTATCCTTATGTATAAGTTACAAGTCTTGTCTTACATGCTCCTAGCAATTCAATCCTATCCTAAAACCCAATCAGATCCCCACAAAACAGCCCCAAGTGTTTATTTCGTAATACACTTCAAGTGCTATTTAACCTAGAAACAAATTTCTCTCCAAACACTAGAAAAAGATTTTTGATGATCTAAAAGCACTTTTAGTTGTTTTAAAAAGGACTTTCAAACATGCAAACATAAAAGGAATCTCAAAGGCCCTTCCAAACAAGCATGAAGGGAACCTTTGAAAGCACCAGAGCCGAAAGGATCAATCTAGGCTCTAGAACCGGAGTCTTAAAGCCAAAATAGCTAGACACATTCGTAGTTATGCTCGCTTCACCAAACACGTATATAGGTCAATTCCACTTCATCCATGCAAGGTATTTATATATAATATATATGTTCATGACAAATTGTAGAATAAAGATGTCTGCAATGCATAAAGAATAAACTTTGAAGGCGAGTGGTGGACTGCTTTGGTTATTAGGGTTTTTTTTTTTTAATTTACTGAGTTTTTAATTCAAATTCTCTCATGAATTTCGTATAGATTATTCTATCACTTATCCAAAAATAAATAAATAAACTTTAAAGAAGCATATGACCAAATTGATTCTCTACAAAATAAAAGGAACAATACGGAAAACCTAAGGTACCGTTATCCTTGATTTTCTTATCATCTCTATATATAAAGCCAACATTGTTGTGAACAATGTTTTTTGAGGTCACAAGCTTCACCAAAACGAAGTGGACAGAAATGTCCCCTAAACAAAAAAGTTCAAAAGCAATTCAAAATAATACACCAAATAATACAGGGGTACTTTCGTCATATAAACAATATATTTTTAATAATTAATTCTTTTTGTACAGTTTTTTTTTTGGACAGAAATGTCCCCTAAACAAAAAAGTTCAAAAGCAATTCAAAATAATACACCAAATAATACAGGGGTACTTTCGTCATATAAACAATATATTTTTAATAATTAATTCTTTTTGTATAGTTTTTTTTGGTACATTTTTTTTTTTAATTTAAAAAATTAGTACCTCACAATAGGCTAGCAATAATGTGATTCAATCAGTTGTTTATTAAATATTATTTTCTTTATTTTTAAACATGTTCAAAACATCTTAAGAGACGCATAATGCTAGTTATAAAAAAGGTCTTAAACACGTCCAAATCATCTTAAGAGGCACGTGGTGCTGGTTATAAAAAAGATCTTTCACACACGCATAATAATGTGATCCGTTTAGTTGTCATATGATTGTTTGTTTTTCTTTTTTTGAACAAACGATATTATCTACACTAAGGAGGAGGGGGTGAGCTTAGCCTCACATTGGGTTAGCAACGATATGATTCAATCAGTTATCTATTAAATATTATTTTCTCTATTTTTAAACACATTCAAAACATCTTAAGAGCCGCATACTGCCGATGATAAAAAGGTCTTTCACTTGCGCACAATAATGTGATTCAATCAGTTGTATTATTTTCTCTATTTTTAAACACTTAAGAGGCACATATTGCCAATTATAAAAAAGGTTTTTCGCACGCACATAGTAATGTGATTCAATTAGTTGTCAAATGTGTTGCAATCCTATTAAATTATGAATGTGATTGTGTAAATCCTAGTGTATCTAAGGATATCTTTGAATATTCCCTTTAGTAGTTAATATCCTATTAGAGTTTTAATCTTATTAGAAGAAAGATTTAACATATCCTATTGTTATAAATAAAGGCACAATGGGGTGATACAACACACATCTCAGAATTACATCTCTCTCTTCTCTCTCTTTTGCCACCGACCCTCTCCCTCTCTAGTCCTAAATACAGTTCAGTAAATTAGGCCTACAACACGTTATTAGCACGCTCTTGCCAGAAGCTAAGGAATTAAAGGATTGTGGAGGAGGCTTTCTTCTACAACATCAAAGGCTTTCAATTATTTTTTGCCAATCAGGTTCTTTTAAATAAATTAAGATATTTGAAACGACCTTAAAGCTTGAAAACATTCCCCATGATGCATGAACCCCCTACATTTATATTTTCCTTTCAATTATATATATTGCATATGCGTTCATATATTCTATCTTGTTCATGCAATACGCAATTATGTTATGTGTTGTGAGTCAAAGCATTGAAATTAATTTAGAAGCAATTAGGGTTTTTAACCTTAGAATTCGAAAAAAAAATATGGGATTTTTCGTGATTGAGCCGCAGCTCCACACCGCATCGCCGAGCCACGCTGGCAAGCCTGCAGCCATACCACAGTTAGGATGACAGCATTTTGATGCCATGGACCTCTCGTAGCAGCCATGTGGGCTTGCTGCCACTGCACTACAACCAAACCTCGGCTTGGGTTGGTTTATGCATGGGCCCGAAGCCTTAAGTCCACTCCAACAGGTCAACAAGCCTTTGCTGGGCTCTGTCCTTGTCTCGGCCCATCAAGTCAACAAGCTTTGCTTTCTGGGCTTTGCCTGCATGTGACCCCGCCCACCTACAACAAGCTTTGCTTGCTGGGCTCGCCATCTTTCTTGGCCTATGATCACCAATGCCAGCCCATGTGGCTAGGCTTGCTTAGAACCGGCCCACAACAAAGCCAACCATCGTTGGGTTTTGCACGCACCCATCCCAGGCCAGCTCCGTGCTGGGCTTATGCACTTGGGCCTTTTATGGCCCACAAACTTGTAACATTCCTGCTGGGCTTGTCCCAGACACACATCCCATGGTTTGCTGCCATGATTGGGCTGCTCCACAGCCAACTCGTGGCCCATTAACCTTGTCCCGCACACGGCACCCAAGCTCACCAAGATTGGGCTATAATTTTAACCCGAATGTTATTATTATTTTTTCTTCTATAATCAAACCTGAATGGTTGCGATCTATTGAATTAATTAAAGTGACCAGCACTCCATTAATCTGATAATTAATCCAAAATTATTAACCTGAAATTCACTTTTTGGCAATTAACGATTCAATAAATTATTTCGTTTCTTTAAACCGTTGACTATCTTTCGTAGTCCCGGTGCACTCACACTTGGGTTCCTTAAGCAATCCACAAATTCACTACACTTAATTGTATATTGTCTTCTGTGTTCTTGTAGGTACCCCTATATATGAACCGAACGTTCATAACTAAATCGAACCTGTAGTTTCGAATTTAGTGCCTTTGAAACCCGCAATTTTTATTCAAAACTTACCACATCAAACCCATGGCTTTTATGCTTAAATTAAACTAATACATGTCTATAGAACCCGCATGTTTTATGATATATGTCTATGGCTTTCCATACAACTAACCACGTCTTGTTGTACCCATTGTCTTAAGGACATATCGAACTTGAACAAGCTCGATTTCACCGCTCTAGAAGTCTCTGGAAGAAACTACCTAAAATGGGTTTAAGACGTGAAGCTCTATCTTACTGCAAAGAGTCTTAGAGCTACTACCGAGGAACCTACCAACGATAAACCCGTCGATGAAGCTCAAAAAGCTACTGTTATGATATTCATCCGCATACACTTCCATGATGCACTGCAGACCGAGTACCTTGTAAAGGAGGATCCATGTACCCTCTGGCTCACTCTGGTTAATTGTTTCGATCACCAGAAAGACATTTACTTGCCTAAAGCAAGACACGACTGGCAGCATTCACGCTTCCAAGACTTTAAGTTTGTGAATGAATACAACTTTGAAGTTTGTAGAATCCGATTACTGTTTAAGTTTTGTAAAGAGGACTTAACCAAACAAGATCTCTTGGAGAAGACCTATTCGACCTTCAATGCCACCAATATTGTCTTGCAACAATAATATAGGGCACAAAAGTTCACCAAAATTTTCAGATTTGATATTTGTTTTACTTCTTGCTGAAAAGTAAAACCATCTTTTGATGAAGAATCATCAAGCTCGACCCATTGGCTTGAACGCTCTGTTCGAAGTGCATGTGACTAATTCTAGCAGCCACAACCAATGAAAACCTCGTCATGGCTATGGAAATGGGCGATAAGCCCCACCACGGGCCTAAGGTCAACAAAACAAAAGCCTACCCAAGGGAGGAAATTTGACCCAGAAGCGCTAACCCCTTGCCCTTAAGGCCCCTAACTTCAAGAACAAGGGAAAACTACCGTTGAATCGATTTCTACTGAACTAGACATGTGCTATCACTGTTGGATCAAAAGATTACTGGTCATGCATATGCCAAGCTACCCCCGAGGGTATTGCCAAGTATCATTCCCGTCATGAGACTAACTTTGTGCATGTAGAACATCCCCGAAGGTACTACTACAACTCTGGAGGTTTCAGATTTTCAGGAGGCATCCGCTCCCATGGATGTATAAAGTTTAATTTTTCTAAGACATATTAAGGCATTTTTACACCCTTAGTGGTCGAACCCCTCCCCTAAATTTTAGGTTTATGGTTTAATTTTTTGGATAATTTTTCTAAGTCTTTGGAATTATTTGTTTGGATCAGTTTGTTTTATGGATATTATTTCTCGAATTGATTAATTGAATGAAAGAAATTATATTTATGCATGTGACAAATTCAATTAATTTATTTCTAGGTATGACTAGTGGGGAAGTTAGGTGTATGGCTGATAGTGCCACCATGCACAACATATTGTGTGAGAAACACTATTTTACTAACTTCGTACCTAAAAATGTAGATCTGATAACCCGCTCAAGCCCATCTAATTTGATAGAAAGATACGGAAAAACCCGTATTATGTTGTCCAATGGTACTGAATTAACCATTAAAAATGTACTCTATTCTCCACGTACCAGCAAAACATTGCCAAGTTTTAGAGATATTCGACATAATCAATACCATGTTGAAACCACTGAAGAGAATAGTTATGAATTTCTTTGTATCACTTCTTACAAATATGGCCATAAGCATATTCACGAGAAGTTGAAACGTGTCCCGACTCCAAGTGGTTGTACATAACAACCATTCAATCCCTGGAGACCCATCACGTGGCCGGCCCTATGGCTGGGTTTTAGTGCACTCTCCTACTTTAGCATGATTGAATGAGTCACCCTGGATGAGATATGATGCACCGTATCCTTGAAGTATCACATGGGCATCACTTAAAATCTTATTGTAAACACGAATTTTCCTAAAACAAGAACACATGTACAAAATATCTGTGGATGGGCTGTTAATCCGAAAGGCCATTGGGGCTTGATCTAGGGATGAACAGTTGTGTGGATTTGTTGATGTTGTTGATCCAAATGGCTATTGGGGCTTGATCTTAGGATGAACAGTTGTGCAGTTGTGTGGATTTGTTGATGTTGTTGATCCAAAGGGCCGTTGGGGCTTGATCTTAGGATGAACGGATCTCCAAAGGCCTTTGGGGCTTGATCTTGATGAACAGTTGATGAACGGATCTTCAAGGGTTTTTGGATTGATGAACAGTTGATGAATGGATCTTGAAGGGCTTTTGGGCTTGATCTTGAAGAACGGGTGTGTGGATTTGTTAATGTCGTTGATCCAAAGGGCCGTTGGGGCTTGATCTTAGGATGAGCGGATGATAAACGATAAACACTTTCTTCAAGGGCCATTGGGGGCTTGATCTTGAAGGTTGAGGGAAGTTTCTTCAAGGGCCGCCGGGCTTGATCTTGAAGGAGGATTTGACGAAGAACGAAGAGGGCTTTCTTGATCCTTCGAGATTTGCTTGAAAGCTTTAGAGTCTCAAAACTTCAAGGTTTTGGTGTGATGTGAATTGGTGAAGTGAAATGAATGAAATCAGCTTCTATTTATAGACTTTTTCAAGGCCTAATTTTGAATATAATATTCAGATGAAATAAATCATTTTTGTCAGGTGTTGACACATGTCTTATTTGATGACTTTTCTAATTTTTTTCGATTTTTTGTTGAGTTACATGATACGTGTAAAATTTAAGTGATACGTGAATGTTGAAATTTTAATTATTTGTCAGCATTTATTTCACCGAAATTTCGATGTCTACACTTATCCCGGCCATCCTCTTTACAAAGCATGCTCCCTTGGGAAGTTGAACATTCAACCCTCATTTACAAAGATTATTCACGACCCTCCTAAGTTTCTTCAGAGAATTCAAGGGGATATTTATGGACCTATCAAGCCAACATGCGGACCATTTAGATACTTCATGATGTTGGTTGATGCATTGACGCAATGGTCACATGTCTTCTTATTGTCTACACGTAATGCTGCATTTGCAAAACTCGTAGCACAAATTATTAAGATTAAGGCTCACCACCCTGATTATCAGATCAAGTTGATTTGACTGGATAATGCTGGAGAGTTTATGTTATAGACTTTTGACGATTATTGTATGTTTGTTGGGATTGAAGTTGAACATCTTGTACCTCATGTTCACACCAAAAACGGCCCGGAAAAAGTTTTCATAAACCTCATTCAAATAATAGTTCGAACTTTGGTTATGTGAACCAACTAGCTAGTATTTGGCTGGGGCCATGCAATATTGCATGCAAATATGTTGGTCTGCTTAAGGCCCATCGCTACCCAACCTCATTCACCGTTACAGTTGGTTACTGGATACAAGTTTGACATCTCACATTTACGTGTGTTTGGGTACACAGTTTATATGCCAATATTGGATCCTTAGGGGAAAATGGGAATCTATGTTGCTTATGATTCGCCATCAATTATTCGCTACTTAGAGTCCTTGACATAAAATCTCTTTACTGCACATTTTGCGGATTGTCACTTCGATGAGACAATCTTCCCGTCATTAGGGGGAGATAAGTTCACTAACTTTCTTGTAGAATGTCACGAATTATTGTGTATCACTCTCACTATGTCTCATTTAGATCCTCGTATCCCTTAGTCTGAAACTGAAGTGCGATGTATTCTAGATCTTCTGAGCATCGCTTAAAGCATGCTGGATGCTTTTAATGATCTAGTAAAGGTGACAAGATCACATCTACCCGCTGCAAATGAACCTGTAAAAATGGACATACTCAATGTACACTGTATCATCACCTTGGAAAGTCGGACCGTCCCTAAGGGTGGGGTGGCCACACCTCCCATGCGGTTCGATACACTGGTGGCTAGCCAATCATCTGCTCCTACCCTGAAGCGTGGTAGACCCCCTGGTTCAAAGGATTCACAACCCAGAAGATGATAATGGCACAAACTAGTAACCCTAATCTAAATTCGGCCATTGCTTACTCATATGTTCTGACGCATGAGGTAGTGGCGAAGCCAGGATTTGTCGAGGGGAAGGGCGAAATTCAAAAGAGTGCAACATTCAATCGAAGTGGTTGCTTTCACATTGGAGAGTGCAAAGTTTTGAGTCAATATTCATAGCAAAAAATAGTCTCTCCACCAAAGTAGTTGTAAGTAATAATATCGAAGCCAATTTAAGAAGCTTAAATTGGCTAGGATTAGATCCTAAAAAATGTTTGGCGCTAGTCAAACAGTGGACTAGGACCTAGCAATTAGGTGCCTAGGCGAGATCTAGGTAGGAGCCTAGATGGATTTAAATTATTGTAAAATAAGCATTAAACAATATTTACAAGAATAAATAATGTGAAAGTTTAAGATAAATACGGTGGGAGTCTTAAAAGAGAAAATAAAAATACATACAAGAATAAAAAATTTTAAAAAAGGAGAGAAATGGGTTAAAAAACCACAAAAAAAAGGTGGGGTTAGAATAGAAAAAAAAAAGGGGGGGGGGGGCGGGGAATGGGTAAATAAACAAGTGGGGTAGAAAGATAAAAGACCAGAAGAGAAGTGGTGGGTCAACACAATATTTTAAGAAAGAAAAAAAGTAAACAAACGGTCAGCAAGATAATACTTGGGTAAGGTGTCAGTACCCAATTTTTACTAACTTAGGTGGCTCAATAATTGTCCAACACATGTCTTTAAAACTCACACCCAAATTCTTGCTATCTTGATAACCGGATCCAGATCCTCTTCGGATCATACACTGCGGATCCACGTGGACCAATTCATCCTAGCCTTTGATTTAAATCTCACGGCATAGGTTTAATTTTCTCTTTATTTCTTCTACCAAATGCATCTTCTTCATTCTTTCCTTTTTAAGATGTCCATTCCCGATGAAAAAAATGGAGCAACAATCACAAAACAAATTTGGTGGGGAAATATTAAAAGAATTAGATGGATTTAAGAGGCCTTGTCCCACTCTCGCTGTCTTTTGGCCAATCTCTTCTCTGTCCGCAAGTTTTTCCCTAAATTTAGTCTTTCGTCACCGGAATAGATGCCAGAGACGATGGGGTCAGTGATGTCACCGAGTAAGTGGGTGACGTATCAAGTTTGAAATCAATATTCATGCTCTTTCCTCTCTACAATACCATAAGTCATCACTATTAATGCAATTTACCACAAGGATGGGAAGAAGAAGATGCATCTGGAAGAAAAAGAAAGACTCTGTTTTACATGAAAGAATTGAATAAATTAAAAGAAGTGTAAAATATTAATCCTTGGTCGTAGGATATAAATCAATGGCCAGGATGAACTTGTCCACACAGATCTACAATGAATGATCCGGTGAGGATTTGGATCCCTAATGACTAAACACCTATCTTCTTCCTCCTTCCCTATAATGGATGTCATAACGTTTCACTACCTTATCAGTTTGGTAGTTTTCAAAAACTGAATATGTAGCTTATGAATGTGGTAACTGTGTATCTCTATGGGGATCTAGATACGGAGATCACTCTACGAATTGAAACAATCCGGGTGGATGTGGTATAATCGTCTGAGTGATTATTTGACAAGTTAGGGTTATGTGAACAACGGACTATGCATATGCGTGTTCATCAAGATGTCACATTCCGGGTTTGCGATCGTTGTAGTTTATGTCGACAATATGAACCTCATCGGAACTCTCGCAGAGCTTGAGGAAATTGTCGTTCATTTGAAATCGGAATTTGAGATGAAAGATCTTGGGAAAACTCGATATTGTCTTAGCCTAGAGATCAACCATTGTTCAGATGAAATCCTAGTACATCAATTGAACTACACCCAAAAGGTGTTGCGACGTTTTAATGAGGATAAAACGAAGCCTTAGAGTACTCCTATGGTCGTTTGGATTGTAGACGCTAAACGACATCCCTTCCATCCCAAGGAAAATAAGGAAGAGATTTTGGAGCTTAAAGTTCCATACCTAGGTGCAATTGGTGCTTTATTGTACTTGGCTCAGTGTACTAGACCTGACATTTCTTTCGCTGTTAATCTTTTGGCTCGATACAGCAACATGCCTACACGCAGACACTGGAATGGTGTTAAAGATATTTTTTGCTACCTTAAGGCTACGACGGATTTGAGCTTGTTCTACACCCATAAATCCTCAAAAGGAGCCGCCGCCCCCTTCGATCATCGGGTTGATTCTAGCCTTGTTAGTTACACAGATGTTGGTTATCTGTCTGACCCACATAGGGCACGTTCTCCAATGGGCTATGTCTTTACCGTTAGAGACACCGTTATATCTTGGAGGTCTACCAAGCAAATGCTAGTTGAGACTTCTTCGAACCATGTTGAGATTCTCGCCCTGCATGAAGCATCACACGAGTGTTTTTGGTTGAGAGTAGTCATGGAACATATTTAAAGCACTAGTGGTTTTACTATCGTCGTTGACCTTCCTACAATGATCTTTGAAGACAATGCAGCATGGATCGACCAGTTAAAGAAAGGATACATCAATGAAGACAACACTAAGCATATATCGCCAAAGTTCTTTTATTCTCACCAGTAACAACAACATCAAGCAAATCCGTTCCCGTGACAACCTGGCCGATCTCTTCACCAAGTCCTTGCCTAAGTCTACTTTTCAGAAGCTAGTCTAAGGAATTGATATGTGAAAATTATCTGAGTTGAATTACTTATAGTTATCTTATTTGGAAGTTATGTCTAGCTTAGGGGAAGTAACCAGAAGCATACTTACTTGATCTTAATGTACTCTTTTTCCTATGATTAGGAGCATTTTTCCCATTGAATTTTTTGCGACGTAACGAGGTTTTAATGAGGCGGCCATTCTGGGTTTATTATGAAATCCCATCCCTGCATACTGTTTAAAATTACGTATCTCATATTTCGTATTCATATTTGTAGTTTCGACGCTTTCATATTTACAACGTATATTTTTTTGGAATAAGTAAAAGGAAGAAATTGCCCCTATTGTATTAAACAGGATTCTTCACAGACATATTTGATTCTTTCATGATTTTCTAGATTTCTTTACATATTTGGGTAGTACTCGTCGATATGAACGCATGAGCACAAACATAATGTTATTTAGAGTTATAACGAAAGAGTTAAAAACAAACAAAGTTAAGGGCAAAACAGTCATTTGACCATATCTGGAAAGCTCTAGATTTGCTGGAGCAATGATCTGTGATGCCACGTGTGTGGCTGTGATGGGAAGAAAATGAGAGAAATGAGGGAAATGATGGGGAACAGGCTAATGAGAAGAGAGAGCAAGAAGGGGAAAGGAGGGGGGGAAAGAAGGAGGGGAACCAGCCAACCCCCATTTATCTTGTTTTTGTCCCACGCCACCCGACACCTAACCTGGTTCTTGTAGTGATTTTCGATGCCATCTCCGGTGATTCACAACACAAGGCCACTTGGATACAACTCAGCATCAACATCTCTTCCATATTCACCCAAAAATTGAAGAGATGGGCCTGAATTTCATGAAGAACTACACCGACGGGTGCGATGGTACCTTGCTGACGATCCACCATTTCTGAGATGTTCTCCTTCATCCACCACCAGCAAAATACTTCTCTTGAGCCTAGGAACAAACCCCAAACAAGTTTGGGGGTGGCAGAGCACCGAAGAGTACGAATTGAAGTGCACCAATTTCAAGGGTTTCCGACGGATCGAGAGTGTTTTCAGGCGTTTCCCGGTTGAATTGGACTTCAGCCCAGGTATGGAAGTTCTTCCCCTTATTGTGCTCTACATTCTTGTAAAATTTGGTAATTTTTGGAGTTATGTGAATTTTCAAGCGAGTCAGGGCGATGCGTGGCCAGTGGGCCAATGATGCCTTTTTAAGTTAAATTCGATGAGCTGATTTCAAATTTGATATCCATTTGATGTGGTTTGATTGTTTGAACCTATTTTCATTATAGTATGTCACTTGACCATTATATAAATCGACAATCCGACCGTTGGATCGTTACCAAACTTTAATACGTTATAGTATGAAATATTTGAGGACCATAGAAATTTATGGATCGTGAATCCGACGTACAGATCTTCCCTAATTGAATTTCTAAGTTGGAAAACCAAACGTTGATAGCCACTTGAATTTGTGATTGGCTAAGATTCGACCGTCGGATCGCGATGAAATTTTAATATGTCATTCTATGAGCATAATGAGGACCTTAGGAAGTTACAAATCTGAAATTCGATGAGCGAATGTTCCCGATCAAATTACATAGGGTTGTGGACCCCACCATTGACTGAGAGTTGACTTTTGGTCAACATGTCTCAAATCGTTTTAAATACTAAAATTAGTGTTACTAGAGACTCAGTGTGGCTTTACGGGCCTATCCCATTGAGGGACTTCAATATAGGTGATATAGTTGTTATCCTGGTTTCGTATTTAATATCCTTTGTGATTGTCACTTGATTTTATAAATGTGATTTCTATTGAAATGTGATTCGAATTGTGGATTGGAAATATTTGTGAAATGTGATTTCTATTGAATGTAATTCAAATTGTGGATTGGAAATATTTGTGGAATGTGATTTGACGTGCATATTCGAAATGTGGTTTGATTAGCATGATTGGTATGATGTGATGAAATGTGAGGGCTAGTAGTGGACCGTTAACCTATTGCCATGGGGTTTGTTGCTTCAAAGCTTGTTTCATATTCCATTTTATTGTTTCATTTCTCGTTTCGTTGACCGTCCCGAATTGTGTAACTTTTGCTTTGATTCATGTTTTATTTCTTCGAACCGTTGTTATGTTCTTTGGACTTATGCTCAGTTCCGTTGAGTGATCTGGAACTGGGTTCCACTGGGGTTTTGTTGAGTGGTTTGGTTCCCTGCTCCGTCTGGATTTCGTTGAGTGGTCCGGAATCCCTCGTGCTCTGTGATTCTGTTGAGTGGTTAGAATCGTATCCTGCCTTGGATTTCATTAAGTGGTCTAATATCCATTGTATTCCGTGATTCCGTTGAGTGGTCTGGAATCATATCCACTCAGATTTCGTTGAAAGGTCCGAAATCCCTTCTACTTCGCAGTTTCGTTGAGTGGTTTGGAATCGTATTATGATTTGGATTCCGTTGAGTGGTCCAGAATCCCGCTTGGTATTTTAGTTTGTTGAGTGGTCCGGAACTCGATGTTCTTGGATTTCGTTAAGTGGTCCGAAATACCATTTTTCAGATTTGTAGGCTTCGGCCGAACTGTGTCGCTTTAGCCCTGCATTTTGGTGCGTTGTGTGTGTTATTGATTGATGTGATTGTTGAATGGTGTTGGAAAGCATATTTATTGTGAATGGCATAATGACAACTCTTGTTTGGCTTATGATTGGTGTGTGGTGTGGTACTCTTATGCTTTGCTGCTAGAAAGTGTTTTACGAAAAGTTCAGAGTTTAATGAATGGTGAACTATGAATGGCTTGATCCTATTTAGGGTACGTAGGCAATCTAACGAGGATGTTAGATGTAGCCATAAAGTATAAGAAAACTACTACACAATCCAAATCTTGAGTTGTGCTTGTCCATATCCCGAAGGCAGGGTACGTTAGATACGGTAACTTGGTGACATCACGTGTCGATCCTGGACGTATGTCGGGATCGAGGCGTGACATTTGTTCTACCTCATCTGCTGAAGGTCTGATGCGATGTTTTGTTTGAGTATTTACACACTCAATGAGGAGTGTTGCAATCCTATTAGATTAGAAATGTGATTGTGTAAATCCTAGTGTATCTATCTATCTTTGAATATTCCCTGTAGTAGTTAATTCTTATTAGAATTGTAATCCTATTAGGTTAAGGATTTAACCTATCCTATTACTATAAATAACGGCACAATGGGGTGATACAATACACACCTCAGAATTATTTATCTCTCTTCTCTCTCTCTTGCCGCCGGCCCTCTCCCTCTCTAGTCCTAAATACAGTTCAGTGAATTAGGCCTACAACAAAATGATATATATATATTTTTTAATAAACGATGTTTTCTACACTAAGGGGGAGGGGGTGAGCTTAACCTCACAATGGGCTAGCAATAATGTAATTCAATTAGTTGTTTATTAAATATTATTTTCTCTATTCTTAATGTAATAAAATGTATATGGAAATTAAAAGACCGATTTTATTATGTGGATTTAGCTGCTTTGATTCATTTATGAGGAATTTCAAGTTTGAATATTATGCATTTGCTTCAAATATTTGACTTTCTTTTTGCCATAAAAAATTATTTAAGCAATTAAAGCATATAAATACATTTAAAGCGTGTAAGTCGAACATAACACACCATGATTCAAAAAAATATCTTATGCATGTGCGTGAGCATGTGCATGAAGACTAGTTTGAAATAATATGAAAGATTTTATACAAAGCAACTTTTTTTTTCCCCTAAGTGCTTTCTGTGGGAATTACTTTACCGACACTTGAAATAACTATTTCATGAATTACCTTTGCAATTTCTCCTCACAAAAACGCTAGAGGTTTTGTATAACTGAACTAACCATTTTAGAATTTTACGTTTAACATTCTAAAAAACTTGTGACTAAGTTGGTTTAGAATCTTCATTTCTGCAGTCAAGTTCCTAATTTCGATTCCCGCCTCTCAAAATTGCTTCTGAAGGAAAAAAAAATGTATAATTTTAAGATCCGACCTAAATGTTTTTTTAGTCTTTTTTTCAGTTTAATTAGAACAATATTTGAAAAGGACATTTAAAATGCGGGAAGAAAAGAATAAACAGATGGCTGGCAGATGGCGGTAGTTCCAATATCAGGTAAGCATGAGGAGTAGAATTGAGGACAGAACCGAAGCCACTCCTTCCTCTTTTATATTTCTTCCCTCTTTAAATTGGAATGAATAAATTAAAACTGTCTGACAAAAACAAAGTTTGCTCTCTCTTTCTCTCCCTGCCTTCCAATTCCACCTCAATTATTTGTAAGTTTTTTAATTCTCAATCTCATAGCTTTCTGTCTCAAAGAATTGAAGAGATACGTATAGATATATATTATGAAGATTGTTCAGTTGCTGAAATTGCTTGCATTTTGTTGAGAGTCTGAATCTCACGTTGGAAAAAGAACGGACCTTGCATGTATTTATAAGTAATTGTAGAAATTCTTGCATTTGTTTTAGTTGAAATTCTTGCATTTGATGAAGCTGGTTTAATTATATTCTAGTTTTTTCTTAAGAGTTTTTATTCAAATTTGAAGAATAAAGTTGTTTGGATTTTTGAAGAAATTTACAGAAATTGTGGTGCTTGATGATTTGAGTGGTAAGCAGGTTAATATGAGTAGAGGAGAGTCTGAAAACAGAAGAAGATTTAGAAAAGCCAACAGTCTATATGGAGAAGATAGGATTCTTGAAGCCACTCCTCCTAGTCCTTCACTCAACAAACCCCAGATAGATATCTCCGAGGTATATATAACCCCGAAAATTTTTAATTTTTTAATTTTTATACAAGCGATGTTGGGAAGAGAGAGAATCAAGCTCAAGACCTCAGCTGCAAGAGTTGAATGTTTTTAACCAACTCTTGGAACTATGGAAAATCCCAGTTCATAATTTTAGTTTTATTCACTAAGTAGCAAAAAACCATCTGCATTGCTTCTGATCTCTCTCTCTCTCTCTCTACAAATTTCATGTGAAGTCTTCTGCAATAGCGAGAGAACTCCATATGGCACGCAGGGAAATTGGTCGGTTCAAAGAAAACAGAGAGGATGCAGACGCCTTAAGAGCACAAGCGCAATCTGAGATGCTTGATGCCATGAAGAGAGCTAAAGATCTCTCTTCTGTAATTGAGGAATCAAACTCCAAGACAAAATCACATACACGAGAGATTGAAGTGCTAAAGAAACCGCGAAGGCCTGTAGGCAGGCGTGAAGATAAGGTATTGGCTACTGGGGATGTGGACAATAAAAAATATACAGAAGTGATGAGAGAATTGGAACTTGTGAGACGGGAACTAAGCATGCTCAAGCTTGATATGGCATCGGTTTTAGAAGAGAAATCGCGGGCAGAGAAGCAAACAGAGGCTGCAAATGCTAATATGTTGTTTTATACAAGCTCAGTGGAAGCAATCAGGAACGAGATTGAGGAAGCAAATGAAGAGCAAGTGCTAGTTGAGTTGGCCCGGATTGAAGCTGCAAGAGAATTTGGAGATATAGAAGCTGAGAGAGAAAAGGAAGCCATTCAATTCTCGTTTGCAGTAGACGAGACCAGGAAGAAGATGAAAGATATTGTTGAAGAGGCTGATTACTCGAAAGAGCTTGAAACCAAATTAGCTGTCACAAACTCTGATGTGGATGTGTTACGGAATGAACTAAAGCTAGTTAAAGAAATGGACAAAAGGATTCAAAGGATTGACAGCTTAACTCTTTCAGAACCCAGTTTTCGGAAAGAGGACTTGGAAGGCTCGGCGCTGTTACAGTCAGTTACCGAAGAACTTGAGAAGGCAAAGACAGAATTGGCTGCAGTAAAAGAAGAAGGTTTTCAGTACATGGCCTCCATGGATATTATAAGAAATGAGCTCAAGCATTTAACAGACAAGACAGCTCGGTTAAGGAAGACAGAAGAGAAATCGGATTTAAGCGTTCAAAATCTCAACTCAAAGCTTCTCAGAGCAAAAGCCAAGTTGGAAGCTGTATCTGCATCTGAAGAGAAAGCAAAATCAATTGTGTCCAATCTCTCTCTCACTCTTGACAAGCTCAAGACCGAAGCAGAAGCTGCAAAGAAAGAAAAGGAGCTTGTCTGCGAAGAGACTGCAAGCATCAAGTCCGAAATTCTGAAAATGGAATATGAGATAGAATCAGCTGAGGAAAAACTACAGGCTGCAATGCAAGAGCTCGAAACAGTCAAATCATCCGAAGCTGTAGCGCTTGATAACCTCAAAAGTCTCATTGAGAAAACCATAAGAGCTAGAGCTTTTGAGTCACAGAGTAGTTCTTCAATTACCATATCCAAGTTTGAACACGAGTACCTGACTGGACGTGCAGTCGCAGCCGAAGAAATTGCTGATAAAAAGGTAGCAGCAGCTCAGGCATGGGTTGAAGCTCTAAAGGCCAGTGAGAAGGAAATACTGATACGGATAGACTTAACTCTGAGGGATCTCAATGAGAAGAGAGTGGACGAAGAGCAAGAAGTACAGAATTGGGGACATAAACGGGAGAGAATTGCAGTATCTGGAAGCCGGCAACAAGCCACGCCTAGAAAGTCTATCAGAAGTAATGGATACCAGACTCCATACAGGCGGGTTAGGCATAGAAAACCTGCTTCTCCCGTAGCGCGGAACAATTTCCCCATTCAGAAGAAAAAGCATGTAATGCCTAACCTGACCAAGTTATTCAGTGGTAAGAAAACTGCCAAAGATGAGCGAGCTTTTTGAAGTTTACTGCATCTTAATTTGGCAAAGTGAATCCAGTCCACCACATAAATAAATCGCACTGCCGTATTTTTTTGCCATGGGAGCTTGTAGCTTTGCCTTTTCTCAAATAAGTGCTGCTCCTTAAGCTTTTGAAACCAAAAAACATGGAACTCTGGTCAAGTGTGTGATAGCTTTGGGCTGAGCGTGTGGAACATTCATGTCTGTGATTGTATTTTGGAATGTTTTTGTATCAATAAATAGAACAGAGAGCTGTTTGTATTGTATCTCAATTTGAAACATGTTTTTTGGTATACATTTTAGTTCCTTTTCATAAGAGCGAAAATTTTTCGAGTCCAGTGGTTGTCTAAAATGGTATCGCAGCTTTCGATTGCAGGGTGGTTCGAAACGTCCAATCCCCATTCCCTGACTTGTTCTTAGCTTTGCATGGTGCAAGATGTGATTGTAACTTCATGCTAAATTTGGGTTGTACAAGTCTTCATTGTGTTCTTCTCAGTTAGGAGGCAAAGATATATCGATTCAACGGATTAATTACACTAACACTCCCTGACTTTTATTTGTTTTTCCAAAACCCCTCAGATTTAAAACATTACACTAACATCCTTTATGTTTTAATTCACTTTCACATATACCCCTTTAGGCAAAAAAATGTCTATAAAAGGACAAACGTATCCTTGTAATTAATTACTTAACCAAATAGAAAACTTTTATAAATAACTAAAAAGGAAATCATGTTGTAAAATTCTGAGAATGAATGTCTACTATAGTGTATTTGTTATTATGTGAAGTTTTCAAAAAGACTACAGTAGTTTGTTATTATGTGAAGTTTTCAAAAAGAGCAATCACTTCACTTTTTGTTTTGTCACGGATGTGGCTCTATATAAAGAGCAATTTGTGTGTGATTACAACACACATCAAAGAAAAGAAGTGAAAACAATAATATTAGTATCCTCCCTTTCTCTTTTTCCTGCAATGTTTTTGTATTATAGCAATCTTTTTATGATATAGTTACGAAACTAAACAGTGTGATATCTTGCACCTGTTTCTCTCCTATTTCTAATAAAGATTATCTCCCTAACTTTTGTTTATTTATAACAAATCAAATAAAAAATTACACAAAACATTAAAAAAAAAAAACATGAACAGGAAACGAAATTAAAGTCGTCTTCTACGCCCGCATCCCTTCCTCTCCCCACCTCTGTTTTGAGGGTTTTTTTTCCCCTACTAAATTCACCACCAATTAATCAAAAATCCAAATCAAAGCCCAACAAAAATAATCAAATTCACAAGTTTTATCTGAGAAAGAAAAAAAAAAAAAACATGAACAAATGATGGAAAAGGGTGGAATGAATGCGGGTGGGGCATAATAGAATGAAAAAGAGAGGAATCTTTGTTCTTCATTTAATTAATTTAAATTATATTCTTAGAATAAATATTACTTATCATTATAAAAGATGATTTCAACCTAGGTGTCAGATGTTAATAGATGGAACTCCAGATCAGCAAGTGTACCCGTCACTTTCGACGCCCGCATCCCTTCCTCTCTCCACCTATCTTTTAAGTTTTTTTTTTTTGTTTTTTTTTTCTCAACTAACAAGAATCTTATGTAGAAGAGACCGTTACACGAGGTGGTATAGAAATTGTGAATTATGTGTGTTAAAAAGTTAATATCTTAAAAATTAAATAAAAACACGTGGTGTATCATTCGTATTCTCATCACAACTAAAATTTTCTCCAATTCAAAGGCTTCTATCCAATCTATTCCTATTTGGATTTGGATTGGATACCAAAACCCTAGAATCAACAAATCCAAAAGGAGACTACCTTCGGAAAGTTTGAAGGAGAAATCAAAATTATCCATAAATTACTTGAAATCCACCATGGAAGATGAAGCTCGACTGGAAGGGTAACCGTGGAACTGGAAGGATGCTTACAACGCGAACGCTTCCCTTTTCTTTTTATTACCCCTCTCGATCTTCATCTTGGGTGAACAATTCCAAAGCTTTGGAAAGAAGAGATGATGATGTCGACAAGAATATTTCCTAGTAAGTATGAAATTAAGATAAATAGAGCGAAAGAGATGATGATGACGGTGAGAAAATTTCTAAACGAAAGACATGACGATGTCGTTAATGGCGTTGCAAAATATGGATGGAGGTGGTAGCGGAGAAATGGCCATGCTCTCCGTTTTCGTGAAGAAAATCGTTTTTTTTTTTTTTTTTCCCCTACTCCGTTTAACCTCTCGATACAACTTAAAGCTATTAAACAATATCTTATTTATTCTCATATAAGAATTCTTATAATTGAAAATAGATTGAACAATTTGTTTGTCCACTTGAAGTCGAGAAAACGCATTCAGAAATAATGGAGGGATTCTATCAATTTTTTTCATTTTTTTCTTAATGGGTAATTTAAATTTACATTTATTTTATTTTTCTTATTTATTGATAAGATGTTTTTATTTTGTTAAGTAATTAATTATAAGGGTAAACTTGTCTTTTTGTAGACGAATTTTAGACCAAAGGGATATTTGTGAAAGTGAATTAAAATCTTAAGGGGTGTTTGTGTAATGTTCCAAACCTGAAAGGGTTTTGTGAAAACCCAAAAAAATCTCAGGGGGTGTTAGTGTCATTAACCCATAATACAACTTTAACTCACAAGGTAAGAACAAAAATAAAGTTTATCCTAATTACAAGGAAACAATCAGGAAACAAATCCCATTAATTACACCGAGAATGCCAACTCACTCCAACACTCCTTCTCAAGTTGGTGTATAAATGTCGCTAATGTCCCACTTGTCGAGTGAGTTGTAGAATGATTGACTATAAACTATCTTCTGATTCCACAAATTGAAATTGAATGATATTTGCATCTAAATTTTACTTAATGAATGCCTATCCACTTCAGCATGTTTGATTCAATCATGCTAAAACGAATTATGAGAAATATGAATGGCAGGCTTGTTTCACAAATAAGTTTGTTGCAGACATTGGTCGATACTGAAGTTTCATGAGTAACATGCGGAGCCACAATAACTCACACAACCCATTCACCATACCTTTGTACTCCGCTTCTGCACTTGACAAAGCCACCGCTTTCTGTTTCTTACTTTGCCAAGTTACTAAGTTGCCTCCCAAGAACATAAAGTACATAGAAGTACATCATCTATCAATAATAATTCTTACCCAATCCGTATCAGTATAACCATCTACCTTTAAGTGTCCATTCTTCGAAAACATGATACCTCTACCTGGTGCCAATTTCAAGTAGTGAAGAATCCAATTAGCCCTACCATGTCAGCTCACTCGAAGAGTGCATAAATTGGCAGATAACTCACCGCATATGTGATGTCTGGTCTATTATGAGATAAGTAGACTAGTCATCCAAACAGCCTCTGGTGACGATCTTTATTGGTTAGAACCTGATCAAAATACATAGGCAGGTGGTGATTTTGGATGATGAGGGTATCCACAAGTGCAACCAAGCATCCTTGTTTCTACTAACAAGTATGGAATATATTTCCTTTGAGATAGGAATATGTTGTGTGTTAACGCTCAAAATTTGTAGGTTAACAAATTAAAATATTAAACCCTTGGTGGGCTTGGGATATGGACTAAAATGAAATGGACTTAAAGATTTAAGTGATTCCCTCTTCAAAATTTGGTTACATCCATTGTGTTGCTCATATTATATTGATTTCAAGGCTAAAAATAACACTCGGCTAATACTTGAACTATCTCATTTCAATCATTTGACCTTGATATAGGAGGTTTTCACCCTTTTATATAGGCCCTCAATGAACTTAGAAGACTCATATTTACCCATCAGCTAGACATTTGGCGGGGCAAAGTGACATATGTTTAGTAGATATTGCTCGCTTTTCAAAGTGATGCGGGTTAGGAGTCTCAATCGGCCTTGGTTATCCAATCATATATCTTCGAGCGCCGTTTCGACCACCTTTACACTCTCATCCTAGGTCTTTGCTACTGATTGTGTGTTGCTACATGGTATGATTGATGTTTAGGTAAACATGTCCTTGGAAACTTATGTCATAAAGCTGTCAGCCTGCCCATGTGCCTTTGGCAGTTGGAAAACTCTTCATATACCCTGGTTGGCCTCAACTTATAAGCGGTCGGCTTTAATGCACGAGATCATCGTGTTTTAAGCCCTTGACCTTGGGCTTTTCGATTTCCCTTAGGCTTCGACTTTTCCTTGGGCTTTTCATGGTTTCTTTCTTGTCATGCACCATTATTTGGACCAAAAAGCGCCTAACATTAACAAGTCCCTCAACTCCTTGGTCAAGGGTTCATTCTTGAACATGGAGTTGCAATGATCGGTTGACACTTCAAGTGGTGCTCGGCAGGAGAAAGTGTCTCGAGTGTACTTGACTTATTGTTCTGTCAATCGCTCGGTTATGTTCTGTTTATGCCCATTCTGGAGTAGCGATCAGGTGTCAGGAGACGTTTGGGTGCTCGAGGTCTGTGGTTGGCTAGTGGAGTAATCGAGGTGCCTCCGTATTAATGCATTACAAGCAAGTGTAGCTTCACGCACCACAACGTCTCTTCATGTCCTTTCTGTTTCAAAATTAAATCAACAGAGATGCCACGTGTCATGGTTTTGGCGGTTCTGCACCTCTTTTCCAACGACTGTGATTAGTTTCTCGGGGCTCTATAAACCAATCTCTAGAAACCCATCTTCATTCTTCATTTTCCTTGAAGTGAAATTTTGCTGAATTTTCTATGCCTCATTCTTCATTTTCCTTGAAGTGAAATTCCACCCAAAGATCCTCAACATTCTTCATTGATTTCCCTCAGGTTGTCCCATATATTGGTACTTTCCTTGGTTACGATGTAATGTAACTTAATTGCAATTTAAAACAGTTTTCCTGAACTTTGTGTTGTTAGTCTCGCTAGCGTAGACTAGTGTTGGCAAGAATCACCATTCATCAAACCCACCAATGATCAAGCCTGGGTAGGTTGCCTTTGTAGACTAACTAGGTTCACGCCCTTCCCGAGCGTGCACCTCCCAACCCTAACATTTACAATGTTGAGAGGCCTAAGATTACGAACACTCAGTAAGGAATGAGAGCATTGCCTTTGACGTTATAGTAACAGCTGTCGACGTTGTAGATGACCTTCTAGTCGCGCTTATAAAGAGGTAAAGGTGTCAAATTGTTGATATTTATAGATCAAGATGATTACAAAGAGGCAAAGTTAAAAAATAATTACAACACTGAGTAGAAGACGATGGAGGAAATATATACTTGCAAGGGCCACACACTTTGTGTGAAAACAAATGTATATATAAATATTTTTTTTTTTAATGAGAGTAGTGACGTATTTCTACGGGATAGAAGTTTAGGAGAAAGAGAGAGCAAACAACAACAACAACAACAACATAGTCTTTTCCCACCAAATAGGGTTGACTATATGAATCCTAGAATGCTAGTGTGCTCGGTTTTGTGCCCAGTATTTTCCCACCAAATAGGGTTGACTTCATGTATTTTCTTAATGTCTCTCTTTCAAAGTCTTCCTAGGTCTTCTATTTCCCCTTTTGCCCTAAGTCTCCCGTCTCATAATTGCATTTACTAACTAAAGCATA
Organism: Pyrus x bretschneideri; assembly: GCF_019419815.1. Classification (NCBI taxonomy): domain Eukaryota; kingdom Viridiplantae; phylum Streptophyta; class Magnoliopsida; order Rosales; family Rosaceae; genus Pyrus; species Pyrus x bretschneideri. The sequence continues at coordinate 2,818,601 of NW_025999735.1, read as the reverse complement.
TATAGGTCTTTAGTTCACATGTCCAAACTACCTTAACAATTTTCTCTCGTCTTATCTTTAATTACAGCCACTCTTATTTTACCTAAGATATCCTCATTCCAATCTTATCATTTCTCGTATGCCCACACATCCAACAAATCATTCTCATCTTCGTACACTCATTTTTTGCATGTTTTGATTTTTGACTGACCAACATTATGTGTCATAAAGTATTGCTAGCCTTACTACCGTTGTATAAAAAATTTCCTAGAGCTTTAGTAACACATGACGGTGACACACCCCGACCGAGATCAGGGCGTGCTGGCCATCACGCGGAGGTGACGTAACCATGTGCACAGTGCGGAAGCTAACAAAATAATAGAAATAGTACGAATAAATAAAAACTAGCATACATAAGGTAATAGAAATAAGTGCTAGCGTAAGTGAGACACAAGTTCAGAGCATAACGCCTAAGCAGTCCATACGAAAACGACGCAATAACAGTACACCCGAAGGTGGCCCTACACTGGTGATCGTCTGTCAGAAATGCCAGGAAAGCCCTCTGGGAAATCACCAAACCTGCTAGACCACTAGAACCTGGAGGGGCGCAAAACAAAAGCGTGAGTGGGCAAAAACAAAGCTTTTCGAAAACCATTTAACAAAATAAGTTCTAACCCTTCGCCGTAAAACCTGTATACTTCCCAGAAGATAAACATATGTACACACACACATATATATATATATATATATATATATACCAGTCATGCTCAAGAATATGCCATGTCGGAACCTCAGAATGAAATGCAAGTGCTCAGGTATAAATCACATCAATAACATATAGTCTGGCAGCCGGAGTCACCTAACGTGACCTGTACGGCTGCATCTAGAGCTCAAATCTCAAACTCAATAACTAAACCTGCCCATGAGTCGGAACCACCTAAAGTGGTCCGTACGACAGGCCTGGGTGTAATACATGTAAACGCTCTAGTGCTACGATCACGTGAAGGCTGTGTGAATAATCGCGGGTCACCTACGAGTCGGAACCACCTAAAGTGGTCTGTACGACAGGACTGTGCACCTAACTTGGATCCAAGCTGAGCGTGTGGTGCGGGAGGTGAACAACACGTGAAGGACTGTGCCCTACTCTGGGCGGGAGCGCTAACACCGGGGGTGCAGGTTATGAGCTCTCTAAGCATCTTGAATCATTACTGAATGTAAACATAAATAACACTTACCTGTCACTTACCTGTGCATCCACAGCACCCAACATGCATAAGTATATATATACAACTAACAATGTAACTAACAATGCATAAATAACGATAATTTAATGCATGGCATATGGCAAATGACAATTCAAATCAATTTTTGGGAAAATATAAGTATATAGGTATATACGGAAAACCAAAAACCCACTCACTGGTAAGTGGAAGGGTCGTAACCCCCTGCCTCGAGTGACCACGCTCGTCCTCGGGATACGTCTCACCTATATGCGAAATAACTACAAAAACGTTAATTTTAAATCACATAACCAACCTTTAGAAATAACTTCTCATACATTGCTCAAATAGGGTGTATGAATACAGCAACGTGATCTACTCAACCTCAGGAACATCCCCATATTTTTAAAATAATTTTTCACCGCCGCACGCACCCCCACGCGTCGGCCAAGGCACGGCCACACGCGCCGGCCACGCTAACGGCGTCAACTGACGCCGTAGGGAATATTCGGTCAGATTTAACAAATTCTGTCAACGGTATCAGGAATATTCTGTCAGACTTGACGGAATATTCCGTCGTCTTCTCCGGCGAGCCTTCGGCGCCGGAAAATCGGGAAAAATTCAAACTTCAATATCTTCTTCGTTTTTCATCCAAATTTCACAAAATTGGTACCAAAATGAAGCTTAGAACTAGAGGAACACAATCATACTACTTTCAAGGGTTAAAAACCATGAAATCTCACCTGAAAATTCAACCCAACTCCGGCCAACTTCGAAACTAGTGTTCCCGACGTCCCAATCCTTCAAACGAACCACCCCGAGCCTCCTAGGGACCTCACCAAGCTACCTACAAGCTTGAAATTCCCTAAAACGTGAGAAATCACGTGTGCATGAACAGTACTCGAAATCGGACATTGTGGATTCGACGTGAAAACGATGGTGTTCTTACCTGAAAATGGTATAGTTAGACTCCTACAAGCCTCACGAACTTGAATATGGCCTTGGATTCCACGATCTGTGAAGGTTTGATAGGGTTATGGGTGTGTCTGTACGTGTTAAAGGAAATGGAAGGGGAATGGGGCTCGGGACAGGTGCAGGAAACAGGAGGAAAAGGCTGTGGTGTGTGGGAAGGTGTGTGTGGCTCCAAACATGCCAACCAAAACTCAAAAACAACCAATAAACGTAAAGGAATGAACTAGGGGCAAAACTGTCTTTTCACACGTACGCTTTAACATTCCTGGGACGGGCTGTCACAGACGGTCCCACAACACACCGGATGCACTCTTCCACTTCATTCATCCATCTTGTATTCTATGATTGAGATCCCCATCCAATTCTCTGTTCTTTTGCAAGATAACGAGAGCAATGGAAGAAAAATGTGGGAGAGAGAGGCAAATGAGAGAAAAAAATAAGGTTACCTAGTTATGGTGGTGAAAAAAAGTAGTAAAACTATTTTGCGCGTGATTTCCTACTTTCTCCATGATTTTATTTAGAAAAACTAATAAAAAGGACTTCAAAACTTTGAATTTTTACCAAAAGTCATCTAATAACTTTATTCAATGATAATGTCATATCTCATCTTTTAAAAATGACAATGTTATACCTCATCTTACGAATTTGTTCCAATGTCGGACATCTGTCAGTTTTTCTGTTAATTTCTTTGTTAAATGCTGATGTGGTTAGAGACGGGGCCCACTCACTAATCCAACTGGATTAAAAAAAATTAAATATATATTTTTTAATAATTAAATATTAAAAAAATTAAAATTAAAATTATTTTTTATATAAAATTGTGGGATCCACCTCTACAAACCCTTCCCAACTCGTCCCCCCAACCTTCCTCCACCACTCTTTCTCTCTCCTCTTTCTCTAGGCAACTTGCAATCTGCATCTCCAAAATTCCAAAATCCAAAATCCAAAATCCCATTACAAATCTCAAAACCCAAAATCCCATAAAACCTCCCGAAGCTCATAGAGCCCCAATTGGTATCCCTTTCCTCCTCCCTTTCTATCATCGTCACCGCTGCCTCACTGGCCTTGGCATCACTGTCCCTGGCGGAGGAGTTGGCCATATTCGACTTCGACCTCATCCTTCCCATCCAGATGGTGCAGGGATTAGAGAGAGAGAGAGAGAGAGAGAGAGAGAGAGAGAGAGAGAGAGAGAGAGAGAGAGAGAGAGAGAGAACGAGTGTCTCTGATTTGGGGCTAGGGACTAGAGAGAGAGGGAGTGTCTCTGATTTAGGGGTGGGCTCAGGTAAGCAGAAGGGGGTGGGGAGAAGGGGTGTGTCTGATTTAGGAATGGGCTCAGGTGGGGAGAAAGGGGTGGGGAAGACGAACTGAGGTTTTTTTATTTATTTTAACTTTTCTGCTCATGTTGAGGGCCGATTTTGGCTCTAGTGTCATCCTTGGCGCCTCCTTCGTCACCCACGATGGGTTGTGCGCCACCAACAACGCTGTCATGGTTGACGCCGCTGCACATGAACATGGACCAGCTTGGTTCTAAAGGATGCGAACGAGTAGGGTGTTGTACATGAACATGGACCAACTCGAGGAGTTACGGGTGAAGCCATCGTCGGCCTCCTTGGCATCGAAGAGGGTGATTGACAGGTGAGGGCAGCAATGGGGAAGTGGGTTCTGGTTTTGGTGGTGAAGGAAGGTTGGGGAGACGGGTAGGGAAGGGTTTGTAGAGGTGGATCCCACAATTATATATAAAAAAATAATTTTATTTTTAATTTTTTAATATTTAATTATTTTTTAATCCGGTTGGATTAATGAGTGGGCCCCGCCTATAGTCACGTCAGCATTTAACAGAAAATTTGACGGAGGTCTGACATTGAAACAAATTCGTAAGTTGAGATATGACATTGTCATTTTTAAAAGATGAAGTATGATAGTGTCGTTCGACTCATAATTGAGATAGTTTTGTGTAATTTACCAATAAAAAATATAACAAAAGCGTATGCAGTTTTGTAAACTCATAAATATACTGCACCAACCCACGCCATATGATTTTTGTTTTTATTGCATGATATTATAACCAATTCTATGCCTTTTCTAGGCTCCAAGTTACATAATAACACCACATTTCTGGCATCCCAAAGAGTTGGCTGGAATTTCTTAAAAGAAATTTCTATTGAAAAGATTTTTCTGAATTTCTCCACCTCTGTACTTTAACTGATATGCCCCCCATTCCCATTTCCTAGCACTTGGCGAATAACAAATGGACCTTCCAAGAACTCCATATCCCAAACCTCTTAATCTTATGTGTGAGCCGAGGGCCTTCCAGACTTGCTCACCCTCCCTAAAAGCTTTCTTTTTGACACTTCTGTTATAAGATCAGCCTACTTTTTGCTTTCTTGCTATATATATAATTCCGTTTAGAGCATAATTCTTCTAGGCATTGGTGCATATGTGTTATGTTTGAGGTCTAATCGATGTGGCACGTGTAATTTTTGCTATGATTGACGAGAAGGATGTTGTAACTTGGAATGTAATGATTTTTGGGTACTATCGAATCAAGAACATTCCTGCACATTTCACTGCTTCGACGGGGGACGTAACTAACCAAGCATAAAAAAGGTGGTTTTTTAATGGGGATTTAAGAAATAGTCAATGTTCAATTTAAGAAATAATAATAGTATGAGTGTATAGTTTAAGAGATGGTGATAATACCAGTGTTTAGTTATTGAAATAATTAATGTATAGTTTTAAAAAAAATAGTGACAATACTAATGTTCAGTTTAAGAAATATATGTGTTTAGTTTAAGAAATAATGATAGTACAATGTTTAATTTAAGAAATGGTGATAGTATCTGTATTTAGTTACAACAATAGTTAGTGTTCAGGTTTAAAAATAATCATTATTCAATTATAGAAATAATCAATGTTTACTTCTAAAAATAATTATATGACATGACACAAACTTAAAATTTTGTCCAAACTAAAATTAAATCACAATTTTGGATATTACAATAAGCAAACTTCATTTTTTATTTTGAAATATTATTACTTAATTTGTTCTAAAAAAATCGAAAGCATAAAACAAAAAATAGGAAGTACATTGTTTATTGAGTGATAGAAGAGTGACATGAGAGAATGAGGTGAGGTGAAAGGATAGGGAGGAGAGGGATGAGAGAAAGTTTATGTGAAAGGGTGAGGAGTGGAGAAAGAAAGTTGATGGGGATAGGTGAAAGAGAAGAAAGAGAGAGAAATAAAGTTTTTTTTTATTTTATTTTTTATTTTTAACAAACGATATTATCTATATAATGATGTGATTCAAATTAAAGAGAAATAGAGTTAAGAATAGGGAAGGTGAAAATTGGTGCAGTGAAGGAGAAAGAGTGTGATGGGGCTTTTTGTCATTTCCACTAAAATTTAAGTCATTTTTATTAAAGTTTAAGTTCTCTTCATTGGCTACTTAGTACTAAGGTTTAGTGATGTTCTTCTTCATTTGAAAGGTTTTAGGTTCGATTCTCGCCAAAAGCGAATTTGAACCACATATTGCTAACCCTTTCTAAGACTTGGCTTACTCCCTTAATTACTTAGTTTAGATAATATCGTTTGTTATTAAAAAAAAATTCTTTTCGTTAAAGTTTAAAGTATTTTTATTAAATAGAGTTAATAGATAATTTTTTTGTGTGAATAAAATGTTGGGAGATTAACTTTTGATTAAAACTCCTTTTGCTTATTTAGGTTATTTTGTTTTTTAATTTTGTTGAGATGAACCACTCTAGAGAGTAGACAAAATTAGGAAGTTTCCCACCCGGAATAAGTCAACAGTGCCACAGCCACTGTCGCTATCGCGGCCGCATTTCATTCCACGAATAAATTCTGAAACCAGAAACAGTCGGTATTGTATCGAAGCTCTTGGTTAAGTTTGGTACAATGCCTTGGTGGGATATTGGATTGCTTTCTCGTCTCAAAAACTTGAGTGGCGTCGTCTTTCAGGTCAGTGGGTTTCTCTTCTTTCTGCGTATTTTACTAGATTTAAGCTTGTAATATCCGATGCATATTTCGGAAGCAAGTGGGCAAATTCCAGGTGGTTTTTGGCCCTTTTTGTTGTAATTCACTGTCGTTTTGGATGATTTCTTGTTTTGCCTCAAGTTACTGTGTGATGCTTCAGTTTATGCAATTATATATGTACGTATGTATGTATGTATCTGCGGTGATGGGTTTGTGCCATCTTTGTACCATATAGCTGTTAATAGATGCAAAAGAAAAAAGGTTGATTTTGGAGACAAAAGTTGAAGAAATTTAGAATCTTGAGAGTTTTGGATATTAGAAACTTGATTTTTTCCTAAAATTGTAGAATCTTGAATTGTTCTTGTTCATGAGAATCATTACTGCTTGACATGAAATCGGGTTTAAGCCTAGATATGAGACAGTCATGGATACTTATTGTTGGCTGATAGAACGATTTAGTCTATTAGAGTTATCATCTAAACCCAACAGAAAAGGAGAAGAAAACAAGGAAATGATTGTATAGTCGGACTAGTTTTACTAGGATCTCTTCCTCACCTCTCCCGTTATCTTCTTCGAAGTCAAAAAGTCTAGATTCACTAACCAAAATCATTGAGGGGCTGTTTGGTATTCAGTTTGAAAGTGATTTATAATTTTCAAAAATGAAGAACGCAACTAAATACTTAGTAGTAGTACTCATTCGTTTCAAAAACAAAATAAAATTGAATCCAAGAAGCATACCAAACAGGCTCTTACTTTTTCACTCCTCCATCTCATTTGTGGGGCTAGATTTACTAAATGTTGTACGTTCGGTTTTTTTATGTAAGGTTGGTGTGTTGGATTTTTGAAGCCTGGGAAGCTGCTTCGTAAATGTTGTTGTGAACTGCATCCTCATTCCTTATGTTCTTTGTGTATGCTTGAGAAGATTGTTTTTGCCGTGTCTTCTGACTCCTTCAGCTGTTCAAAGGAACTTCTTATCAATCAATTTTTTGTTCTGTTTCCCTTCACCCTTTGGAGCAGTACTTTTTGTGCCTCTGATATTGCACACTAGATTCCAGCAAGATAACATGTTGGTATACTGTTTGGTGTGCCCTGTGTTGGCACCATCAGTTAGTGATTGGAATTTTAGTCGAAGATAAATTTTTTAGAAGCTTAGGATCTAAAGATACTGATATATGGACCATAGATTTATTACTTTGTATAGTTTTATTGTTTGGGTCAACATAGATTATTGGTTTTCCTAAAGTGCATCCACCAGTAGATAAAATGTTGGGTGATTCGGTTGAACCAAAGAGTGTGAGCTTGTACTATCATATCTCTCGTCACACACAAACGAAGTCACACATGACACATGATTCAAACATTTACGTTCTTAATAAATGAATCCATATTTAGGTTTCATAATGTTTGTCTAGGTGATAGAGGGATATTGTAGGAAGGTGTACAGTTAATATGTAGTTAGGGTTACTGGCAATTTTGCTCTGCTGATTCCATAAAAGCTTCAGGCCTAGAATCTACAAAGTTTAAATCCAGTTAATGGTATACATACAACTGGCGTGGAGTAATAAACCCAAAATTATGAATTTGTGATTAAGTCTAATGAATCTGGTGCCCTTCGTGAATTTAACCCCTGAAGATTGATTTTTTTTTTTTTTTTTTTTTTTTTTTGGGGTTATCTAGGGTGTGTCAAGCAAGAAGCCGGAGATTTCTGCGGTTAATACTGATTTGTTCACACCCATTCACTTACCATTGATGGAACACAGGGAGGATGAGGTATTTCTTTTCTTTTGTTGAATTCATGGAGAAATGAGCACGGTCTCTATCTTAGGCTAATATAATTAGAGTTTTGTCCATTAATATGTAAAGGCTAAATTATACTTTTGGTCCATGTAGTACAATCCTAGTTTCATTTTTATTCCTGTAGTTTCAATTTGAACAATAGTTAGTGATGTTTGTGACATATTCCGAAGTACCAAGTTCTGTCAACTTGGTTTTTGGTCATATGGAAGAGTAAAGGTGTAATTTAACAATATGTTTCAGCCATTCCTTCCCTTTTAAAATTTCAAAAAAAATCCTAAATTTCTAAATTTTCCTTTCAAAAATACCCAATTTCTAGATGAAATCCCCTTTGCTTGCTCTGAACATCATCAGCAATAGCAGAGAGCTAAAAATCAGAGAATTAGATTTTCACCCTTCTACCTATCTAGCATGTGCCATTTCGGCCAACCGATTTGACAGAAAAGTATTCTTGTTTGTATCAATGCTCCCTGAACCTATTCTTGAGTTACAGTTTGGTCTCTCAGCTCAAATAATAGGCCCCGTAGTCCTTCAACATCACTGTGTTCTAATTTGGTGTCACAAGTAATATTTATATGAACGTTGATGTACCAAATGATATGCTGGGACCTCATCACTTATGCAGACAGATGTAAATAGCATGCCCTGACACAGACATAGGGGGTCTCATACATCTAAATGTTCAAACACAAGGGCATGCTCATTTTTATCTGTACTTTTTGAATTAATGCAGATCTGTATGGCTGGTAAAAAGCCATAGCATAGTTGTTAGCCAAACTTCTTCTTTACTTACCTTTGTAACAGAAAGAAAATAACTAAATATTTCTCTGTGAACATCCAAATGGTTGACCAAAATGATTAGATACAAGTGTTGCGATCTAAGGTGTCCAATACAGAAATCTTTTTATGAAAAAAAAAATTCTTCAAATCATAAGGTAGTACTTTTCTTGTCACACATGAAAAGTTGAACCAAACAATAATCGGACATAAATTGTATCTAACGCTGAATATAACTTTTCCTTCATATGTCTGGTATTGGTTATTGATCTAATAATTTCTTAAGCATTTATAAGATGCAATATCAGCAAAAGCAGCCCATACTATTTAACGAGACAAGCATCTAGTGCATATATTTCTGTCTCTGGATTCTGACAGACCTTGCCGGATGGTCATGCTTACATAGAGATTGCTTGTCATGATTGCGGGTTACAATTGCATTTTGTTGAAGAATTTACCAACTTATGCAACACAGCTCACTCAATGGTTATTCATAATGTTTTGGCTATTTCCTATGGCTGTTATTCCAAATTACCATTCACCTTTATTGCACGCATACTCACCTTCTTGATTTGTCCTCTCTTCCGTATCAGTGTCCTTTTCTTTGTGTTTATTGTGGGTCCTATAATTATTTTCTTTTACTTGCCTTTTATTGTAGCTTATTACAATTTTTTCTTGCAATGCTGTTATTTTGTGAAAACATGTCTATACTGGACGTATCTAGTACTACTATTACTATTTGGTTAACTGATAAAGTATTTGGTAGTTCTTTTATATAAAATGTGATAAAAAGTATTTTCTTGGAATTGTCTTTCTTTTTTCATGGCCATCGATGTCTTTTTGTTATGCCGACACACTGTAAGGAGTACACATCTGATGTCTATTTTCATGAGCAGAACAAAATGCAGGAAGTTCAGCTTGGTTCACATACCATAAGGTCCCATGGAGTGACACTTGCACGGACACACATGCATGATTGGGTGATACTGATGCTTCTTGGGTTGATAGTTGTCATCCTTAATGTGATTCATCCATTTTATCGCTTCGTAGGAAAAGACATGATGGCTGATCTTAAATATCCCTTGATAAGTAACACAGTACCTGTTTGGGCTGTCCCTGTAAGTTGTTACCATTCTGTTCTAATCCAATGAGACCATGTTTACAAATACATTACTTGAATTCTGAATAGATGTGATTTGTAACGCCTCCCTCTCTCGGCTCCTCTCCTTGGATGCTTAGATGTATGCAGTTGCACTGCCCATAGCAATTTTTGTTGTTGTCTATTTCCGCAGGAGAGATGTCTATGACCTTCACCATGCCATACTAGGTGATCAGTTTTTCGACTATTGATTTTACAAAGAATATTTAAATAGATACCACATTTACTGAAGAAATATAATAAAATGACAGGACCTGACAGTTAAAAGTTGTTACTGCAGGTCTATTGTTCTCTGTCCTGATAACAGGGGTTCTTACAGATGCTATAAAAGATGCAGTTGGTCGACCCCGACCAGACTTCTTTTGGCGCTGTTTTCCAGATGGGAAGGATGTACGGCATTCTTGATTCACAGTTGTTTTGGATTGTAATTCGAGGGCAGTGTTCTTTTAGATTATTCATACATGATTCCATTGGAAGTCGAAGTTAATAACTAGTTTTTCCTCAGGTGTATGATAAATGGGGAAATGTTGTATGCGATGGTGTGAAGAGTGTTATAAAGGAGGGGCACAAGAGTTTTCCAAGTGGCCATACTTCATGTAAGCAGCACTGCAGTGTCTGGTATTCACTGAATATAATTTACATGCAAACAACTTCGTTGGTAATGTCATACAAGCACTATATTTACCTCAATCTCTTGCAGACTTTTTAACATCGAGGAAATTTGGATTCAATATGCAGGGTCCTTTGCTGGTCTTGGATTTCTCTCTCTGTATTTGTCAGGAAAAATACAAGTATTTGATCGCAAAGGCCATGTTGCAAAACTTTGCATTGTTATTTTTCCACTACTTGTTGCATCACTTGTCGGAATTTCTCGAGTTGATGACTACTGGCACCACTGGCAAGATGTATTTGCTGGAGGTCTTCTAGGTTTGTGTCATAATGAATGGTAACTAAGCGACTTGCTGAAGCTGACTTGTAAGTAACAATCAGGGAATCATTTTTGCAGGGCTTACGGTTGCTACATTTTGCTATTTGCAGTTCTTTCCACCCCCATATCATGCCCAAGGTATGGTACCAAGCAAATTCTATATAGGTGTTTTTGTCACGGGGAAATATTTTGTAGAGATGTTGCTTTTTTGGTGTTGTGACATTAAGTTACATTTTCGCAGAATCATATTTGTGGCGTTTCTTCTTTGTTGACTAACTTGGTTTATTGTAATTGCAATGGTCTGGTCCTACTTTTTCTTTGCTTATCAATGACGGTGCTCCTTTTGTGTCCTCTACGACTCGTGAAATATTTTGCACATAATCTCTCTCTGGCATTTGTTTTGATGCGCGCGCTCTTGTGCTAGTGGACGTTTGTTAAAGAATACAGTGGGTGACGTAATGTGTGTAATTTGGAATCAACAGTCCAATTTCTTCATGCTAAATTTCTAATTTGGCTTGATGTTTTAAGAGAATTTCCATCAGTATCTACCAAATTAACATAGATCTTGTTTCACTAAATTAGTGTTTTGCTCTTCGTTGGTCGGACATGCCTGTCTGCTTTGTCTTGAAGCAGTGCATGCCTGTCTGTTATGTATTGAAGCAGTGCTAATTAACATAGGCCTTCTTTCCAATTGTTTTAGTAATTTTTCAAGGTGTGTTTTTATAGCATCTGATTTTCTATACATCCATTTGTAGGTTGGGGCCCGTATGCTTACTTCCAGGTGTTGGAGGAGTCACGTTCAGGGACACAGGTTACCAGCACAGTAAATGCGAGCAATGTGCAGGTCATAGATTCTCGGGTTGGGAATCAGGTAGACGAAACAAGCATCCATGGATGTATGGGGTTAACATTAGCACGTGATTCTGGTTCGGCATTGGAAGATTTAGAATCTGGAAGGAGATAGTTTTGTGCATTTGTTGATTCTTCCTCCAAGCTCTTCAAAAGTGTGTTTTGAATGCAAAGGTTACTCGGACGTTTGGAGCTTATTCCTGCCGGTGTACATATTTGTAGAGAAATGCCACAATTCAAACTGACAGGAACACTGCCCTTGCTTCCAAGCTTGTTTTTACGAATCTTGACGGATTCTGTTTATATTCTATATCCCCAGTTAAAGCTCCACCTGCGCATGCATGATGAATGGATTAAAAGTTTTTTGTTCAACAGAAGTTATCTATCTGAAAATTGCATCTAATGATAAGGAAAAAGCATACAAGCTTCTTACCGGCTTGAGAGTTTCGAATCGTCCTTGTTTTCTGCTCGTTGAAGGAAAAAAGTTTTTGCTTCAATGAGAAAATTAACAAAGAATAATGTAATACAGTAAAACTTCTCTAAGCGAAACCAACCTTCATCTAGTCAAAAAATTTTTGCCTCAACTTGGGGCATTTATATATCAGAATAAACTTCATATTGTAATAAGTTATAAATTTTTTAGGTTCAATCTTGAGAAACTTGCCTTCACATAGCGATAATTGTTAGGGTTAAGGGGAAGCTACAAATCTTCTGTACCTGTTATTTGTTAAAAAAAAAAAAAAAAAAAAAAAAGAAGAAGAAGAAGAAGAAGAAAAGGAAAAACGCAGTTCTAATATTTTTACACATATCCAAACACTTAACCTTCTAATCTAATGCTGTCAACTTTAAAAGAAAGAAAGAGAAAGTGGTGTGATGAGGAGATGCAATAGCTCGGCGGTGAGGACGAAAGGGGGTGTCGGCAGGGGCGGATGGAAATAGGGGCCGAGATAGTCCCAGGATCATTTGAGTTCGGAAAATATGCATACGAAGGACTTTCAAGAATCCTCCGAATGTTTGATACGAACCCTTTTTGTGTTTACTAAATGTTTGATGCAATGCATGCTAGGTATGTCTGGACATGTTGCGTCGACAAATTTTCTCTATATCTCATCATATTGCTTGATATCTGTTAACATGTGCACAGCAAGCCCACTAAGTGAATAAACTGATTTTTTTTATTGCGCTCTTCGAGATTTATTTCTATCTAAAAAACTTGTATTTAACACTGGGATCCCTAAACATTTATATCCTGGGTCCGCCATTAGGTTCTAGCGACGAAGTCCTATGGCTGACGTGGTTGGGTTGGGTGGAGAGGTATCCTGGCTTTTTTGGTTTTTTTTTTTTTTAATTTTTTTTTTTAATTTTACTTAAGTAATAATAAACATGTTTTGTTTATAAAGTGATAATCCAATAAAAAATAAATACGTTCATCAACACTTAATTGATAATCTAATTTAGTTTAGAAATATAATTTCTCTAGCAATTATCCTCTCTTTATATATTGAAGGTAACCAGTAAAGAAAATTAAAAATTGTTCATAGACGGCTTGTTATCTTCAGTGTTTTCACATTCTATTTTCTATTAAAAGTTTGTGTATGCCCTCCATATTTTAAAGTGCAAGTAAAATATTCTAATTTGGGAGTCAATGTCACTAGCCAAACAAAAGCTGTTACTCATGAAATTATAGGACTCTTTGAATCTCAATTTCTATTTAAAACAAAAGTAATGCTATTCATATCATGTTTTTGTATCACATTTTTATACCATCTTAGGTAACATTTGAGGTGAACAACCATTTAATCAGATTTTTAAATTTAGTTAATTATTTAATGAACTAATAATAATAAAAAACTAGTTAATTAAATGATGATTGTGGTATACGAGGAGTCATTCTCGTTTCTTTCCTTGGGTTTTGTAAATTTTTCAAATGATGTGGTTGTTCACATTAGATGCCATCTAAGATGGTATAGAAATGTGGTATAAAAACATGATATAAATAACATTACTCTTAAAACAATCTAAGTTTTATTCTTCTTGAAGCACTAAAAGAATATGGGTCGGGGAAGGCTGGAGATGGAACTCATAGCCAATGAACGAGCTCGAAAAATAACATTTCAGAAGAGAAGGGAATTATGAAGAAGGCCTACGAGTTTTCAACTCTCTTCGAACTAGATGTGTGCATGACCATATGTGGCCCGAAACAGACTGCGGGTCAGCCCCCTGAACTCCACACATGGCCAGAAAACCGGAATGAGGTCAATCGCATAATGAATAAGTAAAAGGCAAGCACCATGAGCAAACCAGCCAAGAAAAAGTTTCGCTTATCTGACCTATTGATGGACCGAAAGACAAAGGTCTATGTTGATAGCTACCGAGCGCGTAAGGAGATGTACGAGGCCAAGTACCCAACATGGGATGAAGGCATCGAAAGTTTGTCAGAGAATCGACTAGAGGCACTTTTGAATTCACTAGATGCTAAGATCGAGTTTGACAAGAGAACATTACTTCATAAGAGGAATCAATCAGCTGAACATCATCAACATATATGTTTATCAAGCCAAAGTCGGCCTTGTAACTATTACAAGCAAGTTCATCGAGCCAAAATCGGCCTTGTAACTATTACAAGCAGGATCAAGTTAATCATCGCACTACAAAAAATACGAGCATTGCGCACAATAAATTATTTGTGCCCCTTGAGGCGAAAAAGCATCAACAATTGTACTCATAGACCAATAGTAACAGTGCATCAACTATGTTTGTATATGTGTCCTCTATGGACGTTACTATAGGCCTGGCAATTCCTGACACGACCTGATAACCCGACACGACATGACACAAAATTAATAAGTGTTCAGGTCAACACGATATGAATCGGGTCGTTATTGGGTAACTCGATAAACACCTGTTAAGATAACGGGTTGGTTCAGATATACACGTGGATAACACGATACACGATAAGCAAAATACTAATTTAATAATTTTATAACCCTAAAAAAAATACTAGAATAATTATTTATATTAATTTAACAATTTTATACCCCTAAAAACTATAATAATTATATATATATATATATATATATTATTAAATTTAAAAAATTGGTGACCATTGGATTGGTTGAGATTTAATCTCAGTCGTCTATTGTGCATTAGGTTGGAGGCTATCCTTCTCTTCTCTCTCATTCACTCTAACATGCAAACTTTGAGTTCTATTGACAAGGTTTAAACGTTTGAGAAAAGCTTAACAACCTTGAAAACAAAAACTCTTTCATTTTGCATATCCTTGCACATATAATATTTTGTAATAGACTAGTAGTGTATGAATGCTTTTTTATTAGTCTCTTATTTTCGAGTGTAGATGTAGTACTTAAATGACAAATGTGTTTTAATGTTTTGAAGTAATATTTATGTGGCAATATGTAATATGTGCAAATTTAAGAAAAAAAAATATTTTTCATAACGGGTCATAATGGGTTGGGTCACTTTACCCTTGATCTGTTAAGGACCCATTAAGATAACAGATGTGACACGACACGACCCGTTAAGATAACATATGTTATACGAAAACAACACAAACACGACATACATGACCCGTTTGCCAGCCCTAGGCATTACCATTGCTAAAAGAGCACAATAGTGTATTTGTGTCGGAGAGGCAAGCACAAACAGTGGTCCATTTGTGCCTCGTTCTGACAACTTTTTCAGATAAATTTTTCCATCTAGACGTAACCACTCCTTTGGTTGGGGGCTGTGCCACCCTACCTACCTAAACGCCCTTATGCGTTCTTGATTAGTATTAAGGGGGCCGATAACACTCCCCCTCAATGCACTTTCTTTACAACTCCATGAGCTTTCTGTCATTGATAGATTTATCTTTACAACTGGATCCCTACGTAAGGAGCTTAATAATTTTTGCCTTGTTCTTCATGTATGGTCATTGTAAAGTAGATCATGGCACGAGCAAAAATACACATACATGTGGCTTATCGTGCTAGTTCTCAACTGTAATCAATTTGGATTTTGGAAATTTGGATCTCTTTTATAGAAACTGCAAAATTAGATTGTATTCAACATTATTTTCTTTCTTATAGAAACTAAGAAACAAAATACCGACAAATGACATCCAAATTCTTACTGCAAATTCATAGATGAGGATAGCGAACTAAACAACCACAAATCCAAAATTTAAAATCAAACTCAAACAATTTACAATATCAATATTTATGGTACATTTGAATCGCTTTGCCAGAATCTGAACTCTCCAGCAGGGATTCCAGACTAAATCCATACCCAATTCCTTGCCCAAACCCAAATCCTAATCCAACCCCACAACCCACACCAACCCCAAACACCAGCTTCACTTGGTTCCATGGGCACCCACCACCATATCCCATCCCTCCCACCAATCCAAACCCAACTCCAGCGCCGCACCCGATTCCAGCACCACCTCCAGGCCCCAACACCAGCTTTCTCTCCGCTTTTGGGCTGCTGTGGAAAACTTCAGTGAACGAGAATCTATTGTCGTCCTGCTTGTTCCTGTGCAGTGGCTTTGATTTCCAATTCCAGAAGGAATCAGTGTCAGTGTTGATGCTTTTGGATTGGGTTTTCATGGTGAAAGGAAAAATAGGAAGGGTTTTAACTTCTGGTTCAATTGATTGCATTGGTTTTCTTTGTCTTTTGTTCCTTTTTGCTGAAATTTCTTATCTTGAATGGGAGAGATCTGTCCGTGTAGCATTAACATGGATGATACATTATGTGTTATTATACGAATAGTTAGATATGTATCATAAAAAATTAGTAACTTAAAAAATAAAATTTACCACTACTTATATGAAAACACGTGGTGTATCACCTGTGTTCCGGTCACAATGAAAAATTTCTCCTTGAAGGGGATAATATCTGACGAATTTTTATTACAAATGATCCCTAAATTGACTCAACTCATATGGATGGTCCCTAAGATTAAAAATTGATCAATGTAGTCTTTGAAAATTAGTGCCACAAATTAATGTACATCTTTTCATCAGAATCTTGTTAAAAATTATGCTATGCGATGATGTGACACATAATCATGTCCCACAAGTCTAATTAAATATTGTCATTTGGATTAAAAATATTTAAATATCGTAACATCGTGGATCGTAATACCGTTGATCATCGACAAGGGAAGAATGACAGGGTCCATCGTAATATCGTGGCCAACGAAGGAGCGATTCCTCCCCTTGTCGCTTAGTTTCTAGCGATGCCATGTGGTTCGCTAAACCCAAGGCCGTCGAGGAGTTCGCTGATCCAAGAGAGAGAAATGACAGTGATTCCAAGATTTTGTTGCAATGGTTTTTTCAGTAAGTAGAAGAGTGCATCGGGTGTGTTGTGCGATCCTCGTATGCTATTAAAGTTTAAGGAAAAAAAAATTATAGGATGGAAATAAGGCCAGCAATGCTTTAAGGCACAAAATGTTGGGCGGTATAAAAACAATACGTGCAAAAAATGAGTTTAATAGAGATGAGAATGCTTCGCTGAATATGTGCGCACATGAAAAATAATAAGATTAAGAACGAGGATATCTGAAGTAAAGTAGGAGTGGCTGTAATTGAAAATAAGATGAGAGAAAATCAGTTAAGGTGGTTTAGACACATGAACCGAAGACATACTGTTTGGGCCTAAATTGATAGATTTGGGCCTAGTAAGCCATATGCTCGGCCCATGGTTGGATATCCTAGCCCAGTCCAGAATATTTAGGGTAGATTTGGCTAAGGTTTAATCCGGCTAAAACAAGGAAAGGAATTGGATATCAATAAGCAGGACGGTGAGTCTGGTAAAAACAAGGAAAGGGATTGGATATTAGAAGATGGACATGTGGTTCAGAGTCCCAGGACTAGTAGGAGTAGTCGAGATCAATCTGTATGAAGGGATACATGCTAAGAAAATCTAGTCCTAGTAGGATTCTACCTCGGCACTAGGAAAGTTGCTATTATACATAAGAGAGGATGTGCAATGCTCAAAACTTCTTTAAACACACAAACAAATCTGCCTTATGCAAACTCTTGCTTTACGCAAAACCATCTCATTTTTGAGAAACCACTGATCTTTCTAACTTCGTCGAGCACATCTTCAGTTAGTCTTAACATCACTATTGTTGACAATCGGCAATAAATTCAGTTAGTCTTAACGGCACAAGAGCCATAGAAATAACAACCAAGGAGCACATTTAGTTAGTCTTAACAACATTGCTTCAAGATCGATTGGTTATTTATCTAAGTCTCGGCCAATAAGGAGTCCTTGAGTCTTTATTGGAAGAGGTCACTTCATTAGCCTTCTTGGCGAAGTGAGGTGTTACTAGGTTACATCGTTCAACACATCGAAAACCAATTTATTTTATGACTGGATATTTTCAAGTACATTTTAAAGTTCCGCATTCAGACATCCGAATCACATTTACAATCAAGACACTTATCTCTTTTGAGTATTTGTGTCCGTACAATTTGGTACTGATTTGGCGCACTTATATTTGCACAAATATAATTACACTTGCCGAGCCTTTTGCCAATAATTCGTGAACTTCGAAGAAAACTAGTAACCTTGTCTTCAAGCTTTAGAAATTAGAGTCTGAGACGAGTTCCTTCCTTGATTGCAATCGGAAGACAGAAGTCAGTAGGATCTTCGACACCACCACCACCACCACCACCACCATATTTATTCACTCGTCAACCGAGCTCGATCTCGAGTTGGCACGCCCTTATTCAATCAAAGAACGTAGTTATCTAATTACCTATTCGGCCTGCATGCCACGTAGGTTTGGTATGTAGTTTTTAGGGTTAACACATACAGATGCGACTATGAGACGGAGAGTAAGGCAAAAGGGGTAGAGGAAAGCTAGGAAGACATAGAAAGAGAATTAAAGAAAATATATGGTGTACTTAGAGCTAATTGAAGACTTCGTGCAAAAACGAGCACTATGCTGTTCTAAGATTCATATAGTCGACCCCACTTGGTAAGATATTCATCCCTTTGAATCTCCACCACTTCACTGGAATAATAAAGTGCTTTTTTTTTTTTTTTCAATTTGCTGAATTTTTGGATGAATATCTAAAATTTAGGGGTAATTTTTTTAATTGTGGTTGATGACTTTGACTTTGGAGTTGGAAATGAACTTTGATATTCCAAATTGGAGTAAATTGGGAATCTGGGCAAGTGCTCGAGGAATTGACTTCCTTTTCTCTTTCGGTTCGAGCCCTAAACGAATCTTCAAACCTGACCCCTTCAAGCCCGACTTCGATGGATTTATGCTATATGAGCTTGTGTTGAGAGGAATAACACCAATTTGATCGGAATTGTTTGTCAGACCTGAAAGATCTATTAATCCGCTGCAAGCCCAGTAGAAAAAGAAGAAGATGACCAAGGAAGAAGAATAATTAGAGTGAAAAAATTAAAGATGTTATAAACTTTCCTAGTTTAAGTGTGATTGTTTAAATCCTAGATTATTTGATTCTAGTTATTCTTTCCTATACGGACTTGTATTCCTTGGGGATGAAACATTTCTTCTCCTTCTTATTACTATAAATAAATGCACTACGTAGGGAGGAATAACACACACATTCCCTTACATTCTTACAAATACGTCTCTCTCTATACAATCTTTCATTGCCACCAGGCCCTCTTCCCTTAGTCAGATAAAATAGGCTACAACATGTTATCAGCACGCTCCTACAGTTGCTCTTAGGAATCTGATGAAGATATTTTCTGCATCAAACCAGTTCACCTATATCATCACGCAATCAAGTTCTTCTAAAACAATAGTTTTTATCTCGATATTTTTGCAGCCCTGATAGCATGAACATTCACCATAATGCATGACCCAACTTTACGTTTTTTGAATTTTGGATTCTACATAAATTGTGTATGCATTATATTCATAATTGTTGAATTATATGAATTTGATATTGCCATGAATTGCATCAAATAACCACTCATGCATTAAAATATTTGATTGATTATGCCTGCAATTGAATTAAAATTTTATAATTTGGAATTAAGAAAAAAAAATTAAAATTAGGGATTTTCTCAAAACCCATCCAATCCATCGTGAGCCACTGGCTTCCAAGCCACGCCGCGTTGAGCTGTCATCACCTGGCCTGCAACATGTGTGACTGAGCTGAGCCACAAGCCGAGAGCTAGCAACTCTCTTTCTTTCTCACCATGAAAACCAAAAACAACGTCGTCCATGGCATCGTCCCCAAACCTACACTCGCCCGCAGATGAGTCATAGCACCAACGCCGATTTCCATTAAGAACCATGACTTGAAGTTGTGATTTTTGGGACAAATTCATCGTCTCCAACGATGATCATTGAAATTCTCATCGAATTTCATTAAGTTTTCGAGGATTTCAATTCGAAATCCCCATTTCACACCCAACGCCGAGAAATCAAACTTTCTCCGTCCAAAATAGGGTTATAGGTCGAATTCGTGCTTCCCCTGACCAAAATTCACCAAGAACACGACCACTAGTAGTGGCGACACTGGCCTCAACTCCGGCGACATTACCCAACAATGCTGGGATGTTTTTGGTCCTTACCTGAGCCCACTTGGGCTTGGCTACCCTTGGTCCAAACACCAACCCTTTGGGCTTTGGTGTTCTTTTTCAGCCCATTGGGGAGATTTACTAATCTGGGCTTATAGATTGCATCCCACAATCCAAAGCTCGGCCTAAGTGCGACACCAGCCCGTAGGGCTATGGTGTCTCATACACCTGCTGCGACACCAGCCCGTAGGGCTATGGTGTCCCATACACCTGCGACACACCGGATACTAGCCCTTACTGGTACATTCGTGTCCTACTCGCACATGATCCAACTTTGTTGGAGCATTGATGCACTGCGTAGTACCAGATTAGAGTCTATATGGGCTTCCTTTTAGGTTTGTTTTTCGTAGCCCATTCCCTATCCTTGGGCCTGCAACCCTAGGCCTACTACTCGAGGCTATCCCAACCCATTTTGGGCTTGGACCTCACGGCTAATAATTTGCCCAGTCCATCCGTGGGCTTTGGTCCATTTTTTTGGGCCCTGAGCTTAACAATTTGGGTTTTATAATTTTTCACCCGCACTTTAAATTTGGCCCGAATTCCAAATAATTAATTCAAAGAAAAGTTAGTATCCTGTCCCTAATTTCTAATATTCATTGACTAAGACCTTATCAATTTTTAGATTTTGATCAAAATCCCTAACATTAATATATTAATGAATTACACACGTAAGTTACATAATTTTTGTAATAAAAATTAGTAATTGATTTAGAGTTTTAATACTCACACCCTTATCAATTCAAACATTTCCAAAATATAAAAAATAAAATTAGAATAAGTTTGTACCGTTAAAGTTTTATTGAAAATTTTCAAATTTTTAATCTTATTTGTACCCATTCTTAAATATTCCAATTTGTTATATTAAAAATGTACCTATTAATTTTATATATAAAATTAATTCAATCTTTTCTCTAATCCATTTTTTTATACTTATATGAGTATATTCTATTTCGTTGATTTTGTATCCATGTCAAGTTTTTAATATATTTTTTTTTTTTTTTTTGAAAAATGTACCAATGTTTTGGTACAACAATTTTTTGGTTAGTTTTGGTGAACGTACCCATGTACACACACACACACACAATATATTGGAGAGTATAATTCATCTTTAATATTTTTAATCTCATAAATTATTTAAAATCTCATTAATATAAATAACTCCAATTTTTATTTTTAATTTAAAAATATAATAACCTACATAGAAATACATTATTACATTAATGTCAAGGACTTCAATAAAAAACTAGAAGCCACGAAGGTTTCAGTAAAAAAACATTGGTAGTTAGGGACCGCATCTAAAGTGTCCCTTAATTCAATTATAATCATAGACCTAAAGTTCTATTTGCATATTTTCTTGTTGAATATTTTTGTATATATATTTGCGTTTGTCTGCAGGAATATATGAACCTAAAGTTCATAATTATTTCGAAACCTGAAGTTTCTAAAAACATGCCTTGTTTGAAAACTTGAAGTTTTCTTTAAAAACATCACTCATAAAAACCTGAAGCTTTTTCATGCGAATTTTAACCAATACAAGTCTATTAGAACCTGAATGTTCTAATCATATGTCAATGGATTGATATTTTTCTCCATTGCACTAACCACATCTTGTCCATCTATTTTGTGATAGGAACATATCGAATTTGAACAAACTCGACTTCACCGCTTTGGAGGTATCTGGAAGGAATTACCTTAAGTTGGTCCAAAATGTGAAGCTCCACCTTACTGCAAAGAATTCACGTCCCGCCATTGAAGATGAGCCAAACAACCTGGTTGGAGAAGCTGAGAAAGCCACTGCTATGATCTTCATCTGAAGACATTTTCATGACACCTTGCAAACTGAGTACCTTGTTGAGGAAGATCCACGAGCACTATGGGTCACTTTGGATGATCTCTTTGATCACTAAAAGAACATCTTCTTGCCTGAAGCAAGACATGACTGGCAGCACTTGTGCTTTAAGTCTGTGAATGAATATAATTCTGAAGTTTGTCGAATTCGATCACTTCTCAAGTTTTGTATTGAGACTTTGACTGAAGAGGGTTTCTTGGAGAAGACCTATTCGACTTTCTCTGTTACTAATATTGTTTTGCAGCAACAATATAGAGCTAAAAAGTTCACTAAGTTTTCAGATTTGATCTTTGTTTTACTTCTCGCTGAAATGCAGAATCAGGTGCTAATGAAAAATCATCAAGCTCGACTTACTAGGGCGACTGCTGTGCCTAAAGCATACTATAGCATGAACCAACGCCAAAAAGGGCGTGGTAGACGCTGCCAGAAGCCACCCCGTCAAGGCCAATAGAGCCAAAGCCCATCTGAGGGAGGAATTAAAGCCCAGAAACTCCCTAACCTCGTTCACAAAGCCCCAAACTTCAAGAATAAGGGCAAAACACTTGAAACCATGGATGCAGATATGTGCTATTGTTGTGGTTCAAATGACCATTGATTCCGTGTTTGCCGAGCTCCCTAGAAGGATGTAGCTGAATATCATTATTGTCATAAGAAGTTTGAATCAAATTTTGTGCAAGTGGACGAACCAAAGAGTACAAAGATGGAGGTTTCTGACTTTCAAGAGGATACCACACCTATGGAAGATTATAATCTTAGACATAAACTATTTTTTTTAGTTGAATACATTGGGACCAAATTCCACAGTAGTGGTCAAACCCTTCCTTGTTTTTATGGTTAATTTTGAACAATTTTCCTTTATGTTTGGATTATTTGTTGGTGATTTGTTTTTTGGATGTTAAGTTTTTAATTAATTTCCATCCTCGAATACTTAAAATTATTTTGAATGGATATTTGTTTTTTTAGAACTTTTACACTTGTGACTTATTCAAATTAATTTTTCATTTTAGGTATGACTAGTAGGGAAGTTAGTTGTCTGGCAGACAGTGCAACCACGCACACCGTTTTGTGTGAATGCATCTATTTCACTAACTTCATACCTAAGAATGCATATTTGACAACCCTATTAGGCCTATCCAACTTGATCAAAGGATATAGTAAGGCACGCATAATGTTGTTCAATGGTACAATTCTGACCATTGATGAGGCACTTTATTCTCCACGTTCCAGAAGAATGTTGTTGAGTTTTAAGGAAATTAGATATAACAATTACCACGCTGAAACCCACGTAGAAAACAAAGTTAAATTTATGTGCATAACTTCCTAGAATATGGTCAGAAACGTATTCTAGAGAAGATTGAGCGTATATTGAGTAGTCTGTATACTATAACCATACACCCCATAGAGAGCCACTATGTGGCTGGCCCTACTTCTGGGACCGCACACGAAATTACACTTTAGCATGATCATTTAGGACACCCTGGACGAATAGAAATACGCCGTATCCTCAAATCATCATACGGGCATCCACTAACCTGAAGTTTAGGTTGGATTCAAGGAATCGCATATCAAACATGTTCAATGGGAAAACTTATTACTAGGCCTTCTTATAACAAGATTCTTTTGAATCCTCCCATTTTTCTACAAAGGATTCAGTGGGACATTTGTAGACCGATTCACCCTCTATGCGAACTATTTAGATATTTTATGGTTTTGGATGATGCTTCCATACGTTGGTCACACGTATTCTTGTTGTCCACAAGGAACGCTACATTCTCCAAACTATTGGCTCAGGTTATCAAGCTCAAGGCTCACCATCCTGATTATCCGATCAAATCTATTTAGTTGGATAATGCTAGAGAATTCACATCTAAAACTTTTGTTGACTATTGCATGTCAGTTATGATTGAAGTTGAACATCCAGTACTCCATGTTCACACCCAAAAACGGCCTGGCAGACGTATTCATTAAGCGCTTACAAATGATTGCTCGATTGTTGGTCATACATACCAAGCTCCCAATCGCTGCTTAGGGCCATACAATATTGCAAGCAACCATGTTGGTCCACTTAGGCTTGTTGCGACCCAACCATATAGCGTCATTCAGTTGGTAATCGGATACAAACCCGCCATATTGCATCTACGTGTTTTTGGTTGTGCGGTCTATGTGTCGATTTCACTGTCCTTACGTAGAAAAATAGGGCCTCAACGAAGGATAATAATCTATGTCAAATATGATTCTCCTTTTATTATTCATTACTTAGAACCTTTGACAAATGATCTATTTACCACTCGTTTCACGGATTGTCACTTCTATGAGACAGTCTTCTCGTTGTTACGGGGAGATAAGAACGTTAACGTTCCTGAAGAATGATGCAAATTATCGTGGACGACTCCCACTTTGTATCATTTAGATCCTCGCACCACTTAGTCTAAAACTAAAGTGCAATGCATATTAGTTATCCAGAGCATGCCAGATGCTTTCACCGATCTAGCGCGAGTGACAAGATCATATATTCTAGTTGTAAATACGCCTACAAAGATGGATGTACCAAATGTACGACGGACTTTCCTCCTGGAGGCTTGGGACGCCAATTTTGATGATCCACGTACATTAGTTGCCAGCTAATCATCTACCCCTACACATAGGCGTGGCAGACTTCTTTGTTCAAAGGATTCATACCCTCGGAAGAGGAAACCCACGACACAGGCACATGAAGAGCCTACCATGAATCTAACTGTCGCTTACTCATTCTATCTAACACATGAGGAAAGTCTAGATTACGGAAGCATCCTTGAAGAGACAAATCCACCTCCTAAAAATCGTGAGATTTCGGTCTATTATGCTAGCTTAGATGATGTGTGGAGTAGAAATGAGGTGATCGTCGATGATGCATTAGTATATGCAATAGCTATTGAGATCATGTTGAGCAATGACATTGAACCCCGTTTCGTTGATGAATGTCGACGTAGAACCGATTGGTCAAACTGGAAACAAGCAATCCAAGTTGAACTCGATTCATTTGCGAAACGTAAGGTGTTTAGACCTGTAACTCTTACTCCTTCACATGTGAAGCCCGTTGGCTACAAGTGGGTTTTCGTTTGGAAGAGTAATGAGAAGAACAGAATTGTGCATTACAAAGCTCGTCATGTTGCGCAAGGCTTCTTACAATGCCTTGGGATTGACTATGACGAAACGTATTTACTTATTATGGATGTGATTACTTTTCGCCACCTTTTCAGTTTGGTAGTTTCTGAAAAACTGAGCATGTAGCTGATGGACGGAAATCTATATGAAAGTTCTAGAAGGACTTACATTGATTGGATCAAATATTTTCAAACCTTGGAACACACTCTTAATTCGACTTAGGCGTTTACTCTACGGTTTGAAGTAATATGGAAGAATGTGATATAACCGTCTGAGTGAGTATTTGACTAATCAGGGACATGTGAAAAATGAATTATGCCCCTGTGTGTTCATTAAGAAGTCACATTTTGGTTTTGCGATAATTGCAGTATATGTCGATGACATGAACCTTATTGGAACTCTTGAAGAGCTCGTAAGAACTGTCGAACACCTGAAGTTAGAATTTGAGATGAAAGATCTAGGAAGGACTCGATACTATCTCAGTCTCGAGATAAAGCACCGTTCAAATGAAATCTTAGTACATCAAGCGAACTACACCCAGAATGTGTTATGCCACTTTAACGAGGATAAAGCAAAGCCTTCGAGTACTCTTATGGTCGTTCGATCGCTAGATGCAAAATGAGATCCCTTCTTTCCGAAGGAGGATGATGAAGAGATTTTGAAGCCTGAAGTTCCTTATCTAAGTGTGACATGTGCTTTATTGTACTTAGTTTAATGCATTAGACCTGACATCTCCTTCACTATTAATCTTTTGGAAAGATATAGTAATGCATTAACACGCAAACATTGGACTGGTGTTTAAAACATATTTCGTTACCTTAAGGCTACTATGGATTTGGGCTTGTTCTATCCCTATGGATCCTCGAGTGATGATGCACCTCCTTATCTGGAGTCGAGTCTCTCCTTATTGGTTATGCCAACGCATGATACTTATCTGATCCGCACAAGGAGCGTTCTTAAAAGGGTTATGTCTTTACTGCTGGAGGCACCATAATTTCTTAGAGGTTAACTAAACAGACCTTAGTTGCCACTTCATCTAACCATGCTGAAATTCTCGCTTTACACGAAGCAACTCGGGAATGCTTTTGGTTGAGATCAATTGTGGGCTATATTTGAAGCTCCTATGATATTTACCCCGTCGTGGATGTCTTTACGACAATCTATGAAGACAACGTAACATACATCGAACAACTCAAGAAGGGATGCATCAAATGAGAAAACACTAAGCACATTGCACCGAAGTTCTTCTTCTCACATCAACAATAAGAACATTAGAAGATTGAAGTCATGCAAATCCGTTCACAAAACAATTTGGCCGACTTCTTCACCAAATCACTACTGAAGGCGATATTTCAGAAGCTTGTTCAAGGAATTGGTATGCATAAACTTTCTGAGTTGTAACCTTGCTAGTTCTCTTTGGAATTATGTCAAACTCATGGGGAGTATCCTGAAGAATACTTACTTGATCTTAATATACTCTTTTTTCCTACGATTAGAAGTATTTTGTCCACTGGGTTTTTGCTACCTAACTAGGTTTTAACGAGGCACCCACCTTGGGTTGATCATATCCATGATGAGATCCCATAGATGTTTCATTTGACTTTGCATTACTCATGCATTTTTTCTTAGACTATGGATTTTGTCCCTACTCGGGTTTTTGCGATAGCCTTAGGTATTTTTAGTGAAACTTACTTCCTTATGCAAGGTCCTATCTTATTGAGAATATTGTTGTTCCTAGAATTAGTGTTGACGAGTTGACTTCCTCAACTTCTAAATGATGTTGAATCTACCTTGAGTGTTTACACACTTAAGGGGTAGTGTTATAAAATTTCCTAGTTTAAGTGTGATTGTGTAAATCCTTTATTAGATTTGATTCTAGTTATTCTTTCCTATATGGACTTGTATTCCTTGGGGATGAAGCATTTCTTCTCCCTCTTATTACTATAAATAAAGGCACTATGTAGGGAGGAATAACACACACATTCCCCTACATTCCTATAAACACATCTCTCTCTACAATCTCTCATTGCCCCCGGCCCCCTTTCCCTTAGTAAGATAAAATAGGCTACAACAAAAGCTAGCACCCTTGAAGGAAGAAGGAAAAAAAATTAAACTTTCTTTTTATTCAGTAGTGCTACACTTACAATTTATTTGTACAATTATTTGTATAATCTCTTTCATAGAGGTAGAGCCTACCAATATATGTGAGTTCTAACTCTATTAGAGAGATAATATAAATAGATGTTGAGAATAACATTTTTTTTCTTTTTTCTTTTTTGGCTTTCTTAAATAATTAAACTTTTTTTTTTGTCATGTTGCACAAATTTGACGATCATGTCAACAAACATGTAAGACTTACACTTGCCATATCATCAATTAGCGATCAAATTGACAAAATTTTTAATAGAGTGTAATATTGCAATTAATTTGTAAATTGATGTATGATATTGCAATATTTAAAAGATAAGATTTGAGTTTATTATGTGACCTAATATTTGAAGTGGTAAAATGTAATTTATCCATTAAATTATGGCTAATCCTTGTATTACTTAAGCAATCCACTAATCTTGATTGCTTTTAGGGCATACATCCAACATGAAAAACCCGGTATAGTGTTCTAATTAGACAAAAACGCGGCACTTATGCAACGTTTCCTATAAAAATGCTGTCAATATAAACATTCATAATGCTTTTTGCTCTTTATTATTTTCCCCTCTCTCTCGTCTCCCTTCTTCATCTCTCAATTCTCTCATATAGTTTCCTCGTACTTCAAACATAAAAATTAAAACTTAAAACAAAAAAGTAAGATGGCTCCAAAAATAGCCAAAATAATAAAATGAAATAAGAATACCTTTTGTGAGAGGGAGACGAGGTTGGTTGTTGGTTACACAAGAAGCTAAATGGTCACATTGTATATTTGATTGAGAAGGTGCCAGTTACCAAAGGAGGGGCCATATAAGAGAGTTTGTTAAAGTTGTGATATACAAGCAAACCATCAACATACAAATACAATTATTATTAAACCTTACTTACAATATAGAACTTCTTTCTTCTAACAACGCCAGTCTTCATCCAACCAACCTCTCTCTCTCCTCTCTCTCTCTCTCTCTCTCTCTCTCTCTCTCTCTCTCTCTAGTTAAGCTATTAGCTTCCATCTTCACCTCACACACACTAAACTTCAACACCAAGCCAAACATTCCCTTGCATTGCACCATCTCCACCAACAACAACAAACAACAAACAACAGCAACAGCAACAGCAACCCTCCCTCCCTCCCTCTCTCTCTAACTACACAACTAATAAATAACATATAAATTCAGTTGTGGACTCTAACTGTTTTGATGCTCCCCTTCCACTCTCAGCTCTTCTCAATTTCTTTCCCTTAATTCATATTCAATATAATATATTACATGGAGAGCAACACCAACACTGCCAACCCAAACTCGCCCGATTCCTCCCGAGAATTCGGGGACGATTTCGACCCCATGTACCGCTCACTTTTCCCGCCAAAATACACACTTCCAAGCTCCCTCTCTCTCACTCCCTCCACTCGCTCCACATCCTTCTCGGATTCAGACTCCGACGACCATCACCGCCACAGTACGACGTCGCACAACCTCAACCAGGCTCAGCTGGTCCTCGAGTACCAGGAGCTCCGCGACCACTACGACCTCTGCAACTCTCACCTCCGCAACCTCACTAACGAGCTCGACTCACTCCGCCGCGAGAACGCTCAACTCCGATCGGCGAATACTGACCTCGTCAAGCTCCTCTCTTCGCAGGCAGCCTTCCAGAGCTGCCTCCTCTCGTCATCGTCATCGTCCGCATTTCAGAGTCCGATGGCGGCATCGTTTCTCGACGACTTTCAGCGACTCGGATTTGGATATCTCAGTCCTCACGACGGTGTCATTTCGGAAGAGTCCTCTGATATCAGTCCGACAAGCGTCATCGAGCGTAACCGACTCGTCGACACAGACCGGATCTCCCTCCCCAAGAGCATTTCGGTTCGCTCCTCGACTCGGCCACGAGTCCCTAATCAACTCGTTTCTAGACCGTTGACTGTGAGTTTAAACTAAAACTTCAAACTTAACCAATTAAAAAGAATTAAATTCACATAAATAAATAATTATAATTATGATTATATATAAAGTGGATGATGCTAGCGTTTGCGCAAGTGCAGCAAAGCGAGATGAAAGTGTTCAATCAGGGCATGCTGAAGACGGAGTTGTGCAACAAGTGGGAGGAGACCGGGACGTGTCCGTACGGGGAGAATTGCCAGTTCGCTCACGGCGTTAGGGAGCTCCGTCCCGTGCTGAGGCACCCGCGCTACAAGACTCAGCTCTGCCGGATGGTGTTAGCTGGCGGCGCGTGTCCTTACGGTCACCGGTGCCACTTCCGTCACTCGCTTACTGAGCAGGAGAAGCTGCAGCTGGCCATCTCAGAATCGTTTTGAAACATAAAAAAGAATGAGATCGACCAAATACATTTTGCTTTAATGTAAATATATTATTTGTACGGGGGAAAAAAAAAAAAAAAAAACCAGCCATCATAAAATTTGAGGCAGTAATAATGGAGGAATTAAGTAAATTACTTTAGTGCATGCATGGCCCCATGCATTGCTGGGAGGGAAATGTGAATTTTGATATATTACTTTAGGATCCAGCTTAAATGTAGAGAATCGGGATCCAGTACTTTATTTGTGTTTAATTAATAAATATTTGAAATGTGCGGCTCATTAATTCAGGTAATATCCATGGTTGTACGCAACGTTCAATTCAAGTAAAGCGGTATTCACTATTCACTCATCCAACTTTATACACACGGCTCTCACAGGTCACCAAATATGCAGATGTGCATTGCATTGAAGATGAAGTAAAAACACTGAAGAGAAAACTAGCAAGCAATGGAATAAAAAGAAAAGAAAGAAAGATCATTACTACAATTAAGGAATATAAAGACCAACAATTTCCTCAAATCTGAAATTGAAATCCCAAATATCCGAAATTCAAAACAAGTTTGCGACAGACACGATCAAGAAGTTGATCATTCGGAATAGCCTGGATATATGTCACAATGCTGAAGTGTACGTCTCTTGCTTTCTTCGATATGCAACCATGAACGAAGTGTGAGCTCCATGATGAAAGCTCACATGCTACTGAGAACATGATAGGAGTCTCCGAAGGAATGGGTAAAATTCCCACGGGTATGAGTAACTGCGGTTACCCGTCCATTTAAAATTCACGATTACAGTTATGGGTAACCGTTTAAGCAAATAAACGGTTATGAGTATAACTATTTACACGTGAAATTTAAATGGATGTTTATGAGTATTACCCGTAGCTATAAATAGGTACCCATTTAACAATTTATCTAATATATGTAAAATTAAAAAATAAAATACATAACTAAAAATCCTAAAATTATTTAATCTCTCCAGACTCCGCCACTCATCTTTCTCTCCTTGGTGCGCTCTTTCTCATCTCTAACTCTCTCTCTCATCTTCGGCAAAACAGTCGAAGTTTGATTGATTTCAACAGTGCAACTATGACAACAAAATATAAATATAAATATATTTACATAGGGTAGTTCTAAAAGACATCAAAGATTTGCACGTACAGTGCAACTATATATAAGGATGTTGAAATTAAAGAAATCTACTGCCAATACGGATGGGAATTCTACTGCCAAACTTTCTTAGAGATACAAATTTCTTTTTTAAATTTTAAGTTGTTAAAAAAAATGTGCAGACGAATAAAACCAGGGTAAATGGGTAAAAAAAGGTTAAACGGGTTAAAAAATGGATAAACGGATACACCGGTATATGTGGTTATGGTTAAACGGGTACATGGTTATGGGTATGTAAACTATTTGTAAACATTTATGGGTATGGATATAACCGTTTATGCAATTACCCACTGGGTAAACGGTTATGCGGGTGAGAGCGTAAACGGTTATGGGTAAATAACCGCGGTTACCCGCCGGCCATAACCATTGCCCATCCCTATTCCGAAATGATCAACTAAAATTAAGATTGTAAACACGAAAATGTAAGAAGGAAATTCATAATAAACTAAAGACATTGATCTGGATTAGAACCCCTGTTGAGCAATCTTATAAGTGTGTCTCTCCTTGTATTGTGACAACTCCATAGCAAAACAAATGATCTTCTACTCTCTTTCACTCACCTTATCACAGCTCTATTCAATGGGGCTAGAAGGGTTATTTCTGTGTATCAAGTGTGAGAGCAGGGGTTGTGGATGCAAATTTTCACCGTCTTCTCCTTTGACGAAAAGCACCTACAAAATAATAACACCTAAGATTAAGGCCAAAAGCCTCACGCACCCACGATTAATTTGGGGGGGGGGGGCTTTGGCCGAAGAATCTCCAATGCCAAAGTTAGAATTCTAAAAAGAATGTGTTTAGGAGTTTGTGGGTAGCAAATGGTTTAGCTTTTTAGTGGGATAATAGGGCTATTTATAAGGGAGTGGCCGACCGTATTTAGAGAATAGTGGCCAGCCATAAATGGTGTAATTGGGTGAATAATTGCAAGATATTATGTGAAAATCTTGCATTTAACATGGCAATTAATCATAATATAAACAGGAAATTTGAGAATTACCTTTTGAATAAGAATTTGATGAGGAGTGATGAGAATGATTTGAATAAATACCATTTTGATCACCTTTGACTCTTCCTTGATTGAGTCATTATTATCCGTTGTATGCGCGTGGGAATCTCGGTGTGCCTTAAGGGTAATTTTGTCATTTTGACCCAAAAGTTCACATGTCACCTCCATAATTTTCTTGATTATTTTTTACTCCACAAATGCCCCTACAGATGTTGGGCGACTCGCAGGAAAGGGTACTAGTGTAGAGATCTTCCCTTGATTTAGTAAACAAGGGATTGTTTCTTATTTTGATGTAGATTCCCACTTTAATTGGAAATTAGATCCTTTTAGGAAAAGGAAATAAATCACTTCCAAAATCTGTTTAAGCCTACCTTAAGTAGATGATTAAATCAACTTCAAAGAGAAATTTATTCTACCCTACAAGAGAGAGAAAGCTAGATGATATTTGTTCCTCCTCTCCTATCAATCTTCTTCACTAGCCCGTGCAAAGGACTGTTTTTCGTTGCTTTCTTCATCTGCAAGTAGCACCAAGGGCGTGTCAAAAAATAGTTGAGGAGCCACGACATGGCTACTACCGTAGGGCTATTTCATCGGCTCAGCTTGGGCTGAGGGCTAGTGGCATGAGCCTAGGGCTCAGCGGAAGGCTGGCATGGGCTAAGACGCTAGGGTGCTTTGGTCTGGGTCGCTGTACTTGGGCCCGTGTTGTAGAGAAGAAGGGAGGCTCGTGCCTCATTCCTTGGCTTAGTCTATGTGATGGTGGGTTCCTCAATCTGAGCCAATTCTTTGTCTCGAGCCTCATTCCCTGGCTTAATTGTCAACGAATTATGGTATTTCTTTGACATAGGCCATACTGATGGAGTTGGGCAGCTGCGATCCGGCCATAGGCTCTTCGATCATTCGAGCAAAGGAGATCATGACTGGGCCACATAAACTTTAGAGATAAGTGGAGAGTGGGAGTCTAATTCTTCTTTTGAGTTGTGTGTTCCGACGAGTTTCATCACATGCAAGTAGATTGTATAGTCTTTAGGCTGTTTTATGATTTTGCTAGGCTGCTTTCTGATTTGTTGACTAACCTCCTCTATCAATGTAGATTCAAAATTTGGCTCAACTCTCAAGACTTTTCCGGATATGAAGAAGGTGTATGTTGTTTTAGGTATCCCTACTGAGTACAGTTAATGGTGTTGACTGCTTAGTCCTCTTCGTCGGGAGAAAGGTGGGCTACCCCTGAGAGAGGAGATAAAGTGAACCAAGGCAGATGCATTGACTCATTTTTCACTGTCATGGATCCTGCTATGAATAAGGTGGAAAGAAAAGATTTTCCCCACCTGCTCAAAAGATGTCGGTTGAGAAAAAATTGAAGGCTTCCTCTGCTGCTCATGAGAGTTTGCCAGCTGTCGAGAGGTTTGTGATTAACTTGACTTCTTCCAAGAGGAAGAAAGATGATGCTACTAGATATGAGCCTGTAACGTCTGTCATGCCGAATATAGCTAGTACGATTGCTAACAGGATTGCTCAGCATAGAGGTTCTGTCATGTCCCTAGTGTTGAAGTCTGTACCAAGAAGTCTGTTGGGAGCTAAGTCTGGTTTATCTTTAGATAGGCTTGCTACTATGAAGAACAATAAGGTGGACTCTGTTGCTAAAGTGGCGCCAAAGCCTATTCCTCTTGCTGACAAGACTGGCTCGCTTGTTGAGAAAGATGAGACTACTTACGTGGGTAGTTGTGAAAATTTCACCTTGCCTATTTCTAGAAAGTATGTTGAGATAAGTGCACTTTTGAAGCGATATCTGCTTGAAGGCATGGACGCGTGTGCCAAGCTTGTTGATGACGTTAGAGGGGTTATTTGCCTTAGTTCATTTGCGAAGCATACAACCTAGTATAGGAAGACTACTCTGCTTGTCCTGATGCAGAAAACAACAATTCTGGCTACCGACTCTATGCTCCTTGACTAAGGGGATACCAAAGCTGCCAATGAGGTGGAGTCTGAACTCGTCACTTTGAAGGGGTCCAATATCTCTGCCCCCACTTCTCTGTAGCTTGAGATCACTTGCCTGGAGAAGGTTGACGACTAAGCTTGACGCTTGATCGAGAAAAGCAAGCAAAGAAGTAGCAGGATGCGAAATATGAAGGGGCTGGGGATAGAGCCAATAACCAATTGAAGAGTTACAGACTACAGTATAAAGTCCTCAATCATACTCTTTCCAGTGACATAGATTGTATATACTCTCGCCGATTAAGGCAAATTTTGCGATCCAAGTTAAGTATGAAAGTGCAGAGAATGAGATAGGCTGTTACATACCTCAGATTCAAGATCTTTAGCGAGCCATTTCTGAGCTTCGTTCTATTGCTTACTCAAAGGATGAAGAGTTGATTGCTACTTATAATCAAATGATCCACTTCAAGAAAATTATCGATAGGCTTGAACCCCAAATGTTGGAACTCTAAGGTGTGCTAAAGATCAATGAAAGTTTGAAGTAGGAATTGGATGAGAAGGTGAGAAGGTTGGACTCGAGGCTTCGCTTGTTCAGAGTCAGGCCAATATTTACAAGCTGGATTATGTAGATCATCAATTTGGTAGGCTGTCTGACTTTAAGTTTGCTAGGAAAGATTTCAAGACCTTCTCTATTTCTTTGGAAGACTTACTTGCCTTTACTTTTAAGGTTGCCATTGGTGAAGCAGTCGGAGAAGTTGGTGCCCAAGCTGGGGCAGCTAAGGGTGAAGTGCTGGATGATGTTGTTGCTGAGAGTGCAGCGGTTGCTAAAAATGTGGCGACCGAGTAGTCGTGTGATGCCCAAGCTGCTAAAGAGTAGTCTTCTAGGTAGACCTTAGGATTTTCTTTATTTTCCTTGTTGCTTTTTTGCTTTGCTTGAACTTCATCACCTTTGCTATTTGTTTATTAATTTTGCTAGAAAATTTAATAAACTTGTTTCCTTCGTTTTTCTTTATTTTAGCTTATTTTGTTTACACCCAACTGTTAACCTTTAGGCCAGCGGTAGGCGTGCTACTTTTCTATAAGTAGATAGACCCATGTAGCTTGTGCAGCCGTAGGTTTTGGTGTATAACTTTTGCAAAGTTGTTAGCCATAGGATCGGCAACCGGACACCTTACTTACAAAAGCAGACGAGCCCGCGTGACCACTTGGCTGTTAACTTTGGCTTTCTTCATTGCTTTGAGCTGTGTGGCATGCGTCACAACATACTAAAGATTTTAAGGACATGAAATTCGCTAACCTTTCGTATCAAAACTACACGGTTGTAGGCAAAGGTCCAAGAGAACTCTTTACTCTTTATGTAACCAATTTCGTGGGTTACATAACAAGTATCACAACACTTAAGGAATTAGTGTAAATTTGAATGACTATTCTGTGCTTGGCAGAGATGAAGCTTATCAACTGCGTAGCATGTCAGTAGTGGATAAAGCTTCGTATATACATGCTAACTGTTTAACCTTTCACAAAATTGTGTGATTGTATAAGTTTAGCAGGGCTTACTACTGGAAGGGTAAGCCGTAGATAATCTTCTGGAAACCATAGGCTACCTTAGTGCACTCAGTAGCAACTTTAAGGTTCCAGGGCAGCCGTCCATAGGGCGTACTGCGTAATGTGCCTCCTCCATCTCTGAGGCCTAGTTCCTTAATAATTAGGCCAAGAGACCAAAAATCCTTCAGTTAGCTAAGCCTTGAAAAAGACCATTGTGGCTACTTCTAGGAATCCTGGTGCAAGCCATCATGCACCTAGTTACACCAAGACAACTCGACTCATCCATGTTTGGATATTCGGAGTGTGTAGTTTATTCTCCTGTATCGGAGAGCAAACCTATATGGGTGTTGGGGAATTAGTTTACACTTTCGCACTGGAGAGCATGGTTGGTCCCTAGGGAAGGTGCAATTCATGTCATATCCCTAAGAAGGGCGCGATCTTCTTTTGAAATGCATGAGTGATCAGTTGTTGTAAGCATGCAACCGAGCTAAGTTGTAAATTACTTCTGAATTCCTCATTAAAAAACAAGTGAAATAAACAAAAACTTAGCTGTAAGGTAGGAATTGCATAACAATTAGATAGTCCTAGGCTTGCAAGGTGGTGCTCGTCGATCTGCTTGAGTTTTTGAGCTTTGATGTAGCGATAGGTCACGTATGGTACTTCCTCAGATTGTAGGTATTCCACTGTTTTTCGATCTCTTTTTTGTTTATGGTGGTAAGGTTATAGCTACCCTTGCCGCCTACTTTACTATACAGACCTTCCAGATATGATCCATCTTTTTGGAACCTTCTCTGCAGGCAATGATTAAGACTTTTCTTAATACTAGATCTCTAGGCTAGAACTACCAGATCTTAGCCCTTTTCTTGTAACTGAATAGGAGCTTCTACTGGTAGGCTGTGATGCAGGTGACGACCTTCTCGCGCTCCTCCTCAACTAGATCTAAATTTGTGGCCATGTTCTTTCTGTTATGCTCGAGCTTGGCAGTAGAGTGTTGATACTTGACGCAATGACATTGGGATGAATGATTGCTTATGAACCAAATGCCAAGGAGAAATGAATCTGACCGGTTGTTCGTCGTTTGGTTGTGCGATATGCCTACAAACATCAGGGCGACATTGACCCTACCAAGTCAATTGCCCACTGCATAAACGGCCAAAGACTTATCTACAGGTATACTTTGCTGGCAAGCAATGCTAGTACTGGCTTGTAGTGTTTGCAGCGGTCGCACTTTTGTACTAACTCCTCAACATCTTGATGCATAGTATGTCAGTAGTAGCCTACGTTAAAAACCCTTTGTGCTAAAAATCAGCCTCCGAAGTGATTTCCACAAACCCTTCATGGATTGAACTTAGAACCTTTAGGTCATTGGGATGCGCTAGGTAGCGGTGATATGGTTCAGTGTAAAATCTTCAGATAAGAATGTTGTTCCATATGTAGTAGCATGCTGCCTTTGTTTGGTGCTTTTTAGACTCCAATCTTTATATGAAGAGTGTACCATTGACCAAGTAGTCTATAATGAAATCTTGTCAGTTTAGAGTTATATTAACCTGTGACACCTCTGCTACTGGCTCCGCCTCTATGCTTGGTTTGTCCAGATACTCTATCGAAATAGAATGCTTGAGTTGATGGTCGAGGACGAAACCTAGGTCGACTAGCACATCTGTGTGGG
The DNA here is from genome assembly GCF_019419815.1 of Pyrus x bretschneideri. Taxonomy (NCBI): domain Eukaryota; kingdom Viridiplantae; phylum Streptophyta; class Magnoliopsida; order Rosales; family Rosaceae; genus Pyrus; species Pyrus x bretschneideri. The sequence continues at coordinate 2,781,589 of NW_025999735.1, read as the reverse complement.
CGTTGTCTGCTCCCGGAACTTGAGTGAGGGTGTAAGTCTGAAATGTCAGCTGCTTTTGTACCTTATCTAGGTATTGCGTCATCTTCGGATGCTTTGCCATATACTCCTCGGTAGTCTGGTTGATGATTAGCTGGGATTTGAAATGAATTACAAGCTTTTTCACTGCCAATTCTTTTGCCATTCAAAGGCCCGTTGGTAAAGCCTCGTATGATACTCCATCATTGAATGCTTTGAAGTCTAAAAAGCTTGGACATAATTGGTATGGCGAGAAGCTACGAAGCTTGAGCTAGCGTGGCGAGGAGAAGTATGACTTTTCATGGTCGGGAGTCGTGAAGCAAGATAGGCATGGCAGGGAACAGCGGAGCTAGGGCTATATTACACGCAGTAGGAGGTAATGCTCAACTTCTGGTATTGGGTCACTCTATAGCTAAATTGCTCCGGTTGCAATAGGAGGTGGTGCTCAATTGTCGGTATATGTTGTTCCTATGTAGAATCTTCTAGGACAACGAGGGCAAAACTTGCTTCCAAGTGTGTCCTTTTAGTGTTCGTCTACCTTTGGCATGCCTTTTGGGCTGAGTTGTTGCGTTTGTCGGAAAACGTTGTGTCCGCCAGTGTCTGTACCTTTATGGTCGCACGTCTAGGTTGGATGAAATAATGCATCATGAGAATGAATGCGTGCGTTTAAAGGTATAACTTAAGTTTTCGGGTTGCAACAATAGTTGCCAAAGTTAGCTTTTGAATTTTTGGTAGTTGTTTTCGCATCAAGGAAAGCTTTTGAACTGTGGCATACAGGTAGTCAGGCCCCTAACTCTTCTTGTATAAGGGTAAACCTTATTGCTGCTTCAGATATCGTCAAGCATGTAAATAAGTTCTTCGCTACTTCCGGTTTGGATAGGTAAGAGATGATATCAAGTACTTCTTCAAGTTCTTGAATTCTTTCTCGCACCCGTCGTTCTATTCGTCTTATTGCTCATTTTCGATTAAGTCCAAAAAAGGGCTTACGTTGATTGATGGATCGCAAAGATAAACGGTTGAGTGCGACTGCTTGTTTGTTCAAACCTTGAATCTCCTTCAGAGTAGTGGGGACTTCATATTCAAGATTGCTAGGATTTGCCTTGAATGTGCTTCGACGGGGTTGGGCTTCGTTGCGTTCGCTAAGTTGTTGATGTGGTTTGATCATTGCTTTGGGTCAAGAAATATGTGCTTCATGTCTCTTAACCTGTCTTCTGTTAAGGAAGAGTTGTCTTTCTACACTTCAGTAGCCCTACGGGAGTAAAGAACTTTTTCCTTGACTCATTGAGTACTTGCATAGTGTATCGTCAAGATGTGGCCTGGTTTGACTTGATCTCTCCACTCTTCCTCTAGGGATGCAGAATCGAATTTTTTGATACTCGATAGAGGTTACTGCGCTCAGTCTCATTAGCCAGTGCTGACCTAGAATCCCATTATAGGGAGACGGGTCGCTAGTTATTATGAACGTCTGCTTTGAGACCACTAAGGGTGTTTTCACTTTGAGTGTTATTTTGTTAATGGCAGTCGAGGTGTGATTATTTTATCCGATGTACCTTCGTTCAGTGTATGATCATGTTTTCCAGGCTTATCTGTTGAATGATTGTGAGTTAGAATAAGTTAATTGTCTTGCCGTTATCTATCATCATTCTGTCGACTATGACATGGTCTAGTTAGACATATATCATTAGTGTGTCGTGGTGTGGAAAGTCGACACCTTTGGCATCCTGTTCAGTGAAGCCAACGATGGGTCCAAGTTGGGTGTCGACTGCCTAGACCTGAGAGGCTAAAAGAATTTGTTGGATTTTCCTCTTCTTGGAGTTGTTGGTTACCCCTAAGTGTACGGATTAAGTGAAGATGTCATTGATTCGTGGTTAGCAACTCTTCGATTGTGTCTACGTTCCTTCTAGGCTACGCAGCTGACTTGTCCAAGTATCTATCGACCTTGCCTTCTTTCACCAGCTTCTCTAGGTAATTCTTCCAAGTGTAGTAGTCGTCGGTTGTATGACCGGGATCTCGACGAAATACGCAGTATTTGGTGTGGTCTACTGGGAGTCCTTTTTGCTAAAGTTAGATCTTCTTTCATGATCAATTCTCTGAATAATGTGTGGTCTACTGGGAATCCTTTTTGGAAGGTTGTACTAGCTATCCAGTCGTTGCAACCGACTATCTTCGCCTTCTCTACTTTGAACCTCTTCACATAGTAGCAAAGCGACTCCTTTGGGTTCTTCTTGATGTTGAACTAGTGGTCGGACTTCTTCTTGATCTAGCAATAAGATGAATACTCTTTGGTGAAAATCAAAGAAAGTTCGTCGAAACTCCAAACAAATTGTGGCGGCAAGGTGTAAAACTAATGTTGCACTTCGCCTTGTTGAGTGGTGTCAAATATCTTGCACATGAGTTCATCATTATTCCGATAGAAGATCATTGCGCTTCGGTAGTACTTTGAATGATGTGAAATGTGGCATGCTGAGCTTGTGTTGAAGCTCCGCTTGCTCGATCTCGTCCATGAAGGGTGACCTGATTATGTTGGTCATGTCCCCAACATAATGCCTCGTCAGTGACTTCGTTGCTCTAAAAATGGTGTGCTCATTCAGTTAGGAGTCTTTCTACTTCTTCCTGAATTTGCCTTTGCTAGGGTAGTAAAGCTCTCGGCTGCCCTTGGTTGTGACTTGTTGTTCTAGGTTGCTTTTCCATATATTCAGCTCGTTTATATTACGACTACGGTGCATGTAGTATGTTTCTAACAGGCAAGCGAATTACTTGCAGGCTGTCAGTTGAACTAGAGCCAGATTGAGTGATTGTTTCTATTCGTTCGTCGTGCTACCTACTCCAATATGAGTTGGATGATGCTCCTTGTGGGCTTAACCGCGAATGAACATTTTGCCTGAAAGGTTACTTATGTTGATTATCAAAGTATGGTCCTAACCATGAATGTATGCTCGTTCGCGGGCCTATCAAGAGTGCACGCTCTTTCTCGTGCTAAGATGAGAGCACATGTTATCTCAAAGGCCCAGTCGGGAGTGTACACTGCCAGAATGCTTGATTTGTGACTGGTCGAGTGGAGCACGCTGTATCTCGATGAGCTGCAAGAACTGATTCACCAAGGTCGTCTACTGCACGATGGCGAGACAAGTGTTATTTGCCATTTGGGTTAGAAGAGCTTAGACGGTATGCATCTCCTTGCATAGTGAATGTGTAATGGACTCTAAGCATGAGATTTGAGTTGGGAAATGTCAAATCTGTGTAGAAATGGGGTGAAACCGATTTAATAGTTGGTCTAGAAATTTGAAGTCAGGATGGTTGAATCGGTCTTAGACAGGTTGGGATTGCTTGTTGGACCACGGGAGTGGGTTGGATCGCGGAAGTGGGCAGAGTCACATGTGTGGTGCATGGGAGTGGTGTATTACCGAAAGTGGGCTAGATCTAGGACAAAAGGATTGTCGACGCAACTCGAGCATATAATACGCCTTGGGCCTGTGCTGTTAGGGCAGCGACTTGGGCTAACTTGTGACAGACCTAGCTCAACTGCTTGGGCTGCCTCTTGGGTTACTAGCGTAGCTGCTCCCTGCTCACAGTGCACTTGTTGCCATGGAGCTGGTCCATTCCCCACTGCCACGGTGGTCTCCGTGGCTACTATGGTGGTCGTGCTCCATGGTTGCGAAGTTGCTCCTCTTGCCATCGCGTTAAGCCTTGTGGATCGTTGTGGTGGGCTACGTCTCGTCCTCCATCATTTGATCCGAATCTTTGAAATAGGAAGTTCTGTTCGTCGTGGTTTCCAAATTTCCCACCATTATATTTTTCTCTTACCTTTATTCAAAGAATTAAAAAATTCTAGGAACAAGAAAATATGAAAAATTTACGAACGAATGAGAAATGTGAAACTTTGAATGCAAGAGCATTCTTCAAGCGTGTGAATCAAACTCTCAATGAACCAATTTGTGGATGCAAATTTCCGGTGTTTTCTCCTTTGACGAAAATGGACCTGCAAAATAATAACATCTAAAATTAAGACCAAAAGCCACACGCCCATGATGAATAGGGGGCTTTGGCCGAAAAATCTTCAATGCCAAAGTTAGAATTCTGAAAAGAATGTGTTTAGGAGTTTGTGAGTAGCAAATGACTTAGCTATTTAGTGGGATAATAAGGCTATTTATAGGGAAGTGGCCGGCCATATATGGTGTAATTGGGTGAATAATTGCAAGATATTATGTGAAATAATATCTTGCAATTAACATGGCAATTAATCCTAATTTATATAGGAAATTTGGGAGTTACCTTTTGAATAAGGATTTGATGAGGAGTGATGAGAGGGATTTGAATAAATACCATTTTGATCACGTTTGACTCTTCCTTGATTGAGTTGTTATTGTCCGTTTCACGTGTGTGGGAATCTCGGTGTGCCTCGAGGGTAATTTTGTCCTTTTCGCCCAAAAGTCCACGTGTCACCTCCATAATTTTCTTGATTAGTTTTTGCTCCACAATAGTAAAAGAGGTGGAATCCAAGTAGGGAACTTCCCATCATGTAATTCTACTCGAACAAGATTTTATCACCTAAACTTTAGTATTCATATCTGATTAGGTATAGTATTCGTATTAGGATTGCTTTAGCTATAAAATCCTAATAATACACTCTCATTATTAGCGTACAAGTATTATTGAAATCAATCTCTACAATCCTTCAACACTTGCATACAACATACTTAAAACCAAATATTAAAAATTGGTCTTAATAGCCATGAGATCCATGATAAACAAACTTCTATCATGAGCTAATATCCATGAAGAACCACATGGAATCACATTTTACAAATTAAACATTATCTCCAAGATTACTGTCATGAAATTAACAAACACATGAAACTCCAACAAGATATGAATGAATCATTGCACAGTGTTAGTCTTATACGTGCAATATGTATAACACTAAGCATTTGTTCCCCTTAATGACTGAAACCACAATCAAGCTGTAATACTTCTAAAGAAGCCTTTATAGTTGCATATCTGCTACAATACTCAAAAGAGTTGTTGCAATTATAAACTGACATAACTAAAAGCTGAGAAACTAGGAAAATTTCCGTAGTAACTTAACACAGCATCAATCTTTAATAGTTAAGATAGGCTGTAAAATCCTTATTACATTAAAAACTGAAAAAACAAATCAAAAGCCCAATGGCTCCCACTGGTATCGTGGATTCAAAATCAATTTAAAACTCAATTATAACACATGCTTCCTGAAAACTCATATAGCCCTAAATTTATGCAAACAAACAAGGACTTCACATGGGCTTAATTAGAAATACTTTGGCTGGTCAACTACAACCACCATCCTTTTTTTTTTTCTTCTTTTTGTGCATATACTTTAAGCAAACTAAATTTATTCCTACAGATTTTGAAAAGACAGTAAGACATAATGTCCGATTTTGGTAAACTGAATTCAAATGAATGCTCCCACTAATTTACTAGATCAATAATGAATAGGAGAACTTGCAACATGTTTCCTGAAGGATTCATTTTTAAGAGCAACATGAATATGTATCAACTTAATCTCAATTCATGCATTTTTATCCATTCCAACACTCCCCCGCACGTGAGACCCCACTTATGGGTCACACGTGAATTTCCACACATCGGCAACCACGTGGAGCCATGTCGGGACTCACCCAATCACGCGGGGCCCATGGGGACCCACCCAAACACGTGGCATCTTTGGCCTACGTGGACAATCACGCGGGGCCAATGGGGACCCACCCAATCACGTGGCAGTACGGGCCCGTCCCCTGGCTCTGATACCATGTGGAAATTTTCAGGTCGACGGGCCGAGGGCCCACTCCAACAACACCGATACTGTCCCCACTTAACCACCTGCACAATCCTCAGGTGGGGGGTTTATCACAAAAGGCCTCGGTGTTAATTAGAGAGGGGTATTTCTATTTAAAGCACTCTTCTCTTCTCCCTCTGTCCGATGTGGGACTGGGGGTTCCAACAATCTGTAAACTTTATATGATGAACTTAATCTGAATGAAACAATGAAGTTTGATAAAATCATTGTAGTCATTTAAACTAAAATAATATGCACCGATAGACATTAATCACTGTTATCCTTATTGTCATGGCATAATTTTTTTCGTACCACCCAAGTATGAGACCGAATCTTATCACAAGAGATTAGGCAATACACCAACATTACTTCATCCAAAACTTAAAATTTAAGAAAAGAAACCGAAATGCATTGGTAAGAGAGCTTCTACAATATCTATTTTTACAATTGAATCACCAGATGAAGATAAGCCTTGTCAGTTGCCCTAAGCTCATTCATAATGTTTATACAAGAAAACAAAGTACTTTAGAATATCAAACTTTCTTTGCACTTAATAAGTCTCCTTATTATTAATCAAGTTCCACATGTCTATTTTTACAATTGAATCACCAGATGAAGATAAGCCTTGTCAGTTACCTTAAGCTCATTCATAATGTTTATACAAGAAAACAAAGTACTTTAGAATATCAAACTTTTTTTGCACTTAATAAGTCTCCTTATTATTAATCAAGTTCCACATGTCTGTTTTTTAGACAAGTAAAACAAAGTTAACTCAAAGTTTGTAAACTATTTACTTTGATCAAAACTTTTAAGATGAAAACTCACTATAAAACTTGAGGAAAGACTTCAATGTAACAAAACATGATATAAGTCTAATCCTCACAACTTTATAAGCTTGGTTTTACTAGATTGGGCAAATTAGTGAATGTGAAGCCCACATTCTTTTTTAATTCTCCCACTTTGATGAACACAAACTAGTCACTATTTTTTTTTACTTCAAAAGAACTAATACAAAACTATCAAACAAAGTTTTATTCAAAGTACTTTTTGTTTACTCTTTCAAGTTCAATTAATCTCAAACATGCATTTAACAAACTACAGACTTGTCTTTATATACAAAATATAGAACCACTATTTCCATTTATAACCAAAATACACCCTAATTGAGGCAGCTAAAACTGCGAACATATAAACTTCTTAGTTAATTAACACACGCAGTCAATAAGATGATGTACTTAATTTTAGGTTATTAATTTGGTTATCTTTAGACTTTTGCCAAACCTTAGGCAATATGCATAAAAGAAAACTATGTGCATCTATATTGCAAGTACCTTTACTGAAACTTCTCTATTATAGAGTTTATGAACCTTTATTCTAGAATCCAAAAAGTCTAATAGTCATACATGAATAGGTATAAATCGACCATAGATTCCAACCATATGTATACCTCAGCCAATTTCGATTATCCTTATGCTCAAAACTTTATGTATCAAAAGTTATACTTAATATGAAATTATAACACGGGAATTTAGTGAAGAAAACAAAAAATGAGATATATAGAACTTTACATGAGGTAAGATTAATCATGGTGGGATTCTAAATACTAGTCAGCTAGTAAAAAGCAAACAAGTTGTAGCATATTAGCTAACGATTGAAAAATGTAGTCCATCCTGACAAATTAATCTTTAAATTAAAAGTAAGACAACTATAAGATTCCACCCTACATCAAATCATGATGTATAACTTTAGTGATATAACTCATGGCAACATAAGTGTGACATGTACCATGTTTGACAATCCATATAGTCATACAAAGTGCAAACCCTGCTTAAAAATACTTCTACATGTTAGTCAATGCATGATATAGATATTGTCTTGGTTAAGAATACCATGCATTCTCTTCTTAAATCGGTCCCAGTCCAAAATCGTATGAATGTAAATGAGTTCTTGATGGAACTGGAGAACAAAATACTCATAAAAATTGTTAACATCCTTTAACCCCATAACTATATAGTTTATAGTTTCGACACCGTTGGATGAAGAAATACGGATAACAATTTCTTTTGTTCATAATACTACCATAGCTATGTCTGAATTTCCTGTAGCCTTGCTTTCATATCTTTGTGATATGGGAAAACAAGCACTCTCTATCTCAGCCACTTCAATTTCTTCCATCTCTTCCCTGTCAACCCTGCAGCAGCGTAGATACGGCAGAGTTGCCATTTTCTCCGGCAACTTAACCTGGAATTCAACGAAACCGAGGTGAGTTTGACGTGAATATGATGTATCTCAGTTTCTAGTGAGATTTTCTAGTTATCTGGGTGGTTTTGAGTTGAAAATTGAGGGTTTTAACCCTATTCGTATATGTTCTTCCTCTCCACAGTTTTTTTGGTGAAAACTCGATGGTTTTCGAGCCATTTTTCAGCCAACGTCAACCACGGCTAATCCGGGGAAAGGTATAATCCTAATCTACACTTGTTTATCTTCATTTTGGTAGGTAGAATGTGGGAAATGATTGAGTTTTGAGCTCAATTTGGAGCTTTGATTCGCTGCCCAGATTCCGGCCGAATTCGGCGACCTTCAACCAGGTTGACCCGACCACATTTAAAAAAAAAAAAAAAAAAAAAAGGCCCAAAACCGGAACCGGCCCAAGCCTAAATTCGTGGTTCAGGTTCGACCCCGATCCACTAGACCGACCAGGATCCATTCAGAAATTGAAGGGAATATTATTTCAGAATATTCTGTTAACTTTAACAGAATATTCTTTCTGAGCAGGGAATATTATGTTAAAGTTGATTGTTGACTATTAGTTAACTTTTGTTGACTTTTTCGAAATTTTCTCGGAAACCTTCCTAAGCTAATTTTGACGCCCCAAATCCATTTTTGACATCCATTTTGGGAAATTCCAAAGTTTAACGTAGTTGACCGCCGGGGACGTCTTGGGTAACCTTTTAGGGTTGATTGTTGACTTTTCGTTGACTTTTTGTGAAAATTGGTCGGGACCCTTTTTAGCATATTTCGACGCTCTAATTCCAAATCCACACTCCGTTTTCCCAGGTTTGATCGTTTAAATTGAGTTTTACTAATGGGTCCCAATATTATGCTTAGGTGTGATTACAGAGACTCCAGCTTTCCAAGTTCGAGTGCCTATGATCTCGCAAGTATCTGTGAGTGGGTCTTTTCTTACACACACACACACACATTTAATAATGAATTTTCTATGTGATGTCATAATTAAATTAACGATTATAAGAAATGTCGTAACGATGAGAATTAGGAAATTGTTATAAATCCTATGGGATACCTTAATTAGATTTACAGCTATGAATAGTATTATGTTGACTACAATCATCGAATCACTATGGCATGACTATATTTACTTTATCTGCTCATCGTGTGCTAAACTGGTGTCAGTACTCGCCCAAGCTAGGGCTAGGCTTCATGTGTTTGTTCACAACTCACTATACGCTCACTTTAGATCCATTGTAGGTGCCATTCCTGTCCTAGATTGTTATAGGCAATTAAGACTCTTATATGACGCGCATAGTGCCACTCTTCACATGATTATAGTACTATAGCATAAATCATTATTACACCCAATCATGTTCATGTCAGAATATCTCTGCATGAACTCGTGTGTCAGCATATGTCGATGAGCACTCCATATGATAGGTTTATTTCTGTGAGATATTGTGATTACCAGAAGTTATATGCTTATTTATGAATTGTTATGAAGTATTGCATTTTTAAGGTATTGCTGGTTAAGGTAAGTAATTTTCATACTATACGTGGTATGTTATGTTTGGAAACTATACTTGTTTTACGGCAAGGGGTTATTACATTTTCGAAAGGGTTTTTACAAAATTTTATTTTTAGGCCCACTCACCCTTTTTTTTTGCCCATCCATGTTCTTGTAGCTGTGCTTTCGCATCTACGAGAATTCTTGGAAAATTTTGGTACTGGAGATTACCTTCGATGGTATAATTCTCAATCCATCACGTGTGGAATGTGTTCATTTCCCGCTCACTAACACACTCTTATATTTAGGCACTTTTAGGTTTAAATTTACTCACATTTCCACATCACTACACTTTATGGCTTCGTTACCCTTCAAGTGTCGGCCAACACAACTCGATTCAGATTCCAGGTGGACATTCCAGGTCGGGGTGTGTCATTTATTATATAAATTAATTTTCTTTTTAATTACCTCTTTAATTTTTTTCATTTTTTTGGTTATTTTTTGTTCTTCTGCTCCAAACCCCATTATAATTGTTTTTTGTAATCTACCTATATCACATGTTAATTGTATTTATCTACCTGTATAAAATATTCATATTTATAATTAACATATATCACTGCTTAATGTATCTTACATGTAGGTATTATATTTTGTATTTTGTAGTTAGGTTTCATATCTCGCTTATAGGTAGAATACACTTTTTTAATTGTCTATCTATTTATGTCGTAGGTTTTGTTCATAGTGTACCTATGACACGGATTAATTGTATTACATTTTTTTTTCTTTTTATAATATATCTTTATCAGAGAAGTTAATGAATTTAAATTTTTTATTTAAAAAGACAAAATTGAATAATTGATATAAAAATATGTAATTAGATAGCTGGACCCAGTCCTAAAAACATCTTATGCTTTTGGACCTAGATCTAAAAGCCCCTTAAATTAATTAGGGATTTTTACTTCATTATCTCAAGATATTATTTCCTATTTAATATCTTGAAAATATTCTTTCCATACACCTTAGCCAATAGGATGACGCCATGTGTAGGGTAAAACCCTAACACTATGGCCAGCTCTCTCCCCTACATATATCTCCAATTTTACCAAATTTCGGTAAGCTTTTGCTACCACTACAAGCCCTAAATACTTACTCTTTTCAAAGCAACTAACTTAGGCATCGGATATCCATTGGTCTAACCCTCCTCCCCACCCCCCCCCCCCCCCAACAACAAAAAAAACCCCCAACACCTCGTGGGTGCGTAAGGCTTAGGTTTTTTTATCAAAGGTTTTGATTATTTTGCAAGTGCATTTTTATCAAAGCTAAAGACGGTAGAAATTTGCATTGACATAAAAGTTGATGATTGAATTACTACTTAGGCGTTAATAAACGTGCTCATTTCCTATTGGTGACACATCATTTAATTTCTAAATTTTGTCTACAAATTTAGTCTCCCTAGCATTACTCTTGGGGAATTTTGTATGTACTCACTAAAATTTAGTTGGTTCTCTAATTTTACATTAAAAGGATGAAGCAACTGTTAGAATATATAGGTGTCATTAGGCCATCTCCAACCTAATGGGCTATGTTTAGGCCCATCCAGAGTTATAGCCCTGCAAGAAATCATTTTTAAATAAACAGTGTTAAGTCATATTTATATACCATCTCCAACCGAAGGGCCTATTTTTTGGCCCCTTCAATAATTTATTATTTTTAAATTTGTTCTTTAACACTATTGGTCAATTGAATTAAACTACCGTATTAAAATAAATTTATCCAGACATATTTTGAGAGTCATTTGTCGCTAAATGAATAAGGTTATCTGGACATATTTTGAGTGTCATTTGAAAAAATATTGAAAAGTAAATAAATTTAGATTATTGAAAGAGGTAAGAGAGGGGTGTGTATGAAAAGAGTGTTTGACGTTCAACACGAGATTTACCTCAAGAAAGAGAGAATATGTATGTCACTTTTGGAGGGGGCTAATAGACAATGTTTGTGTAATGTTATGAGGGATTTGCGCTTCGATATGACTTCTTAACAAAAATAATCATGCACTGAATGAGGTGCTGGTTTGTTTAGGTTCTTTTCTTACACCTCGAGTGAACGAGACTTGAAATCCAATGTGAAAATGTGCATGCCTAAATTCGTAAATGGAAATGAGATAATAATATTGAAAGCAAACAACTGAATGTAATCGTTTCATGATTGAGTCAAAATTACAAACGTTCATACCAAAGATTCATGCGTAGATGAGCCAACTTACATGACTAAAAGTACATAGATTTCAAAATGTAAAGAACGCAGTAAAACTCTTGCAAGACTTAAAGCATCGTGGCAGGATGATACTAGAGGAGTCCGCCCATTCGTTTCTGGACCGGTGACTGTGAGTTTAAATTAAATTTTCATACTTAATTAATTAAAAAGAACTGAATGAATTTTTGTAAGCAATTAATTATAACTATGACTATAAAGTGGGTGACAGTAGTGTGTGTGCAAGTGCAGCAAAGCGATGAAGATGTTCAATCAGGGCATGCTGAAGACTAAGCTATGCAACAAGTGGGAGAAGATGGGGATGTGTCCATACGGCAAGATTCAACTCACCGGGAGCTCCGTCCCGTGGCAAGGCACCTACGCTACAAGACTCAGCCCCGTCGGATGGTGTTAGCTAGCGGCGTGTGCCCTTACGATCATCAGTGCCACTTCCCTCACTCTCTAATGAGCGGGAGAAGTTGCAGCTGGCAGTCTTATTTGAAGGAATTAAGTATATTACTTTAGTGGCATGCATGCTTCATGCATTGCTGGGAGGGAAATGTGGATTTTGATATACTTATTTTCTTAATTAATTACTATATACTTGAAATGAGTGGCTCGTTAATTCAAGTTATATCCACGGTTGTACACACTACACAACGTTCAATTCAAGTAAAGTTGCGGGTGCCAGTTCGTACTGGTGTGTTTGTTCTTATGCGGTTATTTTGGTTGTGCTTGGCTGTCTATGGATTCATTCTCGATTTGATTCCTACATGGCAATCTCCGGTGAGTGCTGGTGAGAGACATTTGGCGGTGGGCTACTTCTCCTTGATGGGAATTAGGATTTTCTCGGCTATTGTTTGTTTATTGTTTGAGCCTCTCTTGGAATGGGCTAGGCTGTTGCTTTTTTGGGAGTGGGCTAGGCTGTGACCTATGTTTATTTTTATTTTAGTACATCAATATTTAAACTAAAGGGAATGAGAGTTCAGTTAAGCCACACAATGAATAATCCAAGACATCTTATTTTCAAGTGAAGAGCAATATCACCAGAAGTAGTACTGAGCGGTTGTGGCCTATGTTTATTAAGTATTGGGTTTGTAATATTTAGATGGACTAATATTTAAGATTTGGGGATTTTAGGTATATACTTTAAATTTTATTTGAAAGTATATAATCAGTATCCCTCAAACCCTATTTGCTATATACTTCGCCTATTGCCCGGAATAGTGTGATGGTGGCATCGCTGCTCTGTCTGGTCCAGCTTTTATCTATTAAGGGTACAAGTGTAATACAGTTAGAAATACAATTAGTAATATAGTTAGTAAGGTTGTTAGGATTTCTCTTCTAAAAACTGTGTGTGTAATCTTCATTTTAGTGAGTTAATACAAATCCTATTTCTCTCTCTACATTCTCTATCTCTCTATTATCTATGTGTTCATCATTCTCTTCATCCGTTGTTCTTGATTTCTCTTCAATTTCCAAACACTGCAATGTAGTTAACATGATATCAGAGCCACCAAGCTCACGCCTTGGATTCTGGTGGTTCCATTTCCCATTATTTTTCATCTGTTTCTAGCTTAGTTTCTTTCCAAAGTTTCATTAGATGTTTGATTAAGTTTCTGGGTGTTTCTGTGATCGTTCTTTTACTTCTGGGTTATTTTTCTCTACTGTGATCAGAGATTTCTCCATTGATCTCGATGAATCATCTTTCTTTCCGAAGTCGGATTGCGAATCACAGACAAAGAGGCCATTCACGCTGCTGGCTTTTGGTGTTTGCTGACCACCATCACGATGCAAACCAAATTAGGCTGTTGATCAAATTGCTATAAGATACACATATCAACATAAACTAATTGAAATATGATGGTGGGATATTCACCCTTAATATGGTGTTGGCTTTGGTATTCGTATGTCAGAATTAATTTCTTGATGTGTTCATCTTTCTGGTGCGGAATTCAAGCAATATAGTTCATTCTTTTTGTGAGGCATCTTTGATATAGTTCTGGTTTGCTTCCTTGGCGTTTTTTTTTTTTGGGTCAAGATTGGAGTTCTTATCAGGTTCATGATTTCTGATTTTCACAGTGCACATAATTTGTTTGATTAAATGTTTCAGTAAGAAAATATTCACTATGTTGTTCATCTTTCTTATGAATCTCTTATGGAATATTAGTGTAATATTTGGGATATTTGGATTCAAGAATATTGATCGTTGTGGTCAGTTTGAGTTTTCTTTAGGTATTCAACAAGGTGAATTGTAGTGAAAAGTGAATGAAAGGTGCAATCGTAAAGATGGGTTTTGATTTTTGTCTTTCTGCTTCATTGAAATTCTGCTCTGTTTATCTTTATTGGGTTTGATTTTTCTGCGAATCTTGGTATGTTTGGAGAAATGAGTGTGAATTCTTGAGTTCTGGCATATACTAGTTTATGGTTATTCAGATTATGGTTTATGACAAACTGAGAAGTGTGATGTCTAAGAAGATTGTTCAGAAGCTTATTGAGGAGTTTGTACAATATGTTCCCTTATCACAGCCTATAATTTCAGAGTCTAACCAACTCAGTTGTTAGCATGTATCTACTGTAAGTCCGGTTATATGTGTCTCAAAAGATGAAGTTTGAAGAAGTTGTTAATGGTAAATCCCACGAAGGGTAATTCCATGTTATGAATAGGTAGTGTTGTGAATTGGTAAAATCCACAAAGGGCGATCCCGTGGACATTAGTGTAGTGTGGTATAGTATTGGCAGAAAGCCATTAGAAATGGGCAAGAAGACATTAGTACTTGAAGATTGTTGGCACGAAGCCATTAAAAGTTGAAATTTGTTGGCATAAAGCCGTTAGTAATTAGTTTTGATTGTGGGCATGAAGCCAATATTAAATGAAGTTGTTGATAGTAAATCCCATGAAGGGTAATCCCGTAAGAAATTGTTATAACCGGCATGAGGGTGTGTTACAACTTTATAAGAGACTGTTCTTTGTGAAGCTCCTGTCAAATGCAGAGCAATATTAGACTTTTGGATGTGTGCAGCATAAGTCTTTTCTAAGATCTTGGTCTGTATGTTGCAGTGAGGCGGTGAATATATTTGGGGGAAAATGTGTATCATATTTGGTCTGGACAATCACTTTCACAGGTTCGAATTTGAAGGGAGTTTTCTGTAAAGGTGGAACAACATGTTCTTTGGGAGCTTCCTCACTCATAGTAGAGTTTGATCTCGAACAGTTATGCTTTAAACTGGTGCTCTGCGGCTTAATCTTTCATTTAGTTCTTCAAGAAGCTCAAGAAACACAATAGAGAGTAGCCAGATAGATGGTTTCCTCACATTGCTTTGCACTCTCGTGTTCCTACTGCTCCTTGTTGGGTGTTCCAGAAGGCCAATCTATCTGTTCCTAGTAAAGCAGCTGATCCCACCAATAGACAGCCTCTACAAACTTCTCCTCCATACGGCATTGCTCATCGAGGTTCAAATGGAGAGATTCTTGAAGAAACTGTTGCTGCATACATAAGAGCTATTGAAGAGGGTGCAGACTTCATTGAAACAGATATCATATCTTTGAAAGATGGTGTTCTTATATGCTTTTATGATGTGACCCCTGATGATACAACGGATGTTGTCGAACACAAGGAATTTGCATAATCAAGTTGGAAGGTGTTTACAACAGTAAGATCACTTGCTTTATAACTTAGATGATAATGGTTTTGATATGGAACATGGTGATACACATCTTCATATTATGACATGGAATGAATCTGAGGTGGATGAAGATGAATTGCAAGATTGCAGATGGTTCAACTCTGTGTTTTGTTTTCTGGTTTCATAGTAATGATTGCAAATGTTTTTCCCTAGTTGAGATTAAGGGGGAGTATTAAGGGTACAAGTGTAGTACAGTTAGAAATACAATTAGTAATATAGTCCATAAGGTTGTTAGGATTTCTCTTATAAAAAATGTGTGTGTAATCTTCATTTAGTGAGTTAATACAAATCTTATTTCTCTCTCTACACACACTCTCTCTCTCCCTTTCTAATATCTCTGCGTTCATCATTCTCTTCATCCGTTGTTCTTGATTTTCTCTTCAATTTCCAAACACTACAATGTAGTTAACACTCTCAAGCTGGTGAGTCCATAACTAGACTTCTGAAGTAACGGTATTTGGATCAGCCTTACTTCGACCCTAGAAAATCATGGCCTTACATTCGAGTATGAGATAAGCCAGTGGAGATGGGTTAATGAGGGCTGCATTCAGATGGGTTAATGAGGATCTGATTTCATTTCCTCTAATACATCAATTTTCTCTAAAATTAATGACAAATTGTTTTCGCTCAAGAAATTTTTTCCTATACTTGTAACATAAGTGGTACACTGCGTGTTATTATATAAGTAGTGGGAATTTTTTTTTTTTTTATGTTTTTATTTTTTTAACACAAGAATATCACCACTTGTATAGGGACACGTGATATACCACCCTGTATTCTAGACACATGAAAAAATCTCTCCAACAAACCTTATCTCCTCATTGGATTTTATGTTAAATTTTTTTATAAATTACCATCTGTGCCTCCGACATGAACACATACAACTAGATATATACACTTTGTATGTTATTTCTTCTATTAGAGTTATAGATTAGAAATTAGAGGAGATGAGTCGGAATCACTATTCCTTAGCCTCTTGCACAAATTTCGAGGCTCTAATCCCAGTCATGCTCGTTCATGACGCAATTTCTCTGTGAGAGGTTTTCTCTAATTCTGAGAGTCTTTTCCACTGTTAGTGTGAGTGGTTTCCCTGCCATCTAATTATGTTGATGCGGGCCCTCGTTGTGGCTGAGGTCGGTGGAAGATCTTTCGTTCTCTAAGTTTCATCTTTTTGTTCGTTTTGCTGCCTTCACCTCCTGCTATCCATACCGATTTATCCTCTTCTTCAATTCTCATGGACGTCCATCTTCCTCAACCAATTTCATTCTGGTTTGCAGTTTTTAACGCAATTTGTTGCAATCTTTCGAGAAGGTGTGTAGAGTTCCGATGATCACGCTGGCTCAGGTGTTTACAACACCACCTCCCTATCTCTGTCTGCCTGTGTTGGCAGTGTTGTCTGTGGTAAATCCACGGACTTCTTTCAATTTCTGGTTGAGATTAGCACAACGTTCGTGGCTAGGTGACGGGATTTTCGTGCTTTTAATCTCTGCGGTGCTACTTGGTAGGATTTCTGGCGTTTGCTGGGGAATGCGAAAAGGATTGATCGGGAAATACTATTGCAGTGGTGGCAGCAGGACTATAGAATTTTCTTTTGTTTCTGTTTCTAGCTTTAGGCCATGGTTGGGCCTTTTGAGTTTGTTGTGGCAGCCCCTGTTTTGTTTTGTTTTGTTTATATGTGTATATGGGTCTTAGGTTGTAATCTAAGTTTGGAATAAAAATTTTGTTCCTTTCTACGGAAAGGATTTACCAAAAAAATAAAAATCCCAGTCATTCTCTAGAACAGATACGAACCTGGACAGAGTGCTTTCTTAAAATTGTACAAAGAAGTTTATTTCTCAATAAAAATGGGTGGCATGGGAGTATGCGGAGTGTTGAAAATACTCTTGTGCTACAGAGCATCTACTCTTACAAGGTATATTTTTTACTTGTTAATTGCTTTAACATCATTTTATGAAGATAAAATTAATTGGGTTGAAACTTGAATTATGGTTCGTGTTACGATTATTTGTCATAGTTTCATTTCATTTTCACTTTAAAGTCAAATCCGCAAATTAAAGTTATTTTTCCATCCGTTTTTGTGCGAATCATCACATTTCGAAACTCAAATTTCCATCTGTTTTTGTGTTCTATGTTCAAAACTTCAAATAGCCACCTTGAAGCTTCAACTTCCCTCGTCATATATTTTTGGGTCTTCAAAAACAATTTTTATGACTATCAAACTTCCAAATTTTCTACAACTTCGAAGCAAATGACTCATTTTACAGATCCTAACATTATAACTAGCATAAACAATACAGATTAAAAGCTTAAACCACATGAAGGAAAGGGAAATTTGAGTAAAGTCCATAACCATTGCATTTTGTCTCATTCAGCGGTATTGTGAATCCTATTTTTATCAGACAGATGATTTAGATGTGTCTACAAAATATGTTCTCTCTAACATCACTCTTTCTTTCGTCTCATTGACAAAGAGGTTTGAATTTAGGGGCATTTAGACTTAAGGACCTAAAGAAGATTATTTTTTTCATTATAACCGGGATGCTTTTATAAATTTAGTTTTAGTCCCTAACTTTAAAACTCATTATCAATCATATTAAATACCCCAGCCCATTATTTTCAAATTTTTTTTTTCCTAAAATACCTAATTTAATCATCAATAAGGCCTTAAAAATAGAAATTTCTATTTCTACTTATCAAATTTAGTAATTTAAAATGAAAGACTTTTTAAATCATTTTGCTAGTGAGAATTAAACTATATAAAAATTTATACATACAATCACAAAACCAAACAAATAAATTAATATGCAGACACAATAAACAATATGCATTATAAAGGTACATGAATATATACATAGGTGCATATATATAGGTACATATATACATAGGTTCATATGTATAGGTACACAAATGTACATATAGGTGCATATATATTGGTAACATATATACATAAGTTCGTATATATAGGTAACATATATACCTATTCATATGTATAAATACACAAATGTATATAGAGGTGCATATATATTGGTACATATATTTATGTACATATGCACAGGTACACAACTTATGTATACATATATATACGGGCATATAAACATAAATGTACTATTACCACTTAAGCAATTTTTGTACCCATATTGAATACAAATTAAGTAAAAATATTCTGTTTATAATACTAAAAATAAAACAAAACAAAAGTTATATATAAAGTCAAAGGACCAAAATCAGTATTTAATCTTACACCCAACTTTAATGAAAAATAGATCTTATTTAAGAATTATAATCTAGTTTCCTATTGAATTTAAGATTTTTTTAAAATATTAGAAATGGAAGTACCACTAAGCTAAGAGCTTGTTTAACATAGATATTTATTTTTCACATATTATGTCATAGTAGTCCAATCCAATCTCTAGCTTGGAATCTACACATCCAATTACATGCAACCTTAATTACATCTTATGGCTCCCGCCTCTTCTTTTCTCACTTAACCTTTTTTTATCTCATTATTTCAAATCAGAATCGTTCGAGTAAATCCCATTTAAACAGAATCCAAATGCTTTTGTTTTCATTAATTATTCTTGTATCTGTAATAAACCAATCTAAATTCAGTTTTTATATCAAAATCTAGCTTTTCTTCTTTTTCAAAAGGAAAAGACGCTGCAATGCTTTATGTTAAGACTTTTTACAAAAATAATGAATCAGTGGACTATGAGTTTGACTATTCAATACCACACACAACATCAGATTTTCTCCATTAATTGGTTTGGGTGGCACACAACTTAAAGGAACAAGAAAGTATAGATTGGCGTAGTACTTTCATTCATGTTTTATTTTTAGTATAGTGTGACTTGTTCGTCAATTAATATATGTTTTTATTTATTTCATACATCATAAGATGACTCTTTGTTTGATACAAGTACTAGTGGGATGAGAGCATTGGCTTCAAGATCACGGGTGTAAGGATGATTGATTGGAAAACATAAGATGACCGTTAATTTCTTCCTAGCTACCATAAACCTTCTAGACTTCATCCTATTTCCAAGCTTTTCGTTCACTGCAAGACAAATACAAATTTCGGTCAATCAAATACAATTTATATTAGAGAAGGACCTGTTTGATAAATCATTTTCAAATCAATTGCGTATTTAATAAGTGAAAATTTTGGTTGAACACTTACACCAGCCAGCTAATTCGTCCTAGCAGCAGGAAGACGCAATGGTCCAGTAGTTGCTTGAGATCCAGCCTATTGGGAATTTACTTTCCCAATCTCCTCTTCCTGAAATTTTAAGGATTTTTAAATTTATTTTTCCAATTTAAACATATAGATAGATGAATTGTTTCAAAAGAAAAACTTTAGTTACTATACATTTGGCTAGCAATGCACTATTTTATTTACACTATGCACTACTCTAAGCAAACAAGAAACAATCCAAACAATTAAGAAGAAACACCTTTTGTGAATCATTGTGATCAAATGGAACAACATCAAGCAAAAATTCAAGAAGCCTGTCATGCCCAATCGCTCCGGCAATGTCACGCCGCTTGAGCGTACGTCTTTTGTTTCCTTCCGTGTGGAGCCAAGAGCGGAGTGTTAACTTCCTGATAAACGACTCACAGGCTTTGGAGAAGACAATTGGAGTCTCTGAGCTTACCAACTGTGAATAATTAATACAGTTTTAGTTCATCTAATTAAATTTTCATTTGTAAATTAATACACTTTTAGTTCATCTAATTAAATTAATACTTTTTAATTCAAATTGAAAGTGCAAACCGTTACTTCCTCATTGGATTTCTTGATTCTTTTGACCCTTGCAAGAGGCAGCTGGTGATGTTTTCTTGTCACTGCATCATACGTTATAAGAAGCAAGTGTATGTGACTTTAGCATAACAATATATAAAACCGTGGTTTACTACCAGTTCTAACCTTTTTTTAAAAATATATATATATATATATAATTAACTTTCTATTTTCTTTTGAACGTTAACTTAGAAGAAGAGCAATGATGAACAAGGACAAAAACATACAAAAAAAATTGGACAGAAAAATAACCTATTGTATTATTAATCTCCGATAATTGCGGATTCCAAAACATCTTTATGTTATCCCGCTGCAGTTGGATAAATCTTGAGGGTCTATCCTCTTGATCAACCTCCTATATATTTACATAATAGCAAGAAGAAGAAAATTAATAGAGAAACAGAAAAAATACGTTGAATCGACCTGCATGTAGGTACCGGAATTTGAAAACAAATAGAAGGAAACAGCTTAAGAAGCTAGTAACAAAATCACAAAATTTGAAGGAAATTACTAGCTTCACCTCTGTGTTAGACCGATGAGGGAAGAAATTGGGAAGCAAGAAAGAACCCGCTGGCATATAATTATGGGAACTTTAACGAAAAGCTTCTGCTACTATTTATTTTAACGAAAAATCATATTTTTACATTAAAAAGTCAATCTTGGTACTATTCACTTTATCCTTTATTTTGTCCTTATCGTTAAAACTTAAAGTTTGCAAACCATTTTTATTAGTTTTCTTTATAATTATTCAGTTGTTGAGAAGTGTTTGAAGAGGGTGTGAAATTGGCATAATGGTCCATATTAATAAATGATGTTGGCTTGAATTTCTTAGTGTCTGAAATTTTAATTTGTAGCTATTTTCTATATACCAACTTGTTTCTACGGGAGTCCTTAAATAGGAAGACGTATATATGCACGGAAAAATATTTTCTCTAAAAGCAGTTTTATTTATTTTAAAAACATTTCTAAAAGAGTCCTATGTAGTCATATTAAATTTATTCGTCAAACTCAATCCATGAACCAAGAGTGAAGAAATATCGGCCTCGACAAATTTGGTATAGAGGACTAGATTTAAGGTATGTTGAATGTAAAAATACAAAAAATAATGGTCAACTCAGAGGTGGGAGATGCAATACTCAAGGATGAATTTGTCAATTCCAATCCTCTCAAATTGGGAGGATTTAGAGATTATAAATTTTGCTTCATGTACCTAACCCCCTCAAAATGAAATATCAGTCTCTTCTATTTTCAAGTATACTTTGAAGTTAGACGATACATTCCAATTTAATCATTTACACCAAACCACGGCCACCCTAAACTTTTCCTATCAAATTGTAGCCCACAACCTACTCTCAGCATTTGCGGCCGAAAAGAATGATTCCATGATAGTGCAACCGACATATTATTGCATTACCTTTTGAAAAGGATGATTCCATAGGTCTTATACTATTCTTTTCCATGCCAGTGCACCTGACATGTTATTGCATTACCTTTTGAAAAGGATGATTTTGTGCGTCTGATACTTTGAATTTTTGCACTACACATCGTTTTAGTTTGCGTAAACACCACACTCACGTTCAACAAAAAAACAGAAAAACTTTTACATTGCCTTTCCAACTCATTTCCCCCATCCAACCCACCCCCAACCCCACTCACACACACGAATAAATTCAGCATTCAATATCAATCATTAATTGTATCGCTAGTATGGATTGATTGAGTTGGTAAAGATCGTTCTCTTACTATACCATCCCCCAACCCCACTCACATCGTTCTCTTACTATACCATCCCCCAACCCCACTCACACACACAAATAAATTCAGCATTCAATATCAATCATTAAAATGTATCGCCAGCAAAGGTTGATTGAGTTGGTAAAGCTTGTTCTCTTTGCTAGATCAAGACTTAGTTTTAAGTTTTGTTACGGACAATCTCTCTTAGTGAGCAATCTGTAAAAACCACAAAAAGAGCTAAGACCTCTATGTAAGTCCTCAAATAAGCTTGTAGTATGCCCTAAACTTGGGTTGGGTAGTCTCCCCTTCTCTTAAACTTTATTCCACCCAAAATATTCAAAACGTATCTCATACTCCAAAGAAAAAAGACAATGGTACTCGAATGAGAAATAGTAGGAAATACAAGGATGAAACTGCAAAATAGATTTTTCTAGAGACTAGGGTTGGAAGGTGGGGAGGTAGACTATTGGGGTAGTATATAAAGGAGTTAGGGACGTGCATTATGAAGAACATATAAGTGCGTAGACTGGTAGTGATAAAACACCAAAAACAAGGGAAGGGGAGAAGACTGAGGAGAGGGAAAGGGAGATTGGAGCTGCTGGAAGTTTTAGGAATGGGCTGTTTGGGAAGAAAGAAAATTACAGGAATAATTGTCTTGTAGGGTTTCTTCCCAAGCCCGCCCATTCCTATGATTTCCAGCTGTTCCTCCCTTTCCCTTGTATCTCTATATTCAGATTAGTCCCCTTGTCAAGATCATTCTCAAGGTATATAAGATCTTATTTGTTCTTTCTTTTTTTGTTTTCTATAATTATATTTTTCATTTGTATGTTTATGTTATCTGCCTCTTTATTTTTCCTATCTTCAGACTTGTACTTCTAAACAAAAAAAAAAAAACAAAAACAAAAACAAAAAACCCTCTTATATGTATGTCAAGATATGCAGTTTTGATTTTTATTTTATTTTTTAATTTTAATTATTGGATTGATCAACAAGTCAATATTGTTAACATAGTCGATTGGAATTGTTAGTGCTGTTATTATTGTAGCTTTTGATTATAATTAGCAGCTCATAGTAAAGAACAGAAGAAAAAGCATCAGCGGCCGGCTGTGGATGAACATAATCAATTAAAATGAAGTGTTTTTATGTTCACCCACGAGCTCTATTTTCCTAAGAACCCAAACAAAAAGGAATATAATTATAATCTTTCTCATATGCTTGTTCATGTTGGTGTTCATCGTCTTGAAAATAAACAAAAGCTATTTTTTTTATCAATAAACGAAAAAGGGGGATCAAGTGGGAAACACAAAGCTGTAATAAAACAGACCGTTTAAGTTAACTTCAAAATTGTGGATTTTGGACATTCAATATTGGTGGAACTACGTACTTCCATATGTATCTCCGGATTTGGACTTTTAGTGGCGACTTCAATCATTCCCAAAATGAAAATTGAGCAAATCATTTGAAGACCATCCACAAGTCCCATATTTATTCCAACTTTTCATACGCTGCAAATTTTGGTGTGAAGAGTATTGGGTTAAATTGTTATATTAAGGGTCTTTTGGGAATACGGTGTGTGGGAAAGTGTTCAATCTAAGATGTAGACGTTGAGAAAAGTGAGATACCTAGACTGTAATATTTAGTGCATGTATGCATGTAGTGTTCTCTTACATGCCAAAAGTTTCATGACAAGTTGTAATGTAAAACATGCTTGAGAGAGAGCATCATTTTAGCTTCAACAAAAAATATCTATGTTGATGAGTTATTACGTACCGGCCATGCCCCAAGACATGATATTAACTCTAGTAAATAAATCATTATCCTTGATAACTTTAGAAAAATATTTTATTTTATCTGAATTTTTTATTAGTATTTGGAAACCATCAAAAACGGATAAAGCAGGTAAATTACAAGACAAGTAAGCCTATCCAGACCATACAAGCGCACGGAGAGCCCATACAAAGGGTTTGTTTAAGATATATCAAATCCCCCCAAGTATACAAATGGAACCAATTTTTTAAAATGAGAGGAATGTTATCAATAGGAAAAGTTAGAGAGATAACCTTTAGGGACAATAGAAAAGCAAGTGTAAAATATCATATTGTTTAGTTTCGTAACTATAACACAAAAGATTGCAAGAAAAGAGGAAGGGAGGGATACTTATATTATTGCTTTCACTTCTTTTCTTTGTTGTGTGTTGTAATCACACACGGAGTGCTCTTTATATAGAGCCACATCTGTGACAAAACAAAATGTGAAGTGATTGCTCTTTTTGAAAACTTCACATAATAACAAACTATTGTGGCCTTTTTGAAAACTTTGCATAATAACAAATACATTACTGTGAGAATGAATGCCCACAGTAATGTATTTATTATTATGCGAAGTTTTCAAAAAAACCACAGTAGTTTGTTATTATGTGAAGTTTTCAAAAAGAGCTATCACTGCACATTTTGTTTTGTCACAGATGTGGCTCTACATAAAGAGCACTCCGTGTGTGATTACAACGGACAACAAAGAAAAGAAGTGAAAGCAATAATATCAGTATCCCTCCCTTCCCCTTTTCCTGCAATCTTTTGTGTTATAGTTACGAAACTAAATAGTGTGATATCTTGCACCGGCTTCTCTCTTGTCCTATTTATAACAGTGTGTATTTGTCACGGGTCTAACTTTTCCTATTTATAACGTGTTGTGCTTAACAACCGTCTTAAAATCCTAGATCCTTAGGTGTGTCCACTTGTAACGAGCCCTTGGAAGAATCACCGTTTTCTAGTGATTGTATTTATTTCTCAATGTCTTTTAGAGGGCTAATGAATCTTTAACCGTTTGGTACCCGCTCTTTAATCCTTTATCAAGGTGGAGATGGATAAAGATCATGACCTTTGCCCAATCTTGAAAGGATGCACTGTTTTCCTCCTTGATGGTTTCTCCAAGATTCCCTGCTTCCAGATAAATCTTGGTATCCACTACCTAGGTAAGATAGTTCTTCCCGGTAATATCCAGGGCAACAAAATCAAGTTTTGCCAAGTTCGTCATTTTCTTTTCTAAAAGAAAAATGAGGTGTGTAAGAACTTGCAATAATATGTATTATAGAGGAATGTAGTGTTAGAACGTCTAGTTCTTACCAATTTTTTTCATTTTGATATTCAGGTCAAAATGATAAGCACTCGAAACTTCAAGCTCAAGATTTAGATGACTAATGAGGAGGACGATTGTACCACACCACTCTCATTGAAACGATATAGCATAGGGTGGGCAATTATACCGCACCACTCAAGTAGCAGGAAAATTTAAATATGCAGAGTAGGGTTGGCGATTATACAGCACCACCTAAATTTGCAGTAAAATTGAATCTGCAATTCAAGATGGGTTATTGTACCGCACCATCTTTTATCGCAGTAAAATTAATATAAATAAATATTGGGTTAGTAATCAGGTGCTACACCAAACAAGAAATTAAACATGTAAGTAATTGTTTTATTGAGGACTAGGAGTAGGCACGGTGCTGGCAGATCTTGACGATGGTACATCCAGCAGGTGAAGCAGAGCACGAAGAAGAACAATAAAATCATTGGAGGAAGCATTTTTCAACAAAGGGAGATGAGAACTGGTTAAAGTTAGAGAGTCGTGCTGATAACGTGTTGTAAAATCAAAGATGTGTGTGCAATAGAATAAATGAAACAAGACACAATACTGAGGAGGTTCCTCTACAATCAATGTGATTAGAGTACATTCTCGAGGCAGCAATGGTACTTTCATTAATAATCTAGAATAATAGGAGTACAAAGATAACTCTTTTTTCTATTCTCTCATCTCTTCTTCCTCTCTTTTCTCTCCTTTTCCTTCCTTTACAATTTATGTCGTGTGGCTTATGTGTATTTCGTGTTTTCCATAAGCCTTGTATTTATAGGAAATGTAGGAGCCTAACTTCCCACCTAACATTACACCCAAAGAAATCATGTTCTAGTGAATTAGTGATCAAACATCCATCCACCTTTACAGCAAGGAATTACTTGTCACAATCACTAACAGACCTACACACAAAAGGAAATTCATTATAAAATGCAAAGAAAGTAACTCATGTAATTTAATCTTTTTTCCTTCAAGTAAATAGAAATTAATCAAAAACCTCAAATAATTGCTAAAAAAAACCTCAAATAATCTTGACAACGCCCAAACACATATTAACTAGTTGTTGACGCTTAAAAAAACTACCAAGCCTATGTGGTGCGCAGGTCGAGTAACTTAAAGCTAAGTATGTTTTCTGGTGGATGCGAGCATACCAACTTGCAACCGAGCTCGGTTAGCAAGTAAAATGAATGTGGTGGTGGTGTCAAACGCTCCGCTGACTTCTGTGTACGAACGATCACGACCGAGGAAAGAACATGTCTTGACCTTGGCCTAAACCCTAAAGACAAGGCTGCTAGCCACTGTTAAGTTCAAATAAGGTTCAGCTTTCAATGTGCCAAATACTGAGTAACCTCTTAACACCTTACTTCATCGAGAAGGCTAATGCGATGACCTCTTTCAATGAGAAGATCAAAGACTCATCGCCGTCAGAGACTTGGATAGGTAATCAGCTCGAACTTGAAGTAATGATGTTACTCCAAACTGAAAATGCTCCTCGATCGCTTGATTCTTTGACTCTAGTGCTGTTAATCCAAACTAAAAATGTCGCCGATTGTCACGCAGTGCTTCTAATCCAAACTGAAGATGTATTAACAAAGCTAGGAGAGAGTGATTTCTCAGAGTATAAGAGGTTCGCATAGAGCAAGATTTGCACGTGGCGTTTGTGTGTTGAGTTGAAGGTATTTTTCACGCTACAGACTCACTTCTATCTATAGCAATAAATTTCATGATCACTAAGTATGCTGAAATAGAGTCCTATTAGACATATGCTTTCTCAGCATCCCTTTGGATAGTATCAATGTTATCTTATCACTAGCCAAAACAAATCTGCACACTGTTTTGCCCACTTGGACTAGAACTAGGACTTTGAACTTAGTCATTTTATGCTTTAAATATATTCTTTATCTTATTAGCAATGAGTTTTGACTCTTAGAATAATATAATCCTTATAACCCATTCTAATATTGTATAATTTCACTTCAATTAGAACTTAGCCAGATTACCATTTCAATTTGTCTTTCTAAGAGTCCCACTCTTGTTAGGACTAACCTAAATCCATCGCAAGCTGAACATTTGAATACCATCTACACTGAAAGGATATCACTGGGCCAAGGATTAAGCCCTATTGTGAATTACCCACATTCGTCCAAATCCAATATTTTAGGCCCAAAAACTAGCTTTCATAATGCAAAGAACTATCAACAACCTTTACTAGTACAAAAACATGTTTGTGCAACGGTAACTTGCTCGACGCAGCAAATTTCATCGCGCAAAGTATGTTTACATGACACTAAACACAAAACGTCATGCAAACGGCCTTTGCGTGACGAAGACTGGCGTCGCGCAAAACGTCTTTGAGCAACGCAGGTGCACATTCGTCACGCAAAATAGTTTTGCGCGACGCTAGTCTTCGTCGGGTACAGTGTTGTTGCGCAAAGGACGTTTGCATGACGTTTTGTACGTCGCGCAAGATTTTGGTGCCAAACCAAGAATGGTTTACCGTTTTTTTTCCCAGCTTTGCGCGACGCAGGTGCACCTACATCGCACAACATTTTTTTTTTTTTTGCCCTTTTGCTTTTCTTTTGGGGTTCTTGCATTGCCTTTTTCTTTTGTGGTATCCACTTGTGTAAATGTTTTAAATTGACAATCAAATTAGTTCATTGTATTCATATAGGGTTAAGGAGTGTAGCTGTAAAAAAAATCATCAAAGTCGGAGTTAAAATAACTGTTAAATCGTGATTTTTTTTGTTTATAACCGTCGGAACGGTTGTTTTTTGTGATTTTTGGTGTATGCGATCTTGAAGCATATACAAACAAGTTCGACGATTAGATCGTTGAAACTAGTTTCATAAAATGTGTATCCCATCAAAACAATAAATTCACTAACACTTGGAGTTTACATATACTTTCATTAAGTATAACATAAGATTTTGTTGTATCCACTAGTGTAAATGTTTTAAATCAATGATCGAATTAGTTCATAAGAAAAAGGGGAAAAAAAAACACTTTGCGCGACATAGGTGCACTTGCGCCGCACAAAGCTATACGCATGTGCACCTACGTCGTGCAAAGTTTTTTGTTTTTTTTTTTTTTTCTCTCCTTTTGCTTTTCCTTTGGAGTTCTTGCGTTGCCTTTTTCTTTTGTGTATCCACTTGTGTAAATATTTTAAATTGACGATCAAATCAGTTCGTTGTATTCATATAGGGTCAAGGAGTGTAGCTGTAAAAAATTATCAAAATTTCATTTACAACCGTCAAAGAGTTTTGTCCCTTTACTTAATCTTTGAATGTTTGTTTTTTGTGATTTTTGGCGTATGCAATCTCGAAGTATATACAAACAAGTTTGACGGCTGGATCGTTGAAATTAGTTTCATATAATGTGTATCCCATCAAAACCATGGATTCCCTAACATTTAGAGTTTATTTATACTTTCGTTAAGTATAACATAAATTTTTGTGGTATCCACTATTGTAAATATATTAAATTGAAGATTGAATTAGTTCATTGTATTCATATAGGGTCAAGGAGTGTAGTTGGAAAAAATCATCAAAATCGGAGTTAAAGTAACCGTTAAATCGTGATTTTTCGTTTATAGCCGTCGAAAAGTTGTCTCGTTACTTGATCTCCAAATGTTTGTTTTTTGCGATTTTTTGCGTATGCAATCTCGAAGTATATACAAACAAGTTTGATGGTTAGATCGTTGAAATTAGTTTTGTAGAATGCGTATCCCATCAAAACGATGGATTCTCTAACACTTAGAGTTTATTTATACTTTCATTAAGTATAACATAAGATTCTGTTGTATCCACTTGTGTAAATATTTTAAATTGATGATCAAATCAATTCGTTGTATTCATATAGGGTCAAGGAGTGTAGTTGTAAAAAATCATCAAAATCGAAGTTAAAATAACTATTAAATTGTGATTTTTCGTTTATAACCGTCAAAAAGTTTTGTCCCGTTACTTGATCTCTAAATGTTTGTTTTTTGTGATTTTTTACGTATGTAATCTCAAAGTATATACAAACAAGTTTGATGGTTGGATCATTAAAATTAGTTTCGTAGAATGCGTATCCCATCAAAACCATAGATTCCCTAACATTTAGAGTTTATTTATACTTTTATTAAGTATAACATAAAATTTTGTGGTATCCACTAGTGTAATATATTAAATTGAAGATCGAATTAGTTCATTGTATTCATATAGGGTCAAGGAGTGTAGTTGTAAAAAATCATCAAAATCGGAGTTAAAATAACCGTTAAATTGTGATTTTTCATTTATAAATGTCGAAAAGTTTTGTCCCGTTACTTGATATCTGAATGTTTGTTTTTTGTGATTTTTGGCATAGTCTCGAAGTATATCAAACAAGTTTGACGGTTGGATAGTTGAAATCAGTTTCGTAGAATGCATATCCCATCAAAATGATAGATTCCCTAGCACTTAGAGTTTATTTATATTTCATTAAGTATAACATAAGATTTTATGGTATCCACTTGTGTAAATATTTTAAATTGACGATCGAATTAGTTTGTTGTATTCATATAGGGTCAAGGAGTGTAGCTGTAAAAAATCATCAAAATCGGAGTTAAAATAACCGTTAAATTATGATTTTTCATTTATATCCATCGAAAAGTTTTATCCCGTTATTTGATCTCCAAATGTTTGTTTTTTTGCGATTTTTGACGTATGTAATCTTGAAGTATATACAAACAAGTTTGACGGTTGGATCGTTAAAATTAGTTTCGTAGAATGTGTTTCCCATTAAATTCAATGGTATATATATTTACTAAGTAGATTTTAATTTATTTATTTTGTACTTATAGCACTTAAAAATTGAATAATATATATGTTAAAAAAAAAAAATTATTGTGGGTTTTTGTTAGAAAAATATATTATTGTGGGGTTTATGTAAAAAAAAAAAAAAAAAAAAAAATTAAATTTGAAAAGAGTAAAGTCACATTTTCATTAATTTTTATAATAATTTTTTTTTGAAAAAAAAATACCTGCGCGACACCTTAATGTGGGTGTTGTGCAAAACTACTTTACGCGACGTCAAATTGTATACCTACATCGCTCCAACTGTGATAATTTTAGCGATGCAATAGTGAAAAATAGGCGCTTTTTTTTTTTAATTTTCCAAGTTTGGACCCCAACTTTCTTTCTTTCCCATAGACCTCTCTCTTCCCTCTCGGTCATACCTCCAGAATCCTCTTCCCTTCCTCTTTCCAACCCTCAAGTTAGTTTCTCCAAATTCATAGCCGAATTTTCTCAATTTCAGATCTAAGAAATAGTGACCGTGGGTATTCCAGGCAATTTCTGGCAAAGTCTGCCGGAATTGGACCTCAACCAAGAGGTAAAAATGATCCTCTCCTTGTGGCTGTTCCCTAGTGTAAGTGATTTCTCAAAATAAAAACTTTCAGTTTTTGGATCGATTCTAGATTTCGAATTTTAATTCCATTTTCTGTATGCATGTGGAAGATTGGGGACGAGGAAGGTGAATCAAGGTTGTTTCCAACCTGGGCCGAGAAGAATGGAAGCCTTGGAAGGTGCCCGCCGCGTCGGGGGTTGTGGCCGCAACTGCCTTAACCAATGTTGCATTCCAGGTATTTGTTTAAATGTCCTCCACTTTGACTTTGAATTTTTGTGCTTTATCTTTTACGTACTTGAATTGGTGTTTTGCAAAACAAACCTCCCTATGTGATATGTTGTCAAGAAATTGCTTCATTTGTTGATTTCGTGTTTTTCGACGGGTTCGGGCGTTATTTCTTATCTGGGCATTTGTCAGTTACTCGATCTAGACGGGTTGGAGCGAAGCTTCTTTCTTTTTTTTTTTTCTTTTTTTTTTTGGATTTGAAGAAAATGATTTTATGTTTATGACTGGGTTGTGTACCGTTTTCGGTTTGCGTAGGTGCAAAACTTCCATTGTATGCCTTCAAGAAGCTGAACGTGAATGAAGGTGACACGGGTTTGCTCGGACATGAGAAAAGAGAGCTTCCCGTTGCATTTCTTGACTCACTGCTTCTGAGGGAGGTAAATTGATATACAGGAGATGAAGAAAGAATCACCAGCTTTGTTTGTTTCCTTTTGTAGTTAACAATTATTATGGTATAAAATTGTTTACCACTCCATGGTACAAATGGGAGGATCGCATGCAGAGAAGGCTATTTCGCTATGATGTCACTGCTTGTGAAACCAAGGTGGATTCACTTACTGTTTCCTCAATTTTGTAGTTTCCGTAAACGGGATTTGGAATTCGAGCTTAGGAACAATGTGTATGTATATGTACTACTTATTTGG
The DNA here is from genome assembly GCF_019419815.1 of Pyrus x bretschneideri. Lineage (NCBI taxonomy): Eukaryota > Viridiplantae > Streptophyta > Magnoliopsida > Rosales > Rosaceae > Pyrus > Pyrus x bretschneideri. The sequence continues at coordinate 2,750,129 of NW_025999735.1, read as the reverse complement.
AATTCCGTAAACCGTATATGTACTACTTTTTTCTTCTTTTTTTTCTACCCAAATTGTGAGACCAATGCATGCCCAAGCTCCACAACACAAACCTTATAATTCTGAGAAAGTTAGAGGCCATCATCAACAATTCATGTCTTTCTGTCGAAATTATTTATGCATGCCTTGCATTATGGTTTCAAACCCCGCATTTTTCTAGTGGATTCTAAATTTTTAGTCTATTTGTTAACGGTCATCGTTACCAACATTTGTGCAAAATTGTATAACATATCAGTTATCTACTCGCAAATATATCACTTGTGAAATGTTGAGACTCATAAATCTATTTGCTGAAAATTTGATCTACTTGTCGCATCAGTTTTTCATGTGGAATGTTAGAGACTCATACTTGCAAGTATATGCTTTTTATGCAGGTGGTAGGAAACAATATAAGTGTAAAGACATACTTTTGTGTATATTTTAGTCATCTGATCCATGTGCTTATGTGTTTGCAGGTAGAGATAGCAATTATTGAGGTGTTCTTGCTGAAGTTTTTCGTGATGTAATTCGAGTTGATTGTCTGAAGTTTTTGCAATTTTGTTGATTTGTATGTGTGTTTTGTGTATGAACATGGAGCTGTTCTTGTTGGACTAGGGAGGAAGGAAGGTTTAGGTGATTGAGGAAACCTCACCTATACTTACCAATTTGAGAGAAGCACCTTTCAGGTTTAACCCCCACCCCTTCTTCCCTGCTTTTATAATATGGTATTGGTTTGAGTCATAAACTTGAATAGAAAATTGTAGGATTATAACTTGTCATGTCCTTTAGGGCAATTCCACCATGGGAAAGGTCCCCCAGGGCTATCCACTATTTAATCCACCGTGAACAGTAATTATCTTTTGCATCTCCACCTCTACACTTGAATAGCCCTGACAATAGGTAAATAAAATAATAGTATTTTTTGCAACTTGCTTGGAATTTCCCGTGCACTCTCCACTCCCTCACGTCATTCCCTTTCTTTCCACTCATCTTTCTCACTTCTCTCTATTTTTCTGAAGTTCCTCTCTTTCTCTCTCTCTAAGCTCTAGACACTCTCACTCTCTCTAGAGCTTCGAGAGCTCTCACCCATATTCCTCTTCGAAAATTAAACAAATCAAACTCCAAAACCATGAAACCTTAATATCTGGACTAAAGGATCCGAGCTATACCATTGCATGCGTCATCAGACCATCATGATGTAAACCACCATTGAAGCCGAGAGCTTCAAGATCTGAAACTCGAACCCAGGTGAGGTCCTCTATGCAAATGTTGTTTCATTATGTCTTAATGTTGCTTGAGATAAGATTTGTGGTGTTTTTCTAGTTCGAAACCAAAGCTTTAACCCCCTACAATTTCTCTGAAACCTTGCCCAGTTTGAATCCATTCCAGGTACTTAAATGCCTCTTTGCATGTGAAAATTAGTTGGAAATTACTAAGGTTTGACATGCATGCATACTGTTTTTCCCCATTTCCAGAATCTGGCAAAGAAACCCAGCCCTTGCAGGCCATTTTCCGGCAGTAAAAAAGTGGCCGACGTCAGCCTTACGTCACATTGCCTTCAGGCTGGCAACTCATGCCAGGCCTCTCCCTCAGGCTGGCACACGCTGGGGCAAGTGGCTTGGGCTATCTGGCCCTATTCCATCGCCAGTCCACTCGGCAAAAGACCACGGTGGAACTGCTCTTACAGGCTAAAAGAGTATAGTTGATGAAAATGCCTATGAGATTGCGGAAAAGAAGTAGTGCTAGATGATGTAGTCCAGGAATCTAGGATGAAGATGGATAATAAAGGTGACACATCCACCATGGGAGAGATATTAGCGAAACTTTTGCTTGGTTAAAGATTTTATAAAACTTACAGTCGATCTGCTGATAGAGAAACTACAACTGGAAACCTTTGTAATTTAGTTTTTGTATTTTTCTTGTCACACCTTTGACCTCCTAGCTGATACACATACCCAATAACCTGATGTATAGAAGACTACTTCTTGTAGTTTTTTATTTTTTATTTTTTTTGTTTGAACATCTTGTATGTATATTTTCATATATTTTATAATTAAATATTTTTTTTCTTGGTTTATTAATTATTGTTTAGAATTTAATTACAATATTTATTAAAAATAAAATAAAAAATATTTTTGCCAAAAAAAAAAAAAAAAAAAAAACAAGGGTTTTCAAGACGAAGAAGTAACCTACGTTGCGTAAAACCACTTTGCATGACGCAAGTTGTGACATCCTACATCGTCCAGGAAAGTGATCCTTATATGTATATTCTCATCTCTACATAGCACGAGGCCTTTTGGGAGCTCACTGGCTTCTGGTTCCGTAGAAACTCCGAAGTTAAGCGAGAAAGGGGCTAGAGCAATCCCATGATGGGTGACCCACTGGGAAGTTGCTCGTAAGTTCCCAAAAACAAAACCGTGAGGGAATGGTAAGTCCAAAGCGGACAATATCGTGCTACGGTGGTAGAGCGGGCCCGGGAAGTGATCCACCCCGGGCCGGGATGTGACACAAGTCCTTACGTCGCACAAAGTGATTTTGCATGACGCAGGATCTACGTCGCGCAAACCCATTTTGTGCGATGTAGGTTACTTCTTCGTCACGCAAACCCTGTTGTCACTGCCTTAGCGCGACGATTGATGCGCGATGAAGGCTCGTTGCATTAATTTTACACAACAGTTTTTGACTTTGCGCAACGAAGGACCTACGTTGTGCAAAGTGTTTTTTGTACTAGTGCTTGTAGTTAATGAAAAAAAGATTGGACAGATGAAAAGTCTGGTGAAAAGAAACAAATATATAGTAAGAGAAAATAGAGGTATGAGTTCAAAATAACATATATGAATCAAATTTAGGGTGTGACTCTACCTTGGGGATTAAAATAAATGTAAGATTTTGAGGTAAACATAATCACTATTTCGATATGATTTTATAACTTAAGTTGGTAGAGTTTTGTAACAATAGATTATATGAAAGATTAAAAACAATATTGTAGGCAACGTTCTAAAAGACGCTAGGCACTAATTAGGTGCAAGTTAGGGCCTAAAACCTAGGCGCCTAAGCGGACTATGCGGGTTTAAGTTTATTTGTTATATATTATATAATTTAATTTAATTTACTATGTAATCACAGATAAATATTGAATAACATGTTTTTTATTTTTTTTATTTTTTTTTATAAAGAAGGATACACGTGTAGTGTAAGAGTTTTAAATACAAAATATGGAGTGGACTTTTTTTTTTTTTAACAAACGATGTTATCTATACTAAAGGGGTAAGGGATTGGGCTAAGCCTCACAATGAGTTAGCAATAATTTGGTTCAAATTTGCCTTTTAGCGAGAGTCGAACCTAAGACTTCTCACATACAAGTGAAGATGAATAACACTAGATCGTAGTACTAAGTGGCAATATCGAGTAGACTTAAAAAGGATAAAATATTACCCAAAAATAATAAGAGTAAGAAAATGATTTTTTTTTTTTTTTGGGTTGTGTGGATTGCACAACTCTTTTTATTTCTCACACACCCTTTTAATTTTCAGCTATCGAATCAAATGAATTGAAGAAGATCAAAGGACAAAAACTAACAAGGAGTGTGTGAGAAGTAAAAAGCGGTGTGTGGATAGCACAGTATCTGCCTAATATGGTTTCCGATTTTGTGTCCAACTAGTTGTATAACGCTGCGGTAGCCGACTGTTTAGCGTCTAGGTGCCTCCTGGGCTAATTTTTAGAACACTGATTGTAGGAGACTTTATTGCAACTAATGTTGATAGATTCAGAGACCTATTGTATTCCTAATAGTGAGTTTTCAATAGGGTTATGAGACTATTACAGGTTCATCCTTGCCAATGTTTAAAATATCTACGAAATTGTTGACATTTTCATCGAAATATCTAAAAAAATCAAGAATTGATACGAAAAGAAGGGTGAAATGCAAACTTCACCTATATTGGCGAGATAGAGGAAATCAATGAATACCAACGATCTTTACCAATTCACTATGGAAATTTTGTCGAAACCCATTGCAGAGTTTGAACTTTTGAACTTTTTAAAGAAATTTTTCTCTAATTTGTACTAAATCTGTATGACTTGATATACCTAGTGTTTAAAATATCGATATATGCAAGAAATATTGATATTCAAATTTATGAAAATATCGATGTATATATTGATATCGGTTACCTTCGATAGAAATTATGGAATTTTGTAATAGGATGAGTATATCAACTCATTCTAATTTAGTCGAAATTAGAGAAAAATCATCATCCTACAAATATTATATTTATTGAATATTTTTGTTATTTGGGGGTTCCTATTTTATTTTGTCTATTCAGTCTTTTTTTATCTCTTGACGTAATGACTTGTTTAACCGGTTAAGCATTTCGGCAAGCGTTGTTGATCCACGAAAGTTAGAACTAGAAAAGTTGGGTTGGGTTGGGTTTTGTTGAAATAAGATGAGTCTCCTAAATTCATGTCACTTCCCCTTAAACCCCAAGCCAAAACCCCAAACCCCAAGGCAAAAGGCAGAGGGCAACAGCAAAAGTTAGAACTATGAGAGTTGGGTTGCGCTTGGTGAAATAAGTTAGAACCAAGAGAGTTGGGGCCTCAGCGAAAAATAAATAAATAAATAAAATAAAAAGATACTAGATTTTAGGGTAGACTAAATTTACAAATTAAATACTATGCTACCAATAAAAAATATACTTAAATAATAATTCAATAGTCAACTTCCATGTTTTTAATTTACAAATTTAGTCTTCTTAGCATACCTATTTTGGTCCAATTATGTGTGGACAAATTTTCTCAAGCACAAAATCGAGATAGAAACCGGTTTACATAGTTCGGTTCGATTTCCAATCCGGGTTTGACAGGTTTTGGTCAACTCAGTTTTTTGCGGTTTCATTTCACTTGGTTTGGTTCGCTTACTCGGCTCATCAATTTTTATACGAATCCTTACTCTCTATCAAATTTAATTAATAAGAGGTATGAAGAAAAAAAATATGTTTATGAAGGATTTTGCCACAACAAATTTTCTTTTCTTGACCCTCAAATCAACTGTGTTACTAAAAGAGGGACCTGATCAAGAGATATGGATCCAATCCAAAGAGTCATATGCTTAAAAAAGAAGAAGACAAAGTGACCAATTTAGAATAATAAAATGGACGGACGGACTAGAATAAAGATAAACCCATTTTTGAAACGATGCTTCCACACAGGGCGAAAACAAGCCTAAGTTGTAACAAAGTAACACAAAAGAATCATTGCTCTACATAGTGGTAAGTTCAAGGATCAATACTAATGATATTTTTAGTTCAAGTAAAACTCCAATTGGATCATATATCAGGAGTCAATGATCCAATTTTTTAACCTTTACTTTTATATATATTTAAGTTGGTTGGAAATTGATTAGTGGAAAGCCATAAAATCGTTTGTTTTATTACTTACAAATTTTCATTTTCAGGTCGATTATGTAACTTTATGTAGACAAAAGAATTTGATCACATCATTTTATGGCAATATATTTGGCTAGCTCATCCTTTGAAGAAATCCTTACTCCGCCCTTGGTCAGGACTAGCAAAAAAATTTCTTCTCGGACGTTTAAAATTTAAATTGATAAACCAGTGCCATTATATATATGTAACTAAATATGTTGAAAATTTGAGAACTAAAAGCTTGTTAAGTGACACCAAATTTTTAGGAAGTTGTTTAATCAAACTAAACAGTGTTGGTACGTCATGCATTTCCATATCATGCATGAACAAGAATCCCTATTACGCTGTGTTTGCTTCAAATTCAATTACATTAATTCAAAGTACTTCAAACGCTTGACAAACAAACAAAAAAATAAATTTCAAATGCGCTCATATATAATGATGGAATTTTGAGGATTAATTGGTGACCGTACGTGGAGAGAAGCCTTCCCTATCCAATTGCGGAAAGCATAATATCTTTCTTTGCGGTGAAAAGTAGAGTTCCCAAGGTGTATGAATTCGGCGGCTAGCGGACTGTCTTTATTCCATATTCTTCCTTTGGATAACCCTCCTCATCCTTCATCTCATCACCCTAACTTCTGGATAACTCTCACACTAATTTTTGGATGACCCTCACCCTTCTGAGAGTTTTTAAGGGTTTAGTATTTACAAATTATATTTGAATTTCAACTATTTCTTGTTTGCTTATTTGAATTTCAAATATTTCTTGTGACAAGCAAACATAATGTTTACTATATATAATATAAGCAATAACGAAAAATAGTGACAAGCAAACATTATGTTTACTATATAATATAAGCAATAACGAAAAATACACTATGAGGGAAAACACTAATCAACAATGAAATACGTGTAATTTATTCTACGTGTTTTTGGTTGAGGTAGATTCTTATGCGTCCGACAATAAATGTTTATTGTTCGATAATGAATTGAACAAACGATTATGATCATATGGTTCATGGACGGAACCGGACCAAAGAAAGTATGTAATATAGTGTGATAGAATGGCAGAATCTTAGCCTTAAGGATATGCCTAAAATGTAATCGATGGATAGTATGCCTTAAAACTTGCAATAACAAGACTCTTTGTGCGCACTGAAAGTGAGTCGAGTGGGAACCTTGAGACGTTGATATTAATATGACAAGACTATTAGCACTGAGAAAATGAGTGAGGTCAAAGTGTAATATAGTTGGTGACAAGACGAATAATTGGGGGGAAGCTATGGGGGTAATGACAGGTGGATATTCACCGCCCAATGATATTTGATCATGCAAAATATCCTTGAAGATGAGACGACTACGTATTCTAAGATAAGGCCTGAATGGCCGGGGAGTCTCCAAATCTCCATGCTTCCTGGCAACTTGCATGCCTGCATGCCTAATCCCTGACGCCACCCATACGTTAATATTTTGGTGACAAGTTCACCAACATGGTGCTACTCTATGCAGATGTAAATACATGCCCCCTATCCAGACTTGGTTAGCATCCACGAATACTTAATAAGGACAGAAACTTAATGACTTAGTTAAGTAAAAAGTACTGTAACAAAGTTTTGATTAAATAATCGAATGCATTTTTTAAAGAAGTACCTGGCAAGTGTGTTTCCATAAAGAAGCAAGAATTATTTTGAAAATTTTAGTCATTGCCACAAGCACTTTTAATTCCCAAATTTTGGGTGTATTTCCACGATTAATTATAATCAATACTTTTGGAATGAATCCATATCATTTGACTACTACACCCGATTTGCGTGAGGCATCAGGAACGCACACAATTATCGTGATTTGGTGAACATGTTATTCGTTTATGCATCTCACAGAAAACGGCTTCATGCATGATAAGACATGCCAACATGCATGCATGCTTAGACCTTACTCCTTCCCTATAAATAGTGGCATTGGAAGTCGTTTAAGTTCATCCCAAGCTCAGCTCTCTCTCCCCTCTCTCCATCTCTCCCTCTCTCCCTCCCAACCCAAATTGTCATTGTGGCTTTCAACTTTTAAGTTCTTTCATTATCTTTCATTTGCCTTGCAATTAGTGGTAATATTGTTAAGTTTTGTTGCTATATATATATATTTGTAGATGGAGGAGGCATAGGTGAATTTGCTGACAGAAGATAGAGAGCACAGATGAGGAAATGCAAGAACAAGGCAGCATCTCCATCCTTTGTGCTCTCTATTCTTCTGTCAACACCTTCAGCCCCTTACATTCCCTATTGCCTTTATATAACCATATGATGCCTTTCTATAATCCATATTAATCGTCTATCCTGTCTGTCTGAACTTCCTTCAACATGAAGAAGTAGTACTAGCATATAGAGTGCATCTCGATTGATAAATCTTGGAAAGCATGAAATAATTAAATACACACACACACATATAGGATTTACACGTGTGTGTGTGATATGTTTTTTGCTTCCATACGCATGGTTTGTTTGCTTATTTCAGTCCTTTCAGTCATTACACAACAACAGCATGATTGAGAATTTCCTCCTTTTTTTTACTTTCCTCAAATATATAACAGCTGAATTCCTATCTAGGGTGCAACTCGGGCGGGTTGGACGGGTTGGAAGGTTAACACAATCCTGACCTAACTTTTACACTTCGGGCTCGGGTTCGTGTTGGGTTTCATTTGGGTTCATTTGGGCTCGGGTTTAATTGGGTTAGGGTTTACTTGGGTTGGGTTCGGGTTGCCCAACTTTTTTAAGTTTAATCTTGTAACAACTTAGTTTCCAAGAATTTCTAAAAAAATTAAGCCAAGTAGCATCAAAGCTAGCTAACTTTAATTTCATAAATCAATCTACTATAAAGCTTTAGGATTTAGAGACTACGAATATGGGCTCACTAATCAAAGTGGATGAGGATCCTCTCCGAGTCCTCTTTGTGGGGATCGTAGGGATCCTTACATCCTAGTCATTCATCGTACATCGTGCGGCCAGTTTTCGTCAGGTACCATTTGTGTTTAATTTTAAATAAAAAAAAATCAAATGATTTCTGAACGCGCGATGTACTATGAATGGCTAAGATGTGAGGATCCCTAGGATCCCCACAATTTGGATCTGGATGGGATTCAAATCTAATCAAAGCCTCTTATTCTCTAAAAGCTTAAGTAATTATTATAAAGGGTAATTTATTAAAAAAGTATTAGAAAATGCGTTGGTTTTTGGATTTGGCTCACTCACTTGGGTGTACTATGAGCATTAATTAATATGGGTTACAATTTGGTTAGATTGGATTTGGTTAGTCTGGCTGAGTTGGGGCTGGACAGGCAAATGATCAATCCAACTCAACCCAATTAATGAATGGGTTAAAATTGGGTTGGGTTCGGACATGTTATAACTAAAAAAAAAAAACCTACTTATTCAGGTTTAAAGTCGAATTGGACATGAATGGATTCAGATTGGCCTAACCCAAATTGCACTCTTAATACTATCCCACTTTATCCTGTTTGCAGTTTAAATTGGTTATGTGTTTACTTTCTCCATCTCTTAATTATAAAAAAGGAAATTTTGATTATAAAATTAAAGAAATATTCTTTTTTATTCTTAATTAAATAATAGGGATTATTGGATCCCAAAATTATGTCATATATCTGTCGGTCCAAAAATAGAGAAGCAGAAGTGCTAGCTAGGTTTTGATGACAGAAGATAGAGAGTACATATGATGAAATGCAAGAACAAGGCAGCATCTCACTCATTTGTGCTCTCTATGCTTCTGTCATCACATCTTCAGCCCTATGCCCCCTCTTTATATTTATCTCTGTTGACAATAACTTTGTCCTTTTTGGTTCTTTATCTTCTACACCAAGGAGAGATGAGAAGTATGACACGGATACATCGTCACATTCTATACCACTCAACATGGGTTAGCTTTATCCACGAGTCTTTGTATGGCGCAAAATGCCGCCATAATAGTGTACTAGTTCCATACAAGTAACCCTCAAGAGACAGACCACAAGGGTCCATCAGCAATCCACCAATCAATGCCACCGCGCAGACCAGGCAACAAAGCACCAAGTACCGAAAAGATAACTGAAAGTAACAAAACAAAGCCAACAGGCAGATCCGGGGTTTAACCTACTCCTAAGTCCTAAGAGTATAATTCTAAAGGACTTCACTTTTGTACTTGAATAAGAAAGTACTTCTATCCTTTAATAAGAAAGTACTTCTACCCTTTGCTGTTTTGCTATAAATCTAAATACTACTCAATGTTTTTGTTTCTGTGTTTTTTTTTTTTTTTTTTTTTTTTTTTTTTTGTTTTTTTGGGAAAACTTAATGTTTTTGTTTTGGATAAACAATTGACACTTGATGTTAGAACCAGATTGTTTACATTCTTGATTGCTAAGAGATCTGACTAACAAGTTCTATTCTATTTTGGCGTCGAAATGCTCATAGAGAAAATGAAGATAACATAAGCAAAAATTAACTAAAACCAATTCTAGAAAAAAAAATTTGCACATAATTAAATACGATGCCAAAAATTATTGCAAAAATAAAAAAAATAAAAAAATAAAATCTAGCAGTCCTATACAAGTGGAGGATTGCCATATTAGTTAGGGTTCTCTATGTTTGAGGTTCAAATACTCTCCCCTCGTGTTAGAGCAAATTAGTTTAGAATATCGTTTCAACTCAATAAAAAAATAATAATAATTGCAATCCAAATGTAGACACCGATTATAGCAAAGACACATCACGAGAATTCCACTTAGCCACTAAAGAGGTCTATGTGAATGCTAGCCAAATTTAGGAAAAAAATTTCAATGTGCCGAGAATACGACTCGGTACGCTAAATGTTATAATATAATTTGTTGAATATTTATTTTTATTTTTTGAGTTTCCAATCAATTATTTTATTACATTTGTTGTACCCAAACACACATCGGGTTTGGGTCTAGGTGCTAACTCTACTACTTAATTTGACCCAATTAAGTTTGGGTTTTTATTTCAACTCCTTTTCCTTCTATGCAATTTGGAGTAATAGGCGTCTATAAAAAATATTAGGGATGTGTTATCCACACGCCATTTTTTACTTCTCACATATCACTGATTAATTTTTGTAATTTGATCTTCTTTAATTCATCTGATCCGACGGCCGAAAATTAAAAAAATGTGTAAGAAATAAAATTAGGTGTGTGGATACCACATCCCAAATATTAAATGTGGTATATTGAGCCCTTTAGTAGATTTTCAACTAAGAGTATCTCCAATGCAAATGTCTAAAATTAAATGTCATAAGTAAATTTGATGATTTATGTGGTAATGTCAAACTTTTTTGTGCTCCAATTCATATGTTTTTTTTTTTTATCCAATTAATATTTGTAAGACCCACTCTTCAAAACAAATAAATAAAACTAATTTTCATAATTTATGATTGGTGCATTACTAGGATTCACACAACAAAACATTTAAAAAATAATACTTTGACATCAAATTTTCTCATATGTCAAAATTGGCAACACACGATAGATATATCAATCCACATAGGATTGACATATCAGTTGGAGCTTCTATTTACCTTCAAATTTTATAACGTGGCATTTCACTTAGCATTTGGTATATCTTTGAGAGATAGTCTAACCAAAATATTAAAGTGCTAAATTATATAAAAAAAATTAAGTCGAGAAGATGATAAAATCATTATCATCTCGTATTAAGGTCACATTAAACCCTACTCAAATTTTCGGGCCAGTAAGGCATACCCCTACCTGTGATAGTTGTGCGGACAATCGCAGCTAGTTGTTTCTAAAAATTTCTCAAGTTTAATTAACAAAAATATATAAATAATAAGGGCGGTTTAGTTGGGCCCAATACACGTCCAAGTCTTACTTGCAAAATATGTGGCCGCATATTTTGAAACCCATATTGTTTTGTTGGCCAGTGGTTTAGCCTCCTCCAAGATACGCTAGCTCTAGATCAATAAGTCGTAATATTTACAGGTGGCGACTCGACTGCATAGTCCACCAGAATTATCCATTGATCTTCTTGCATATGTTCTTATGTGCCCCAAATTTTTTATACTATATTAAAATATGGACATTTCAGTACACTAGTCAGTAAAATATATTATGGTACGAACGTTTAGGCACTAATTATAAAGTTAAACAAAATTAATAAATTACAAGTAGCGATCTACCACAGTAATGAAGATGAGTGTTACCATTGCACCACTGAGTAGGTTTGAATATCGTCAGCTCTCTAATTTAATATCTACAACAACAAAGCATTTTGCCACTAAGTGGGGTCGGCTATATGAATCCTAGAACACTATTGCGCTCGGTTCTGTGTCATATCCTTCATTAGATCCAAGTACTCTTAAGTCTTTTCTTAGAGTCTCTTCCAAAGTCTTCGTTGCACATGTCCAAACCACCGTAACCGATTTTCTCTCATCTTTCCTTCAATTTCGGCTACTCCTACTTTACCTCGGATATCCTCATTCCTAATCTTATCCTTTCTCGTGTGCCCACATATCCAACGAAGCATCCTCATCTTCACTACACCTATTTTATGTATGTGTTGATGCTTCACCACCTAACATTTCGTGCCACACAGCATCGTTGGCCTTATTGCCGTCCTATAAAATTTTTCCTTGAGTTTCAATGGCATACGACAGTCACACAACATGCCAGATGCACTCTTCCATTTCATCCATCCAGCTTGTATTCTATGGTTGAGGTCTCTAACTAATTCTCCATTCTTTTGCAAGATAGATCCTAGGTAGCGACTCGCTCTTTGGTACTTCCTGGTTTCCGATCCTCACCCTTAACTCATTTGAGCCTCAATTTGCACTGAACTTGCACTCCATATATTCTGTCTTTGATCGACTTAGGCAAAGACGTTAAGATTCCAACAATTATCTCCAAAGGTTGAGCTTCACATTTACCATTTCCTGAGTTTCATCTATCAACACTATATCATCTGTGAAAAGCATACACCAACGAATATAATCTTGAATATGTCCCGTTAATTCATTCATTACCAATGCAAAAAGGTTAGGACTTAAAGATGAGCCTTGATTTAACCCTATAGTTATGGGGAAGCTTTTGGTTTGTCCTTCATGAGTTCTTACAGCAGTCTTTACTCCATCATACATATCCTTTATAGCTTGGATATATGCTACTCGTACTCCTTTCTTTTCTAAAATCCTCCAAATAATGTCTCTTGGGACCCTATCATATACTTTTTCCAAATCTATAAATAACATGTGTAAATCTTTTTTCATATCTCTATATCTTTCCATCAATCTTTGTAAGAGATAAATTGCCTCCATGGTTGAGTGTCCTGGCATGAACCTGAATTGGTTGTCCGGGACCCGTATCTCTTGCCTTAGTCTATGCTCAATGACTCTCTCCCAGAGCTTCATTGTATGACTCATTAGCTTAATACCCCTATAATTCATGCAATTTTGTATGTCGCCCTTATTCTTGTAGATATGCACCAAAGTGCTCTTTCGCCACTTATTTGACATCTTCTTCATTTTCAAAATCCTATTGAAAAGGTATGTGAGCCATGCTACACCCGTCTCTCCCAAGACTTTCCACACTTCAAATCGGTATATCATCTGGGCCCACTGCTTTTCTACGTTTCATTTTTTCAAAGTTACAACCACTTCTTCCTTCCAATTCTCTAATTTAATATCTAATCTAACAAATCTATCACTTGGGTATGGCACCGTTGAGACGTTGTATAGAGATTTTATGCATAGTATATGATTGACAGGAGAGTATTGCAAACATGTATTCAAACGATCGAGATTATGATGTAGCAAAATTGTGTGCTATTGACGTTGTCACTAGAAAGGGTAGTACGTGGGCGTGATCGAGGTGTTATTCTGTTGATTTATGCATCTTTCCCAATGGGGGCAAGATGATAATATTGCACCCTCGAGAATTTGTTACTTACTTATCGGGATAACAGCGAGTTGTTGGTATTGCGGGCTGCAGACCGTAATATCAATAACTTATTCGTTGGGTTCGTTAAGTAAGTGGACAATTAGGCCCATCTACATTAGTATTTTTATTTATTTATTTATTTACTTACTTATCTATTGTTTGGGCTTGACCTAAAGATAGTACACACATATCTTCGAAGTATGTAACGCTACGAGTGCGTAAGTGAAATTTTTTTACGTTCGGTTATGATTTTAATACAACTATTTTAACTTTACTTTATTATATACGTATTTTGACATTACGTTATTATATAGCTATTTTTTACTTTATGTTTTTATAAAGGTATTATCTTATAGTATTGTACTGAAGGAGAAGAAAAGTTTGAGTTTGAAGGCATGAAGAGGAATCATTGCAATCCGATCGCGACGGAACGGCATTCTCTTTTCCGCAACCACTCTTGCTTGATTTTTTCTTTATATATATATATATATATATATATTTTTTTTTTTTTTTTTTTTTCTTTCCCATCTTTTAAGTATTTTATTTATAACAAGTTATTTCAAATTTCGGGGATGAAATTTTTTTAAGGTGGATAGATTGTGACAACCTGTCCTTAATTTTATGAATTTATTAATTTTAAAAGAATGAATTGACGAAAATGCCCTTGAGGCAAGATTGTTGACTTTAATTGACCATCTTTTAGTGACGTGTATGAGCTATTATTTTGTGGTATTCTTAAAGTACTTGACAGTACGAATGCGTAGGCGTAAGCAGAAGTGAATTTGGAGTTACGGTTAAAATTTTACAAAACTACATATGTGAAAGGCATTTTGGTAATTTCACGTCGCGGAGATAATTTTTTTTGTTTTGTCTTTTGTGAAATTACTTTGTGAGCCAGTGGGGCCCACAACCCATTATCACCCCTTTTCCCCGTGTCCCCTAATCTCCCGGTCCTTTCTCTCTTGCAACTCTCATTTCTCTTTCTTTCCCTTTCATCTTTCATCTCTCTTTTCTCTCTTTCCCTCAAACTATCTCTCTCTTCGCTTTGTAAAAACAACGGAATCGAGTAGCACCACCACCACCTCGCCATACTCCGACAAACCTCACGACCAAACTAATACCATATCATCACCATCAACCTCGTGGAAGACCACCAATCTTGTACCCAGTTTGCTCAGAACACCCAAGTGGAAAAATGGAACTACACAATGACTTTTATCACTGTTCACTCATTTCTCTGACCATGTGAGCCTCAAGACCCTCAAATCCTTCTTAGTTTGAAGCTCTTATGTTGTTTTAACGTTAAAAATGAGTTTAGGGGACGATTTGATGCAAAATACGCATTGAGATGATTTTTCACCAGTTTTCCAGTGACTGACCAGCCACCTTTAGGCCATTTTTTGGGCCAACACCGATGTTAACTTGGCCCCATTTTGGTATGGTTTTGTTCCCTACATTTCTAGCTTCACATTGGTTTTTAAATCATTGAATTCGGTTGAAAATCGAGCTCGAATTGAGCTCTAGAAGTCAACCCTGCAATTCGACTGTTTTAAAATAGTTCCTTTATTAGCCGTACTTTGTACGGAAACGCGTTTATACATTACTACGTTACCTATTTATGTAATTAGTTTTGTTTCTAGGCGAAACGCATCGGAAGGACTCTCGATGTCATGAGGTGGGTTTATCTCAACAACATGATTTGTGAGTGGGTCTTTGTTTTTTAAAATATTATATATTTATTTAGTTTCCATTTATATAATTGATAAAGAATTTTCTAAAATGAGCTTTGTTTAGACTAACGTTTTTAAGAATTAACGTATTGATGAAATTTATGAAATTACCATAAATTCTACAATATGCATGTTTATGCATATTTTGACGTGATGCCATGAATATACCTATGGTCAACAATATTATTATTTTATTGTGGTGAATTACGAAGTTTTCGTAGTATGATCATATTTATATTACTACTCATCATGCATGATACACTAGTGTTTGAACTCTCCCGAGCCAAGGTCAGGCTTCACGTGTATGTTCACATCACACCATGCACTCACTTTAGATCCAGTATAGGTGCCAGTCCTATCCTAGATTGCTATAGGCAATTAGGACTTATATGTGACGTGCATAACGCCAGTCTTCATGTCATTGTAGTAGTAGAGCGTAAGTCCTTATTACACCCAGTCCTGGTCATGTCAGAATACCTCTACATGAACTCGTGTGTCAGCATACGTCGATGAGCCCCTATTAGTATATGTTTATTTATTTGAGATATTGGGATTATCGAGTGTTATGCGTTTACTTACGAAGTATTATGAAGTACTGCGTCCTCGACGATTTTACTATTTGTGGTAAGTATTTTCATACTATACGTAGTACGTTATATTTGGAAACTATACTTGTTTTACAGCGAGGGGTTATTATGTTTTCGAAGAGATTTTTACAAAAGTTTAGTTTTAGACCCACTCACCCTTGTTTTTGGCCCCTCCAAGTTTTAGTAGCTGAGCTATCGTATTGACGAGGATTCTTGGCAAATCTTGGTATTGGAGATTACCCTCAATGGTATAACTCTCATTTTACCTTTATTGTACTTTACTTATACTCTGACATCACGTGTGAAATAGGTTTATGCCCGCTCACTAGCGCACTTTTACATTTAGGCACTTTGAGGTTTAAATTTACTCACATTTTTCACATCACTACATATTATGGCTTCGTCACCCTCCTGGTGTCGGCCAGTATAGCTCGATTCAAAGTCCAGGTATACATTCCTGATCGGTGTGTGTCAAATAAAATTATGACATGTGGACACATAATAATGTGTAATGATAATATGAAATGGTCCTTAAGTAAACGTTTCGTTTCTTTATGTTTCTTATTATGCTATAAGTTTTTGAATTATTTCGTGTTCATGTGTCATTATTTTATTAGTGGTTATAACTTACAAATAAGAATGATAATGAAAAGACTAATTTGCCCTTGAATTTGACGAAATAGTGGACGGAATCTACGACAAGGGGTTAATTGGTTGATTTTAAATAGTTCAGAGGGTTAATTTACCAAAAAATTAGTTCATGGGGTCAATTTCAACTGGTGTAATAGTTTAGGGGGTCAAACCGCAGTTTACCCTATATTTTAAGTATAAAGAGACACTTATTTATGTGAAATATAATAGATTTACTTAAATCCATCTAGTCCGCCTAGGCGTTTGCCAAGGCCCCACCTAGCCGCCTAAGCGCTAGGCTCCAACCCACCGCCCGATTAGCACCTAGCGTCTTTTAAAACCTTGCTAAATATTTTAAAAAAAAAAAAAAATATATATATATATATATATATATGTATATTTGAATTAAGTACACATTGAACCACTACAATCAATATGTAATATAACACCAAATTTTTATTAAATTTTAATTTTGTTCAAGGGTTAAAGTTAAAAAACCCTTCAATTTTAACAACATGCATATGAAAGGTAATAGCTATATTTTAATCTAGCGTTTTGAGAAGAGAAGAAGAACCGGAGAATCGAAGAAATTGGATAGAGAAACAAGTGAAATAAGCAATTTAGCTGATTTTCATTACCATTCTTACATTTGCTTAACTGTTAAGCAACCGCATTACTCACTTATTACTCCCCTCAATCTTAGCCTGGGTTTCGTGGCTAAGATTGTAGCTATGATGAACAAACACTGGACCGTGAAATTCTTGTCAAATTATCCACAACCTACTCTTTTGTATAGGAATATAGTTATAAAAAGATCAACTTTTTGGACCTTTTGTCCAACGAAGTGATAATTTAGAGCGGGAGATTGTCACAATGAAAGATAGGAAGAGATAGAAGGAGATAGGAGGAGAATGAATGAATACATGCAAGTCTTTCAAAATTGATCTTATCTGACATACATCTACAACACAGTGAGTTAATGCCTTATATTCTGCTTTAGTAGAACTCCTAGACACAGATAATTGCTTTTTAGATTGTCAATTAAAAATCACATAACTTGTTGCAAACCTTCATTTGTTAATGTCAGCAACCCAATTAGAGTCTGAATATGCTGAAGTGGTATTATCAAATGAGGATTTATATCTCAAGATTCTACTAACTGGAAAGAAGTGTGCATTTGTAGGTTGATAAATATGTTGACAAAGTGTGACATATCAGGTCTTAAAAATGTTTGATATTGAAGGGCACCCACCAAATTCCTGTAAACTTAGATCCGAGAGAGGAGGTCATTCTGAAACAAGCAATTAAGTATGTGGTTTAGATGAAGTTGGGTGCATGTTTACAGTTCTCCATTCCAGCCTTCTTAAGCAACTCTCTTGCATATTTTGTTTAGTTCACGAACAGATGACCATTGTCTTTGTATTGAATATGAAGACCAAGGAAGTTTGTCAACTGGCCCATATCCTTTAATTTTAAATCAAACAATTCTCCAAGGTTCATGATTATTGATTGAACTAATATGAGCTGTTGATGATGTTTCAGAAAAGAACAGGGTCGGTTGTCTTTTCATTATATCAGCTCAAGTAATTTTGACACATGGCAATCCAATGGCTTATAAGCCACATAATAAGACATCTAATCTAGGAGAAATTTTTCTTTGTGACCGGAATACGGATGGTACACTATGTATTTTTATATAAGTGATGGAAATTTTTATATTTTTAAGTTATTAACTTTTTAACACATATATCTCATAATTTGTACAGTGACACGTGGTGTACCATCCAATGTGACGGTCACACTAAAAATTATCTCCTAATCCACACCTTACATCCGTCCTATTAGACTAAAGTTGAACTTTGATTTACAGCTCAACAATTCAAATACAATGGACCAATAAAAAAAACAATTCAAATACAAAAAATACTTAGAAACTAAGCAAGCACTAAACAATCTATCAATCAACCAACACTTCTATCCGTTTACGTTTCTAAGCATGTAGATTGATAAAATCGACCTAACCGCCCATCCATTAGTCCAAACTACTAGTCTCTAATCTTTTGACCGTACATTTTCTACACCCTTCTATCACCTCGTTTATAAGTAAGTTTTGTGATGCCAATTCCAAACTGAAACGTACTCTATCAGTTGTCACCCTACAATCAATTCCTCACCAAATAGGGCTTGTAAGAATGCCTCACCATCATCCACCAGGACAACCACCGCCTCCTGATCCTTTTGCTCCTCCACCATCAGGTCCGCCACCACCAAGACCACCGCCTCCTGATCCTTTTGCTCCTCCACCACCAGGTCCGCCACCACCAAGACCACCGCCTCCTGATCCTTTTGCTCCTCCACCACCACCAGGAGCTCCTGCTCCACCACCGGGACCTCGCTCTCCACTTCCACCAGGGCCTCCTCCACCGCCAGGGCCACATGGTCGTCCCCCGCCACCTTAATATCACCTCACAGGCTCGCCTCAAACAGTATACTAGTTAGTATTGTTAGCATTATGTATAAGAAATAAAGTGCATGTGTCCATGTAAGCTTCACGAATTATCTGTATGTACACACGATAGGATCAATGCCTACCTTATTTAATTAATTTAAAGGGTTAATTGCACTTTATACTCCAAGGTGTGGAGGTCATTTGTACAATAAGCCACTAAGTTTAATTTTTGCATTTTACACCTTGAGATTTCTGTATTACACTAATTTAACCTCTTTATCAATTTTAACGTTTAATTAAAAGTTAAGTGCTGATGTGGTATAGATTTAACCCACATTTTAAGGACCCGTTGACCTCAACTTTAGCGTGTAGTACTTTACTCTTCTATTGTTTCAATCCTTTTATAATATTAAGAGTCAACAAGTCTTCAAAATATGAGCCCAATATATAGCACATCTAATCATAACGCCTAATTAGAATCTGATTTCTTTATAAATACCATTATAATCCAAAAGCATATACTACAATTAATTAGACCTAATAATTTCTTACACAACATGAAAATAACGGGTTTCAGGTCAACAAGATAACTAATCGAATCATTATCTGATCATCCGTTAAGACCTGTTATATTAATGGGTTCTTAATAGTTTCCACACGGGTAACCACCCGTTTCAACCTCTTAATAATTTTAAACTACTAAAAAAACCTTACTAGCTACTACAATAGCTATAGTACTAAATCTAACGTGAGTGAGATTAAAAATTTCCAATATACATTAAAAATGCAAAGCAATTTAAACATACCAAAGCACATTAAAAATTTCATCAAAATTCAATTACAAGTGTGAAAAATAAAATAAAATATGCAAAACGATCGTAATCGCATCCTCGTCATTTGACTTTTTTAAAACCCTACAAGCCCTCATGAATAGTGTTTTAAAGGGAGTTTAAAATAAATAAAAATTCACAATAATTAATGTACAAGTTGAAAAACTGTGAAAAAAATATATATAAACGCTCGTGGTTGCATCATCTACACTTTGACAATGGTTACATCGTCGTTTAGAATATTAAAACCCTCCAAACCCTCATGAATAGTTTTTTTTGTTTGAGTGCAAAAATAATAATAATTTATGTAGAGGTGTGAAAAATGTAAATAAAAAAAAAATATATATATATATATATATATATATATTATTGCTTGTAATGACAAGTTTTACAACTTTCATGAAGGAGTTAACTCCGAAATCCAACACCATAATTCATAAACCCTGGATTTATATTTTAACCGTCAATTGTTATTTATGCTCTATTCTTCTCACCATATTTCATTTTTCAAATTTTCTTTTTTGAAAACATGATTTAGCTAATGCAGAAAAAATGAACTATTTAGATTGTTAATATCACGTCCCGATGTTTACAGTTTACTGAAATATGAGTCGTGTTACATATATAGTTTCTTGGGACTATATCAATTACGAGCAATATTTTTTCACTAACCGTAAAAATTTGACCATGATATCAACTATTTGAACTGTTCATCTTTCTGCATTTGATAAAAGATCGTATTTTCAAAAAAAAAAAAAAAAAAATGAAAAAACGAAATTCGATGAGAAAATGGAGAGTAAACGAAAACAACAGTCAACGGTTAAATTTAAATCTATGGTTTATAGGATTACAGTGGCGAATTTCGGAGTTGACCTCTTCACAAAAATTGTAGAGCTTGTCACCAAGAACATTTATGTGTGTGTGTGTGTGTGTGTGTCTCTCTCTCTCTCTCTCTCTCTCTCTCTCTATATATATATATATATATTTCACACTTCTACATTCATTAAAAAGTTATTAAAAAACATTATTTCAAAAATAGTTAGCAAGTGTTGGCAAGTGTTATACGACACGACCCGTTAAGATGTCGAGTATGTCACGAAAACAATATAAAAAGAAAATATGACACAAATGACGGATCCACAATTAATCATAGTGATTATGTGTCAACTTTACTAAGTATGTACATGTGTGGAAAAAATCTAGGGGTGGGTGCGGGTTGGTCAAAATTGCAAACCAAAACTGACCAAGTTAGGTCTAAAACCAATCAAATCAGTTAACCGAATGTGGCGGGTTGGTTTGGATTGGTTCTCGGTTTCTATGAAGACAAAAATACATAATAAACTTCTCTTCCAAAAGCTACATAGCATAGCACCAATATGAGTGATTGCTAAGGAAAACACAAATGAAGCAGCCCAATGTTAGCACCAAAGCAACAGCTAAGCTTTTCCAACGATTGATACAATGTAAAACAACAAAGATTGTTGCAATAATGTATAACTGTGAGAGATTTTAGAGAGAGAAAGCATTAGACTTGAGGAAGAATAAAGTATCTTGTATTAAGATAATGATCTTACAGAGAGTACATTTAGCTATATATTGTAATGCCTTATAGACTAAGCTCTCCAAATGGTGCCCATGTTCTTCTCGAAAGGAACTCTTAAACTACTCAAGTTTTGTTTTCATGTGGTGGAAACACGATAACTCGTAAATAACTAACCATTTATATTATTACATGTATTAATTATGATTAAAAAAATAAAATTAAATATAGGCGGGTCGGTTTAGTTAACTGCATCCTTAGAATTTTTAGAACTAATTGTCAAACCGATTACAGTCGGTGCGATTTGGTTTAACCATCGAAAATTTAATAAAATAAAAAATAAATAAACCAAACCAAACCATACCAAACCGTTAGTGCGGTTCTGCGGTGCAATCGGTTTTTTTTTTTTTTTTTTAAATGCCCAGCCCTAGAAAAATCTAATTGAAGGGAACAATGGAACATAACCGAAACGCGTTTTCTGGCTACCAGTCTTCCAACTACCAGTCTTATATGATTGTCTAAAAACTTCTTTCTAGTGAATTAACAAACCGACTGTATATCTTTATATAACTGTCCATTTCTCTCGTCAATTATCTTCGCTTGCAACCAAAATTTCAAAAGAAAATGGCATTCCGTAGGCATCCGCCAGGACCACCACCACCAGATCCATTTGCACCACCACCTCCCCCTCCTCCTCACCACCATGGGCATCCACCAGGTCCACCACCTCCACCGCCGCCTCGGGAATTCTTTCCTCCACCTCCACCTCCCCATCTGGAATTCCATCCTCCACCTCCACCACCAATCCACCACCACCTGTTGAAAATCAATGTCAAAGTTAGGCAAGGAAAGTTAGGCAATGTTAGGTATGGTTGAATAAAAATTATTAGGTGCAATTAATGTGTTTTGTGTGGTAATAAATAATCTTAGTTTAATCATTTGGTTTGCTATAAATACCTAAGTTCTCAAGCATTGTAAATCATCCAAGGAAAAACAAAGCCTAGAGCTAAATAAGAAAAGCTTTGCTAATTAGTTTGTTTTGTGAGCTTTCTTTAAGTGTGTGTTCTATTTTCTTCTTCTTGGGATCATTAGAGTTATCTTGGATACTCTTCTTATTCAACAATTGGTATCAGAGCCAAGTCGGTCAGGGATCGTTCTTGGTAGAGCATTGGTTGTAAAGTCTCTTGAAATTCCGAGTATGCTCTGTGGTTGCAGTTTTGACTGATCTTCCACATCAGAAAAGGTTTCTTGAGATTATTGCTGTGGTTATTACAAACCTTGAGAGGGAGTTTCTTTGTGTCGAGAGTAGTGTATTACTCTGCACGGTAATCACTCAAGCTTGTTCGGTGTAGTCAAAGTCTTGCCGATACGATGGGTGATCTTCAAGTTGTTGGAGGAATCAAGAAGCTCAACAACCAAAACTATAACACGTGGGCAACGTGTATAGAGTCTTACCTTCAAGGTCAAGACTTGT